>NW_026691075.1:0-600000 GCF_020826845.1 Diceros bicornis minor
GCTCGGCCATTTATCCGCTTTGTAACCTGGCTGAGTTTTCTAGCCACTGTACCCAGTCTCTTCGTCTAGCAAATGGTGCAAAGAACAACATTGACTACGTCGGGATGCTTTCAGGGTCATGTGAGTTAAGATATGTTCCAGCACAGAGTTTACATTCAGGGTGCAGTCCTTGGCTCAGTAGAAGTGTTCGCTGCTGTTCTTATGATTTTCATTATTTCACGTCCTTATCTTCCTCGTGAGTTCCCTGTCAAACCAACCACGATCCACGGTGTCAGCAGTTTGATTCCAGGTCCCTGCTTCAAGGCCTGCAGAGGGAACCTCGTGCTCATAACCTCCTGTTTTTCTCCCAGTCTCTGGAGGGATGCGTTGACCTCTAGCTTGTCTGCACTGAGGCACGGAATGGGGTCCCACACCCAACCCCGCGTCTCCTCCTTTTCATATCTGATGCTTTGGGAAGACTGCTTACTGTTCACTCGGTGGACTATACTCCCTGACATGAGCAACGCACGGGAGAGAGGCGGTAGGAAACACTGATCCATGTAGGGCTCTGAGTTGACCATAACACAGAGTACAGTTGATCAAGGGCCGAGGTAGGGTTCCTTAAGGCAAAGATCTGCCGAGATGAGGGTGTTCTGATGTGACGCCGCCTGAAAATAAAGCAAACACATAAAAGCATATGTAGTGGTCAAAGGGAAAGCACGCCACTAAAAGAATTGATCCCATGAAATACACTATTCTATTTGTTTATGTATCAAATGACTGATAGGAAAGAGCCAGGCGTAGAGATAGTAGACTTGATCAATGTCATAGAGAATTCTTTTAACAGTTGTTCATGCCTTGTGTTTTACATCATTGATTAGGGGAGTATTTTCGTCTTTTCCTTTCCTAGTGTCTCCATCTTTCTCAACTTTTCCAGGAGACATATTTACATTATCCTCTAAAATGTTAGGGAAATTTTAAAAAAGTTATGACACATTGGAAGTTGTTGATTTTGTATATGGGAGGAGCACTAGATTGCAAGTGAATTAGTGATCATTAGAGTTTTAGTTTGGTAAAAGACGGTAGTTGGAGTTGATACCAGGATGTTTGTAACCCAGTTTTTACTTCATTATTTGGTGTAGTTTTCCAAATGCCAGAGCCGGTCATTTTTAATGTAATAACTTGTCTCATTTTAGAATATGTGTTCTTGGAGAGGGTGATGCAGGTAAGTAGAAAATAATTTAATGTAGTGACTTGTTTTTCTCCAATGGATCTCTTATAAACCCAACAGCCATATAGCATTCTTTTGTCCAAATGACCTGATGGCACTTTCTTAACTTTTCTTGCTGTGACTCTAGCAATCTAGGGTCACACCACCTTCTCTCTCCTAGTCATGCTTTCAGTTGTAAGAGTGATATTGTCAATAGTACAGTGAGCAATTGGCACACACTCTACTCTTTTCTTACATGTATATATATGTATATGTGTGTGTGTCTATATTTCTCAACTGCGAACTTTGGTAACATAATTGTTAAGGTGTGAACTATTTGCAGTGCACTTAACAACTGATGGCTACACATGATTGTGTAGTGACATCACGGTTAAAACCCTTCTTTGCAACATGTGGCCCCTTTCAGTTTTATTTTCAAGGAAAGGGTTCAATGACTTTTTTCTTTTGGAAGAAGAAAGACTTGCATTTCCATCTTAGAAAATCGAGAACTGGTTTCTTGCCTTTTTTCTTTTTTTGTCTTCAGCTCCTCGTCCTACTGGTTACTAATTCACATGTCCAGTCACTTCAGATTCATGGTGCTAACCCTTTGCCTTGTTCAAGGCTCTGACTTTAATTATTCCATAATCCCTTCTGTGAAGGAGGTTTCTCTCCACGCTCATCTAGCGAGGAAGGAACCGACCCTCCTTTATGTGAACTTGGAGACAGAGGCCAAGGTGAAGCCTCGGTGCCCCTCCACACCAGTGAGCTGCAGAAGGGCTGCAGAGTCCTGTGAATCTTTGGCTCCCCTCCTGGCTCCCTCCGGAGTTGGCATTGCCTGCACGGAGGAGCCCAGCTCCTTACAATCGAATTGGTGAAGTCTCCTGAAGCCGGCTGAAGGATAAGACTGGCCGGAAAGGACATCAGCAAGCAGTGTGCTCCAAAAGTGGGTGGCAGAAACACTCAGAAGAAGAAAACCTTTCCGTTTCTCTTGTTTTCTCTTTATCTTCTCTCCCTTCCTTTTCCTTTCCTTAGATGGTACAGAGCCTGTCCACCCCCCATGGTGGCTGTTTTTCTCCTCAGAGCCCCAGGACAGAGCTGTATCTCTTAGTTGTAGGTCAACCCATGGGGGTTCTTTGCCTGGAGTCCCACGGCAGTTTATTCACATCTCTTTCATTCAAATGATTTCAGTAGTGTAATTTATCTGTTTAGGCATATCTGTCTTCCTTGCAGACCCCCAACATTTCAAGACCTTTGGGCACATAGTAGATGCTTAAGTACTTGAGTGAATCCGTGAAGATCTTTTGTTGAATACGATCTAAATAAATACAATACCTACTCAGCACACGAATGCAGGCACTTGAGAGAGAGTTTGGTGTCTGCTGAAGCAGGCTGTGGACCAGCTTAGGGGCTCAGTGCCAAAGTGACCCAATAGATTTAGACAAAATGAACGAGATAATTAACTTCAATTTTGCAATTCATGGAGAACAGGAGCAGGATATCTAGGTGTGAATCGAGACTTGATCATTCTTGTTACATCTTTGGAAAACCCAGCCCTTTTTCTTTCTATGGATATTTGACTCATCCCAAGCAGCTGCCTTATTGGTATTTATGGGTAGATCAAATTGAAAAGAAAACCCATAATAGTATTATGACTAGCCTTAGGGAATATCTTTATAATATAAAAGAACAAAAGTCGGAGTTAGAGCAAAGATTGAAAGTCAAATTTACTGAAAATTCCCTGTCTCCTCGCTCCTACACTCCCTTATATCCCCAACTCCCTGTCCCTGACTCCCAAGAATATCTTTTGGATTTCTGGGTCCCTGGCCCAAATCCTCCCCTTCAAGTCTTATCTCCTCAGTCACCTCCTCAGCCAGTTCCCTTAGGTCCCAGGACTCCAACTTCTCCGCAGTTCATCCAGCTGCCTGTTTTATCTTCTCTCACTGTTGAAGATTTACAGGGGGCGCTTAGGCCTAACCTCCAAGCAAGGGGCATACAGGTTACTTGTGTAAATGTTATAAACCAAGAAATAAATTTAGTAGAAACACCCAGGAAGGGCAAGAAGGTTCGTTTTGCTGTGTCTTACAACTCCTCCTACTTTCCAGGGCTCTGTAATCAGGGTCTGTCAGCTTCAGACATTCCTATGCAGTATCCACTGAGGATGTATCCTGGACCTCCGCTGCAGAGAATTCATGTCCCCTGGACAGCAGCTGATCTTTTAAATTATGAAACTCTCCTGCCTCCATTGCCAGAAGACCCTACTAAATTTAGAGAAGAATTAGAAAGATTAGTGGCTATTCATAGCCCCACCCACCGAGACCTTGACTGGCTGCTAAGGGGCGTTCTTCCATCCCATGACTACACTGTAGTTATCAGACAGGCCAGACGACCCCCTAGCAAAAACCCCCCTCATAGAGGAAATACATGGCCAGACCCTCTCCCAGACCCTCCTGCAGATGACCAGGAAGTGGCACAGCTACAGGCTGATATTCAAGGTTTAATAGGAGCGATTCTAGAGGCGTTTCCTCCTAAAGTTAATCGGTCAAAAATTGAATTATGCACTCAGAACGAGGGGGAACAACATAAAGCTTTTGTTGAACGGTTTACTCAGACTTTCCAAAGGCACACTGCATTGAATCTAGAAGCTCCAGAGCATAAGAATCTCCTAATTTCTGCTTTAGTTGGAAATTTTCTTCCTGATATAAAGAAACAAATTCAAAACAGTGTGGTTGTTTGGGCAGGGCAACCATTAAGTGTAATAATGGAGGCTGCTACACAATTCTTTGAAAATTGTCAGAAAGAAAGCAAAAAAAATAAAAATATTTAAAGACAACTCTTCTAGCTTTGCAAATTGAATCTTTTGAAAAGCAAAAATTCAACCCTGAAAGTAAACTAAAGCCCACTTAGAGGTCTCCCTATTTGCCTTCAGACAATTATAGGTATTGCAAGAAACCAAGGCATTGGAAAAGGGCGTGTGCCGCTCTTAAGAGAAGGGAAAGTTTTGTGGGAGATCGGGATTTGGCCACCCTGAAATCTATCTCTTTACCTTGGTTGTTTTTTCTAGGGACATTTGACTTCCCCCACTAACTTCCTAAAGAATTTGACATGGTGGCTCCTTCCTGGAACAGATCTATCATGATGGCTGTAAAGATAATGTAGGGTAAATGTTACAATAGGAAAGGCACCAACAAGCCCCTCTTATCAGAAGTTCTGTCTCTCTGGCCACATTCTCTGGATGACCCTGCGAAGAGTTGCCAGACAATCATTTACATTTACAAGGGAAATCTCCATTTGTAAAGGTATCTCCCTCTCTGTTTGGAGAAGAGAGGGGGATGAGCTCATTTCAAGTGACTTATCAATGTAGAAGGTGAGGCCTTGAGCTACATAATAAACCTTACTCTTGTTTACTGTGCTTTAGTGGTAATCTCCTGTAACTGACTCCCCCCACCCCCAAAATCCTCCTTTGTCATTGGCTGAAAATTATATTTAAGACGAGAATTTCTGCTATTGTGTTGAGAAACGCAGTGTCCCTGCTTTCTCCCATGTATACATGTTATTAAACTTGGTATTATTTTCTCCTGCTAACCTGTCTTGTTGATTATTTGGCCAGCCAGAAGAACCTTAAGGGAAAGGGCAGAGGGAGATTCTCTCTCTTCCGCTGACAGTTTAAAAAATGTTCCCGCTTGACCCCAGCACCACCAAAAGGCTCATTTTTCTCTACCTGAGGGGCATTTCTTCCTCAAATGATGGGGTCAGCCGATCCTTAGTCGCACTCCTGAGCCTACAGTTAAACTTAAAATAGAGGTTCGAAAACTGGATTTCTTAATTGACACTGGTGCGACATTCTCTACTATCCGTTCAAAGGATTTATCTCTACCTGTTACCTCTGATTCTATCAAGCTGTTTGAGTCTCTAGACAGCCTATTTCACTGCCCATATCTAAGCCCACTCCAATATATTTAGGCCCCCTTAACACTCATCATGCTTTTTTAGTTTCTGACTGTTCACCAGCAAACCTCTTTGGCTGAGATTTGTTATGTAAATTCAATGCCACTATAAATTGTAATGAAAAAGGTGTTTTTATCTCCTTGCCTTCTGACCAAGCCCCAAGTGTCCTACTTTCCATGATGGAAACTTGTCCTGATTTAAATCCTTCTGAGGAAGATGAGTCTTTAAAGAATGTCCCAACCAGTCTTTGGGCTACACATGCAAATGAGGTACGATTGTTGCTTAGTGCTGAGCCCGTGCACGTTACTTGGAAAAAAAATAAACCATTTCCATCAGTAGCCCAATACCCGCTCTCCAGAGATGCCGAGCGAGGAATTCAACCCATAATAGACTCCCTTTTGCAACAGGGTGTACTAGCTTTTACTTCCTTGCCCTGTAACACTCCAATCTTGCCAGTAAAAAAGGAAGGCAAATTTGACTCAGACGGGAACCAAATCTATAGATTTGTACAAGACCTCAGAGCCATAAACTCTTTTGTAATTCCTCGGCATCCTGTGGTCCCTAATCCAGCTGTCATCCTGACCTCAATACCTGCTGATGCAGCCTGCTTTACAGTAGTTGACCTCTGCTCAGCTTTCTTTTCAATCCCATTACACCCTGACTCACAATTTCTTTTCACATTTACATTTAAAGGGAGACAATTTACATGGACTCGAATACCTCAGGGATATTGTGAGTCCCCCTCAATATTTTCCCAGGTCCTTAAAGCTGACTTGGATTCTGTAGTCTTTACTCAAAGCTCCACTCTTGTTCAATATGTTGATGACCTTTTACTCTGTAATCCAACTAAGCAGGGGGCTCTTACAGATTCGCTCATTCTCCTGAAAGCCCTAGCTGAACGAGGCCATAAAGCCTCCAGGTTTAAACTTCAGTGGGTGCAAATGACTGTTACCTACTTAGGGCATGAGATATCTCAAGGCATTCAAAAGCTAACGCCCAAACGCCTTGAGTCAATTTTATCCATCCATCTCCCCAAAACAAAGAAACAGCTACGTAAATTTCTAGGAGCTGCTGGTTACTGCTGCCAATGGATTCCTAATTTTGCAGCCCTTGCTAAACCTCTGTATTCTCTTCTCCCAGATATCACCCCAGAGCCTATTTCCTGGCCCTCAGAGGCATTAAACTCCTTAGAGGCCTTAAAAATATCATTGTCCATGCCTCCAGCTCTTGGCTTACCTAATTTTGACAAGCCTTTTCATCTATACTGTCATGAAAATAATGAAATTGCTACAGGCATTCTAGGGCAATCTTTTGCCTCTCAAATACGTCCTATAGCATATTTCTCATGCCAACTAGACCCTGTGGCATCAGGCATGCCCCCATGCTTACGTGCGGTGGCTGCAGCTGCCACCCTGATTGATAAGGCCAGTACTCTTACATTAGGCTCTCCCATTCACCTCTATGTCCCACATTCTGTGTCAGCTATTTTGCAAGTTCATAGGACACAACACGTCTCTACACGGCGACAGACCACCTATGAGCAGGCTCTTTTAACTAACCCTTCCATCATCTTACATCGTTGCAACACTTTAAATCCAGCTACTTTACTGCCCCTTCCTGATGATGGAGAGCCCCACTCCATTCCACATGATTGCCTTGCAACTATAGAAATGGTCTCAAAGCCATGAGAGGATCTCTCAGACATCCCTTTAGACAATCCAGACTTACTTCTGTTTTGTGACGGCTCCTGTAAACGAAATTCCCGGGGAACCATAATAACTGGTTATGCCATAGTTTCCCCACATGAAACTCTTGAAGCTTATTCTTGGCCCACCATAAGATCAGCCCAAGCTGCTGAACTCATAGCTCTTACTAGGGCCTGCACATTAACAAAAGAAAAAACTGCCACTATTTACACAGACTCCAAATAGGCTTTTGGAGTCTGCCATGTTGTTGGCACAATTTGGAAATCCCGTAGATTCTTAACCTCTGCAAGAACTCCTATTGCTAATGGACACTTAATTACAGCCTTATTACAAGCTATTCACTTTCCTTCAAAAATTGCCATTGTTCATTGTTCAGCCCATACTAAGGAGACCGATGTCATATCTTTAGGGAATGACAGGGCTGACAGAGCTGCTAAACATGCAGCTCACTATATACCCCCTTATCCGTTTTCCACCCAATTTTTAAACCTGCCTTTATCCCTGACTGATGTTATTAACTATCAGGCAAATGCCCCACAATCTGAAAAAGACAATTGGATACAAAAGGGTGCCAAACAGTTATCAGATGGATTATACATTGGACCAAATGGACTTCCAGTAGCTCCTTTTCTTTTGACTTTTTGGCTTGCACTTATCTCCCACCAAATGGGACATATGTGCAAACGGGGGATAGCTAAAGAACTAAAAGACAATTGGTTTTACCCTGGCATCCATAAAATTTCTGACCAAATCACCTCCCAGTGCACAACTTGCAAATCTTCCCAAGTTTCTGGGAGAAATCGGTGTGATCCAGGAAGTCCTCCCAGGCCCATGCTGCCTTTTGCGGCACTCCAAATGGATTTTATGGACTTGCCCTCAGCTTTAGGTTACTCTCACTGTTTGGTTATTGTCTGCATGTTTAGTAGATGGACTGAATGCTATCCGACCAGACATGCAGATGCCACAACAGTGGTAAAGAAATTAATAACTGAAGTTATTCCTCGCTTTGGCATTCCTTTATAGATTGAACCAGACCAAGGAACTTACAGCATAGATAAACCACTTGCTTGCAAAAACTCTGGGATATTCATTAAAATTTCATACCCCATATCACCCTCAGTCATCAGGGCAAGTGGAACATAAAAATCTAGATATAAAAAGAACTCTAGGAAAAGTCTGTCAAGAAACTAGACTTAAATGGCCAGAATCTCTGCCCTTGGCCCTTATGAAGATTCAAAATACTCCAAACAAAAAGCATGGACTGACTCATTTGAAATAGTTTTTGGATGTCTGATGCCTACTGGCGTCTCGAAAGCTTCAATTCCTGGATTAAATGACTATTATGGGAACTTAAGTGAACAATTTGATGCTATGACTAGTTATATACAAAAATTAACTAGTATACTTGAAGCATATCGTCAACAGGTAAAAGAGGCGTGGCCCCCACCTTCTGACAAGCCTTGCCATCCCTTTCGACCAGGAGACCGGGTGTACATCAAGGTCTTTAGAAGAAAACACGCACTGTCACCTCGCTGGGAAGGACCTTATGAAGCCTTACTGACGACCTGCACTGCCATCAAAATAAAAAAAAAATCTTCCTGGATCCATGCAAGCCACACCAAAATCACCCAGAACATCACTCTCAAGACAACTGAGAGATAATCCCCACAAGTGACCTTAAACTAAGGATTTTGAAGGTCAAAACCCAGGCCCCAGAAGCAGCCGACATCACGAAGTAGACAGCTCTTCCCAAGATCACGGATCAAGAAAACCTACTTTGACCCATTTCCTCCCCCTTGCTTTAAAACTCAGGATATATATACACACTCACACACACAAACTATTAGTGGATATATATATATATATATATTTTTTTTTTATTGATAATTTAATGGTTTCTAACATTGTGAAATTTTGGGTTGTACATTTTTGTTTGTCCATCACCCCATATATGACTCCCTTCACCCCTTGTGCCCACCCCCCACCCCCACTTCCCAGGTAACCACAGTCCAGTTTTCTCTGTCCATGTGTTGGTTTATATTCCACATATGAGTGAGATCATACAGTGTTTGTCTTTCTCTTTCTGGCTTATTTCACTTAACATAATACGCTCCAGGCCCATCCATGTTGTTGCAAATGGGACGATTTTGTCTTTTTTTATGGCTGAGTAGTATTCCATTGTATATATATACCACATTTTCTTAATCCAATCGTCAGTCGAGGGACACTTAGGTTGCTTCCACTTCTTGGCTATGGTGAATAATGCTGCAATGAACATAGGGGTGCATAAGCCTCTTTGGATTGTTGATTTCAGGTGCGTTGGATAGATTCCCAGTAGTGGGATGGCTGGATCATAGGGCATCTCTATTTTTAATTCTTTGAGGAATCTCCATACCGTTTTCCATAGAGGCTGTACCAATTTGCATTCCCACCAGCTGTGTATGAGGGTTCCTGTTTCTCCACATCCTCTCCAACATTTGTTGTTTTTTGTCTTGGTGATTATAGCCATTCTAACGGGCGTGAGGTGGTATCTTAGTGTTGTTTTGATTTGCATTTCCCTGATGATTAGTGATGTTGAGCATCTTTTCATGTGCCTATTGGCCATCTGTATATCTTCCTTGGAGAAGTGTCTGTTCATTTCCTCTGCCCATTTTTTGATCGGGTTGTTTGTTTTTTTTGTTGTTCAATTGTGTGAGTTCTTTATATATTATGGAGATCAACCCCTTGTCAGATGTATGTTTTGCAAATATTCTCTCCCAGCTGGTTGGTTGTTTGTTCATCTTGATTCTGGTTTCATTTGTCTTATAAAAGCTCTTTAGTCTGATAAAGTCCCACTTGTTTATTTTTTCTTTAGTTTCCCTAGTCTGGGTAGGCATGTCATCCGAAAAGATTCCTTTAAACCCAATGTCAAATAGCGTGTTGCCTATATTTTCTTCTATGAGTTTTATAGTTTCAGGTCTCATCTTCAGGTCTTTGATCCATTTTGAGTTAATTTTTGTGAATGGCGATAGCACATGGTCCACTTTCATTCTTTTGCATGTGGATGTCCAGTTTTCCCAACACCATTTATTGAAGAAACTTTCCTTTCTCCATTGCATGTCCTTAGCACCTTTGTCGAAAATTAGCTGTCCGTATATGTGTGGTTTTATTTCTGGGCTTTCAATTCTGTTCCATTGATCTGTGTGTCTGTTTTTGTACCAGTACCATGCTGTTTTGATTACTATTGCTTTGTAGTATGTTTTGAAGTCAGGAATTGTGATGCCTCCTGCTTTGTTCGTTTTCTTTAGGATTTCTTTAGCTATTCGGGGTCTTTTGTTGCCCCATATAAATTTCAGTATTCTTTTTTCTATTTCTGTGAAGAATGTCATTGGGATTCTGATTGGGATTGCATTGAATCTGTAGATTGCTTTAGGTAATATAGACATTTTAACTATGTTTATTCTTCCAATCCATGTGCATGGGATATCTTTCCATTTCTTTATGTCATCGTAGATTTCCCTCAATAATGTCTTGTAGTTCTCATTGTATAGGTCCTTCACCTCCTTGGTAAGATTTATTCCTAGGTATTTTATTCTTTTTGATGCAATTGTAAATGGTATTATCTTTTTGAGCTCTCTTTCTGTTAGTTCATTATTAGCATATAGAAATGCAACTGATTTTTGTAGATTGATTTTGTACCCTGCAACTTTGCTGTAGTTGTTGATTGTTTCTAACAGTTTTCCAACAGATTCTGTAGGGTTTTCTATATATACAATCATGTCATCTGCAAATAGTGAGAGTTTCACTTCTTCGTTACCTATTTGGATTCCTTTTATTCCTTTTTCTTGCCTAATTGCTCTGGCCAAAACCTCCAGTACTATGTTGAACAGGAGTGGTGAGAGTGGGCAGCCCTGCCTCGTTCCTGTTCTCAGAGGAATGGCTTTCAGTCTTTCCCCGTTGAGTATGATGTTAGCTGTGGGTTTGTCATATATGGCCTTTATTATGTTGAGGTACTTTCCTTCTATTCCCATTTTATTGAGAGTTTTTATCATAAATGGATGTTGTATCTTGTCAAATGCCTTCTCTGCGTCTATTGAGACGATCATGTGGTTTTTATTCTTTGTTTTGTTGATGTGATGTATCACTTTGATTGATTTGCGGATGTTGAACCATCCCTGCGTCTCTGGTATAAATCCCACTTGATCATGGTGTATGATCTTTTTAATATATTGTTGTATTCGGTTTGCCAATATTTTGTTGAGGATTTTTGCATCAATGTTCATCAGCGATATTGGCCTGTAATTTTCTTTCTTTGTATTGTCTTTGTCTGGTTTTGGTATCAGGGTGATGTTGGCCTCATAGAATGATTCAGGAAGTGTTCCATCTTCCTCTATTTTTTGGAATAGTTTGAGGAGGATGGGTATTAAATCTTCTTTGAATGTTTGGTAAAAATCACTGGACAAGCCATCTGGTCCTGGACTTTTATTTTTTGGGAGGTTTTTGATTACTATTTCAATCTCTTTACTTGTGATTGGTCTATTCAGATTCTCCATTTCTTCTTGGTTCAATTTTGGGAGGTTGTATAAGTCTAAGAATTTATCCATTTCTTCTAGATTGTCCAATTTGTTGGCATATAATTTCTCATAGTATTCTCTTATAATCCTCTGTATTTCCATGGTATCCGTTGTAATTTCTCCTCTTTCAGTTCTAATTTTATTTACTTGAGCCTTTTCTCTTTTTTTCTTAGTTAGCCTGGCTAAGGGTTTGTCTATTTTGTTTATCTTCTCGAAGAACCAACTCTTTGTTTCATTAATCCTTTCTACTGTTTTTTTGGTCTCAATATCATTTATTTCTGCTCTGATTTTTATTATTTCTCTCCTTCTGCTGGCTTTGGGCTTTGTTTGTTCTTCTTTTTCTAGTTCTGTTAGGTGTAATTTAAGGTTGCCTATTAGGGCTTTTTCTTGTTTGTTAAGGTGGGCTTGTATCGCTATGAGTTTCCCTCTCAGGACCGCTTTTGCTGCGTCCCATATGGTTTGATATGGCATGTTATCATTTTCGTTTGTTTCCAGATAGTTTTTGATTTCTCCTTTAATTTCATCAATGATCCATTGGTTGTTCAGTAGCATGTTGTTTAATCTCCACATTTTTGTCACTTTCCCAGTTTTTTTTTCCTGGTTCATTTCCAGTTTCATAGCCTTATGGTCTGAAAAGATGCTTGTTATGATTTCAATCTTCTTAAATTTATTGAGGCTTGCTTTGTTTCCCAACATATGGTCTATCCTAGAGAATGTTCCATGCATGCTTGAGAAGAATATGTAGTCAGCTGTTTTTGGGTGGAGTGCTCTGTATATGTCTACTAGGTCCATCTCGTCCAGTTTTTCATTTAAGTCTAATATTTCTTTATTAACTTTTTGTCTGGATGATCTATCCATTGCTGTAAGTGGGGTGTTAAGATCCCCTACTATTATTGTGTTGTTGTTGATTTCTCCTTTTAGGTTTGTTAATAGTTGTTTTATGTACATTGGTGCTCCTATGTTGGGTGCATATATATTTATAAGTGATATGTCTTCTTGATGGAGTGTCCCTTTTATCATTATATATTTCCCTTCTTTGTCTTTCTTAACCTGTTTTATCTTGAAGTCTACTTTGTCTGATATGAGTATGGCAACACCTGCTTTCTTTTGTTTGCCATTAGCTTGGAGTATTGTCTTCCATCCTTTCACTCTGAGCCGGTGCTTGTCTTTAGTGCTAAGATGTGTTTCCTGAAGGCAGCATATTGTTGGGTCTTGCTTTTTAATCCATCCTGCCACTCTGTATCTTTTGATTGGAGATTTCAATCCATTTACATTTAGGGTAATTATTGAAATATGAGGGTTGAATGTTGCTGTTTTGTCACTTATTTTCTGGTTCTTTTACATTTCCTTTGTTTCTTGTCCCATTTGTTTTGGACTGCCAATTCAGTTTGGTTGTTCTGTCTTATTATTCTTCTAGTTTTCTCTTTGTTTATCATATGTGGTTTTAATTTGATTATTTGTTTAGTGGTTACCTTGAGGTTTGGGCGAAAAATCTTCTGTATGAGATAGTCCATTATCTGATAGCCTCCTATTTCCTTATACTAAGTCAATTCAGTCACTTTCCTCTTCCCCTTCTAAGTTGCTCTTGTTATACCTTATTCTATCTTGTGTTGTGGCTGTGTGTTTACAGTGATGAGGTTAAATTTATTTTTGGTGAATTTCTTCCTTTGATCTTTGAGTTTAGTATTTAAGTGGTTGCTAACCTATTCCGGTAAAGATCTACTATTTCTCTGATTTTGTCTACCTACTTTTCTCCTTACTCCAAGCTTTGTGTTCCCTTTCTCTTCTTGTTTTCAGGCCTGAGGGCCTTCTTGAGTATTTCTTGTAGTGGCGGTCTCGTGGCCATGAACTCCCTTAGCTTTGGTTTATCTGGGAGAGTTACTATTTCTCCATCATATTTGAAGGATATTTTTGCTGGATAGAGTATTCTTGGCTGAAAGTTTTTGTCTTTTAGTATTTTGAATATATCATTCCAGTCTCTTCTAGCCTGAAAAGTTTCTGTTGAGAAATCCGCTGAGAGCCTGATGGGAGTTCCTTTGTACGTTATTTTTTGTTTTTGTCTAGCTGCCCTTAATATTGTTTCTTTGTCGTTGACCCTGGCTAGCCTTACCACTAGGTGTCGTGGTGAAGGCCTTTGTCTGTTAATATATATAGGAGTCCTGTTGGCTTCACTTACTGGTATTTCCTGCTCCTTCCCCAGATTTGGGAAATTTTCAGCTATTATTTCCTTGAATAGGCTCTCTGTTCCTCTTTCCCTCTCCTCTCCCTCAGGAATACCTATAATTCTTATGTTACATTTTCTAATAGAGTCCGATATTTCTCGGAGTCTTTCTTCATTTCTTTTTAGTCTTAGTTCTCTCTCTTCTTCCATCTGGAGTATATCTGTATTCGTATCCTCTAAAGTACTAATTCTTTCCTCCATATTGTCAGCTCTGTTCTTTAAAGATTCCAGATTCTCCTTTATCTCCTCCATTGTGTTCTTCATCTCCATCAGCCCTGATAGGTTTTTCTTTATGATTTCAATCTCTTTTGTGAAGAAACTCCTAATCTCATTTAATTGTTTGTCTGTGTTGTCTCGTATTTCGTTGAGTGTTTTTATGATAGCTATTTTGAAATCTCTGTCATTTAGTTTATGGATTTCTGTGTCTTCGGGGTTGATTTCTGGGTGCTTGTCATTTTGTTTCTGGTCTGGTGATTTCATATATTTTTGCATTGTGGTTCCTGTGTTGGTTTTGATTTTCCTCATCCTGGAAGTCTCTGGTTGCAATTTCCACCTGCCGCCACTGTCTGGTGGTAAAGGGCTGTGTAGTCTAAGCCCCCTGCACTCTGCCCCAGTTTTTCTGCTGCGATCCGCAGTTTTGTTTTGTTTTGTTTTGTGTCTTTTCCCCACTGCGATCCACGGGTCCAGTCCAGTTTATTCAGGTCTGCCTCGGACCGCTAGATCTGGTCGAGCTGCAGACTCCGGGTTGCGGGGAGGGGGGAGCTCTCTCTTTTGCCCTCTGGGTCCCTGACGTGGGAGGCTTCTCGTTTGCCCCTCTTCATCCGCTCTCTGGGTTGCTCAGATGTTGATGGTAGCCCTGTGGCTCCTCTGAGCCCTCTGTGCGGGAGTTTCCCACTGGCTGAGAGAGCCCGAAGAGCTACAGTTTCCCGCTGAGGGCCGCCCCTCCCCCCTCTCTGGGAGCCGCGCGGACCGGATCGCTGATCTGATGGGGAGGTAGCGGAGTTCTCCTTACCTCTCCCCACTTCCTCCGGGGGCCCAGCACGTTCCGCTCTCAGATGTGCGGCAGTGTGGATACCTCCGCTCCAGCTTTTCACTGTCTGGGATTCCGTTGTTGGTCTGTGGCTGTTACTTTTGTTGTATTTTGTGGGGGAAGAATTCACGGGAAAGCTCACTCCGCCATGATGCTGACGTCACTCCCTATATATATATTTTTAATCATTTATTAGAAAGCTGACTGGAGAGTGCTGGTCTCTATCTGTCCCTCTTCCCCTCTCTAAGTCTCTGCTATGGGCTCTTTTCCAATCTGTGTCTTGCTTTTACTAACCCTCTCCTTTTCAACAGGTCGGGCACAGACCAAACACCCCCTTATGCCAGTTTACCAAGCCCTAGCCACACTAACTAATCAATCTGACTGTTGGTTATGTCAACAGCTAGATAGTGCAAAAGAACCTGAACTAGTCTTTGTTCCTGCTGATATGAACACCTGGTGGACTAAGTATGGAAAATGGATGAATAACAGAGTATGGTATCCGCAACAAGGGAAACTTCACTCTGCTTCGTCTCCTGGTGAGTCACTTGGGCCCCAGAAAGACTACTTAAAAAGTCAAAGACTGTCCCTTGCCCAAGTACAAGCAATAAGTGAAAGTTTTTCCCTCTGCATTGAAAGTAAACATAGCGCTGGACCTTTCCTGGGTGACATACCGAGACAATATTGCAGTCAAACTCTGTGGTTTGATTCCGCAGGTGGCATCTTCAGAACTCTCAAGGGAATTGTAAGTGACTCTATCACTACTCCCTCTGGCACAAACATTTGCCAAATCACCAAGTGCTCTGGATGGCTTATGAGCCACCCGTGTGCAACTTGGGGTATCGCAGCTATCCGCATGGTTAAGCTGCCCAATGCCACAGACTATATATGGGTGGATCAAAGATCTGGACTCACCTGGTCAGGTGACAAGACCAGGCTTTATAGCTGCCAAAATCAGACTGCAGGCCTCCTCTACCAGCTATTCTGCAATCTGTTCTGTTCTCGCAGACTGACAGGAGCTCATGGGAAATGGAGATGTTTAGGTAGTAACAGTGCAAGTGGCACAGATCATGAAATAGTCCAGATCCTGGGAACTACAGACTCAATTCTAACTTTGTCTTTAAACTACACTGGTCTTTTCATTTTATGCGGCAACAAAGTGTATAAAGGATTCCCATCTAATTGGTCAGGACGATGCGGACTTGGATACCTGGCTCCTTCTGTCACCAAACACTCCACCTTAAATGCGAGCCAAATTACAAACCTGGGTTCGTTTGTTCATAAGATTGTGCCACATAAACGTGCCAGTTGAGAAATCGTGGAAAATCCACTTGTATATCGCAACTCCAAGTTCTTTTCAGCCTTGAGAGTCCTATTCCCCAGCTTTGGAGACTGTGAGTTGGAAAAGGCAACCTTAAATCTCTCTATGGTAATGGAGCAAGAGTTCAACACCACCATGCAAACCTTGAACATACTCCAGTCAGGTATTAACAGCCTAGAATCTGTGGTGCCCCAAAATTGACGTGCTCTGGATGTACTCACTGCCCAGCAAGGAGGAGCATGTGCAATCATTGGAGAAAAATGTTGCTTTTATGTGAATCAAACAGGTCAAGTAATATCTAACTTAAATCTATTAAAAGAGAAGATTGACATTTTTCATCAGATAAACGAAGCTCACACATTTTATTGGACTGACTTATTTCCAGGATTGGGGGACTGGTTTAATGGGGTGTGGGGAAATGTGCTCCAATTTGTTCTTTTCTGCTTGTTCATCCTCATCCTAATCTGCGTTCTTTTCTCTCTTTGCAGACTTCTTATCACTGAGATACTAAAACGATTTCTCTCTCCACAGTTACCAGCTCAGCTTTTAATATGTGAAACTTCTAGGGAAGTTTCAGAGGAGGGAACTGATGGTGCTCAGGGCAAGCTACCCCAGGAAGCACCGCTCTGGTATACGGATTATTTCCAGCTGAAGACAATAAGGACTCAGAGAACTCAGGAACAATATTTGAGTTTCCCCTCCCAAACTGCCTAAAGAATTTAAAACAAAAGATCTGTTTCAGGAAGGAGTTATTATCATGACTGCTATAAAGATAATGTAGGATAGAGGTTACAATAGAAAAGGCACCAACAAGCCCATCTTATCGGAAGTTCTGTCTCTCTGGCCACAGGCTCTGGATGGCCCTGTGAGGAGTTACCAGACAATCATTTACAAGGGAAGTCTCCATTTGTAAAAGTATCTTCCTCTCTGTATTGGGAAGAGGGGGGACGACCTCATTTCTAGAGACTTATCAATGTAGAAGGTGAGGCCTTATAACGGCATAATAAATCTTACTCTTGTTTACAGTGCTTTAGTGATAATCTCCTGTAACTAACACTCCCACCCCCAACATCCTCCTTGTCTTTGGTTGGACATGGTATTTAAGACGAGAATCTGCTATTGTGTTGAGAAACGCAGTGTCCCTGCTTTCTCCCATGTATACATGTTATTAAACTTGGTATTATTTTCTCCTGCTACCCTGTCTTGTTAATTATTTAGCCAGTCATAAGAACCTTAAGGAAAAGGGCAGAAGGAGATTCCCCCTCTTCCCCTGAAAGTGGTGATGCAGGTGGGCTCTCAAGGTTATGCCTATATTGTGGAAGCAAGCAATCAAGCATTTAATGGAAGCATTTCTATGTAAACGAAAGAAAAAGAAGGTTAATGGTTGGAGCAATTTGTAAAGCAGTTTCTGAGTATAGGGGACAGCTAGTTAAGAAGATTTTTAGATGTCAGCATCAAAGCATCTTTTGCAGTTTAAAATGTCTCTGATGATGTCATCGGGTAACCTCTTAAGTTTATATCAAGTCCATCAGCTTCAGTTTGTAAGGCTTCAGGAAAAAGGGGAGGTTCAGTTTTCAGTGATTTCAAATGAAAATGATGGAAAAAATCAAAAACGTTAGTTTGGACATCTGTAGGCAGATATTTTAGACTAGAAGAAATCAGGATCCAGTCCAGTCAACAGATATAAAACAAAAACCTTAACAGACAATTAACAAAACTAGGATCTAATATCCGCAAATGTACACTATAGTTTTTACTGAAATATAATTTTTCTTTCTAAGATCACCCTCATTTTTATCAAAGATAGACAAATTAAAACTAACTAGTTTGCAAAATAAGTCTAGTTCCAATAGTGTTGGCCCAATTATTTACATAAGTACAGCAAGAATAGCAATTGATCACATAGGCTCTTTTAAATCTGCTTTGCTGGAAATTTTTATAAGGAATCTCAGATTGAACTTTAAAGGCCTCTCCAGGCCAGAAAAGTCAAGCCAAGGATTTTGTCATCAGACTTTGCCTGTAATACCTACAGATTTGGGTGAATTCCTCTGTTCCTAGGTTCCCCCAAAATATTTCGAGGTTCCTTGTGTTTGCCAGATAAGTGACATTCTTTACTTATCCTGGTAAGTGCTGCTTGGAACATAAGGTACCAGGCCAATATTTCCATGTGGCTTTATTCCATAAAGTCCAATCTTCATTCCTCAAAAGCTGTATGGTTATATCGCAAATATGATCTTCCAGTCACAGCCTTGGTAATATAACCAGTGTTTCCAATTATGTCCTGTTATAAGGAGAACAGATTCTTATTGAACTTATGCAAATAACTATATTGCCATGAAAACAACAATACTCACTTACTAAGAGTTTCCAAATTCGAGGGATCAGATCTAAGAAATAGAGAAATATTTCAATTTTACTTATAAAAATATCATTTGCCAAATTGTTATAAGTCATAGCTAGCTCAGGAGAAAAGAGAAAAAGTTTTCCTTAACTCTGAAAAAACAAAACATTAAAAATTCAGCAATAATTCAAATGAAAAATCATAAAAATTATAATCATCCTTATCAGTTCATTCAGTCCTGTGTAATCCATTCTTGATCCCAATCTTTCTGTTAGCAGCTTCATGAAGTTATCAGTCTTTCCATCAGGTTTCTGTAATTTCTTACCAAGGTCAGTTTTATGATCAGAAAGTTTGTCAGAAACCTGTACTCCAGTGTAAATGCCAGAGTCCTTTCCATGAATTTTTCTGAAGTTGAAATATTTTGCAAAAGCATTAGAGCAAAGAAATAAGTCTGTAAACAACAAGACCTCAAAATGGCAATTGACAGAGAAATTTGATTAATTTTGTGACATACAACACTTTAAAATAATAATAACCAGAAATATGACTGATAATCAGGACAGATCAGAATTTCAGTAATGTTATACAATTTTAAAACACCTATGTCGATAACATTTGCTCACATAATAGCACCTAAGCAGACTTATCATCACTTGTCTGACAATGCTTTCCATGCAATTTAACATACTGAATAAGCCTAATAAACTTAGTATCTTTCCCATTATAGGAAGAGAGCAAATTTCTTTAAGAAGTTCTAGGGCCCTTTGAAAATTCTCAAAGAAAAAAAGTAAAAAAAAAGACTTTATTTAAGATATGAATTTTGGCGAGCTTGTCAAAAATAGAAAACGTTAAAGCAAAGAGATCATTAACAGTCCAAAAACCTTAATAGAGAAACCTCAGTCTTTTGAACACAGGAAATTATTTTAACAGGTTTTTTTTTTTCTGTCTTTTAGGTAGACTTATCCAAAGGTAAAGAAAAATCTTTTATAACCTCTTTATCAAGTTCAAGAAAATTATCCTTTTAAGAGAAAGAAGACCAAATTATAATTTTGTACCAGCTTCCTTCTGATATTAAAATTCATTAACTTAATTAAATTCATTTCAATCTGAGCCAACTTCACCATACAAAAACTCCTTTTCCAGAATTCCTCTTCCACAAACCTATAACTTTCTTTTTACATTCAGAATTTGTCCCATGTCTTTCTTTTCCCTCCTAGTACTTGAAGACAATTTATCTTTCTTAATCAATCAAACAAAATATTTCCATTCTTTGTTCCTTCTTTATACATCTTACTTTCCTTGTACACAGACATATTTTTTCTTAATATTTAGTAGCTTCAATCACATACACTAATTAGAAATTTTAACTCTTAGAAACCCGAATTTGTAAGTAAAAACTAAGTAAACCATGATAAACTTTCTTTTACATTAGTATATTGTGGCTTGGAAAATTTATAAACACTTCATAACTTCTAGAAATATGTTACTTTATAGTACAATCTTTTAATAAAACACATGTTTACCAATAGACCCAAAACACCTTTTAGTTTTCCTGTAATGAAAAGCCAAATGTAGACAATCGTGACTTTCGCAATCAATGTCTAATATCTTATCTTATTTGGAAATGATGATACTCAGTGAATTTTTATCACAAAATTTAGCAAAACTCTAAAGTTTTAAGTCACCAAAAAGATTTTGGAAGCTGTCAACACCATAAAACATAATTATTATTTAAAGTTCACCCAACATTCATCTTTTTCACAACTATTTAGGTACTTGTTGCCAATAATTATTTAGATTGTCTATAAGACTTCATAAGACATTAGATAAAATTAGCCATCATTTAAATTACTATTTTTGTTAACCAGTACTGTAATAGAAATAACATCAGTTTTTTTTACAAAAGTTCATGTAAATTTCATCACCTCTTATACCTTTAAACATAGTTATCATTAAGATTTTTATCAATAGGTGTTGGTCTTCTAATTTTGGACAAGGGAAGCATTCCCAGTCAGACATTTTAAAACATACACAGGCAAAGTTGATGTAACCTCTTTATATAAAATTGGCTCAAACATTCCAACCTTTATAATCTTATCAACACTTACACTTTTACATGTTCTCAATTCAATTGTAACCTGAGTCAAGCTCTTAAGGCTATTTAAATTTTTCCCTTCCTTTTTATGGCCCTTTTTTAGGTACCAATTAAACAATTGTGTGAGAGCTCTCAAAACATATTTTTTTTCCTCAATTTAGAAGTTTTCCCAATTCAAAGGATCTGTTGTCTGGCCATTGACGAGTAGGATTTTCATTTGTATATTTATTCCAATAGTGACTCGATCCAATAAGCCTTTTTAAGGAAAGACCCGGTGGTAACTTTCCCATGCTTAGAGTAAATCTTTACCATGGACGCAAGAGGCGTCCCTGGTGAGGGCGCAGATGATGTAGCCCCCATGATCCAAAGAATTCACTCCCAAAGATATTCAGAGAAAGTAAAGACCTTCGTTACACAGGCGGTAAGGATGGTGTAGTGAAAACGGTGTCTCCGGTCTCCTACAATAGTGTGGGACGCCTCCAGTCACAGAGCCGCTAATCTGTGACACCAGGCAGGCAATATTGGAGTGGGATTTTTCCAGCACTAACAAGCAACGAAGGTTAAGACGACAAAAGCCCTTATGGACTGGGTCCTTTATGACAAACTCCCCTGAGAGCTTGGCACAGCCGGACAAAGAGACAGTTCAGAACCCCAGTCTACTCGACTGGCCACCAAGGGGCACCCCGGTAAATGCACCTTCCGTATGGTGGAGACCAAGGAGAATATTCTCACTGGTCACAAAGCCAAGTTTTCTCAGGACACAGAACAAGACAGAAGGAAAAACCTCATCCGGTTCTTTTCTTATGTGCACAATGACAGCATTAGCCACGCCTTAGGTCTCTTGGAGTCAGAATAATACCTGGTGGGGAGGTGCCACGGGGTTGGGGATTGTGTGCTTTACAGAGTACCTCGTCATTGCATGGACATTTTCTTGCAGTTGGCGGGGGACATGTGTCTTCTACCCCGTTCCGTGACACAACTTATCCTGTCACGGGAGTCTTCTGAAAGTGGCGAGCGCCCTAATGGCTCTTAACTTCTCGACCTGTGCCCACCAAATTTGCAGCCTTTTTGGCTTCCAAGATGCCCTTGGCAATGGCCTTCACTTCATGTGCATATTAACCCACAGCAAAGTTTGTGTAAATAGACGCCAGTCTGGTGAGACCCGCAAACTCACCAGTCTGTGGGGCCGGCCCGGACAGTAGGCTTATAGGGTCTATGCCTGCGTCCTACCCTATGGTATTTCCTTCTTATGACACACGATACAAAAGACAGAGACAAAAGAGAAAAACAGAGACTATTTCTGGGAGGAAAAGCGATCAAGATCAAAACCAAGAGTACTCTACCAAATTTACCAGCGTCACTAAAATCACAAGAAACTAGTTTCCCAAATATTTTCTCCTGCCAATCTAAACTTCGAAAGAGAAAAAATTTCTCACCACCTCCTTCCACCGGACTCCACAGGTAGAGATTCCGGGAGGCTGACGTGGTAAGAAGTCTTACATTTTACCGGCTATCGTCAGGGGTTCCCGTATTTCATCCCCTGCAGTAATCTAGGGAGAAGGCATTTCTTCCAGCCAGAGAATGCAACTTGCCAGCCAGCATAGCCCCACGTTGGGCGCAAAAACTGTTGAGGGAGTGAGAGAATCTCCCTTTTCCCTTTTCTTAAGGTTCTCATTTCTGGCCAAATAGTTAACAAGACAGGTTAGCAGGAGAAAATAATACCAAGTTTAATAACATGTATACATGGGAGAAACTCAGAAATGAGCAACTCGTCCCTCTGTCTAAGCTGCCCACTTAAGTATTGTAGCTAAAGAGGAGGAAGGTGTTGGGGGTGGGTAGTGGTCTAAGACCACAGAGGGCAAGAAGACAACTCACATGGAGATAGAAATGCAAATGTTTGCCTGACAACTCTTCTCATGGTCATCTATAGATAATGTGGTCAGTGAGAGATAGAGTTTTTGATAAAAGTGGCTTGGTGCCTTTCCTATTGTAACCTCTATCCTACGTTATCTTTACAACCATCATGATAATAACTCCTTCCTGAAACAGATTTTTTGTTTTAAATTCTTTAGGCAGTTTGGGAGGGGAAATTCAAATATTCTTCCTGAGTTCTCTGAGTCCTTATTGTCTTCAGCTCGAAACAATACACACACCAGGGTGGTGACTAATGGGGTAGCTTGCCCTGATCACCATTACCTCCATTTATAAAGATGCCCCCTTTATGTAGATTCTGTACAAAATTGCAAAGATCACTTTTTCCTTTTCAAAATTTATTTCTTTTAACTTTTAATAGTGAGAACCTTAGTGTTGGGTAAACTGCTGCACAATTACTGGAAATGCTGAGAGTCTTTTTGAAAAGTGTAGAAGTCTAAAGATAATGAAAAGTACATTTCTCCAATGTCAAGTCCCTTGATGATCTGATAGGCGTCTGTCTAGGTGTACCCGGAAGAGATGGAAGATTGAACACCAGCACAGCACACAAGGAAACAGGCTGCCAACTTGAGGGCTTCCCATGGACCACAGAGTGCCTAGCAGACTCTTGGAGACTAAATCTGGGCTTTGTCCATGGGTTGGCCCTGAGAGGAAGATTTTGCTTAAATGACCAGAGAATAGATAACGAATTTTGTTGATAATAATTCTTACCATGTAAATTTCTTTATAAATCTCTGAATAAAATAAAAAAATATAATCCCCATAGAAATCAACTCTTACTGACAAGCTCCACAGCCTTCTCTAGAGAGCTCAACAGAAAATGTCTCCACTGACTGTGAATTGCTCTTCTCTGAAAGCCAGCCAGCACTTCACTGATAGCCCTGGATAAGGAAGGCCAGATACAATTCTTTGAAGATATTTAGCTGAATTCAGAACCAAAAATCCTACCTCCAGTTGGCTCCTCTGTGAGAATGGATGGCCGGCCTTGTTTCACAGCCTGAGCTGTTGAGGTTTCATATGAGATAAATTGCTCTGTTCTCCAGGGATGGAAAAGCTGGACTGTGACATCGATTCAGGGCTGAGATTTTGCAGGTAAAGATAGGGTCATAGAGGGGAATAAAGATTTCAGCAAATTGGTTTGTTGTTCTCTACAGTGGAAATAATTTAAGAAGCAGATAGTCTCTCACTCAAACTTCTCTTCCCTGTTCTCTATCTGTCATATCACTGTAAAAATTCTATGAAAATTTCAGTCTTTTTTCTTTGTAGTGTGTTTATTATCATCTTTATGAATTCTTTGACTTCACCACCTTCTTGGCACCACAACTCTAGCCATTGAGATATTATTATAGATTCACTTTTGCAACTTCATCCCCTTATCTCTATTTCCTCCGCCAATTCGTAGTTTTAGTTCTTATTGTATCTTATGCTTGAAAACATTTGAAGCTTACAGTGTGTATCAGTTCCTTATTTTCTCAAATTTTTATTATCTAAGTGCCCTAAACTATCACTTTTTTTTAGAAAAGAAGTGAAATACATAACAGAACAGTACACTGTAATAAATTGACCACTTATAAAATTAAGTTCAACCTGAAATCCCTCCCCACTTAACAGAGACCATATTTTATAATTCACAATGCTTTAGTCTGGGCAGGGTCAGTTTATCAAAGATTTTTGGATGTTTTAAACCACATGAGATATATACATTGTAAGATAAAATCGTTAATCTTGCAGAAGTTGTAGAATTTCCTGATGCTTAGGGAAGTTGGTGGTGGAGAACCTGAATCATATGAAAAGTAGTTGATTAATTAGCACCTGAGTTTGTTAAGTTGATAAGGATGATGATGAGATATACATGTTGAAAAGATAACTTTGCATATCAGAGTATTGTCAGAGGCCACTGGGAAAATTCATAATATTCTCAAACACTACAAAAAATGACCATTTTTTCATAAAAGATGTCATACATGACGGCATCATATACTTCTGTCAGAAAACTTGCAATGAAGAAAATGAACACTTCAGTCATTTTAATTCTAACAATTTGTTCATGCTTACTAGTAGGTTAAAAAACTGTTTAGAAATAAAGTGATAAGTGATGTACTTGCTTAATTTTTAAATTTTTTTAGTAAAAAACTTTTTCATATTTTTAAAAAATATTTATTTGTATTTATTTTATGCTGAATTTATTCCTGGGCCCAAAGACTTTTTTTTAATTAACTAACACCAATTATTTTCAATCTCTTTCAAAAAGTTGAAGAGGAGAAAATACCTCTAAAGTCATCCTATGGGATTAGCACTACCCTGATATCAAAGCCAAAGACACTAAGAGAAAAGAAAACTATAGGTCAATATTTTTGATGAATATTGATATAAAAATCCTCCATAAAATAGTAATAAACTAAATTCATCAGCATATTAAAAGGATTATACAGCATTTTTAAGTGGGATTTATTCCTGGAATACAAGGATGTTCCAATATATGAAAATGAATTAATGTAATAAACCACATTAACAGAATGAAGGAAGAAAACACATGATCATCTCAATGGATGCAGAAAAAGAATTTAACAAAACTCAACATGCTTTCATGCTAAAATCACTAAAAAAACACTCAGAGTAAAAGGAAACTACTTCAACATAATAAAAGCCATATACAGAAATCCACAGAGAACATCATATTCAAGGGTGAAAGACTGAAAGCTTTTTCTCTAAGATCAGGAACAAGACAAGACGGCCCATTTTCACCACTTCTATTCAACATGGTATTAGAAGTTCTAGCCAAAGCAATTAGGCAAGAAAAAGAAAGAAATAGCATCCAAATTTGAAAAGAAGAAGTAATATTATATTTGTTTACAAAGAGTATCTTATATGTTGAAACCCCTAAAACTTCCACCAAAAATTTGTTAGAACTAGTAAATTCTGCAGAGTAGTGCGACACAAAATCAACACGCAAAAACTATTGTTCTTCTATACATTAATAATAAGTAATCTGAAAAAGAAATTTAAAAACTTTACATTTTTATTTACAATAGCAACAAAAGAATAAAATACTTAAGAATCAACTTACTCAAAGAGGTAAAAATTCCAATGATGGTTTTGCAAAATTAGAAAAATCTATCCTAAAATTCATATGGACTCTCAAGGGACATTGACTAGCCAAAACAATCTAGAAAAAGAAGAACAAAGTTAGAGAACTCACACTTCCTGATTTCAAAACTTACTATAAAGTAATCAAAACAGTGTGGTACTGGCATAAATACACACACTATACTAATGAAATAGCACAGAGACCCCAGAAATAAAACTTTGCATATATGGTCCAATGATTTTTGACAAAGGTACAAAGATCATTCATTGGAGAAAAGATCAGGTTTTCAACAAATGTTGTTGGGAAAACTGAATACCCACATGCAAAAGAATGAGTTTGGACCCTTACTTTACACTATATACAAAAATTAACTCAAAATGGATCAAAGATATAAATATTAGAGTTGAAGCTATAAAATCCTTAGAAGAAAACACATGGTAAAAGCTGTATGTCATTGGGTCCAAATGCCATTGCAAAAATGATTTCTTTAATATGACATCAAAGACATAAGTAACAAAAAAATAACAAATTGGACTTCATCAAAACGAAAAAGTTTTCTGTATCACAAGATACTATCAACAGAGTAAAAAGGCAAACCATGGAATGGTTGAAAATATTTGCAAATCACAAATCTGATAAGGGATTAATATATAGAATAAATAAAGAACTTCTACAACTCAACAATAAAAAAAAAACCTCAATTTAAAAATGCACAAAATACTTGATTAGACATTTCTCCAAAGAAAATATAAAATGAACAAGAAACACAAGAAAAGATGCTCAACATCACTAAGTATCAGGAAAAAGTGAAATAAAAGCACAATGAGCTACCTTTTCACACCCGTTAGGATAGTTACTATCACAAAATCAGAACATAACAAGTGTTGACAAGGATGTTGAGAAATTGGAACCCTTGTGCTCTGAGTGTGAGAATATAAAACTGTGGAAAACAGTATGGCAGTTCCTTCAAAAATTAAAAATAGAATTACTATATGATCTAGAAATTTCTCTTATGGGTTCTGAAATAATAAAAAACATATTTATCGGCCTCTGCGTCCAGTTCTTGGCACAGAGCTCCTAAAACCTTTGTAATTTCCCCAGTGATAAGAACACTAAGAGAATCTTTTGTCCTATTGAGGCAATTCTGGGTGGGCTCCTGGATGGCTCCTGGATGGGGGTTGGTCACCAGAAAGACCAAGCCCTGATTAGAAGCTTCGAATTTTTAGCCCTACCCCTTATCCTTCAGAGAAAGGAGAGGGGCTGGAAACTGAGTTAATAATTGATCACGCCTATGTGAGAGAGCCTCCATAAAAATCCCAATAGAAGGCGGTTCAGAGAGCTTCCAGGTTGGCAATGACAAGGACTGCTTGGAGAGTGGTGCACCTGGAGATGGCATGAAATCTTTGTGTATTATCTCCATACCTTTCCCTATGCACCACTTCCAACAGGCTCTCCTTGAATTATATCCTTTTATAATAAACTGGTGATCTAGTAAATGTTTCTCTGAGTTTTGTGAGCCACTCTAGCAAATTAATTAAACCCAAGGAGGAGGTTGTGGGAACCTCTGGTTTATAGCCAGTAAGTCAGAAGTACAGGTAACAACCTGGGCTTGTAACTGGCATCTGAAGTAAAGGTGAGGTTGGGTGGGTGTGCAGAATTATAGGATGGAGACATCAACCTGTACAATCTGATGTATCTCTGGGTTGTCAGCATCAAATTGAGTTGAATTATCTGGTAACCAGCTGGCATTACAAGAATTGCTTCTTGGAGGTGTGGGGAACCCTGTTATATGTGAAAAAGTGAATCTGAGAACACCATTTATGGGTATACACCCAAAAGAACTGAACGCAGAGGTATAAAGACATATATGTACACCCATGTTCTTAAAAGCATTATTCAAAATAGCCGGAAGCTGGAATCAAGCCAGGTGTCCATAAGTGGATGAACTGACAAAAAAATGTGGTGTATACACAGAGTGGAATACTATTCACCCTTAAAAAGGAAGGAATTCTGACACATGTTATAACATGGATGAACCTTGAGGAATTTATGCTAAGTGAAATAAAGCCAGTCACAAAAGGAAAAATGCTGTATGATTCCACTCATATAAGGTAATTAAAGTAGTCAAATTTATAGGAATAGAAAGGAGAATGGTGGTTCCTAGGGGCAAGAGGGAGGGATAACAGGGAGTTGTTGCTTAATGGGCACAAAGTTTCAGTGCAATGTGAAAATAGTTCTGTGGATGTTTGGAGGTTATGGCTACACAATTATTTGAAGGTATTGAATGTCGCTGAATGGTACACTTAAAAATGGTTACAATTTTATCTTCTGCATATTTTATGACCATTAAAAAATTAATTATTTTCAACAAATGAACAAACACTAGCTACATGAGATAGCTTGGATGAATATCACAAACATAATGCTGTATAAAAGAAATTATATTCAAAAGGCTATATATTTTATAATTCCATTTATATAAAATCCAATAAAGAAACAAAACCGAGGTCTGGCTTCTACTAATAGTGGAGTAGCTTGTTGAACTAACACTCTCACAGATAACAATGATAAAATCTGCACAAAATATTATATATATTTATACAGACTCGTGTAGCTATATGTAAAACACATTTAATAAATGTGTATATGTGTATATGTTTAAATCAGTTCCAAAAGCAAGCTGAACTGAGAGGGAATCTTCCCTTAAATGATGGGAATTGCACCAGGAGATATTTGCAAGCTTGAGTCTTTTGCCTCAAAGCATTCCAAAATCTGTACATGGCCTAGACAGGGGAAAAACTACAGTCTTACTTGTAATGTTAGAGGATGTATTTTTGGGCTGGCAGAGTAGCTGGAAAGTTAAGGGAGAAATTCTGGAAGGGAGGGAGACACAAAGAGGAAAATTGCAAAATATATATGTAAGTCTCTCCCCCACACACACCAAATTGGCAGATCTTTGAACAACACACATACAGGGTAGGCCCCAGAAGGCCTAGTGTAAAAACAGCAGTTGGAAGATGAAAGAACTGACTGAGGATTTCAGCTATGCCCACTGTAAAGGAGATAGGATTGGAATTTCAGTCCAGCCAAGTTGATTCCCTGCTAGAAAAGTAACAACACTCTTCAAAGAAATACAATAGAATCCGGAGCCTCTATACCTATCTTTCATGATTTCCAGTACACAATTTAAAAGAATCATGAGATTTGAAGAAACAGGAAAATGTAATCCATATGTGACCAAAAGCAGGCAGTAGAAACTCTCCCTAATGTGTTGCAATTAGCAGTCAAGAATACGAAGGCAGCTATTATAAAGATGATCATGGTGGTAAAGAAAAATATTCCCATAATGAATGAACAGATGTGGGAACTCAGCAGAGAAGTGGAAATTACACAAAAGCACCAAATAGGAAGATGAAATGAAATAAATACTTTTGAGTTTACCAGTAGATGAGAAACAGTAGAAAAAAATGAAGATACAGCAATAGAAATTATCCAGTCTGAAGAAAAGAATGTAAAAATTTTGAAGAAAAATGAAGAGAGCCTTATGACCTGTGAGATGATTGAGTCCCCAGCAGAGAGGAGAAAGACAGAAAAATTAAAGGAGGCAGAAAGGCAAATCAATAAGTAATAGCATAAAACTTCCAAAATTTCTTGGAAAACCTAAAATTTTAGATCCAAGAAAGTCAGCAAACCCACAAAGTAAAATATAAAATAAAAGCATACTTAGGTACATGATAGTCAAGCTACTAAAATCCAAAGATAAAAAGAAAATCTTGAAAGCAGTCAGGGAAATACATATATACAGGGGAAGACATTACATACAGGGAGAAATAAGGTGAATGATGGATAATATATTATCAAAAACAAAAGAGACAACTCAACACCAAAATGACATCTTTCAAGTGCAGAAAGAAAACCCAAAAGTCAACACAAGATTCTATATTTAGCAGAACTCACTTTCAAAAATGAAGCAGAAGCAACAATAAGATACTGCACGCCTATTAGGTGCCTGAAATAAAAAATAAAATTGCAAATACCACATGAGGAGGTGGGTGAGGAGTAGGAGCAATTAGAACTGGGAACGCAACATGATAGTTGCATTCAGAAAACAGTTGAGCAGGTTCTTATAAAGCTAAACATACACTTATTATATGACTCAGATCTCCCACTCCTAGGTATTTACTGAAGAAAATTGAAAACTAATGTTTAAACAAAAATCTTTGTGGGAATCTTTATAGCCATTTTATTCATAATTGCCAAAAGCTGGAAATAAACTAAATGTTCTTCGTCAGGTGAATGGAGAAAGAAACTGTGATGCATCAGTACATTAGAATACTACTTGACAGTAAAAAGGATAAACTCTTTTTTTGTGTGTGTGAGAAAGATAAGCCCTGAGCTAACATCCATTGCCAATCCTCCTCCTTTTTTCCGCCCAAAGCCCCAATAGATAGATGTATGTCATAATTGCACACCCTTCTAGTTGCTGTATGTGGGACACGGCCTCAGCATGGCCAGAGAAGCGATGTGTGAGTGCGTGCCCTGCATCCGAACCTGGGCCGCCAGTAGGGGAGCGCATGCACTCAACTGCTAGGCCATGGGCCCGGCCCCAGGATAAACTCTTGATTCACACAACAACATGGATGAATCTTGGATGCATTTCTCCAAGTAAAGGAAGTCAGATTCAAAAGGCTGTACAGTATATGATTCCATTTATATGACTTTCTAGAAAAGGCAGAATTACAAGGATGGAAAATGATCAGTGGTTGCCAAGGGATGGAGTAGGGGAAGGGGTTGAATACAAAGGGATAGCATGAGAGAACTTTGGGGGTGAAAAACACAGCTCTGTATGGTACTGTGGGTATGGATGCATGACCATAAAGTCAAAACCCATAGAACTGTACACCACAAAGAGTGAATTTTACTCTGCAAATTTTAAAAATCAATCAGGATGCTGGGAAACTCAGATGGAATGCAGTGAAAAATGAATCTCACTGTATTACAAACATGTGACCTAACCATACAGAAGGGTTGGGGATGAAAGGTCCTGACCTAAGTTACTTTGGAAGACAGTGATTTGACGGGATACTGTAGAACTAAAGTACTGGACACAAACACTGTACTCTAGGTGGTAAATTTGTTTTTCATAAGGGTATGGATTAGCAATTCTGAAACTAGTTGACACAGTAAATATATTGTAGCTAACTGGAGTTAAGTTTCTCACTGTTGGTGAAAGAAGTTACAAATAAACAAAAGGAGAATGCTAGAATAAACTCTGTGGTGCTGGATTGGAGTTCGAAGTATCAGTATGAATCCATGTCTCTTTTAATATATCTATCCAAATAGATAGATAGACTGATATATAGATGGATAGATTGATAGACAGATGTGTCTACCTGAGTTTATATTCATGCATACATTTCCAAGCTCTGCTGAGAGGGTCCAGAAGCAGTGACACTCTGGTATTAATGAGCACACCTAGCTCCCAGATCTTGTTTTCTAAATATCATTCTCCAATAAAATAAAGCAGATTTTCTTGGAGAAATGGCTAATTCTAGGGCTGGAGATGGAAAATACAAGATGAGCCTGGATCATCTTGTAGTGCCAGAAAGTAGGAAAGTGCTTTCAAAAAAAAAAACACACAGAAAATGATGGGACGTGTCAAAAGGAATCAATCTGAAAGACTTTCCAATGACTCAAGCTGGAAAACTCTGAGCAACAAAATAAATAATGGTAGCATTGGATAATTACTCAGAGAATAAAATAAATATCCACGAGGCTATACTGATATAAAAAAGATTAAACAAGAAAGGAAGGGAAGGAAGAAAGAAAAAAGGGGAAAAAAAAGAATGAGAGAATGAGAAAAAGAAAGGAAGAAGGAAGGGGGGGAGAAATCTTGCTCACAGAATTCCAAATAATAAAAGCGCTAGATAGCATGAAATAGAAAATCGCCACTTTAACACTACAGTAATAATTACTTTTGGAAAGAATGACTGATGAACGCAAAAACTGTGGATGAAACTTAAAGAAGAAACAGTACATTTGCAGAGTCTCAAAGCATTTCCTTTCCAAACACTTAACTTGTTTCTCTTATTTCTTTTTTTTATGATTCTATTTATTTATTTATTTTCCCCCCAAAGCCCCAGTAGATAGTTGTATGTCATAGCTGCATATCCTTCTAGTTGCTGTATGTGGGACACGGCCTCAGCATGGCTGGAGAAGTGGTGCATCGGTGTGTGCCAGGGATCCGAACCCAGGCCGCGAGCAGCGGAGCACATGCACTTAACCTCTAAGCCACGGGGCCGGCCCCTCTTATTTCTTTAAAATATCTATGACTACCTAAAGCAAAAACTATAACACTGTGTTGTGGGATTTATAACATGAGTAGATGTAAAATTTATGACAGCAATAGCACAAAGGACAGAGGTAAATGGAACTGTTCTGTAGCAAGGCTTCCATATTTTACATTGATTAAACTGGTGAACTATTAAGTCTAGGTAGGATGTGATATCTTAAAGATGCATATTGTAATCTGGACCACCCAGTAAGAACGTAAAGGTGTGTCATTTAAATGCTAATAAAGGAATTAAACAGCATGCCAAAAAACGTTTTTTGTTTTTTTTTTAAAGATTTTATTTATTTATATTTTCCCCCTAAAGCCCCAGTAGATAGTTGTATGTCACAGCTGCACATCCTTCTAGTTGCTGTATGTGGGACGCGGCCTCAGCATAGCCAGAGAAGCGGCGCATCGGTGCGCGCCCGGGAGCCGAACCCGGGCTGCCAGCAGCGGAGCGCGAGCACTCAACCGCTAAGGAACAGTAAGGAGTTTTCTGGGGGTGATGGAAATATCCTATTCTTAAAGGGATGAAAGTTATATGGGCATGTTTATTTGCCAAAACTGTACGGTTGAGATTTGTGCCTTTCAGTGTGCATACATCTTACTCACCACACATGCACAAAGGCTTAAAAGAATAATAAAGTGAGGTGGGAATGGGATGGAGTGTGGATGAAACAAAAATGGCAGATGATTAGTAGTTGTTGAAACTGGGTGACGGGCCTACTGTGCTATTTTGTTTATTTTGTATATTGTTTAAATTGTTCTGTAATAAAACACTTGTATAAGAAGACAAACTTGACATACAGTGTTCGCTGGTAAGATATCAGTTACCTTTGGGGAGGAAATAGGGAGAAAGGGATTGTCGGGGCCTGAGTAAAGCTGGTGCTAGTTGTTTGTCACACAAGTGTGTTCACTTTTTAATAATTCTTTGTGATTTACGTGGATGACTTCTGCATATATTTCTGTACGCATGTTATATGTCAATAATCATTTTAAATCCTGCATATTTGCACAAAGATACTAACTCAATATCTCAGAATAACAGCAGTGTTTTGTTTTAAAGTGAAACACATTCACTCATGACACCATTAGATGGATTTTAATACTTCCAAGTATCTATTAATGCCCTCATCCTTGCATGGTCCCTTGGGTCTTTCCATTTTTGCCTCAGTTTTGTAAGTGGCATGGATTTGAGATTTCATGATGTCATCTTTCTCCAGCAAGGTCCACCCCCACCACGATGCTCACCAAGGCCTCGAGACCTAGCACAGTGCCGTGTTCACAGCATGCACTCAAGACCTGTGGGACTGGGTTGGAAGGAACAAAATGAGGAGCACACGATGTTCGTAACTTAAGTCTAGGTGTCATATTGTGACTTAGGAAATTGGTATAGTTTTTCGATAGATTTGCTATGCCTTCTAGATTTTCCTATTTAAAACAATGGGAAATAGGGTCTCAGAGTTCTTTCTCAGAGAAAGTCTGACATTTCAGGCACAGATTACTGAGAATTATTAATGGTATATGACTTTCCCACCTCATCTTAGTGTCAAGTTTTTAATTCCTTACCTTGGAAATGACCTAACTTTGCTTCTTCCAAATCTTGTAGTAATACTGGTGCCCCAGAAAGTCAGGCCACGGATATTCTGCTGTTGTGCGTTCTCCCTGGAAAGAAGTGGAGCTGTGCATCCACCAGTCTAAGAAGCGTGTGGTGCTGTAGTATTTGGAGTCAACCAGAAAAGCTAAATGGAAAAACGACTTCAGAGAATTATCACCATAACCCCCCACAGCAACAAATTATTTTGCTTAATTATTTTGTGATTCTGCGGGTATATTTAAACAGGAATATTAAAACTAGTTCCCAAGGAGCCAGCCCTATACTAGAGCAGAAATTGCATATTACCTTCCTGCACAAACTTGCCTAACACTGTGGGAAGGACCAATGGGAAGTTTCGGTGTTGTTGCCTATGTTAACGAGGCCAAGAGGTCCACACTCGGATAAGAAAGTCCAGTGAACCAGCCTGTGTGCAGCGTGGAAATAGGGCCATGCATGTGTTCCCCTGAAGTGGCTTAGGGGTCACTTACCAGTGCACCTGAGTTTCCTGTCTGTATAATGCAGGTATTGGGGCTGTCCAATGTGATGTTTTCTCCTTTTTATGACATGGCTCAGGGCAGTCCTTCTAAGACTCCTGACCAAGGTATGGGCCCTTCAGGCAGATTGGGTCCAAAGGGAGGATCTCTGCAGCGACCCTGACCACGGGTTCCAGAGGGAGGATCATGGCAGCTTGGAGAGATAGGGGGGATGGTAGGACAGGTGGCATTGAAAAGGCAAATTCCAGGATCCCAGGCACCCGATATTTCCATTTTAGATATTGAATTTACATTTCAAATACTGGCCAGGGGGCTTCCACCAGGGCTGCAGGCAACCTCAGCAATAGCCAGGTTGGTGAGCCCCACCCCTACCTGAGTCCCGGCCTCAAGGGATGCAGCCCAACCACACTGCGCATACTCTGGGGGGGTGGGCAGGTCATGGAGATTGGGCGTGGTATACAGAACAGGTGGGGAAGAGGGTGGGATGGAGAAGCAGAGGGGTGGGGCCCAGGGGCCGAAGGACAAGGGAAGAGTTGGGGCCACGAGCTGTGCATGCTGGGAGCTTTTCTCTCTTAACCGCTCCCAGCTGGCAACCTGTAGGGCTGCAGGACTAGAACGCCCAGGATGCTCTGGGCACAGGGCGGTGCCTGGCCCTGGGAGGAGGAGCAGGGTGGTGTGAGCTTGGCCGAGGGCCAAACCATTGACTCAGGACTCAGGTCCTGCACCCGCTCCATGTGGACTGATTCCCAGAGGGATGTGACGAGACGAAAATTACCAGGGAGTTAGGAGGGTGTGGCGGCTGCATGGGAAGCCGCGGGCCTGCAGCGTGCAACTGCTTTTGTCCAAAATTGAAGCCCAGACTGGCGCCTCTTCCCCACCGCCTCCCTCCTTTGCTTGATTCCTCCTCCCCCCTGTGTACCTGTGGGTCCTTCCACAGCCTCCTACCTAATCCAGGGCCAGGTGTTTCTCTAAACTGCTTATGGGAACTGGTTAGACATTCCAGAAACTTTCCACTTTGCCTGCTGCCCTCTGCCTTCTCCAGCCAAAGTGCCATCATTTCATCAGCTTTTGGGAGAAATTCACCCTTGTGGTCCCTCTTGGATGCACAACTTTGGAGTTTTGCAAAGTGGTAACATTGGCTGTTGCTTGCCTTTTTCACAGATGTGGAAGTTAAAGCATCCGTGAGGTTAATCATTGGTTTCCCCAGGATCTGCTAAGGGCAGAGGAGAACAACACAATTCCCAGGCAAGTATCTAGTAGGCCGTTTTCACTAACCTATTCCAGTGCAGAGGCCTCCAAAACAGCATCGTTAGGATGAGAATAGCTTAAGCATTTTGCCCTTCAGATTGATCACCTAATCTCAGCTCAGGCCTGAGTGGCCAGTCTCTCAGGGACATAAGTGATGACTCTGATCCCTCAGGAAGAGACCGGTGGTCCGGCTTTGGGAGAGGCATGTTCATGGTAGACAACACCTGGGCAGCATTTGAAACCCGTCAGCTTTAACATCTCTGCTTTGGATTCCGGCAAGGTTCCAGGATAAACATGCCCAGGGATAGTCAGATGTAACGTATTCTTTAAAAATTGATTACAGCAGTGAAAGGAACAGAGCATAAAATATCCTGATTATTTGCAAAAGATGAAATGCAAGCAAGACCTTCTTGTTAATTTTTTAATGCTCATTCTCTTGGCTGTATTGTACGCTTGAATGCATAAAAAAAATTTGAATTGAAAAGTTATCTTTTCCTGAGATTGGTAAATTAACTTAAAAGTCTTATTGAAACCTGTGGAGGAATGGTTAGCAGCTTTCACGATTTATGTCCTCCCTAAAACTTTGGGTGTTGATCTCCATGAAAAAAAGTCCTTGTTTATATTACACATCCCAATAGGTTACATTTCCAATTCCTGAATGTGGGGTATTATCAAAACAACTGAATAAGCTGGTCATGGAAACTGGACCCTGTCACTATGTGAAGAATTTGCCTCGCTATGAATTAATGACATGAATTCTTTAACATTTTTTTAAAGAACGGACGAGAAACTCTGCAGTATCTCTGAATGTGGCAAGACAGGGAATTCTCGTTGGACCACATCCTCGGGTCCTTCTCTCGTGTTCAATAGACCCGGGTGATAGTCCGTGTTGTCAGGTGCAACGCCGCTCCCCCAGCCCCCAGTGTTCCATCCTACTCTGGCCTGTGACCTCTTCAGGGGGTTCTGATGACACTCCTCCACAAGGGTTGGAAGGAGACATTGTAACATGAGGATATTCATCATCTTGAAACAAGGATTAATGGAGAGGAATGTCTCGGGGTCTGTGTGCCCCGATGCAACTGCTGTTGGGTTCTGGCTGCAGTGACCACTGTGCTCCCAGCAGTCCCCACAATGGCTCTCTCAGACGTTTGATCTCCTGGTGCAACCACAGAAGCTGTTGACAGAGCTGAGCGCTCGTGGTTCAGTGTCTTCCGTCAGATTTTGTGGCTCTGACCCTCCTATGCTCGCCCCCTTCCCATTCCTATCTGCTGAGTTGATTGCTTTGTAGTTGTTTCCTAGGAGCCACTGTGTGTAACTGGATTTCACAGTGTCTTTAGGGACCCACCCTCACTACACGAGTCACTGTACAACAGCGACTTATCCTGGTGTAGCCCGTGTTCATCGTCTCCAGTGGAGCTGTGAAGAACCCTGCTTTCTCGGAGCTCCTCTCATTCTCATGCTGCTGGGGCTGCTTACGAAGTTGAGCATCCCGTCTTTGGTCTCATTAACATTATTCTTTTCATCGATTATTTTGAAGTCGGATATGACTTTGTTAATAATGTGACACTGGCTGTCACAGGAACTTTTATGTATCTTCCCCAACAGCTCTGTGAAGTAGACCTGTGATCCACACATTACAGGGGGGACACTGAAGCTCAGAGAGATGGAGTAGCTTCCTTCACTTCACAGTTTCTTGGTACATTTTGTGTCTCCACCTGGAGCTCCGCCTCTCAGGTGTGTGCACTTAGCTGGTGTTCCACTTTATGCCTCTCTGCCAGCCTCCCCAAAGGCACACGCTCCATCCTGAGTCCATTGTCTGCTTGATGGCAGTCACCCTGCACAAACAGGCTCCGTGCAGGGAGTGGACTAGCGGGCATGGTCCTCCGGCTTACCCTGGGCAGGTTCTAGGTTCATGGCGAGAGCTGAAGCAGTGGAAGATACTGACCGTCACTCACCTGGAAGGTATCTTATGGAGAAATACTCCACTGACTTTTTGCAGGTGTCATGTCTTCTTTGTCTTCATTGCTCCTCTGGGCTTTCTTCTACAGTCCATGCTGTGCAGTAACATAGAGAACAGAGACTGGTGAACATCATACTGTTGCCCTGCACCAAAGGGTCACATCACTCATTTTTCTAACTATGACACAAGTACACACTGTAAAAAAAGTCAAATTGCACTGATCTATGTAGAGTAAAGTGAAACATTCCCCTTTCATCCCCTTCCCTGAAAACTCACTCTCCTACTCAGAAGGAACTATTGTTAAGAGGTTGTGACTTATTCTTCTGGAAATTTCCTATGAATTTGTAAATACACAAAGTTTTTTTTTAAACATAAATTACATAACTACATCGTTTTTCAATTTGTTGTTTCCCAAGCCATATATCATAGACCTCTCTCCTTATCAGTGCACATCATTTTAACTTACCTTTTTAGAAGTTTTAGAGGTATTCCAAAGAATAGGCATACCATGATCTGTTTATATCTTCTTTGATAGCAAAGGGATTACATCCAGTTTCACTATTATACATAATGCTGCTATAAGATCCTTGTGTGGAATTTATTACACTGCTTTCAACTCCTCGATTTGCTTTGTTTCCTTTTAGTCAGAGACTATGATATATTTGTAACAATTTTGTGGTAATTATTTTATAGGGAAATTAATTTTATCACTGAATAACGACATGTATGGGGAAGCTGCACTTCAAGGTCATCCATCTCAGTATTCTGGAGAAAAATCATGAAACTTAGAAGGTATTATGGTTGCTCCATCACATTCTAACAAGTCATGTTAACAATTTAAAGTTGAATCTTTGAATAGCCTCTACTCTTTCTGTTCAAATGAAGGATGACGTTTTCTTGTCTTGAAAACTTCTGACTCCAGGGGCTCTCAGTTGTGCTTCAGAGAGTGTAAGATATTGGTGTTGTATTTATTTCTCTTCACCTATAGGCTGCATCTTCTAAAGATCATAGAATTGAACATGGTCCAATCGATATATATGATTTGGTTCAAAAATTCAAAGTAATGAACCCAAGATAGGAATCTATAACTTTGGTTCTTAATAAAGAATTTCCTTTGATATCCTTAAGTCCCTGTCATTACTTGTAAAACCTCACCTATGGGTGAAGAGATGTGGTTCTGCTGGCAATGTCTGGCTTGAACATCCATAGTTGATCCTGCCACATCTGTAGGTAGATTAGACTTGACCTCTTGATGACCTCTGCCCTTGGTCTTTGAGCTGGGAAAAATAAGAATTTAAAAAAGTTGCAGTTATTAGCACTCAATACTAGAAACGCCCATTAAAGAGTGTGTTTGGTTTGGTAAACCAAAGGGAGTATAAGCAGAACAAAGTATTTAATATCTATAAAATTTCAAAAAATTCTAATTTTTAAAAATATAACTCTAGTTTTGCCACACTGCAAACTGTGTATATATGAATGAAGTATCCCTCTGTCCATTTCTTCAGTTGTTTCCATTGATTTGATGGATTTATCTTCTAACCCGGATTCCAAATGTGAAAGAACATCTTGGTCCTTCAAAGAAAAGAAACCATTGAAATATAATTTTCTTTTAGCTCGGCATCCCACAGGTTTGAGGAATAAATGATCATGTAATGATACAATGATTTTGAAACCTAATTGTTAATTAGGGGGGTGTAAGAGATGATTGAATGGTGGTTCATCCCTATGGTCAGGGGTATTGTACACATGGACGTGTAAACACGATTCAGGAAGCTGCTTCAGCTCCGTGACATCCCTAAGAACCACAGTGCAGGAGGATCTAGGTACACAGCCGTCTGCCTCGATCTCCTGGGTTACATGTATATCCAGGGGTCTTGACAGTGGCTTCAGAGCAGCTAACTTTTATCTATTTCTCCCTTTCCTTATCTCCAGTTTATCTCAAACAGTCCTGACTACCATATTTTAAAGTAAGAACAATTGTAGTTATCTACATGAGTTTCTTGTTCATTATTGCAGAGTAATAATCAAGGATACCGTTAAATATCATTTAATTGACCTTATTAAATTTGTTTTACCTTATAATTGATTAGAACACTGCGTTTAGTTCGGCGTTTGATATTCACCAAGCGTGTTAATCTGCTTACAACTGCTATGTGCCTCATTCCTCTTAGAAGTGTATCTTTGGCCCATCACAAGATTTTAATGGCTCAAATCATCATAAATTAAGATAATGTACTGTCTTTTGGATGATAGGGAGGCATATGGGTCCATTTTGGAAATATGCCCATCTGTCTTTGCTCCCCATGGGAAGTTTCTGGTCACTAGGTCTCCAGGTGGCTTGCACAAGCCCTAGGTCTGTAATAGCTTGGTGCCTCTCCTTCTAATTGGGGTAGAAATAAAGGAGATTAGAGAGACTTATTAAAGTTTTGGTTGCATGAAGTCTTCTATGAAGACCATCCATGCATATTGTTCTGGATAGCTCTCTGTTCCTAAGACTACTAGTTATTTTAAGGGCTTGTCGGGAACTGTGAAAGGTCTGATATTTTACCTTACCTGCAAGCTAATAAGTTAGCCTACAATGGTTTAGCAGATGCTGACAAAAGACACAAGACCCATGGGTCAGAGACAAAGGACTCAATGACACAGCAATAGCAGTGGCCAGAGTATCATCATCTGCACCGGCTCACTAAATCTCACTTCCTACAGGGTGATACACAGTGGGCCAGGTGACATGCAGAGGGTTGCAAGATCTCAGAGCCTAAGGAACTCAAATCTTTGATAAGGGGCAGGATGTCTGCTAACCTTTGTCCTGGAGGGTGTTATTTTTATTATACTGGGCAGTAAGCAAGCCTGCCCTTTGTTCTAGAGTAGGCCACTATTTCTATCTCCCAAGGCTGACAGCTCTACACACATCCTTGAAAAGATAACCTGGTCTTACTGATTTTCAAAGATAAGCTTGAATGAATCTTGATCATCATTCAGTTCTTCTGTTTCCTTTATTGAGATTGTGCAAACATGCTCTTTTCTCTGTAAAGTTCACTAACTTTATTCATACATAAGGGATGCTGTTGGTTTTATTTATTAAGTTGAAATTGTCTTATTAGAGCAAATGATGAAACTGTTATGGGTTGGATCTGAAAGTATGATTTCCAGGAAAAATGTGAAAGAAGATTAGTGCGCACAGAACTTTGCCACAAAGAGCTGATAGCAACTTAAATGATTTTAATTTGAATACTGTTTTATACAACTTTCTTCCATTTACTTCATCCTCTCTGCTTCCTTTAACTCTCATATGGGAATGGGGCACTTTCAGGGATTCACTGAACTCATTTACAATATTCAAATGGTTTTGTCTGTTGTGGTTTTTTTTATTGAGGTAAAGTTGACATACAACATTATCTCAGTTTCATGGGTACAACGTAATGATTCAATGTTTGAGTATATATTGAAATGATCACCACAATAAGTCCAGTTAACATTCGTCTATACATAGTTACAAATATTTTTCTCTTGTTATGAGGACATGGCATATTTCAAGGTGCAGAAGAATCAACGATGGTGTCATATTTTTCTATATACAGCTTGATGAATTTGGACATAAGTATACACCCTTGAGACTGTCATCACCATCAAGACCACAAACAAATTCATCACCTTCCAAAGTTTTCTCTCACCTCCTTTATTACTATCATTCTGTGGTAAGAACTCTTAGTATCTACTCAAGTAGTAAATGTGATGTATGCAATAGAGTTTTGTTAGCTGAAGGCACTACGCAATATCCTACATCTCCAGAACTTATTTATCTTGATAACTGAAACTTTGTATCCTTTGATAATCAGCTCCCCATTTCCCCATCCCTCCAGCCCCTGGCAACCACCATTCTAGCCTCTGCTTGTATGAGTTTGACAATTTTACATTCCACATATAAGTATTTGCCTTTCTCTGTCTGTCTTATTTCACTTAGCATAATATCTTCTAGGTCCCTCATGTTGTCAAAAATGGCAGGAATTCCTTCTTTTTTCAAGGTTGACGAATATTCCATTTCTTTATCCATTCATCCATCAATGACGTTTAGGTTACTTCCATATCTTCGCTATTGTGAATTAGCTGAAATGAACATTAGAGTACAGATATCTCTTTGAGACCCTGATTTCAATTCCTGTGGGTATACACCAGAAGTGGGATTGCTGGATCATATGCTAGTTTTCTTTTTTGCAGGAACCTCCATACTGTTTTCCATAATGGCTGTACTAGTTTATATTCCCACAAGGTTTCCTTTTCTCCACATCTTCACCAATATTTGTCATCTTTAGTTTTTTTGATTATCGCCATCTTAACAAGTGTGAAGTGATACCTCATTGTGGTTTTGATTTGCATTCCCTGATGATTAACGATGCCAAACACCTTTTCATACACCTGTTGGCCACTTGTATATCTTCATTGGAAAAAGTCTATTATGATCTCTTGCCCACATTTTAAATTGACTTGTCTTTTTGTTATTGAGCCAACAGAAAAAAAGGAGAACAAAATTTCCAGGCGTTATGGGTGCTTCCCAGTTGATGCAGACGGTTTTGTGTTTACAGTGGTACCAAAAGGTCATGTTTCGTGCTTTTTCTTCAGCTTGTTATAAGACCAGCAGTAGCTGCGGCATGGCAGATAATCGGGATCTTCTGGGTTTGGAGGTTTACAAAATAAATGAGTGGTAAGGAATTTTTTATATTTCCAAGGAAATTATTGTGATCGTAGTCCACGGAATCCAGGATTAGATAGGTGTAGGAGGAAATTAAGGTGAGGATTGGTGATCTGGCATTACTTCTGATCTTGAGGGACAGGTATCTACTGTATGAGTGTTTGAATAAAAATATTAGGGAACAGGAATTTGTGGTGGGTGAATATGTTTTCTGAATTATTTACTTTTGAACATAACCACTAGGATTATGTGAACATCTGGGAGATTGGAGGAAGTCGTTAACAGGAGGTGGTTGATAATATCACTATTGATTTAACCTCTATGAACAACAAGTGGTCAATGGATTAAGCAAATGAGTAGACAGAAAACACAGAAATGGTAAGATTTGGGTTTTAGTAAGGACTGGGGACTGACTGTCCTGAGTGGGAGTGCCAGGACTTGTGCGGTTGAGAGTGACAAGGACAAGAAGAGAATAGAATCACACTCAAACAAGGAGGGGGTGTTAACAGGATGGAGGAGGAGAAATGATCTGGAGTAGCCTTGAATTTTGACCTTGAGCTTTCTGTTCTTGATGCAAATCTGCCTGATGACATCCCAGGACACAGGTCAGATCTATCCCCAGAGGATAGAGAGGGGGTGGAAGTAAAAACAGCCAGGATAATTGTCCTAAAAAGGCAGGCTTCTTTTATCATTTGACCCACTTTCATGATTGGTTTTTGTAGGATAAGAGGAAAAGAAGGATGATAAGAAGGATGACAGTCACGTCTTCGCAGAGGAAGCAGCATAACTGTGAAAACCAGTCCAAACCATAGCCTGGTTTAAGCATCTCCATGCCTTTGAGGATGTCCAGTGACATATTCAAGAGGACGATGACTAGAATGCCATCACATGCTGGCAATGATGGGTCTCTGGGAGGATTCCTTGGACCAGCCCCACCAAGTCTGCTGGGCCGAGAGACCGCAAGGACTCCAGGCCTGCAGTAGTGCAGGACAACTCGTAAGTCCTTTCAATCTGGCCAAAGCATTGCAAAAACTTGCACCTAGTCACACAGGTGAATCCCTGCCAGGTGTGCTCGCAGGTGGTCTGCATTCCAGGTCCCTTGAGCACTCCTGCTGGCCTTCAGATTTGGCAGAGATGATTCCAGGAGCTGCTATGGGCATTCCACAGCTCGACTGCCAACAATTTCTGACGACTGAAGAAGGTATCAGGAAGGAGGGAAGGGCAGTGAAGAGCACAGGAGCGATACTGGTGATAGCACTGATGGCGGACAGACTTGCTAGTGAGGCAGAGAAAGTGAGGGGCCAAGAAGGCCATCCTGACAGCAGATGAAATGGAGCAGGTACCTCAGTGAGGTCTCATGGCTGCGTCCCTAATGTTTCCTTGCTTTGAGCTCTTGAACTTTTAAAATATACCAATACTTTTCTTGTATTAAACTCTGCTGCGTGACATAGAAAATATAGATAGAGGTTTCTTTCTGAGGTGAGAGGTTGAGTTGCAGGTGAGGAGAGAAAGATCTTCCTTTTTCATGCTGTTTTCTCATTTTCCTTTACTATGTACAATATTTATTTGTATTTTAAAGTCAGCAGCCAGTTATCAACGTCACGGGATGATTCAGCTTTTCCCATCACAGTCACAGTAAAACCTACATAAAGTGGATTATTCTTTTTGTGTAATATTCCAATAGACTCCAAAATATTATTTCAAATCACTTTTGTGTCTATGTTCTCAAATTAGATATTTACTTCTAGGTCTCCATTTTTCTGTTCTCTGTTGCATGCCAATTCAGAGTTGCATCTAAGGAAATACCAGATTTCCCACAGTTTTTTAGATCCATATGTGTTGGAAATGTGATTCATGGAAATGGACATGGCAGTTGGGGGATCGTGCTATTACCGAAAGAGAACTTTTCAGCATCAGTAATGCTGAAAGAAACCACTGCTTGTTGGGATTTAGTTGTCTATTTGAGGGATCAAGCTTTCACTGTTGGCACTTCTCTTTCTCTTTGGAGGGAAAGTACGGCCTTCCCAGTATTTCCATTACCAAATCACTTTCCTGGGTGGCTGTGCCATGTCAGGAAGGTCTTGAGATGACGGGAACCAGGGTTCATCCTCAACTTCTGGCTGTTCTGACAAGGCTTCCCTGGCAGAGTGCAGCCTGTGTGTCTGGGTGACACTTGCAGCCATCAGAAAGTAGGGGATACCTCACAAGTGCCAAGCGATTCATCTGTCCCTTGTCTTACAGGGTGTTCCCAAGTGATGAGGTTCAAAATGCCACTTGGTAACCATTTGAAATCTCCTAGTCATGGGGTGGGTTCTCTGTGTGAGCTCAGAGCAGTGTCTGTTCAGCACCAGATGGGAAGCATTTCAGTATTTTAATTGATAAGGCTGTGTTCATGCACGTCCATGGACCATCAGTTCAGTGGCATTCCCTGCTGGAGCCCCCCACACCCCTGTCATACCTCATCTTTCAAAGCTCCAAACAGTCTTCACACCCAGGAGGTTGTGGTAATGTAACCACAGCACAGGATTGGGGAAAAAAACACAACCACCCAGGGGTGACACATTTTAAGGGCTTGGGCCCAATTGCCCCATTTGGACGAGTTGGTAACACCAACACTTAGTATGTAAACTGGAGGATTGTCCAAGATCACGGACCTAAGAACGACACGGGCTCAGATGTCACCTTGGACAGCAAGGGCCAGTGTAGAGTCACTCACTGGCCAGGATTATGGTCCCTTATACTGTCAAAGTAGAGCTCACCGGGGATCCTCTGGCCAAGCCAGAGAGGAGGCTTGGGACCTTCTAGGGAATTTCTGCCCTAAAGGGAATGGCTTAAGGAAGGCAGGGGTGCTGAAAATCCTAGTTCACAGGGAGCAGTCATGTTTATGGAACGAGGCCCAGCAGTAGCCTTAAAAGCTGCATCACAAATCTTTCCGCCTGGATACAAAACAAGCAGGAAAAGGAATTCAGAGTCTTGGACAAGGATCACAGCAGGATTCAAATCCAGGTCAGGGGTGAACAGGGAGCCCCTAGAGGGGCCTCAGGAGCTAGATCCTTCCTGTCTTTAGTCCATTTGCAAATGAGCTTCCTTGGGCCTTGTCCTCTCCAAGTGCACGTTTTGATCTTTTTACATTGTTTTCCCCACTTAGAGCTGATGCAATTCCAGAGATTGAACTAGAAAACTACAAGTTCCTAAAATTTAGTCAAAAGAAATCTCAACAAGAGAAGCAGAAAATGTTCCCTGTTCCTCAAGAATGTAGAAAGGCAGCCCCTGCCTGTGGCACGACATGGTCCTGGGTAGTGCTGTTTTAAAGACACCCACATTTCAGTGGTTGTTGCTCTGCCTGTGAAAGTACCTTCAACATTTAAATCCCAAGAGAATGGGCGGGGGGCCATGTCTGCTCCCGGAGGAGTTGAATGATACTGAAATGAACTGGTCTTCGGAATTAGGGGGATTTGGGGGTGTCCCCACTAGCCAGGGAAGGGGCTGGCCCTTCTCCCTTCTCCCACATACAATAAGCTGATGACCCGGAAGAGTTCGTGATTCAAGGAGAAATGTGAGATTCAGTGTCTCACTTACATGCCTACAGAAAGCGAGAGAACCACACCACAACTCCCAGACTGTAAAGGGAACAGGACTTTAATATAATATTCAAATATGGCATTTATTGTTTACAACAAATAACTACTGCCCCTCCACAATGTGTGACAGGATCTCTGGACTGGCCAACAGGGAGAGTCCACCCCTGCCCTCACCCAACTCCTGCCCGGCCTCACCTATCACTCTCGTTGAGCAGCTCCATGTCCTGGAACCAGGCCCCAAATCGCTCCTCGGGCTCTAGGTTGTAATTCTTTGTGGCCACCTGGAGCAGCAGGATCTCCCTCATGACTGGGTATTCCTGGGACCAGAGGGAATGAGAGGCTGAAGTTAGGGCCTGGGTGAGGGATGCTGCATGGGCCTTGTCGGGTGTCAGGGGTGGGGCAGGGACCAGTCCTGGGAACTGTCCTTCCCTCCAGTTCCTACCAGGTTTTACCTGTTCTCAGAATGGGAATAAGCAGCGCCTCCTCCAGGATTTTCTCCTTGATGCCATCCTCCCCTCAACCCACCTGCCAACTGGATGGGTCTCCCACTTCTCTGTTATCAAACTCGTCCACTCAATGTAAGATACAGGGGGTGGAGCCAGGGACTGTTCTGTCCAGAGGGTCTCTGAATTCCTCCTCCTTCCCCTCCCCTGAAGGGGGTGCGGCAGCTGTTCACTTCAGTCCTCTTGTCAGGTTGATCTCATTCTCCTGGAAGGCAGACAGCCAGAGTCCATCAGACAGAGCCCCCTAGCCTGACTAGCCCCCTATGCCCACCCCTTCTCATGTTGCACTACTGCCAGGTCCCCAGAGGGGGCCGGGCATGCAGAGAAAACAGGACTTGGACCTAGGCCTGGCTCTGGGATCCAGAGAAGGGGGACATGGGGGAGAGGCTAAGGGACGTGGCAGCACAACCCTCTCTGATGACAGACTTGGAGTCTGAGGCCTCAGGCAGAGGGGACTGCTCAGCCACTTATGTGCTGCCTGACTTGGAGGGGCCCGAATCCTCTCTCCCTCCACGGGCAGCATGGGAGGGAGAGGCTGAGTCCAGCTCAGATAAAACCTCACGCAGCTGTGCCATCAGGCAGCTCTGAGCTTCCCCAGCCTGGGGAACCGGAATGGGTGTCTCAGGTGGAACCTCTGTTCACTCATCCCTAAGATGTGCCTGATGCCCCAGCTCCCAGAGGCAGCTGTGAGGCTCTCAGGAGAGATGTACCAAGTGCTGAGAGCTCAGAGCTCAGTTCAGGGGCTCCCACATCCCAATGCTCAGGATCCTGGGCCTCAATGCTTGGTCCTCAGGTGCACCCACCTCGAGATTATCACCCATCAGCAGGTGCAGCATCAGCAGGTGACCAAGGAAAGTGGCAATATAGGGGATGACACTCTGTGACATCAGAGTGTGGGTGGGATGAGTCCTTGCTCTCAAGTCGGCCCCCTGCAGACCCTCCCCTGAAAAGTCCTCACCCTCAGCCTCCTGGCCCACCCCAGGGTTCCCACGGGGAGCAGCCTAGGACCCTTAGCAGCCTCCCCTCAATTCCTCCTCCCTTCACACCCCAAGAACACCACACTCCTCCTCCTCACCTCCCAGGGCAGGCTTCTGGCAAATCACAGGGTATGCGGTCCCTGGTCCTCCCCACAACAACCATCCTGCACCAGATCTCCCAGGCCCTCCTCCTGGTCACTTCTACTGGGGGATTCAGGCACTGTGGCAGCAAGAGGAAGGACCGTCCTCTCTTGATTTGAGGCCTCCAGCTGGGAGGGCAGAGCCCCTCCCCCACAGGCACACTCACCTGCTGCTGCTGCTGCTGCTTCTCCTGCACTCTATTGGGGCTGATCTGCGGGGGGGTAAACGTGGAGGGCCCCTCCTGCCAGGGTCGAGGAGAGTGTCAACGGGCCATACTCCCCTCACCCCATTTCTCTCCAGCACCACTGGCCTCCGAACCTGGACATCTGACTCGAGTCAACTGGTACCAATGCCAATACATCATCCAAGATGTTGTGATTCTAGAACAAGCCCAGCTCCAACTTTCACTCTGGGTGTGAGCTTGGGCTTTCTGTCTGGCCTCCCTGAGCCTGTTTTCTCATATGGAAGGTGTGAGAACTCCAGCTACCTCACAAGTACTCCTGATGACTCAGTGTCACATGACTGTCATCATTGTGCTCGCCCTCACCCCTCCAGGTGGAGCAGGCAGAAAGCTCCCACAGTCCTGTCCACCCTCTTAACTCATCACCACCCTGTGAGGCCTGCACCACACAATCACCATCCCTCCCTTCCCTGATGAGGAGACAGAGACCCAAACAGGGGCAGTGAGTTGCTCAGGGGCCCAAAGAGGAGAGGCCGCTTGCCCCTCCCAGCCAGATGCCCTGTTCCCACATCCTCACCTAACCCGCAGCCCCACCACTGACAACAGTCCTGTCCTCTGAGCTCTCACAGCTTGGTCCTGGGCCAAGCAGTGGAGAGGACGGGGTGTCTTGGGCGTCTGGTTGCATGGCTCCTGCCTGCCCCAGTCTCGTGGAGTGTCTGGCCCCCAGGCTTGGCCAGAGGCCATGCCAAAGCCTTCTCCTCACCAAGGAACCCCTCAGGACATTCCCCTGCCCTGAACTCTTTCTTTATCCACTCAGGAACTGAACCCCCAATGTGCCACCTCTGATCCACAGGGAAGGTGGTGACAGGACGCTTTGCTTCCTCATTTACGTGAAGCTCCTAACGTCCTTTCAGCAGGATCCACTAAGAATCCATGAGTTACCTAGATGCTTCTCATAAGCCCCTGGGGGCATATGTCATTGCCAACCAGGCACTCAGATGAGACTCTTGTGGTTGACTCGAGTGACTGCTCTAAGGGTCCGGGGGTGGTCCCCGAAAGCACACACATCTGTCTCTGGTCCAGCCGTTCAGGCCCAAGGATGAGCAGCCTGTTTGTCCACCTGGACCATGGGAATCCTCTGCCATGCATGTCCCTGGGACAGGCAGGGTGTCCTCCCCTTGGAGACGTGGTGAAGACAGAAGGAGCAGCAGGGGCCTGGCTTCCTGAGGACAGGTTAAGGCTGAGGGCTAAACCCACCGCAACAGCTTGGAAGAAGCTACATCCAGCAGGATGGACGTGCATGGAAGCCAGAGACCTGCTGATGGCACCAGCTCAGCAACTCCTCCTGGAACAGCCCAACCAACACCACTGTGTCCCATGACCAGGGCCTCCTGCCCAAAAATGGCACCCTGCTGCCCATGAGCTGAACAGATCCCTCTGCTTGTTAACCTGGACAAGATAGACTGGAATGTTTCAGAGAAAGTTAAAGTGAGAAACTATCAAAACCACAGCCTGCCCAGTAACCCTGCCCCTCTCCCCCTTCCTCTTTTTTCCAGACCCGCAGCCTCCACTCTATCTTGGTCATCAGTTCTCTGCTCAAGGACTCATCTTGGCTATAGAGCTCCTTAAGTTTTTCAGAGCTTTACCTTAGGGGAGGGGAAAGAGGGAAGGATAAATTTAGGGATAATGTGAGGGGTCTGAGTGCAAATCCCTTTTCTTTGACAACCCAAGAGATTCAACCTGCCTGGAGGAGTGTTCTCACTGGGCTCCTCTGAGCACTAAGGTCTCATGGGACTGGGAGGGGGCTCTCCTGTTAGTCACTGGGGTCTCCACTCTCCAGCTCTACAGAGCAGCTCTGTTTTGAACACTATGAATTTCAACTGACCATAGAGTTCTGTTGCTATAAACACTTGGAAATCTCCAATGTGGCTCAACCCAATAGCTGACATTTAGGGAAACCGAGTCCTGAAGCAGAACTGGTTCACTAAGGACACCAGGAGACTTAGAGACCAACTACCCACTCCCAGGCCCTGTCCCCATCATTTGCTGCCTCCCAGGAGTTCCCGGCTGACTGAGGCACCAATGGCAGACATACAGGAGATCCCCCATCCATCCTGGTCCTCCTATGCAGAGAGGCCTACCCACAGGGAAACTTACCCCCGTGTGTTCTTCAGGTGGCTTGTGGAGGTTTTCTGCAGAGCAGAGATGAAAGTGCGGGACGAGGAGAAGTTCTTCCAGATCTCACACTCCTGGGGAAGGGAAGAGAATGAGGTGTGAGGTTGGGCACTGGAGCCCCGCTTGCTCTAGCTTCAGTCCCCTTCTATTTACATCTCCCCTCCTGGATGAGACAGATTCTCAGGGAGCCCCAGAAGGACATTTAGGATTCAGAAAGTAACACTCACAAGGAGGAGGAGTTTAGCTCAACCCAGGGAAGGAGCCAGGTAGGAAGTGAGCATCCTCCCACTGGGACCTGGAGTCAAGGTCAGCGGGGCCTCTGGCAGGAAGGGCCTAGGGACTTGCAGGAGCTTAGACCACACACTTCAATCCTGGGAGCTGATAAAGGTGGAGAGGCAGTTCCCAAGTCTCCAGAGAGGGGCTCCACTGGGCCTCCCACGGTACACCTGGGCCACCTGGACCCAGTGCTCTACCACCCTCGCCCTGTACTGGGCTGTCATGCTCACGTCACCGAGGCAGGTGGTGATGACGAGGCTGGCCACCCTTCTGAACTGGTCGATGGTGGCCTGGATGGTGGGTGTCTAGTGCTCACTGCCAGGCTTATTCTTCTTGTGCCAGGTGGATCCCAGGCACTGAGAGGGCACCACCTTCCAGAAGAGCTCCTGGGGGACAGGGGAAGTGTCATCCAGCCCTGCCACAGGCCACCTCTGTGTCCACAGCCACTAAAGTCCCACACAGTTTTCACAGTTTACAGCTAGAGCTCAGGAAGCTCAGGATGTGGCCTGAGCCTTGTGAGAGTCCCTGGGTTTTCTTCTCTGTCCACCGAGGGTACCCAACACAGGATGACCCAGGGCCCAATCACGGTAGGGAAGGGAGAGGGGTATTTGCACCCAGCCCGTCCTGGCTAACTCCAAGCTCCAGATGATGGCTCAACTCTGCTCATCCCAAGGGGGCATCTGCCACCACCCTGATCTCCACTCTGGTCCCACTCTCCATTCTGATGCACATTCCCCCGTGGCAGCTACAACCACTGGCCTTGTCTGTCTCCCTTGTAGTGAAGCACACATCAGGTGTCAAGTCCTGAGGCTGTTGAGCCTCCTGAGGAGACGGCTGGGCCACCGTAGACCTGGCTGCACACACTGAGCTCCCCTCCAACACTGATGGGCCAGGCCCTGCCCAGCTTTCCATCTCTTCTACCTCATGGAGCCAGCACAGGCACTCTGTGGAGCAGGTCCTGTTAGTGTCCACCTCTACGGTCTGCATGTGGACAGCAAAGGCTTGAGGGTTCCGGGAGTTGCCCAGGTCATATGGTTGGTAAGGGGTGGAGCTGGGATTTGGGCCCAGATCATGGGAGTCTGGATCAGAACTGGGGCAACGATGGCAGAGGGAAGGCCTGTTCCACCCCGCCCTGAGAGCCCAGCTGCTCACTGCATCCATCACGGTCAACTGCTCTACCACCTGCTTAGGAGAGAAGGCCGTGAGGTTGGGCTTCTTCTCATGCTCCTTAACAGACACAGGTGGAGACGGACTTCCCACTAGAAATGATGATCCAGGTGACTCCAGCTCAGCAGCTCCCACTCCTGCTGGAGCCAATGTTGGCCCTTGCTTTAGCTCCAACGCTGCTGATGGAGGTGACTCTGGCTCCAACGCTAGAAGGGGTGTTGTCAACAGAGCTGGAGCCAGCTCTACCTCCACCACTGCCCACTGCTCTGCTTCTGCCACTGACTGGAGCTCTGCAGCTGGCGCTACAGTGGGATAAAGAGAAAGATTCACCCACATAGCTGACTTTCCATGTGTCCTTCTGAACAAAGGAAAAATCCCACTTCCCTTCCAGGAATATCCAGCCTGCAGTCCCCCTTACCCTCTGCCTCTGCCTCAGTGGCCTCCAGAAGCTCACACCAGGCAAGGCTAAGAGGGTCCTGGCAGCTCAGCTCCGAAACAGGCAAGGTTACCTGCATGTACATCCCCTTTAGCTTGAAAAAGGGACAGCCCCAGTCTGGTCACTCCCTAGTTCTGGTCCAACCTGGTTATCTCAAGGTCCTGAGTGTGGAGACCCTCTGTTCCTGTTCTCATCTCAGAGCAGCACTGGATGGTGTTTGTGGCCTCAGGCACCTTCCCCTTGCCTAGTGAGTTGGTGAAATTGAAACCATTGGGCAGCTCCTCGATGACCTTCTTACTGGAGATCTGCAAAGACTGCTCCGGAGCTGGGCCTGAAGGAATCAGGGGCTGCCTGCACACTGCCACTGGGGTCATCCCCCAAGAGAAAGTCTGCTCCTCAGTTCAGGCACAGAGGGACATCCCTGCAAAGAACTATGGTCAGGCAGGAAAAGAGATGAAACCTCTATGGCTCAGTAACATAAGAGTAGAGGAGCTCACCTTCTCATGCTGCCAGCCATGACCTGGGCTATGAACATGATAGGCCCACCACACTTCCGACACCTAACAAGCAGCTCCTGCCCAGGAATGGCCTGCCCCTCATACCCTGCCTTCTCCCCTCCACACAAACACACACAGACACACACACACACAAGATGAGGGACAAGGGGTGTGGGGCTGATCAGGTGGGATCACAGTTGTGACCTGGCCTGCACTAGCCTTTCCTGGGCTGCCCCGTGTTACCCTTCACTGCCTCCTGCCAGACACCCAGAGGCGTCGGGGATGAGGGCTGAGCCAACGTCAGCAACGACCAAAAAGTTTCTCTTTCTGGGTTTTTTTGTGCCTAGATCCTCCAAAAGTTGGGATACAACAACAAAATATTTTTTCCTGTTGACTGTCTCCAGTCAAGTGAGCTGGATGGGGGGCTGTGGGTGCCTGGTTACCAGAGTTCTAAGATCTTTTGAGGTCTATGACCAAGGAAGTGAGGTCTTTTTTCAAGACTCCTTTACCTAGGCCCCTTCCCTCAATCAGACTTGTCCAGAGCTGCCCCCTGTGCCCTGGCTGCTAACCCTCCTCCCCCATGTCATCTCCTGAGCTGTACACAAGGAGCCTACACAGCCCTAGCCACAGCTCCCTGGAACCCTAAGTCGGGTCCTAGCTTTGAGGAGACAGAGATGAATGCAGACCTCCTTTTTCTTACCAGTTCTTCATCCTGAGAAAGTCCCTGTACCTCTCAGGTCCTCCCCAGTCTCTAAACCTGCACCATGGGGATCAGGCTAGAATCTACTTCCTAGAGATGTCGCCCAGTGTATATGACATAATATCTATTACCTCTGTGGGCTGGTGTCACATGAACCTAAGGCACAAACTTAGAGATGGAAGAATAACAAGAAGGGGTGACAGGTAGCACAGACCACCACTCAAAACAGGCCTGGATGAGTGACGTCAGCATGACGTTGTAAGGAGCTGGGCTCCTCTGTGAAGGCAATGTCAACTCCGGAGGGAGCCAGGAGGGGCGCCAAAGATTCACAGGACTCTGCAGCCCTTCTGCAGCTCACTAGTGTGGAGGGGCACCAAGGCTTCACCTTGGCCTCTGTCTCCAAGTTCACATAAAGGAGGGTCGGTTTCTTCCAAGAGTTTTATAGTTAATAGTCAAAGATTAATAATGTAATAAAGGCACAACCACTTGAGTATTCGTTTATATTGAGACATTAAAATATCAAGCAGGGAGGATTAAAAGAAAGACCAAAAGTATATTCTTAGTTACTGCTATTTCTTTAAATGAATCATTCTGGATAAAAAGTACTTTATTATATTTTTTTCAAGTCCCAATAATCAAGCTGAATATATCAACCAAATACTTACCACGAAGAAGAGACTGTTGTCACGCTAAAGCAGCACAAAGTAAGACTAAGCTTTTCCCACTTTCTGTAGGGCTCTCCAACAAACAATGCTGCTTACTTTTTAATCCTCGGACAATCTATTGACACAAAAACAATAAAAAAATCAGTAAACAATTTACTTCATTAGGGTCTGTCTCCATCACAAGTACAAACACAACAAGAAGTAAGGTTGTACTTGAGGGAACATAGCAATAGCAGAAGGGAGAATTAGTATTTAGTTCAATCTAGACCTTATTCCTTTATCTTTCTCCCTAAAATTATGTTGGACTTAAAAGCATATAAGCATAAAAGAAATGAACAAAGCAATTTGTGCCTTAATGATGCAAGCACCGTCATTTCTTTAAAACTAGAGTACACTAATATCTTGGATGAAAACTTAATGGAGGATACTGCTAAGGGGAGTGTAAATCGCTACAACCACTTTTGACAGATATTAACAATTTCTAGTAAAGTTGAAGATACCCAACACCAGGAAGTCCAGTCCTATGTATATATCCAAAAGCTTTCCCACAGGAACATAAGGAAACATGCATAAGAAAGTTCATAGCAGCATTGTTTAGAATTGCAAAAGAATGTAAACAACTTAAATGTCTGTCAAAAGGAAAATGGATAAAAAAATTCTGGTATATTCATACAATGGAATACTACACAGCAATTAAAATAGATGAACAATCAATAAGGCTACTTCTTAAAAATAATGTTAAGCAACTAAAAACACTTCTGAACAAATATGGGTACAGTATCATATCATTGTACAAAGTTTAAAAACAGGTAAAGTAATGCTCTATATTGTTTATGGATACATACATATGTAACAAAAGTATAACAACACTTCTAGGAAAGAAAAAGAATAAATTCAGCATACTAGTAATGTTACTTGCAAAGAAGGTATAAAGTAAATATGGCAAAATATTAAGATTGAACAACTCTGGAAAGTTGGCTTACCCATTGGTCTATTAATTTTCTATATGATTGAAACATCTCAAAAAATATGGTGAGAAATATAGTATTCTGTGTAAAAGACAGTAAATACTTTGTAGAAGGTAGTAATTCCGTAAAGTAAATAGAAGTGCCAAATGAGCTGAGAATAGTTTTCAGAATACTCTCCTTTGCCTCCTAACCATATACAGTTCATAGCGATTAGGATTATTTTTTGAAAGGTTACATGTTCTTCCATGAACCCAGCAAATATTTTCAATCCATTTACTATCTGAGAAAATGAATGTAGTCACAGATTCAGTATACGTTATGAATTATCGGCATCTTTATCTTAATGAAGACTTAACTGCTGAAAAATACTTGCAGAATTCATTATAGCAAGCTATGATGGACAAGCTTTACAAGGAAAGTTCATCTTCACCCCACCAACTGTACATTCAGACCATATTGAAGAGTCATGCTTTCCTGTTTACTTAGATTCCTAACTGCAGCAGAAATGAAAATCAAGACTGAAACAATGCCATTCAAAGAAAACCAGATACCCAACTAGACTAGGACAGAAGTCTAGAAATAAAAAGGGGATTCCTAAATGTATCAACAAAACAAATGCAAGTAAAAGAATTTCCTAGTCTTAACCATCACAGTGGTTGAGAACATGTCTCGGAATCTGACAAATCCGGATTTGTATCCCTACTCTGCCAAAGCTGTGGACCAGGAGGTAGAAGTACGAGTTCTAGATCAGGTTCCCACAACTCAGATGTGTTTCCTTGATCATGTCTTCACTTCTTTAGACTAAGATCCTCATCTGTAATAATCCCTATTTGAAAAACTGTTGTAAGGGAGAAAATGCCTTGGCACACAGTAGGTGCTTGATAATTCTGATTTAAAGGTCAGAAGGGTATAATGAAAAGAAGATGGGCTTTGGAGTAAAGCAAGCCTAAGTGTGAGTCCCACTGTGTGAATCACTGAACCTCAGTCTGTTTCTTCATCTGTGCAATGGAGATAAGATTATCTACCCGATAGAGTTTTGACGAAAATTAGCCAGGCATTGAGTTAAGAATTAAGTAAGTTAATGGATAGAACGTGCCTAAACTCCAGTATTTGACACAGAGGAGGTGATCTACATTAATCCCCACCTCTTCTAAACCACCTATGCTTAATCTAGGATCCAGAGACAGAAGTCAGAGACTGTGCTCTCTTGCTATTGCATGCAGAAGTCTTGGTACATGACTGTGTTTCTCTGAAGAGAAAGTCCATGGATTTCTCATTCCCAGAACTATATCCTAATAAAATAACTGAAAACAGAGGGGAGACTGATATGCACTGTTATCAACTGAGGACTTCCTTGCAATAGTGGAAAAAAACGGCAAATTCGACCTGGGGATGGAGGGATGGTTAAAAGAGTAATTCAACAGCTTATGAAGCCAATTATACCCTGACCCCTAGCCTATGTGTTCCAAAACAAGCTAAGAACCACTATTCTGAGGCATTTCCCAGTTCTACTATTCTGTGATTCTATCTGTGCAACTCTTGAGTAGAGATTTGGTGGACTCTAACCCCTTCACCCCAGCCAATAACGCAACGCCAGCTAGTTCCTCAGATACAGCCTAGAAATCCATCCCGCCTGCATTCACCACAACCCCCCAGGGGATAAAGGACGAGCCCCGATCCGCCTCCCGCCATCGCCCCCGCTGCCACGAGTCAGCGGAGGTTCAAGGGGGCCCGGGGCCTCTCCTCGGGGTTCAGGACAGGATCCCTCTGGCCTCCGCGTGTTCAGAACCCCGAGGCCCGTGGACGCGGTCACCCCGACTGCCCGCATGGCGGCCAGGCGAGAGCAGAAGGCTCTCTTCGGGCAGGCTGCGCGCCACCCCAGGAGAGACAGGCTGGCCTGTTCTGAGGAAAACCGAGGCAGCGCTGCCTGGGCTCCGAGTCCCGGGAGAAAAGGAAATGGTATCTGCGAGCACACACTGCGGAGCCTGGCAGAGAGGAGAAGCCCCAAACCTCTCGCCTCCTCACCCTGGCCGAGTGCGGACTCCGGCGCCTCACCCGCTCCCTCCTCCGCTCTCTCCAGGCCGCGCGCAAGCGCTCTTGCGGACGAATTCCTGCCTCCCGCCCCCTCGACTCCCAGCACCCAATCACCCGCCAGAGCAGAAACCAAGAAACCAGTCCCGGCGTGAGCTTAAGGGGCCCCCGAGAGAAACCTCCGCAATAAAAACCAACGCAAAGTATTTCGTGGCCCGGAGGCGAACGCTTGAACAGCGAAGGATGGGAGCACAGCGCAGCGTTTAAAGGAAAAGTCTTCTCCATTTTGAGATTTTGAAACCGGCGACTTAACCCATGTATCCGTTTCCTTGAAAACTCGCAGTCTCATTCTTCAGGTCTGTAGACCAAGCGAAAGGAAAGCCTTGCCGAGTTCTTCCCAGAGCGCCCGTCAGTGCCGCTCAGCTCACGTTTCCGAACTTCACGTCGGCCCGGGTGTCGCACAGACGGAGGCGGGAACTGCCAGAAGCCTGAGCCCGGCAAGGCGACAAGGCTGGTTGACGAGTGGCCGCAGACCCTCAGGATGTTCCAGGCTTCCCCGGATAGCGACTTCAACCAGAGCAACGCTGTAGAGCGCTCCCGCCCCGGTCACTTCTGCTCCATCAAGGCTCATCCGTCTTCTGTCCCTCCTAAAACCGGGTTGTTATTCTTTGCCACGAAGTACACTTCAGTTTCCTCAAAGGTAGGGAGTTAATCGTGATCTCTCCAAAGTGTGATTTTGTCAATTTCTGAATAGCCTAAGCTTGGCTCCGATACTAGTGTCTCAAAAAAGTAAAACGTGAGACAGTTTCTCAAGTTTGAGCAACTAGTTTGGGGAGAGGTTTGCTGTAGGGGGAGCAGCGGGAGGAGAGTGGATTTGTTTGCTTCCCTTTCAGTTTTACTGCATCTTCCCCAATTGCAAAATGTACAGTGCTAAAAATAAATTCTACCTTTTAATTTAGTAATCTCAGGCTCAAAAATTCATCCTAAAAGAGTAATCCAAAAGAAAGAAAAAGTAAAAATACCTAAATTGATAACATTGCCTATTGTAATCCTGAAAAAAGTCATCAACCTCCCGGTCTAGTAATAGCACCCTATACGGTTATGATACATCAGTTTGATCATTAGGAAGCCAATAAAATAATTATCAAAAGTAAACAACTTGCAAAAAAAATTTCATATAAATTTAAATGAAAGAAAGCAGACTCCCTACTGGGTATTATGAATTCCATTATGTGAAAATATATATGCATAAGCAAAGATGGAGGGAAAGTATAAAAAATGTAACTTACTGTTAAAACAGTGGAATGAAGGATAATTTATCAATACTTAAAAATATCTTCAAATTTTTATTCTGCTTTTACAATTTTTTTAAATATCAAATCCTTTAAGTAACTGCTCCAGGGAAACTACTACGATTTTCGATTTTCCTCCACTCAATTCCTAAGGCTCCCAACCGACTCTAGCCTTGTATGGCCATTTGACGTGTGTGGCGTTAACAGAAGTGGATACACGTAGGCTCTGGAGCCAGACAGTCCTGGATTCCAGTCCCTTGAACTGTTCCTTTCAGGTGAACAGTAGTGAAAGAAAACATAAAAAAACTACAAGTTCATTTGATAAAGAATATGCATGTTTATAAACCAATATTCAAAATAGCTGCACACATCTGTTTTCACTTGAATAAAAAAATCACATTGTGACAAATTTTGTAACCTTAACTTAAAATACATGAATATTAACATTTACTAATATAGTTACACATTTTGTTTACATCATCAACGGATGTGATGAAAAACAGCATGTTGTTATTTAAACACAGCAGGTTTTGATCAGCCTTTGAAAACTGATCCAAGAATGTGCGCTGCATTTAGTTAGAAACCATTTATTTCAACCTTTTTTGAACTCCTAGAGGTTTCCTACTCACATAAAATATTCCAAAGCCTCAGTTTAAAATAAAACAAAACAAAAGAACACAGGACCGCTGTATTTAATCTTAGAAGACTACAAAACAGCCTTGTTTAAAAATATGAAAATTCTTACAGTATTTTTTAAGTGTATGCTTTTATTTTTCACATCGAACTTACTTGATTGAACATTAAGCATCTGATATCTCAGGGAAGGCCAGCCCAGTATCCTGGTTTTCAGAGCTGAACAGGTGTTTCTGATGCAATCTATGGACCAGCAGAGACCCATTTGACTAAAGAAATAATTAATCAAGTGTTCTCTAAACATTGCTGCATAATGGAATCAACTGGGGAATCTTAAAAAAAGAAAATACTAGTGCTTGACTCCCAACCGCAGACATTCTGATTTAATTGGCATGGGTTACAATTGGGGAACAAGTTTTAACAGCTGTCCAGGTGATTTTAATGTGCAGCAAAATTTGGAGCCACCACAATGATGCAAGACACACAGTGATTTAAATCACAATTAGCCACAAATGACAGATGCCTATAGAGGAGAACTCACTTTTAAGGAAGTTTCTCAAGTTGGAAATACTTTATAGTTTCTCTCTGTTTCTTAAGATCAAATTTATGCTTTTTCTGAAAGTTATAATGACTCTTTAATTAGTAGTCTTCAGAGGGGATTTATATTGTTAAACACTCAACAATTTTTTTCAACCATTAAGTTTAGGTTACTGTATATAATCACTGCTATACACTTATCTATTACGTGTAACAATACACTGAAATTACCTTCTAGGCATCAACAGTATTAAGAACCATCCATAGTTTATTGACTGTTTGAAGCATTCTCCACAGAACCCCTGAATTCAATAGCTGGTTCATATTGGATGTTAATACTTCTGCCTATGGTATAAGTTCACTGGCAGAGAGTAGAGTCAAGCGTTCTAGAATCTGTATCGTTTCCATATGTCTTACTGGGACAGCTGAAAATGCTAAAGGGGAAACTTAGCAGTCATAATCTAAATTCTATACAGCTTACCAAAGAAGAAGTAACATTTCTCTATCAGACTACAGGCCAAACAAATCAAGAAAACAACGTTGCTCTAAACGTAAAACTTTCAATCCTAGCCATAGTTTTGGCCATACTTAAAATAAGGACCTTAAGAAAAATTAATTTAGGTGTAGTTATTTCACAAAGAACAAAACATATCTCATTTAAGAAATCACATTAGTGACCCAAAGACAAGGTTCATTTCCTTGGTGATTCAGAAAGATTTTAAAAATTGATTGAAATATGAAAATATACACAAGTATTGCCTTTGGTAGTCACATTCATTTGAAAGATTGGAATTTGTTGATACCTATAAGGGTGGCCCCCTTTATAGGTTATAAGCACTCAGCAGATTGCTGTTATTCAATAATATCAATCCTGTGCTCTTCAATAGAACAGACACTAACCACATCTGGCTGTTGAGCACTTGAAATGTAGCTAGTCCAAAATGAGACGTGCAGTAAGTATAAAATATACACTGGATTCCTAAGACTTAGTATGGAACAACAGTAAAATATCTCATTAATCGTTGTTTATATCGAGCACCTGATGAAATAATATATTAGATATATTGGGTTAAATGAAATAATTATTAAAATTAATTTTGCCTTTGTTTTTACTTTAATGCGGCTATAGAAAGTTTCAAATTATATGTTAAAATTATATGTGTGTCTTGCGTCTTATTTCTATTTGACAGTGGTGATCTAGAACACTATCCAGTAACCGCAAGTCCGTTGCTCTATTCCGTGGCACTTATTTCTGACTTCTTTCTATCGACCTTTCACACAACCTGTTCAGTGATATAACGTAGGACCTATGAGGTAACAGATACAAGCGTATCAGAAATAAATGGTTAAAACTCCTTAAACTCAAAGAGAATTATTAAAATTATATTCACGAAAACATTATTAATATCCCCAGGGAAATTCTGCATGATTTTAAGATTTCAATGAGCCTAACATCTCTTTGCACTACTAAAGGGGAAAAAGGAGTATCAATCTACTATACCTTCTTGGAGTTGTTTAAGAGAGTGGTTTTTGGCATTATTAGTCAGGAGCATTTCCCTTAACAGGGCGTCAGTCCCTGTGATTTTTTCTTCACAGATCCAATCTTTCACAATGCATAAATGCGAGTAGTTAGTTACAAGGAGACATAGTAAAGCAGAATGCAACCCTTAAAAATTTACAGAAAGTCAACTGGATTCTTCATTCTTAAACACAAAACTCATCTCTCTCCTCTCTCCCCCTCCCTTCTCCCTTTCACTCTCAGCAATCCAAAGGAAGTTGCACTTTTTGTGCATGCATACTACAGTTTGAGAACTTCTGTTAGGTAGTTCAGCCAGGGAATCTGCTTAGATAAAGATCCCCAAGTGATCTGATACAGGGAAGTTGGAAACTACTACTTTTATCAAAAGTTCTCAAGCTTTCTTCCACTCTATCCCAACATAAAAGTCTTTCATCAGGAAAAGTTGTTTGACATAGCCATAGTTCAAGAGTTGAGAGGGGGAGGAAAGAAAAAGAGGAGAAAAGAATGTCCATTTGGGGGAGATCATATATGATTTTAAAAAGGCCTCACTCAGAAATTCTGATGACTAGTGGTGTAGTGATTTGCATGCTCTGCTGCAGTGGCCCCAGGTTTGCAGGTTCGGATCTCGGGCACAGATCCACACACCACTCATCAAGCCATGCTGTGGCAGCATTCCACATACAAAATAGAGGAAGATGGGCACAGATGTTAGCTCAGGGCCAATTTTCCTCAACCAAAAAGAAAGAGAGGAAGGTTGGCAAAGGATGTTAGCTCATGGCCGATCTTCCTCACCAAAAAAATTTAAAAAAAGAAATTCTGATAGGCTTCTATAGGAGAACATGTCCTCTCCTCCAACTCAGTTGACAATCATTGCTATACATGGGTAAAATTCAAGTTGCTCACTTTAAATACCTAAAAGTTCTCAGGCACTTTAGGTATATTTTCTCATTTCACCCTAACATTCCTACAAGGTAAGCAATATTGTCTCCATTCTACTGTAAGGAAACAGGCTGAAAGACATTTATTAATATCCCAAAGTCACACAGCTAAGTATGTCAGCCAGTCGAAGCAGTACTGGTGATACCTACAGGAGGATGCATTTGTCTTCCTTCAAGAAGGGTTAAGGAAGCTCCAAAGGAATGGGAAAGCTTCCTTTTTGTAAATCTAATGCTTGTTTCTAACCTTTTGCTTATACCATGGTTTGACTATTCGTGACTATTATTGTGTAATATCAATAATAAGAAAGTAAATGATGATATTGTAAAAATGCCTATTTAGATATATGAGATACCACTATGCTAAGTGCTTGGCACATAAATACTTAATAAATATTTTTGTTACTATACTACTAGTATCGTTATCAGAGTTGTAAGTGTAGTAGTAATAATATTAGTAGCAACAATGGTACTTTAGATACAATCATCAACTTCTCATGCAACTTAAATCAAATGTTACCAGTGCTTAGTCCCAGTAGGGATGGTATCTGCTTCCTTTCTCATAGAAACTGCTTAAAATTGATGTTTCTGTTTGAAAAGACACTGTAACAATCAAAATTGGTATAATTTTAAAGTTCAAAATTCTCAATGCACAAGTATGTGTACAGTGAAGACTATCCCAGGGCCGGCACCGCAGCATAGTGGTTAAGTGCGTGCGCTGCGCTGCTGGCGGCCTGGGTTCGGATCCCGGATGTACACTGAGGCACCACTTCTCAGGCCGTGCTGTGGCAGCGTCCCACATAAAGTGGAGGAAGATGGGCATGGATGTTAACTCAGGGCCAGTCTTCCTCAGCAAAAAGAGGAGGATTGGCATGGATGTTAGCTCACAGCTGATCATCCTCACAAAAAAACAAAACAAAACAAAACAAATTTCCAAAAACAGTCATACAAGTGACTGCTTACAATAGTACAAATCAATCTACATTTCATAATCTCTTCAATAAAACAGTTACCAAATGCTGCCAAATACAACATAATTTCTTTGGAATAAGATTATGCAAAGATATGAGTAAATAAATGAAGACACCTGGCTGAAGATGACCAAAGAAGCTTCATGTTCCTCCTTGAAACCAACCATAACACAGAAAGAAAAAGAAAATTCCAACTTCCAGGAAACAAACCAAAAAAACCACACTCAAACGTTATTAAAAAGAAGAAAATATTATTAAAAAATTAAATTTCAAAAATATCACTATTTCTATGACAGTTTTACACTAAAACTATTATAGTAATTCTATGCTGTGGAATATTATAGAGCAATTAGAAACAATAAGGTAGATCCACATGTACTGACATGAAAAGATTTCCAAGAAATATATTAAATCTCCAGACCAAAAGGAAAATGACAAGCACCCAGAAATCAACCCTGAAAGCACAGAAGTGTATAACCTTAATGACAGAGAATTCAAAATAGCTATCATAAAAAAGCTCAATGAAATATAAGAAAACAGACAATTCAATGAAATCAGGAATTTTTTCACAAAAGAGATTGAAACAATAAAGAAAAATCCATCAGAAATCTTAGAGCAGTTAGCCTTCGCTAAGTGATTTCAGAGATTTGATCAGTTTTAGAACAAGTAGAAGGGATCTTCCTAATGCACACCCCCTCTTTTCCCAGAGTGTGTGTGGCATGAGGGTGGAGGCTGCACGTGCAAGCCGGTCATGGCAAATATCACTTCAGCACTGGTTTCTGGGCAGAACTGCAAGATTTAGGGTGGAGTTATTTCCTTCTTTCCTCCTTCTGGGGTGCCTCCCTCTCCCCACAGTCCCCCAGGTGGGCTCAAGCACCCAGGATGGCAGCTATGATGATGGGTGACCCGAGTTCACTTTTGGTTGGAGAGGCCTACAAAAGGCCAGCAGCAGCCTTTTGTAGGCCACATTTCACATGTGGTGCCTCAGAGAGTCTTTGGAGCCGCAGCAGCACAGAACATCTGATTTCGCTTGTTTTAGTCTCAGAGAAACTGATACATGTTGTTTTGCATGTAGTAGCATCAAAGGGAATTTGTCCTGCAGTTCTGAGTGTGCCCTGCCCTACCTGGCTCTCGACTCTTCATTTTTCTTGCCACATCTGCGTCTGTGGGTGCCATCCACCTGTCTTTCTCAGCACCTGAAGCTCAATGAGAAGCGCACACTGGCCTTGCCTCCCTGGAGTCTTCAAGGGCGCCCTGCTCTATGATCACGTACTTTGGGGCATTAGCTCTAAGCAGCCTGTCCATGGTGGCTATCTGGCTGGTGGCTCACCCTGCCTGGATGCCAACCTGGTTTCCACCCTTCTCCTTGAGCGAGTAGTGGACACCCACCCCAGCCTGCAGAGACTCCTGCCTGGGCTCTGCCAGTGAGCCTGGGGACCACCACTGTGAGTTTTGCAGGAGGAAGAGAGGAAGAAGTCCAAGCTCATACCCAACTATGTCTGGCCGTTAGTCCCTTCCAACCTCTTCAGATACTTAACCTGGTCATTTACTGGGAAAGTAACAGGTTTAAAACATGATTCCAGTCCAATGCCCACACCAGGGAGCAGAAGAACAGAGTCTGTCCCCATTAGTCCTGTTACCAGAGAGGCAGGAGCTGGGCAGGGAGCAGGACAGAAGGAAAGACCAGTGCTGCTGCAGCTGCTGTACTTGTCCCTCACCCACGCGTACCAGGTTTCCAAATGAGCCTGTGGGGCCAACACAGGCCACAGAGGAAAGGCTAGAGAGAAGCAAAATCCTTCTTGACTCTTCTTTTGGGTGTCCACTGGGCTCAGTGGAGGTCCAAATGCTTACCCCATTTCTAAGGAAGTGCTTTTGTGGGTCTTCAGACCTCCCCCCAGCTGATGGTCTCTGTCCTCAAGCCCCGGACAGAGGTGATGGTGCTCTGAGCTGACAGCTTGTGACAGCCCTTCAGGCCTGGCCTCTGAGGTCCACTCTCATCATAGGCAGAGTCCCCCTGAAGACAGCTCAGCCTGGGCCTCCTCCCAGCATTCACGCCTGGTGCTTGGGAAGCATGCACAGCCTCACACAGCTCGCTGTGGCCCTGAGGACCTGGGAGTTGGCCAGTCTCTGCCTTTAGAGCCTTGGGACAGGTGTCGGGTACCAGTCTCTGTGAACTTTGAGCCCCAGGGATGCTCCACATGCCTCAGCTCAACCTCACCCAGGGAAGACAGAGGCATAATGCAGAGACACTGACAACTCACTCAAAAAACAATCTCTCTTTTGGACTTCTGAACCCATAGGCAATGTGGGACCCCACAGCAGAGGAATCTCTCCTGGAAGAAGGAAACACACTACTATGGTCTGGTAGCTTGACAACACAAGAGTTATCTGGAGGGGAGAAAAACGTGGAAAGATCAGATGAGAGTGACTAAAAGCTGGTGTCTAATGCACAGCTCATACACGTTTACAAAATTAACATGTCAGAACAAAAATAAGCCTTTGTTCTTACAGCTCCTCACCTCCTTCTGAGATTTACTTGCTGCTGTGGGATCCAGGTGACCATCCAGAGCCCAAACGCAGCCCTGCAGGCTGTAGACATCAGACTGGAAAACCCTGCACCCTGGCATGGGAGGGCCACCGGGGGAATATTTGAGCCCCTGGAGCCATTTAAAATTTAGGAGAAACCAGCCATGAAGACTTGGACACCATCCTCAAGGGCAGTTCCTTGCCTTGGTCTGTGTGGATGCACGGTGAAGGAGGGTGCTCCTAGGCCCCAGTGGGTGTCAGAGTCCCTGGCCCACACCAGGTGTTGTCCAGCCTGTCCCCAACACCTCCACTCGGCCTGATGGAAGAGGAGACCAGCAACCAGTAGGGTGCTTACCTGCTCCCCAAACCTGCTGGTCCAAGTTGCACTGCAGGGATTCCAAAAGAACAGAGGATGTTTTGGGGGGGAAAATAACATCTTCCATCTGTCATTCATTGCTCCTGACTAGACACATTTCATCTTTACAACTGAGACCAAATGGACGGTGAAGGAGTCCTGAGAGGAGAGGGGATGTTGGAGATGCATGACAGCTATTGCTGGGTTAGCCGGTGTGAGAAACACCAGAGCACACTTCCTGTGACCCCATTCACTCCCATTCAGCTCTGGGCTCTCTGAAGTCCCAGGGAGCAGGGGCCAAGGCTGGGGCCTTAGGAGTCAGACGGGTCCGACCAGCTATGTGACCATGGGCCCAGTGCCTCCTGGATAGGGGGACTCAGGGAGACATAGTATGTGCCGATGCTCACTTATTATTATTCTGATTGCTGTTGTCTTTCCCCACCCCAGACGAGACGCTGGGCTGGATTCAGTGCACCTGCATCTATGGAGTGTCTGCCTGTGGCAGGTGCCAGAGGGGCAATGATGAAAAGGATGCTAAGGAATACTTAAGACCCATCGCAGGCATCACTCAAGAGGCGTGGAAAAGTAGAGGGTGGAGTTCTCAGGAATGGATTGAGTCTTTACAATATTTGTCCCCAAATGTCCTTAAATAAGACAGACTTTTGGTGCTAACGTGCCGCATTATTAAAACAATATGACAAAATAACCCTGTAGGAATTGTGTTCACGGGTTTCCATATCTGAGGGTCTCATCTTTGCAGGGCCTTGATCGAGTGCCAGGCCTGAGAAATACCAGACTTGCTGCCAGTGGCTGAGGACCCAGATGCCAAGATGTGGGGCTCTGAGCCTGCTGGCTGGGCAGGACACACTGCTAGCACGTGCTGTCTATGGGCATCCGATCCTTTCTTGACCTACTTGGTGTCAACGCCCATACTCTCTATTTTTGGGGTGGGACTTTTTCTAGCAGCGACAACTTGGCCCTCAGCTTCAAAAAGTATGAACCAAAGCATATGCTTGCCTTTTGAAATGCTGGGGCCAAGGGCTCTGTGGCCGCCCCATTTGGCCGCACTCTTCATTCCCATACTGGAACATTCACGCTATGTCTGCAAGAACAAGTTACTCCCTACACATGCAATACAGCAAAGCCTTTTTTCCAGGCACACACATGACATCCAGAGAGCTCATCATGGAGACACTGGGACCCCAAGGGGTTTGACCATGTAGAGTTCATCTTTCCTGCAGACACAACATTTCTATTTCTCCCTTTCTACCCCTGGCGCCATTTTTTGGTTTCTTACTCAGTTGGGTCCTTTGGGAAGTGGGTGCTGAGCTGTGTAGGAGAGCGAGAGGGGTGTGGGGGCTGATGCCTGATATGAAGGAGAAGGAAGCCCAAAGAGGCAGGAGACCCTCCCAGGAGCCTCACTGGCCCAGCAGGGAGGTGGGAGCCATGGTTGCCCCTGGAGGAGCCTGCAGATTGGAAAGCCCAGCCCAGCGCCCTCCTCCCCAAATCTCCCCATGTGCTCCATCCTGGGGCACTGCCACTGGTGGCTTTCAGCTAGCTGCTGGTCTTGCAGCTCAGTGGAGATCTCTCTTGTGAAGAGGCTCTGAGCGGTGCTCTGTGAGGACAACACAGCCCATCTGCCGTGTCGTGTGTGCAGGTAAATGCCCCTGCTCACCTTTGGGGAGCAGATTCTCCGGGTCCAGGAAATGTCCCTCCTGAGGGGACACTCAGAAGAGGGAGGTCAGTGGTCAAACCACAGCCCCGACCTGCTGCAGCTGGTCCTGGGGCCAATCTGACTGTCATTGCCTCCCCTCAGCTGTCCCTTCTCAATGCTACTCACCCTGAGACCCCCTCATCTCAGTCGTTCCCCGGGTGGGTGATGCCAGACTTCCTTCTGCTCACACGCTGGTCAAGAGGGCAGTGCATGTCCACTCATGATCACTATGCCTAGGAGCAACTGGTCTGCACATAAGAGCTGCCTGCCCACTGAAGTCTAGTTACGAAAGTGTTGGGAAGAACCATCTGGAGCAGGAGTCACGCTGGTCTCCTCCCAGAGGAACTCAGTTTGAGTCTGCCCAGCACTTCAAAGGCCCTGCCATCCAACTCAGCAGAAGGAAATGACCCACAGCCAAGAAGCTGGCCCTGTGGGGGCTCACTGACCTCAACCGTAACCTTGCTGGGGTCAGCCTTGAGAGGTCCCAGCCATAGGTGGGGGTTGCAAAGGCCACTAGGCCAGCTAAGGTGACTGATCACTGCACTTTTGCTCCACATCAAGTTCAGAAACTCCACTCAACTCCTCCACTGCCCCTTCTGAGAGGCACAGCCCCCGGCCACACCTCCTCCATCCACTGTCTTAATCCAGAATACTTTCATCATCCTATAAAGCTTCCTCATGCCTATTAGCGGTCACTTCTCACTCCTCCCTCCCTTCCCCACCCCCTGACAAACACTAATCTACTCCCTATCTCTATGGATTTGCTGACTTGGGACATTTCTTATAAACGGAATCCTACAATATGAAAATACCTAGCATGATGTTGTCAAGGTTCATCCATGTTATAAGTGTGTGTCAGAACTTCATTCCTCTTTATAGCTAAATGATATTCCATTGCATGGAGAGACCACCTTTGGTTATCCATTCTTCCGTTGGTGGACAGTTGGGTTGTTCCCACCCTTTGGCTATTGTGAATAATGCTGCAATGAACATGCTCATTCATGGACTTGTCTGAGTCCCTGTCGCAATTCTTTGGATCACACAAGTTTTGTAGGCTCTCAATGCACCTTCCAGGAGTTTTCTATTTCCCTTCACAAGCTGTACGTTTCATTGTCCTACTGTCTGGCAGACCCAGTCCAAGGACACTGGAAAGCTAGTTTTGCCATCGATCTCAAAGTGCAAGGGTCACAGGGGTGAATTTTTTCTTTATGAGCATCTGGACCAATGAGGGTAATTGACTACAAATACCAGAGGAAACTCTAGCTAATTTAAGCAGAAATATACTACAAGGAGATGATCCTGTAGTTCACAGAATTCACAAATGTCTGGACAATCGGCCTGGAGAATGTGCAGGAAGCAGGGGGCCATGGGACACCCCAGCCCCACCCTAGGAAGAGCCCAGTCAGTAGGCGACCCTAGGCCTTCAGACATGGGGCTGAGGCCACAGGTATCACTCATTGGGATCTGCGCTGTGTTAACACAGCTCCCTGACAACACCTTGATTTCAGACACCTGGTCTCAGAACCGTGAGAGAATGTTTCTGTTATTTTAAACCACCAACATTGTGGTGATTTGTTACAACAGTCCTAAGAAACTTACACACACACACACACACACTCACACAGGCCAATTTCATGCCCAGGGGTAGTGCTCTCCACCTCAGGCTGAATCACAACCCATTGAAACGCCCACTTGAAGACTGGAGAACAACTTCTGCCTGTGGTCCTGCAGGGGCTGGGCCAGGTATCTTCACATAGACACACCTCCTGTACCTTTTCTGTGCAGACCACCCCTGCCTCCTTGTCTACTGGACAACAGGACGCCTTCTTGACTCAGCTGAAGTGGTGCTGCTCAAATCACCAATTTCAACAGACCAGTGTTGTTTTTCTAATTCATGCAGGTTCCCTCTGGAGGCTCTGGGGAGGATCCATTTTCTCACGTTTTCCAACCTCTAGAGGTCACTGCATCCCTTAGCTCCTGGGTTCTTCCTTCAACTTCAAGGCCGGCAGTGTCCAGCAGAGTCCTCCTCACATCACATCACTCTGACTCTGCCTCCGTCCTCACGTCTTCTCTCCTCTGACCTTCCTGCCTCCCTCTTCCACTTGTAAGAAATATGATTACTCCGGGCCCACCTGGACAATCGAGGATGTCTCCCATCTCAAGGTGAGCTGACCAGCCCCTTAATCCATGAGCACTTTCATGTCTCTTTGCCTTGAAACCTAACATATTCAGAGGTTCTGGCCCTTGACTGGATGGGAAGGGCATTGCATGTAGTGTTGTTAGAGAATCAGTGAGGATCCGTCTCTCTGACATGAACAATTCCAAGGGCCTCTGGGTGGGGCAGTGAACACAGAATGCAAATATACCTTCCTGCCTACAGCAGCCATTGATGGAGTCATTGGTGTGTGAGGAGCCATGAAAGGGGAACACAACAGGGTGGCTGACCCTCCTCAGAAGCAGCTGGAAGAAGTCTCAAAAAAGAGAGCCCTGAGCTTTGTGGTTCCCATATGCGTGATGCACCCCAGCAGGGGTGCAGCATGGTTGGGGCTAGAGGGTTCACAGAAGGTTATGGGGCCTGGTAAAGTTGGATTCACCCACCCCTTGGAGCAAGAACTTGGTAGCAGTGGGAATGTTCTGGAGCCTTCCCCCTGCCATGCACTGGCACACACACATACACATGCACTCACACACAGACACATATGCAGCACAATATGCACACACAGAGACACATACACAACTCTGCATATGCACACACTCAAAAAACACACATGCACACATGCGTCTACGCACATACACATGGATATGTGTGGGCACAAAAGACATATATGCACGTGTACACATGCTGCATACAAATAGAAAGAAACATATGCACAGAGAGACATGTGTACACAGGCATACCCACATGCACACAAACACACAAATGCACCCACACATGCACAGGAGCAAGATGATGCCATTTGCATTTGGTAGAAAGTTCTGGGAGCAGAATGGAGTAGGAACGAGGGGCAGGGAAAGCAGAGACCACTCAGGGTGTGTCAGTCAGTGCAGTCACCCCAGTACTCACAAGTCTGGAACGGGGGAAGAGCAGCAGTAATAGAGGGAGGAGGTGGATTAGGGGCGTGTGTGGGGCCAGCAGACCTGGTGGTATGGGTAGCAGACATGAAGGTCAATGTGGTCTCCCAGGGTCACTGGGGGCACTGATGGGAGTACAGAACACAGGAGCCAGGGTACATTTGAGGGAAAGGAGATCAATTCAGCCTGCAAGGGGTGAGGGGGCTGCAATGGGAGCCATGGGCATCCTGGTGGGGGCATTTAGAGCAGGCTGGACACTTTGCTTGTAGTTCAAGAGGTCTGGTAGGAAAGGGCGGGGTGGCGACATCAGCTCCAAGGCTGGAGCTGGAGCCTGGACTAGGACCAGCTCTCTCAGGGGAGCTTGGAGTGACCAGGGCTGGTCCAGGATCCCTGAGGCTAGGGCAGCAAAGATCATGGGAGTAGGGGGTACATACGAGGAAGCCATTGCTTTATCTTGCTAGCTCTTAATGCAGAGGTGTACTGCTTCCCATTCTGATAACATTCTCCCTTCCAGATAAGCTTTCTCAGAAGAAATCAAACCCAAGAGTAATGATGGCTAATTATGCAAAATTAAGAACATAAATTCACAGGATCCCCCCCAAAAATGATTTAATCACCACCTACAAGTCAAAATGAGGGGCCTTTATGAAGATGAGGGAGGAGCAGGATCCTGTCTCCAGGTCAGCCCAGGGCCAGACAGGTGAGCAGGGAGGAGGTGTAGGGTCCCCCACCCAGCCCTGCAGCTGTCCCTTGTGACTGCTGGACTGAGTCTGCTCTTCGTGCTGTGAGCTGAGGGACCCAGTTTATTCCTACCCACACTGTGGAGGTCATTTGAGAGTCTCTGGGAGGGCTGGGCAGTGGGCACGTGTGTGTCCCAGGTCAGCCACCTGCACTGGGTTAGGGTCTCAGTCCTGTTGTTCAGAACCCCAGGTGGACTTGGGCCAGAATTTGCTCTCTTGTGTCTTTGATGGTGTCTCCCAGGCAGAGCGGGACATCTTCCTGCCCAGCAGGGGAAAGGGGAACTCAGTGAGGCCTTGGACAGATTTCCATCCACAATGGGTCCCTGCTAACCCCTTACTCCTGGTGAAGTTATAGGCAAGTCAGGTAGCTTTTCCAAGACATAGTTTCCTCAGAGGCTAAAGTCATGATTTGGAAGAAACTTTACATATTATAAGCCCATCTATAAATGTGAGGACTGTTGTCCCTATTATGTGTTTATATTTTGCAAGACTACTGCGCTGGGGTTGCCATTAAAAATCAAACACATTGTTACAAAACGTGTTGTCAACTTCAAAAATCCATGGTGCTGTTGGAACAATATTTGAGGTCTGCAAATATCTAAGTGCCACCCAGTCCCTAGTCACTACCCTCCCACAGGGACCGTCACAGCCTCACCTCTTTGTGAGCCCTCTGTGCCTCTTGTTGGTACTTATGTGACCTGGACATCCCTGACACTCAGGCCTGGGCTCCAGGCATCCCCAACTGTACAGTACAAGGTTCCTGCCCCCTGTCTGCCCATTTGCCTCCCTATGCCCACTGTCCCTCTCTCGGAGCTGGTCAACATGCCGGCCTCAGTCTTGTCCACCCGGGCCTGAGGACCCAAGTTCCCCTCTCTTTGCCTTTTCCTTCTTAAATGCCCATGTCTAGGTCCTCCCTCTCCCCTACCCCTGAAAAGACTGGTCTCATTCAGTTCTGAGAGTTGTCCTTAGACTCTCAAGGAAAGTGATTCCCAGCAGACCCAGGAGTGAGGTGGGAGCTGGTGCTGGGAAACCAGATCCTGGTGGTTGGTCACACCCAAAACCTGGGGAATATCATGCAATGTGTGCTCATCATCAGAATGAAACTGTACTTGATTTCAGGGGAAACGGTTTGGCAATAGTAATGGTTAGAGGACCTGAGGCCTTCAACGGTGTCAGGACAAAGGAAGGTCTGGACACATAATCATTATAATTTTCATCCCATGTTCCTCAATTAAATGAATGGTCGGATGGATGCTGGATGGATGGATGATGAATGGTTGGATGAAAGGGTAGTTGATGCAAGGATAGTGAGTGGATGGGTGAATGGATGGATGGAGTGGTGGGTGGATGTGTGGTTTACCGTTGGATGGATGAATGAGGGATAGATGAATGGATGAATGAATGGTGGATGGATGGATCATGGGTGGATGCATGATGGATGGATGGATAGATGGATCGATGGATACCTATGAGGCCAGGATTACTAAAGCACACATGGACACTTCTAAGGTAATGGGGTCTAGATCCACTTGACCATCACTGTGAGCTCCATGCACATTTGCTCCATCCTCTCCTCTTGCTTGCTCACACCTTCCTTGATCTGGATTGGGGGCATGTTCAGTTCTGAGAGGGATCCAATTTCTTTTGGAGTTCTCCTCTCAAAGGGCCCATTAACTGCCCCTCATCTTCAGGATCTTAGGGCCATGGCAGCTCCTATGGAAATCTTACAGGACGTTTCCTATTAGTGTCAGCTTCCTATGCTGATCAGATGGGAGGGTGAACCCAAGTGTGGGGACACATGGCTGTTTGTCTCCCACAGCTCCCTCAACCATTTGATCTCTCTTTCTCTATTTCATCCAACTTCACAGTCCATATTCCTTGAGCTATGCACATCTGCTCCGATATTAGTCATTTTAGAGACATCTGGGCTCAGTTCTATCAGCTTTTTGCATTTTTCTCCCTAAAGCTCTTATTACAGACATCCTTTTATTCCAGCTTTGAGGAAAATGGTATAGAAAGCCCTGGGCTAGAGCAGTAACCTCGAGGAAAAGTGGTATCAGCCCTGCTGCCCTTCAGCTTCACAATGAACTTCAAGGTCATTTGGTTTTCAAGATGCTCATCATGTGGGTGTTCTTCCCTCCTCTCCTACTTCCAAGCTCCCCAATCCTGAGCCTGGGGTCCTGGAAACAGACCTCACCCCCCACCTGTGCTCTGGAGCCAGGCCGCAGCCTGCCAAGTTGATCCAACATCCTCTACATTATTAATGTGCTGGTTTTTCTAGCAGACTCAACACAATAAAGATGGTGGTGATGGTAACGAACGTAACCGTGAGTCACCATTGTGTACTGAGAACTAATTCTGGGGTGGTTCTCTGAAAAATGCTTTACCCACCTTACCTCATTCACATCTTGCAAAAGCCCTGTGCTGCGGGTGCTTGAGGAAGGGGAGTCTTTGTACTTCTCATGTGAGCTAGAAATTCGATAGATTGATAGGTATTGGTGATCTCTGAGCCTGGAATATAAGCTTCGGACTGGCTTCTGTTGAGACAAGGAACAGAGGTCTCTTGTCTACAGGACAGGTGGGCAAATGGGCAAGGGGAAGACAGTACCACTGTCATCCTGCTATAGCCGGTGCGGCCCAGGTAGGCTCACCTGTCGGCTCAGCACTGTAAGTGGGATGGGCGGGGGCGATGGGCGGGATATTCCCCACAGTAGGCTGACAGCCTCTTCAGGATCCTGTTGGGCGCTGTCAGCAAGATGAGCTTTATAAGTCCTTAGAATAGGCTTGAGGGGGCAATTCTGAAATCTGTTAATGAGAGGCCAAAATTCCCATCCTTCAGGGACAAGAGGAATTAGTCAGGAGGTTGAATGTTCCGTAGATCATTCTCTCCGCCCACCACACTTGCTGGGTGTTGTTTTATAACATCCTGGTCTCTGGAGACACAAAGAGAAATCAGATGGAGTCTTCAGCCCAACCTTCACCGTCTCCTTGAGCAGCAGGTGGACAAGCTTGTCCCAAGAGGAATGACAGTCCTGCCACCTGCAGCCCGCAGCCTCATCATGCTTGAGATGCGAGGACTTCACCAAGGAGTGTGTTCCTGGCTGAGATTGGGGGAGGAGGAGTTTGCAAGATTCATTGGACAATCTCCTGACCGTTCATTCTATGTGGCCACATTGGTACTTCCTGGGGACATTGGTGGGGGAGGTCATGGGGGTCCGTGAGCTCAGAAGATCATGGTAGTGGAGGCTGATGAGAGGTGATGGAAGGGGCTACAGGATTGACCCTATCCTTTAATTTTGTTTGAGTAAAGATGGTTCAGAACCCCAGGCCAGGCAGGGGCTGGGCCGAATGGATAGGCTAGTGGCGCTTCCCTGGGTTGGGGGAGGCGGGATGGGCGTTGAGTGAAGAATGAGGAGGGTGCCTTTTGGTTTCAACAGTCGGGGCTCACCCCCTGGAGACCTTGGGATGCTTCCATCACCAGAACAGGGCTCCAAGGTGGCTTCTGTTGTCCAGGAAGCCCAGTGGATTGAAAGTACTTAAAGTGCCCTTTGTGGAATCATCACCTCGAAATTCAAAACCTGTAAGTGGCCACTGGCTCAGCTGCATGGAGGGCCTGGGCTTCCAGGGGGCAGCATTTCTGCAGGAATGTGCCAGGTGACCACCTAGACTGTGAATTTGGATGAGGACTCATGTGATAGAGCCCCCCTCGCCTGTCCCTTGAAAACCTCAGATCATCACCTCGGGAGACAGTTTTCCCTCTACTGCTCAGAGCCATCAGTTATTCCGGCTGGTCCCCACACGCAGCTCGTGTTCTTTCCACACCATATCCACGAACTGACTTTCTCCAGTTTCCCAGAGCCCAGACACACTCTGCTGGGCACCCCTCCACCTGTGAGCCTTTCTCACTGAAACTGGCCCCATCCCCAGGGACAGGACACCTGTGCTTCCTCTACCTCACAGAGTCATCACCCTCAGGGGACATGACACCATGCTGATACAGTTCCATCATCTTCTCTTATTCCATCCAGAGACCCAGTAAAGAAGTTTGGGGTTCAGGTCAGCTGCTCCTAAGCTCCCTGCAACATATGGGAATACTTGTCCAAACAAGCCTCAGGAAGCCTTGGCTGATGACAGTGATCTGAGGCCAGCAGAGAGACCTGGGGTGGACAGCATCCCTGCCAGCCACCGGACACGTCTACTCTGTACTGCTGGGGATCTGAGCTTGCATCACTCCTGACCTCGCAGCTCCCTGCACTGGTGCCTCCCCCACTCTGTTCTCCCGCCTTCAGGCATTAAGACCCTCCCCAACTGCATGAACCCCAACAAGTCCAAATGGCCCTAACCCATGTTGCTTCCAGGGTGGAGACCCATCATCAACACCTAGTTCATCCTGGAGAGGGACCATGGCATTGCTTACTTCCAAGACAAGATGAATAACCAGGACATGCAGATGATGAAGCTCTTCAGTGGGGGTCTCCACAGGGCAGGAGGGGCCTTAAAAGCAGTGGTGTGGCCACACAGAGTGGGATACCTACCTGGGCCAGCACATCTAGCAGCTGCACTGAGCCTATGGGCCAAACTGCACCCTGTGCACTGATGGGGGAGTGTGTGTCTGTGTGTTCACCTGTGTGTGCACTTCAAGGTGTGGGTGTAAGGCCGCACTGTCTGTCTCTCCACCACCACTGTGAATCGACCCCTTTTGTCACCCTGCATCCACCCAGATGATCTTTCTGACATCCTGGACCCTCAGGCCCTGTCCTCCGCCCACCTTCACTCAACTCCCACCACCCACTGCCTTGGCATCACTCTGAGCATTTAACCATCTCCACCATGACCGACACCCCCATTTATGGCCAGCCCATTCTAGCTAGTACCCACCAGTGTCTCTCCAGCCCACCCACTGGAGGTTCCCTCCCCTGATGAGTCCTCAGCCCACTGGGTCTCCGTCTGCCAACCTTGTTCCACGTTCGCTTTCCTTCCCCTACGTCACGTCCTTCCTTCCTCTGCACACACTGAGCTCCAGGACAGCCCCACGCTCCTGTCCTGCAGCTCTGTCCTGTTCCTTCCATGGTCCTGGCCAGGTGAAATCCACCCTGGGACCCAGCTCTGCACCTTCTCTGCACCTGCCCCAGCTGTGAGAGGGGCAGAGGCTGGTGCAGAGCCAGGGCTGGTCCCACCGTCACATCATGACGGCAGACCACAAGGTCCCACGGTGCTGCCCACACCCCTCCCAGTGTCCCTGGGTCACCTCACTCCTCCCCGCTCTAGGTGCATTTCACATGTCCCTTCTCTCCTCACCATCCACCCCTGCTTCCCTGTGCAGGACAAACCTTTACCGCTAACAAGGCTCAGTGCATGGATTGTGGACACTGCAGTGTGCACGGTTCGGTGGAGCAGGTTGTGGGCATGGTGTGCACACATGTTGCCAGCTGGGAGAGGGCTGAGGTGCAGCTTCTGAGACTCAGACTCCCCCAGGGAGAGGCCAGGCCCAGGCGGCAGGGAGGGGAAGACACCCTGGAAGGGACAAGGGCCACACCAAGAGACTGTCCCCTCTCCAAGATGAACATCTCAGAGGGCTTCAGGTTCTAATGGGCCAAGCTGGGAAGATGGGACTCCACTCAGGAGTGGAGGCTGGGGGCTGATTCAGGTGAGGGGGAAGAGAGTGTAAGGTCACTGGCTCCTGGAGGCCGGGCACTGACAGCCTGAACCCCCTCCTCTTGGTGTGGACCCCCTGCAAGACGTCAAATGCAGGGATGTCCCTCATGGAGGGGCTGTAGCAGGGTGGACAGAGCAACCCCTGAGCCCAGGGAGTTCCACACCATCCCATCCACAGAGGGCAAGTCTCTGCTCTCCCGGGCCAAGGGACCCCCTTTCATGTGGTGTCTTCAGATAAGGGGACCACCCCTGGGCCCTCAGCCACCCAGGTGGCTCCTTGTTTCATGTGGCTCCTGTCCCCAATAGAAAAAAGTACAATGAAGAGTATAGACAAGACCCATAATCCCACCACTATATCCACCTCCCCTAACTCCCAGGTCTGTTTCCTTGGGTTTGAGTGTGGATCAAACTGGGAAATTTGATTTTGGTTTTTCATGGCATTTCCATCACCCTTCCGACTCTCCAATGTCCACGCTGGAAGGACTAACCAGCTAGAGATCACCCGATTAGTTAACCTCCTGTATTTATAGAGGGGCAGGAACCGAGATGGGGAAGGAAGGAGGAGCCCCAGGCCTTTGGCCCTTCCTCCTGCACCTCAGCATCAGCTCTGCTCTGTCCCCTCACCCTCACCTGGAGCATGTGTCTTGACTGGATCCCCATCCTGCACCACCCTCCACCACAGGCCATCGTTCACCAGCTCCCCAGTCCAAAGAGTTAAGGGTGGCAAGAACAACTACAAGAGCCATTAGTTATGGAGTTCTTGCCCTGTGCCAGCAAGGAGTTAATTATCTCACCGAGTAAGAGAGAGGTTCCAAAAGTCACCCATTTTACAAATGAAGAAACTGAAGCCCAGAGAGTTAATCTCATGGCCAGGGTCTCTGAGGTAGGAAGAGGTTACATCCAGGATATGAATGTAGACCCATAAGTCTGGAGTCTCGCACTAACACGTGTGCTTTGGGACTAATCAGTAAAAAAGTTTATAATCATGAGACTGGATTTGCAAGTTGGAGCATAGCATACATACCAGCAAGTACAGAAATCATACTTGCATTGATCCGTGAATTATCCAAAGGGAACAAAACCGCTAACCAGTACCCACAAAAAATAGAACATGACTAGCCCTCCAACAGCCCTCTTATGCGCCCCTCCCAGGTCACTTCCCTCTCTCTCCCAAGGGGAACCAATATTCTAACTTCTGAATTTGTTTTTCTTGTCTTTGAACTTTATTTAAATGGAGTCATATAGAGTGTCTTCTTTGGTGTCTGGCTTCTTTCATTTTGCTTGTAAGATTCATCAATATTCTTGAATGTGGCTGTAGTTAATTTTTATTTCTGTATAGTATTCCACTATAAAACATATAACCCATTTTATTTATCCATTCCACTGCTGATGCAGAATGGGTTGTCTACAATTTGATGATATGCCAAAAAATGCTGCTCTGGACATCTTGTACATCTTTTGGTGAACATATGAACATATCTGTGTTGGGTATATACCTAAGCGTGGAATTGTTGGGTCATGGAGTATGTGTACGTCCACCTTTAGGAGATACTATCAAAGAGTATCAAAGCGGATTAAACAGTTTGCACTCCCAGCTGTGTATAAAAGTTCCAGTTTCTCCGCATCTCCACCAACCCTTGGTGCCGTCAGAGGTTTGATTTTAACCGTGGTGGTGTATGTGTAGTGGTAGCTCATTGTGGTTTTAATTTGCATTTTCCTCCTGAGTAATTACGTGGAGCCCTTTTCCATTTCATTGTTCCCATTTGGTTATCTTTTTTTTGAAGTGCCTAGTGAAATCTCCCCTTTTATTCTCGTGGATTGTCTGTAATATTTTTATAAATTTATGCCAGTTAGTCAAATATCCTATATGAGAGTCTTGTGTCAGATAAATACATGGCAAGTGTTTATCCCCTTTGTGCCTGCCCTTTTTCCTCTCTTAAAAGTTTCTTTTCACTGACAGTTCTCATTTTCAATAATTTCCTGTTTATCTTTTTGTTCCTTATGTTTACTGTTCTTTGTGTTCTGCGAAATCTTTGGCTGCCCCAAGATCTTGAAACTGTTTTTCTAAGGTACTTACTAGAGAAGTTGTTGTAGAAACCCCCGTTTAGATTTAAAATCCACCTGGAATTGATTTTTGTTGGTACAGCCGGTATGGAAAACAGTGTTTTCTCAAAGATTAAAGATCAGAGTTTTCTCAAAAGATTACAAATGGAACTCTCATATGATGCAGCAATCCCACTACGGGGTATAGTTCCAAAGGAAATGAAATCAGTATCTTCAAGTGATATCTGCCCTCCCATATTCACTGCAGCACTTGTCACAATGTTACCGAACCAAAATGAGTTCCCTATTTGGTGAGTTGAAATCAAAGCCTTTACTAGAAGTTGTTCTCACACAAAGTACAATTCATTTGCCGCAAATAAGGGGACCATAGGGAATCACTTCCAAAGCTGTGGCCCTCTCAGCAAGGGAAAACAAGTGCCTTTTATTTTTGGTAGGGAATAAATATTCAAAAGGAAAGTTTCGTCCTCACGTATAGAGGTGGGTATAAGCCAGCCCAGGCGTAGTTTGAAAACGTGCTTTCCCCTACCTTTCATGTTATGCTAATAAGGCTTAAGCTCCTCCTGGGGTGGAGATCTTAACATTAAAATGAAGCAAAAGTAACTTTGGAGACTTCTTGGCCCATCTGTGCAGGCGTTGCTTTTGCAGTGCAGTTTGGACTGGTTCAGGGTGGTTGGTGATTGCGTCTCTTAACATAACAGAGAAACAACTTTGAGAAAGAGTTAAGGGCCCGGCCTGGTGGCGTAGTGGTTGGGTTTGGGCGCACCGCTTCAACAGCCTGTGGTTCGCAGGTTCGGATCCCTGGTGCCGACCTATGCACCGCTCATCAAGCCATGCCATGACAGGCGTCCCGCATATCAAATGGAGGAAGATGGGCACAGATGTTAGCTCAAGGCAAATCTTCCTCAGCATAAAGAGGAAGATTGGCAACAGATGCTAGGTCAGGGCTAAATTTCCTCACCAAAACAACAAAAAAGAAACAGTTAAGTGCTTTCGAAATTGCCTTTGAATTACTCGGGGCAGTTAGTTGGTGACAACAATAGCCAAGATATGGACACAACTTAAGTGTCTGTTGATGGATGATTGGATTAAGAAACATTACATGTATCTACAATTAAATATTATCCAGCTTTCAATATGAGAGAAATCCTGCCTTTTCTGACAACACAGTTGAACCTGGAGGACATTATGCTAAGCATAATAAGCCAGACACTGAAAGACAATCACTGCATGATCTCATTTACAAGTGGAATCTAAAAACGTCAAACTCGTGGAAACAGAGAGTGGAATGTGCCTACAAGGGATGGAGGTTGGTGGGTGCGAGGGGAATGAGAGATGTTGGTCAAAGGGTACAAACTTTCAGTTATAACATGAGGATGTTTTCAAGATCTAATATAGAACGAGGTGACCAGAGTTAATAATAATGCATTGTATACACAAGAGAATTGATCTTAAGAGTTCTTAGCATTAAAAGAAGGGGGAGTTATTACAGGAGGTGACGGAACTCTTCATTAGCTTGATTGTGGTATTCATTTCACAATGTGCACATACATGAAATCATCACATTGTACACCTTCAATATATACAACTTTTCTTTGTTAATCGTACCTCAATACAGCTGGAAAAATATTTGTGCTGACTTCAGAAAATGCTTACAAATTAATGTGAATGAGGAAAACAAGAAGTGAAAGCACAAATGCAGCAGGGCTTGGGAGAAAATTTGCCAAATGTTACCCGTGGGTGATACTGGCCTAGAGCAAGTTGACTCGAGGGAAGCCGTGTTGTAACTTAGAGTAACGTCTGACTAGCTCACTCAAGCTCTGTGTGTTTTACCTTGCACTTAGCCTAGCAGATAAACAGCTCTCGGAAATAATCCTGGCTGACACACGTACATCCCAAGAGTGATCGATGATTACTTTATTCTTTTGAGTTTCTTAGGAACATGACGACCTCCTCAGGAAGATCGTCTATGCCGGCATCCATCATCGATGACAACTGAAAGACCTGGTGTGATGTCTCCAGTCTCCGATGCCAGATGGTCAATGTTCCTGAGCCCCCTTCACAGCCCACTAGTCCCTACAGAACTGCCTCAGATTATGTGCTTGTTTAAGATGGTCTCTGGGACATGAGTCCATCATCTTCCGATTTTGCTAGCTAATCGAGTAAATCCCTTTCCTCACCACCGACTCATCTTGTGATTGATTGGCTTCAAGGTTGCAGCAAGCAGAAGGAGCCTTTGCTCGGTTACACGGGCAGGGATTAGCAGCGATTATTAATTTCTTCTTTACACCTTTCTCAATTTCTCACATTTTTTAAAAGCACATTCACTTCACCAGGAGAAAACCAGCAGCAATTGTGAGTCACAACAAAAGGTGGAGAGATGAGATTGTGCACCCCTATCCCTCCTGGCCCCAGGAGGGCTGGAGGGAGAACAGTGGGCAGTGCAGGCAGCCCTGACCCTGCTTGGCCCAGGTTCTCCTTCCCCAGAGCCTTTCAGGTGTCCACCAGGCCCCACCAGTGTGGCTGCAGAGCTCCTGCTGCAGGTGGCCCCCATCAGGGTGAAGCCCAGCTGAGTGGTGGCCTCTGACTGACCAGCAGGACCTAGTTTGTGATCTTGGTCACAGGTGGGCAGGACCGAGGAGGGTTGGTAGCTCAGTTGGAGAGTGGTGGTGGGAGGCTGGACAGGGGCTGGGGCAAAGAAGAGCAGGGGCCTGGGAGGGAGTCCCAGCAAATGAACCAAGGGTTGACAAGGGGCAGGGCTATGTCTGAGAGATGCTAAGGAGCACAGTGGGGTCAGTGGGGCTCAAGGAAGCTTCCCAGGGCTGCCCTTGACAAGAGTCTCCCTCAAGGTCACACAAGGCCCCTGACCCTGTGGCCTTCAACCCAGCTCCAAGGCCAAGGGGATCCTTCCTTACAGAAGGTGAAAGGACCAGAACACTCTGGGGCTCTAAGTGTTTCAAAGTCTTTGTTAATATGCTCCAAGTGCAGAGTGCCCATGCCTTCAGGGACCAGCCACCTGTGCTGATTAGGAGCACCTTCTTTATCCCCAGTGACTAAGCGAGGTCAGAGCTAGAATGTCCTTCCCCAGTTTTCCCAGGGGTTCTTACCTGGGCACCCTGGGTGTGGGTTGGGGGTGGCGACAATTCTTCAGTCTGTGGCATGTTCTGCCTCCTTAAATGACAGTGGTCTCCCCCGTTCGCTGGCACAGCCCAAAGAGCCTCCACACATTTCCCAAAACCCGGGAGACACGGTGCCGCCCAGGGCAGTGTGAGAACCCGGCCAAGCTCAGCAGGTAGAAACTCCAGGAACACTTTTCCTGACCATCAGTTCCACACCAGGTGTACTTGCTAGCTGAAGGAGGGCATTGGTGACACTTTTTGCACCTCCAATTCCCCATATGACATGGGGACAATGCTGCTCCCAGGGTGGGGATTCTGTGCCGTTGAATGAGATCAGTGCATGTGGAGCAGGCAGTGCAGCGGTAGTTGTCAAGGTGAGTAGAATCAACGCAGGGAGGGCAGATATGGAGACACGACTGCACCTGCTCCTCCAACACTCCTAAGGATAAAATGTGGTAAAATTCATGCCTTCCCACTCATCTAAAATACCAGCGCCCACCTTGAGCCCCTATCCTGTCCTCCCCACAGCCCTGTGAACTCTACTCTGGGCCATTCATGGGACCAGGGAGTTCTGGGACTCAGGGCCAAGGTTTTCCCGGAGATTTCTCATCTGGGTGGTGGTTAGGGAGGTCCCCAGTCCCTTCTGCTCTGTGCTTGGTGCAGGACACCTGGGGCAGCCCTGAGCTGGACCATCAGTGATCTGAGGCTGTTCTCCTTCACTCTGCTGGGCTGACAAGGGGACTTGCATCTGGCAAGCTCAGCCATCTGCGCAGGGGTGGAAATCCCAACTCAGCAAAATGCCAGGGCTGCCAGTGCCATTCTCTGCTTCATGCCTCAGCTCTCCTGGGCACCGCCATCTTGCATGACCTTTGCCCTCACTCCCCAGTGGAAGAGCCCATGGCCACGTTTCCTACTGGCTGAAGGCAAAGGCAGTGAGGGCAGCCAATGGCTCAGGGAGGCCTGAGGAGTGTGTCCTGTTGGTGTTGAGCATCTCTGGGCCCTGGCTGGACAGACACGTGCACGGGACGACAATGGTGTTCCTGGGCCAGGCTGCCGAGAGGCGGGGTGGGTCAGTGACTGGAGCCCCCACCTGGGCTCCCGGGTGTGTCTTTGCCTCTGTGCTTCTCCCTGGTGAGGAAAGCTCAGACCCTCTGCAAAACACTCACGCCTCGCCCATCCCTACACCATCCCTGTACATTCCAGAGTGGTGAGAGCTCAAGGAGGAGAGAGTGAGGGATGAGGGAGCCCTGACCACCCCTTGTCCCTCACCCCCAATTAGAAAAATGTGCTCTGGCTCAACCGTCAGCATGGCCTCCCCTGGTTCCCAAGAAACCCCTTTCTCCCTCAGCCCCCAAAGCTAATCCATTAGAGACGTGCAGTGCCACCTCTGCACCTCCTTACTCCACGGGGGTCTCCAAAGCCGCCAAGCAGGTGTTGCCCATGCCACTGCCCTCAGCCCAGGGCACACATCTGAGCTGGAGAGGCATGTAGAACTCTCCTCCCCAAGATTCAGGGGGTCCAGAGCCCCTCAAGAACCAGCATTCTCCCCCTCCCACCAACTCCAGGGCACAGGCCCCTTGAGGAGAAGGAGGGAGCCTGGTGACCCAGAGCTGCCCACTGTGGTCTCCCACACCAGGCAACACTGCCTCGGGGACCAGTGTAGTGTCCAGAAGAAGACGACTGGTCTTGTGGGGCTTGTCCCCTCTGAGAGGACAGAGGAGGCCATGGAGGTCAGGAGAGAAGGCTCTGGGGAGATAGGAAGGGCCAGGCTCCCACCCCAAGCCAGGGCACCATTTGCCTGATAATCAAAGATGAACCGGCTCACCCACCTGGCAGCATTTCCCTGGAAGAACTTTAGGAGTCCCACGACCACCCTGGGCCGCCTATCTGAGCCTCTGGATCTGGAGGTGGGGACAACTAGGGCCCTTGTCAGCCCCAGCAAAGAGAGGAGCCTTGCGGAGAACCCACATGAGAGCAGAGCACTACAGCCCTGTGACTGAGGAATTTCTGATGCCACTCTCTGAGTGGACACTGGGCAGGGGTAGGAAGAAAATACCCCCAATATATCTGTGCCTACTCTATGCCAGGGCAGGGAGCAGCCAGTCACTGCTGTCACCTACATGGAGAAATGAAGTAGGTGTGGCTTCGTGAGTGGAACCTGGGGGAGGATGATGGAGTCTCCCAGCAATGGAAAGACATGAGCTTTGGCCTTTCAGGTTCCTGGATACTGTGCTGAGGGAGGGGCAGCAGCCCTCCATTCACAGAGGCCTCCTGGGAGGGGAGAAACCAGGGTGGTGGACCATGGTCAGCCCAGCAGAGGGCAGGCATGGGAAGAGTGGCGGGGCTGTCCTGAGGGGAGTGGAGCCCCGCTGAAGGAGAGACTTCTTCCTACCTCTCAGAGCTCATCTGGTTCTTTTCTTTCTTTCATTTTCAAATTAGAGGCAGCAAAAGGACAAGCTTAACTGTCTCTCATTCCCTTTCCATACCTTCAGCTTTGATGTCCACCCCTCTTATGACGCCTGCTCTCTTGGGAAGGTAAAGGCAGGAGCTGGTGGCTGAGGCAGCCTCTGGCCTTGAGGCAGGCGGCACCAGGAGTGGCTGGAGTGGAGGTAGGAGCCTGCGGCCCGGCCCCTGGCGTCTGTGGGCAGCCTGGTGATGAGGGAGTTTGTGGCTCTTGCTTCAAGAAGGTGGGAGGCTGAGAAAGCCAGGAGTGCAGGTGGCCCCTGCCCTCGGGTCAGGACAGTGTTCTGTGGACAGCCACACGTGTGTTAACACACACATGTTAGGTGTGAACATGTGCCGTGTCATCCACATTAGTGAGTGTGTGAGCACACGTGTGCAGAGCCCAAATCCTAGCTGAGGGACTGACTCATCCCGTATTTTGAGGCCTCGGTAGCATTCTTACCAGGGGGCCACATGTGGAGTTGATGGTGGTGTGGCAGGCCTTGCATGCAGGACTGCCTCAGCCCACTTGACTGTGTAAATCTGCTTTGTGGAGGGGCCAGAGGTGTCCCCAGCAGGGGCTCTGCTGTGCAGCGCGAGGCCTGGCAGTCCATGCAGCCCAAAGGGGCAAGACCTGCTGAGCCGGCTCTTCAGAAGCATCCAGTCCTGAGGATACTGTTCACAGGGAGAGGTTTTGGGTGCTGGTGCCCCCTCGCCTACTGGGGCTCATCCCTGAAGAGGGTCCAGCAAGTTGGAGAAGGGGTGGGAAGGGGGTTTGAAAAATAGGCCAAATTCATGTCCCAAGTCACAGGCCAAGCCCAGTGAGTGTCCCTGTCCCCTGCCTCAGTTTAGCTATTCAGGAAATGGTCCAGGGAAGAACTGAGCAGGGTTGGCTCCAAAACTGGGGTCAGACGGTAACAAACAAAAGATCCTGCTCTATGCCAAGATCATTTCTGTTACCCTGAGATGGGGTGAGGGGATGTTGGGGGTATACTGGGATTCTGCGGAGACTTACCCTGCCCAGGACCTCATCTTCGGGGGTCTAGCCCTCACCTGGCCTTCCCTAGGTCTCCAGCAGTAGCAGTGGCACTTACATCTGTCCCAAGGTCTGGAGAGGGGAGAACTGGGCAACCTTACACCCTGGTGGGGAACCTCACGCTTTCTTTCTTTCTTCAAGAAACATGAAACCCTCAAGATTCATGTACTATGTGATGGAGAGAAAAAATACCAACTGTTTCTCCAAAAAGACAATGTATTTTGTACTTTGTAAAGTATTAATTAAAATGGAGAAAAATATCATGTTGACTGAGGGCGTCTGATTTTGTGCTGCTCCAGGGCCACATCTCATCTCTTTCCTTCTCCATTCCATGGTCAAGGAACATGGCCAGGGGCTTGGAGGAAGGCAGAACAACCTTCCCATCCACACCCAGCATCTGAGAGAGGGCACATCCCCAGAGCGAGAGGGGCTGTATTAGTTACCTGAGGCAGGGTAACGAGTTGCCCCAAATGCAATGGATTAAATTGATTGTTTACGTGTCACCGTTTCTGTGGGTTAGGAATTCAGGAGCAGTTTGAGCAGCTGGCTCAGGGTCCCTCAGGATGCTGCGATCATCTGAAGTCCTGGCTGGGACTGCAGGATCTACTTCCCAGGTGGTTTATTCACAGGGCTGGCAAGTTGGGCTCAGCTGTTGGCAGGGAGCCTGTTCCTCTCCACGTGGGTCTCCCCATGGGGCTGCTTGAGTGTCCTCACAATACGGTGCCCGGATTCCCACAGGGCAAGGGATTCAAGGGCCAGTACAAGAGCCAAAATGGTTTTTTGGCCCCGAACCTCAGAATTCACACCCCTCTGCCTCCACCATACTCTGTCACCATACAGCCCTGCTCTGATTTGACACAGGAGGAGAACACACAAGGTTGTGAAACCAAGAGGCCAAGGTCACTGCTGCCATCTTGGAGACTGTCTACTGTGCCCACCATTCCTCCTAAACCTCTGGCAGAGGTGGCCCTGGGGGTTAGGGGGCTTGCGGAGCAGGACAGGGCCTTGCTGGTGGCAGGGGGAGGATCAGGGGCTGGATCCCGGGCCACAGGGCTTCTGGCACAAGCCTGGAGCCCTGCTGTGGATGTCACACCCCCAGGAAGGTCCTTGGTGCTAGAAGCCCAGGAGCTGATGCCTCCCGACAAGATACCCTAGGGGCACGAGGGAGGGCTCCGTGCCCAGCGTCCCTAACACAGGGCTCTGGCATTTGGTTCCTGCCCTTTTAGCAGGCAGGCACTTGGGATGCCCAGGCAGGACAGAGGTCTTGGACCTTGGACACCCTTCACTGCCCCTCTCTGACATTTTCCATGGACGGCTGGTGTGAGCAGGGCAGCGCTGAAGGCCTGAGCCTGCACTGAACCCCACCAACCTCCATCCTCACCCGCCTTACCCCTGCCCGCAGGAAAAGCAGACCTGGTGATTGAAGAGAGTGACAATGGCTCTGAAGCTTTCTCACCACCCTGAGTCCAAGAAAGTTCTGGATGCTGTGAATGCTTTCCTTTCTGGGGTCTTCAGACTATGTCCCCCTCATTCCTTCAGAGACCCCATTGGAGCTAGGACATCCACGGGGACTCTTGATGTCCCCCAAAATCTCAAAAGTTACAAAGGCCTCCAGAGCCCAACCTCCCTTTCCCGCCACTCATTCACAGTCACTGTCACTCGGGCGGTGCTGGACCTTGTGCCAGGTGCTGGGGACCCCGAGGAACCTGCTGTGGCCCCTGCACCTGAGTCTCTCTAGGAGGTGAGAAGACAGGGAAAGGATCTATTCCAGGGAGTGCAGGGCCGGGCTAGACCACAAAGGTGTGCTGTGTCCAGGGGTAGGGAATGACCACTGTTCAGCAGTAGGGGGCAGACCAAGAAGCCAGGACATTAGGGTTGAACTTGGTAAGATGGGGACCCAGCAGAGGGAGGAGCAAAGTCATAGAGGGCCAGAGGGAACCTTGGCTGGAATGGAGGAGTGCGGAGGGGGAGGCAGGAGTGGATGGGGCAGGTAGGGGATGAGGCTGAAATGCAAGGTGGGTGCTCGGGTCCGCCAGGGGCCTCACCCTCCTACAGGCCATGGGGAGCCACTGAGGACTTCCACGCAGGGGACCAAACTTAGCATCTGAGTGGTGATCTGGGTTATGAAGAGGGCTGATAGGAGCAGGAAAGGGGGACTGCCAGGGTCCTGGCCTCAGTTCTCAGGAGTGGTCCCTGGTGGTTCAAGTGTCTTCTGTGTGCAGATTTGGGGTGGTGGGGGCAGTGGCGCATGCAGGGGACCAGCAGATATCCAGCCAACCCTCAGAATCATGAATTTGCCCCACGCTCAACCAGGGTATAATTGCTCCTGGAGCAGCTCTGGCTGGTTCTTGGCAGGTTCTGACTGCAGCTCACATTCAGATCCCTGGGGGGGGTTACCCATGCCAGGACTCCACCCCCAAGAATCTGATTCAGTTTCTCTTCGATGAAATATCGGTTTAAAACCTCCCCCACCCTCTTTCAAAAGGTAACATAAAGAACTCAGCCACAGGAGGAAAGAGCAGCTTCTGTGGTCACATGGTCCCCCTGGTTTTATCATGTGACGTTCCTCTGAGGTGGCAGGGGGCTCATGATGGTGAAAACGAGCTCTCCAAAGGGAATGCATGGGATGAGATCGTGGGGGTGGTTGCACCACATAGACAATACGCTAAAACCACTGAATTGTACACTTTAAAATGGTCTTACATCATGTGACTCACATGTCAATGTTTTAAAAATATTGATGTGGTAGAAAAAGCAACAGGAATGGATGCTGGGCGTGAAGGATGGCCAAGAAAGAATGTGAGTTATTCTGACACTCTTGAGGGTTAAAGGAAGTCCCTATCAACATGGTGGAGGCAGCACAGAGAAGGAGGAAGAGGACGGAGGCAAGAATCCGGAGCTCCCACCTCGCAAAGGTTGATGGGGGAGCATCTCATTTGAGCTGTTTTTCCAGGAGCTCTGGACCTGAGCTGACCCAGCGGGAAGCTGTGCAGCATCAGCGAGACCCAGGCCCATCTCCCACCCTGATGAGCATGGGGCACCGGGAGGGTCCTGATGTCCAGGGAGAACCTCGGAGAAGCAGGCAGAGCCTCTGAGGAGCCTGTAGGTAATAGCCCGAGGTGTCTTCAGGGAAATCAATACTCGGTGTCTTGGACTCAGGGTCACTGAGCGTGTCATGAATTACGTGGTAAAAGTGTCCAAACTTAAAAAATTAAATGAAGGCACCAGTGATCCCACTCCTTAGGTATACACTCGAGAACACTGAGAACACGTTCACACAGACACTTGTATGCGAATGATCCAAAAAATAAAATGCTGGGCCAAGTAAAACTCATACATGAAGTTCTGGCATTATTCATAATAGCCAAAATGTGGAACCAGCCAAATGTCCACCAAATGTTGAATACGGTACATCAAAACAATCAATCAGTAACCTCCCAGATGATTCTATCATACAGGCAAGGTTGAGAAGCTCAGGGGGAGGGGTTGAATCTGCCCAAAGGAATCCCCTCATGAACACGGCCTCCTTCGGCTGCTCTGGGGGCAGGTGACCTCATCTTGATTTCCTAGTTTGAGGCCAGACTCATGAGAGGTAGCCAGCCCCGAGATGCGCCAGCTGGAATGAATGCATGCTTCTCACCACCGCATCCCCAGCACCTGGCAGCTCCTGGCGTACAGTCGGTCAGGAACAGGGACTTTATCAGGCCTTTGCTTCATCTTCAGTGGTCTCTCGCTGTAATGAAGGTGGATGACTGCACCTGAGGAACAGCTTCGGGTCACAAGCCTGAGCCTGTTCACTTTCCATCTCTGAGGGTAGATGCACACATGGCATTTTTCTGATGGGCACAGATTCCTGTGCTCTTCTCTGGCAATTCAGCTGGCACCACCCTACCAGAGCGACAGCAAGACCAAGTCTCTCTGCTCCTCATGGGCAGCTCCCCCACCAGCTACATCCCACCTGTTTGCCTCCCTAACAAGACAATGGACTCCTGGTTTGAGAAGGTGACCACAATCTCTGGATTACTCCTTTTAAACTTGACTGCTCAGCATGCCCTCAGTGTGGCCCCTGAGAAAAGCACAGCGAGAGGGACTCCAAGCACTGTCTCCAGCTCAAGCTGAATCTGGGCTCCTCCGTGTGAAATATCAAGGTTTGTGTGGAAGAAAGGCTGGGTTTCTTGGTCGCCACAGCATGAGCGTCTGAGGGTAGCTGGGTAATGCACCCTGGGAGAGAGAAAGGCAAGTGTGGGATCCTTTGGGGAGGGGATACATTCCTGGGGCTCAACCATGGGGCAGGACAGGCCCCAGGACAATGGCTGCCTCACAGATCCACCCCAGTGCTGAGGCCGCCAAGGCCATCTGAAGTGGTCTGTCGGAACGTCAGGCTGCACGGTAGGCCGAGGCACCTGAGCAGCTCCCATGCAGCCCCTGCGGAGAGAATGACCCTCAGAAGGTGTGAGTAACTCTGCTGCTGGTCAGGAGGTGCTGGGACCTGAGCGTAATCTGTGAGAGAACAGTGTGGATCTTCAGAAATGCAGCCCAAGTGTCTACCCTGTGCCAGGTGCTCAACGAGACTGTCACCTGCTGTGCCAAGTCAGAGCACTCTTCCTGCAGCGTGGTTCTCAGCGTCTGACTGTCACATGAACACAGTGAGTGCACAGTAGGTGTTTCCTGACCTCCTGAAAATGTGAGCCAACCACATATTCAAGAAACAAACGTGGTCAGGACAGGACTCTCCTGAGTGAGTCAGGGGCGGACCTGACGAGAACGGCAGGCCAAGTGTCTTTTATTCACTGATGTCAGGGTCTGTGTGCTAGCAAGAGCCCCTTCTCCAGAAATCATCATGGAGTGGCAGCCTGCACGTCCGGCGGGGGCTCAGGGGATGGAAGACGGAGACCCAGGCCCCTGGCAACGACCGTCCACTGAGGGAGACAGTGGTGGCCACCGTGTGACAAGAGTCCCTCCACCTTCTCAGGCTGTGCCTGCCACTCGGGCTCTGCACTGGCCTCGCTTCTTCCCCAATATAGGTGGAATGACAGAGTCTGAGTGTAAGAAGACAGAACGGCCAGGTGACACGTCACAGTGGCCCGTGGTCACTGCATTCAGGGTGTCCTCACACACTTGCTGAAGTGACAGGAGCCTGGAGCCTGCCAACACTGACTTTTCACAGCAAAAAAGGATAAATCACACAACCAACGTACTGTAGAAGCTTTCTGTCCATGTGTGTCAAATGTTGGATGTGTCAGAGGCCTTGTTGCGAATTTCTCTGAAGATGAAATGTATTTGTAAAACCACTGGAGTAAAATAGTGACGATCTGGCAATGACAAAAGACTTAACATGATAATGTAATTACAAGGAAATTTGGTTATTTTATAAGCCACATTTTAAGATAACGACTAGAATTATACCAAGACATATCAGATTTTTAGGAATTTTATATAATTTTTAGAATACTGAAAACATGCTTATTTTCATCAAACCAACAAACTTAAATAAGCTTTCATTTACTAAAGATGATATCATGTTAACTTGAAAAACATTTGGGTTAGTTTCCATTACATTTAGAAACAATTTATATAAATGCTTACTTTAAGCCTGCTAATGGAGCTCTTTTAGAAATTACATCATCCAGAGGTAGAAAAATATCACATATATATAACACGTACACATAGACATACATAGATACACAGACAGACACAAGCAGAGACCTTAAATGGTTTTCGTTAAATGTTTCCTATGAATCAGGTACAATACAAAACTCACTAATTTAAAAAAGAATAGTTGGATCCAAACTGTGTTTTTGGCAGTATTAAACAATTCTATTAATTTTTAATTTAAGTTTCCCATTGACTGTTTAAGGGAATAACGTTAAGTTTCCCAGAAAATCTCTTATGATCTCATTAACTCTGAGAGGGGCTCATACTGGGCCCCTCTTTGAATGTCGATTATGGGGGTGTCTGTAAAGCAATAATTTAATAGACTTTTAGGTACCTTTTATAGCTTAATTTTTTATTAGCTTTTTGCAACCAAACTTTCAGTAGGGCTCTTTTGGAATTTTGAAGGCTTTGCTTTTAAGTGCACATCTTAAGCAATCTTATCTAATTAGATCATTCCTTCTAATGGCCAATGTAACACCCTTGAAGCTGGTGGCATTTTGGTAGGACCCTAGCCACAAATGGAGTTCAACCCATATTTCTGTCCAACCATACCTGACTGCAAATTGGGTGCAACCCGCAATTCTGTCTGACCATATTTTGGGGCGCCCAACCTGATGGTTACTAAGCCAAGCTCTCAGGACACAATACAAGCGTAGCAAGATTTTGCTGTTGTTTTAAATATTTACAACTTCTGCAACCTTTAGTTTTCGAGCAGGTGTGCTGGAAGGTGGCATGCTTAACTCTTTAGAGATTAAAGATTGCATTTAATCTGTCTGTTCCACGGTTCTCAAATCTAGTGCACAAAAAGACAAGTTTTGGAAGCTCAAAGGATCCCCAAAGGTGGTCAGTGTAATTTTAAATTATCCCAGGTTATCCTGATCCAAAGATTCAGCCAATTACAGCTATCCCCATTTGGTTAAGTACTTGCAAGTAAAGGCTCCATACATATTGTACACAGAGCCAGCCAGAGTTCCAGTGGGTGGGTGCCCATCTGGCATTGTTGGCCTTTAAAGTGTGGTTTCTCATTTTCTTTTAGTTTCATTTTAATATCAAGTCTGAACAATTTCTAAGGACAGTGTAGCTGGTCAAAACTGTGCTGCTTGTGAGTGTCACTTCCTAAAAGGTGATGAACACTCTCTCACGTGTCTTAGCTTCTCCTGCGGGCAGTCTACAACTACCGTAGGGGTGCAGAGCACTGGATGAACAATCCTTGTGTGCGGGCCCCTCGACAAGACATTAATTATTTAAAGTGAATGATGGTGACTGAGTTCCCTATGCGACTGCCGCTTGTCATGGAGATTGTCCTCAGACACTTACACCAGGTTCTCAGTCACCTGAGAACAACTTGTGGCTGGAAAGAGCAAGTGCCCCTTTTCTTCAGAACAAAACAAATTCAGTCTCTCATTTTGCTGTCAGTTTGTTCAGACTTTATCAACATGTCTCTTTTTCAATTGAAAGCCAAATTAAAGAGGTCAGCTAACCCAGTTCACTCCAAACTTCCCCCTTGGTTCCCCTTACCTAGGAAATGTCTCCCTGTTGGCTCCCCTCACCTAGGAAATGTCCCCCCCAGGTTCCTCTTACCTAGGAAGAGTACCAACACACCCTTAAGATGTTGAAGTCTTCAGACCCAAAACAGCTGGAATAACAAGTCAGGACTGTCAACTTAAATAAGGAGGTCCAGATTTCGGGAGCACTCACAAGACCACCTGAAGAGTGCAGTGAACCCGGGGGGGAGGAGGGGTAGTGGAGCTCAACGGTCCCCTGTGGTACCAGTGTTGGTTGAAAGTAGGCTCCACCTGGTCTCAGGTGGGTGTCTCAGAAGTCCCTTCGTGGTTGCCAGGAAAAGGTGCCGCAAATAATCAATAATCGTTCTGTAGCACAAAGTTTTATTTGAGCCCAATTTCATTTGAGGACTCTAGCCCGGAGCACATCTTTGCAAGGGAAGAAAGCGCTGTGAAGAAGAGTGGTTTTCAGCAGAGTTACATCCCGTTTCCAAAGACAGAGACACACATCAAGCATGACAGGTGCACATTCTCTCAAGCATTCAAGGAGATATTTTGCTATTGATGAGCACATAGACAGCAAGTCACCATGGCCTCGGCGCTGGAGGAAATGAGGCATTCAGTCTTATCTTGAAAGGGTGCTGGCATCAAAGGAAGGGAGGGATGCTTTTTTTTCTTCAAAGAGTACATTCTTTACTTTAGGGTAACGATTAAAGTACACAGACAATGCATGTCTGACAAGCCATGAGTCAGGTTTCTTTGCTTCAAATAAATTTCAGGCCAAATCAGGTTCCAACCAGAATGGTTTCCACATATACTTGAAAACATAAAATATCTTATATCGCACCTGATGACATCCCGAGGGAGTAGATGTTAGAATGACCCCCACTGCACAGATGGGGACACTGGGGAGGCCCTGAGAGGCACGTGGTTGTCCAGGGTGACATCACTGGCAAGAAGCAGGAGCGGGACTGCATTCAACACTGTGTCCTCAAAGCTGGGGCCCTGCTTGCGTTCAGACATCCCCAGAGGCTGTGGGGTGGACTCTGTTGGTGTGACTGTGTCTGGACGTGGTGTGGAGATGGAGAGTGAGCAGTCAGCAGCCCCGGGAGCCCTTAGGGAGGTCTTGTGTAAGGAGGGAGCTTAGGTAAGGTGACCCCAGGAAGTACCCTCATGGAGCCCAAGAGTACTCGGAACCCTGGTAACTAGGCACCCACATCCTAGAGACAGCCCCCAAGCCAGCTCACTTGTCTAGCACTTGTCTAGGAGGAGCAACGTGTTTAGTTGCTTCTTCTCGATGGTCAGGGGCCAGAGCCCCAGGAAAGCTCCCAAAGATCACCCGCAATGCAGATGCTGGTTCCTTTCTCATGGCCGACAATTGTGGCCGTTTAACCGGAGGGACAGAAAGGTAACACAGGGAGTCCTAGGGAAGGCCAATCCAGACCAGACCAGCACTGTGGTCCCATCTGGGCATCCCTACATCCCCTCCCCATGTGTGTGTGTGGAAGGGCGGTCTCATGAGGGTGGACCACCGTGAGCAGGAGCAGGTCGCTGAGGTGTTAGAAGCCTGGTGGGCTTCTAACATGACCCTGGTGGGTCATGTTCACAGCCCAGGTCAAGGCCGGCTGGGTGGGATGTGGAGTGCTAGAGTGGCACCCTTCTGCCTGAGGTGTATGTCTTTCATCCGGGGTGGAATTCTGTGGAGACACAGGTATGTGCCTGATCTGGGAGAATTAGGTCCCGAGGACAGAAGCAGCACAAGGACAGCTGGGCAGCTGGCAGGGCTCGGATGCCTCTGGGTCGGCTGCCGGTCACTGCCGTTGCAGAGCTCCATACAGGAGATCAGCGAGGAGCTGGTAGAAGGGGACATCCAATCCCTCACCCCCAGGGGTGAGCAGCTGTGACACAAGACTGCATCAGCAGCTGTGGGGAGAACGTCTGCACTGACTGTTGGACAAGCCTCAGAGCTACCTCAGTACCCATCATCCATCCCGGACAACTATCATTACCACCAACTCCTGCAGGAAACCAGGAGGCAGCTGCGGCCCCAGCGTCCGTGCAGGGAGAGCCATCCCCTGCACAGGCTCCAGCAGGAGACCAGGAGGCAGCTGAGGCCCCAGCCACCGTGCAGGGAGAGCCATCCCCTGCACAGGCTCCAGTAGGAGACCAGGAGGCAGCTGAGGCTCCAGCCACCGTGCAGGGAGAACCATCCCATGCACGGGCTCCGGCAGAAGACCAGGAGGCAACTGAGGCCCCACCATGCAAGCAGGGAGACACATCCCCTGAAGAGGGTCCTGCAGGAGACCAAGAGGCACCTGAAGCCAAACCATCTGGCCTGGGAGAGCTGGCTCTGCAATGTCTCTCATCAGCAGCTCCTGTACCACCCATTCAAACTGCTCCCTCACCAGAAATTTCCTTCCCTACCCTCATTAATGTGTTTGTTTCCTTCTTAGTTGCTCTTTTTGATTTTTCTTTATTGTTTAGTTCTTAATAATTATTTAAATTAAATGTTTCGATTTTTTAAAATTTATGTTTTCTCATTTTAAATTGTACACTTTATGAGCATTAAGGACATTCACATTGTTGTGCATCCATCACCGCTATCTGGGCTCAGACAATTTCACACTCCAAAAGGAAATCTTGTTCTAAAAGCACTCACTCCCTGTTTATTCCTCAGGCCCTGGCCCGCTCTAATCTGTTTTCTGTCACTGTTTTTTGTTAAATCTATTCTGGATGTTTCCTATAAGTGGAATCATGGCATAACTGGCCATTTGTGTCTGCCTTCTTATTTTCACAGGGCCTGATAGGTTTTCCTTTTCTGTTTTTATTTGAAATAGAATTTCTCTAATTTGATAGGAAAATCCCAGGTGGATTCTAGATTTGATGTATCAAATAAAGCCCTTTCGGTAAATATGTGCATAATCTTGGGGTACAGACTGCTGTTCTAAGTGGGACACCAGAGCCAGAAGCCAGGCATGAAACGCCTGTGGCCAAAACAAAAACAAGACAAGGGTAAAAAGCTGGAAAGGCAAACCACAAACCGGAAAGCATTCCTCATAACCCAAGGCCAGGGAAAGGCTACACATCCCTCGCTTCCAAAAAATGCTTGAAATTCAGTATTTTAATAAGAGATAAAGAGCAAACACACTCAACGCCAATGAGAGGTGATACACAGGGGCAGCATGTGTCAGAGAAGCTCGAGCTCCACGAGGGGGACACCCGCACATGGAGACACTGTGGAGAGGGCACTGGGCCCCATCAGATGGGCAGGGTTCCAGTGTGGTGACAACCAGCCCTGGTGACAATGTGAGGAAGCAGAGGCCCCAGCAGACTCCTAGAGACAAGTGTGAAAGGACACTCCTCTCTGGAGACCAGCCTGCAGGACCCATCGCAGCCCCCAGGGGCACGCCTGTGCTGGCGGTGCTGATCCCAGGACTTCATCCCACAGAAAGTCTGTACAGTGTGTGCACGTGTGTGCACATGCGTGCGTATGTGTGTGTGCACTTGTGGGTGTCAGGAACGGAGCATTCCAGGGTGTGTGCTCTTCTAGAGCCTGATTTGTCCAGGCATGGCCACTGCCAGGCAATCCTATTCCACTTGGTATTTTCTCTGTCCTGGCATCAGAATTTATGAAGACCCCCTGCTTGGACCAGGGGCCATTTCCAGTTTTTCACTCTCTGAATCGTGCTGAAGGGAACACCTGCAACCACAAATCTCTGTTTAGGACAGAATCCATGACGTGGAGTTTCTGGGTCAAAATGTATACTGTTTTTAATGAATTGGCCCCAGTTTCCAACACCAGAGGGCTCTTTGTCAGCTTTGAGCCTTCTTTGGGAAAGCAGGGCCACAGAGACCCCGGGGCTGGGACCTCATGGAGTGAGGGAGGACGAGGAGCTGGCAGTGGATGTGATCAAGGTACTTGGGAGTGAGCTGTCTGGCAGAAAATGTCCCACCCCTCAGCCCAACACCTGGCCCCACCCATCATGGTGATGTCATGGGCTAGTCCTCTCGCTGGTGCTAGAGCTGGTGCTGGAGCTTGCTTTAGCTCAAAACATGGCTCTGATTCTAGAACTGGAGCTGAAGCTGGAGCTGGTTCAATCTCAGCAGCTCATGCGAGAGCCTGTGTTAGAGTTGCGCTATCTCTATAGCCGCCAGTATCTCTAGCTCTGGGGAAGGCACTGGAGCTGGAACTACCTCCAGAGATAATCTAGACCTGCTTCTGCAGTTTGATAAAGCTCTTGAGCTGGCTCCAACTCTTGCACTGGAGCTGGTGTAGAGTTATTGCTGTAAGTGGCTCTAACTGTGGTTCTCATTCTAGACCTGGTTCTTGTGGCTCTAGTTGTATAACCAGTCCTAGCTCTAGCTCTGTAGCTGGTGCTAAAACTGGTGGTGGATTAGGTTTGTAGCTCTGGCACCGGCTCCACCTCTGGAATTGGTGTTGGGGCAGATTCTGGTACTAGAGCAGCACAGGCTCCGGCTGGGTGGTTGGTGATAGAGATGCCTCCATCTCTGAAATCGGTGGTAGAGCTGGTAGCACAGCATGATCTAGTTCTGATGTTGGTGCTAGAGCTGTTGCCAGAGCTGGTTCTTTCTCTTGAGCTGGCATTGGCTCTAAGTCTGCTACTGGTACCCAAGCCAGCTCTTGCTCCAGCACTTGTGGGGGATCTAGCTCTGCAGCTGGTACTAGATCTGTTGCTGGAGCAGGCTCTGCCTCTGAACTTGGTGCTGACTCTAGCTCTCGAGCTGGTGCCAGAAATGGCTCTAACTCTGGAGCCAGTGTTAGAGCTGATGCTGGAGCTCGCTCTTCCTTGGAACCTGGCACTGACTGTAAACTAGCTTCAACCTGGTTCTCACTCTAAAGTGAGCACTAGAACCATCACTGGGACTGGCACAGGAGTTGGTGATAGAGCTGCCTCTATCTCCAGCGTTGATGCTACAGCTAGTGTTCAAGCCAGCTCTAGCTCATGAGAGAACCCCGGCCCTGACCCTGCAACTAGCACTGGAGCTGAAGGTGGAGCTTGCTCTATCTCAGGAGTTTGTGCAACTGTGGGAGCTGGGGTTAGCTCTAGCTATGGAGCTGGCCCGAACTCTGGTGCTAGAGCTGTTGGTAGAGCTGGTGTTGGGGCTAGCTCTGGCTATAGACCTATCACTGGCTCTAGTTCTGGAGCTTGTAATAGAACTGGTTCGTGCAGTGGCTTGGGTGTTGAAGCTGGTCCTGAAAATGGCTCTGAGTCAGGATTCTAGCTAGAGCTGGCTCCAGAGAACACTTAAGCTCTTGAGCTGCTGCTGGAGCTGGTGTTGGACCTGGCCCCAGCTTTTGACCGTTTTCTGGAGTTGGCACTAGCTCTGTGGCTGGTACTACATCTAGCTCTTGGACATGGGCAAGAAATGGCTCGAACTTCAGATTTGGTACTAGAGCTGGTGTGATGTCTGACACTGAAGGCGGTGCTAGCTGTGGAGCTGGTGGTGGAGCTGGCACTAGCTCTGAAGCTTGTTTTAGAGCGGGCACTGGTGCTTCGAGAGGACAAATGTTCAGCAACATGACTGCCATTCCACGTGCCTTTCCAAAAACAGAAAACGCCCCGCTGCCCTCCAGAGAAGCCCCAGCCCAAGGATCCAAGAAGCCTTCCAGGAAGCCTTCCCAGACTGTAGACAGTGTGCATGTATCAAATAAATTTTTTTCTTCTGTTCCTTATCTTCTTATCACAGAACATCATATGTAACTAGATGTATCAATAACAGTTAACTTCACATGATAGTATGTAAGTCATAGGATATCAAGGAAAGGAGTGCACATCACCCAAGAACTTTGCATCCTCCTTGGGGAGAGTATTTGTGTTTTGAGTTGTCCACAGGAGAGGGGTACCATGTTAGAGGGAAGAATGACTTTCTTCCTGTCCTTATTTGGAGATTAAATGCGGCTAAAGGAGATGTGAGTGGGCGCCAAGTTGAGGGAGCGTGGGCTCTGATGGTTAGTCTTGTGTGTCAACCCGACCAGGCCATAGTATGCAGCTGTTTAATCAAACTGGATATTTAATCGTGTCTTGCTGTGAAGGTATTCTGTAGATGTGGTTAACACGTACAATTAGTTGACCTCAAGAAAAAGAGATTACTGTCAATAATTTGGGTGGGCCTCATCAGCTGAGGGCCTTCAGAGCAAACACTGAAGTTTCTCAAAGAAGAAAATCTGCCTCGAGACTCCAGCATCTAGACACCTGCCTGACTTTCTAGTCTGCAAGCCTGGTCTACAGATTTTGGACTTGCCAGCCCTCATGAGCACATGAGCCAATATATTAGAATCAGTCTCTCTCTCTCTACACATACATATACACACATCTGTGTGTGTGTGTGTGTGTGTGTGTGTGTGTGTATGTGTGCACGTGCATATGTATCCTGTTGGTTGTTTTCTGGAGAACTCTGACAAACACAATGCTGAAATGCCTTTGTCCTTCCTTTTTCCACTTTAGAATCACTGTTCTTTAAGGGCTTCGGAAACTCAGTGCCATAGGAAGTTTGCAGACGAAGTGTCTGTCCAATCCAGACCTCGTACTGCATGTCGGGCTCTGCCGGCACTGCCTGGTAATTCTGAGAAAGCGTGGCTGACGCTTTCCTGCTGAGGACATGCAAATGACCCCAAAGGCCTCTTACTTGAAACCGGGCAAAATGTGGAACAGAAAGCTCACCCTCGTGAGGCCGGCCGACAACAGGGTCAGCACCCAGACTCCTGCAAGAGAAAAGTGATACACGAGGCCTCAGAAAATTAACCAGACACCATATTTTCAGAATGTGGGCTTCCATGCCAGGAAGGTCTGTAGAGAATATGTCATATTTCCTTTAACACATTTCTTGAAGAAGTCAAGTTTTTTGCCTATTTATTGTTACCTTTCAGCACACACACTTGATATATGCTCTTTCCTGCACAATCCTCTCCCTTCATGCTAAATATTTTCACTCTACAGTCAGTAAAGAGAAGAGAACACGACGGAGAACGCAATCCAGAGGGAGCCACCATCCTCGGAATCACCATGAGTATGTGAATATCTGTCGTCACCTGTTTGGAGTGGGCCCACCCCCCAGTTACACAGCAGCCAGGGCAGGGATGACGGGATCAAGAGGTCTAGACTAGTCATTCGACTGGCTTTCAGCAAGTATTTAATATGTGGGTTCTGGTTTGCCTCCAGAGAGGTTCTGTGTGTTTGTGTGAGGGAGAAAGATGGAGGAAGAGGGGAGGGAAGACAATTTCATGGTTTAAAAGCTGCTGCAAAAGCTAATATCCACTAGGTGCGAAAAACCATATGACAAAATCCAACACCATTTCGTGATAGAAACACTCAAGAAACTAGAAACAGAAGGGAATATCTTGAGCCTCGTCCAGGGCATCTGTGAACAGTCCACAGCTCACCGACGTCATAGTCAGTGGGGAAAGACTGGAAACGCCACCCCTGAGGTCAAGAACAAGATGAGCATTGGCCACTCTTGCCAATTCTATGCTACATTTTGCTGGAGGTTTTAGCCAGGTCAATTAGGCAAGAAAATGAAGTAAAAGGTATCTAGATTGGAGGAGATGAAGTAAAATTATCTCAATTCTCAAATGATGTGACCACATATAGAGGAAATCACAGAGAATACATGGAAAAACTATTGGAACTAAGAAATGAGATTAGCAAAGCTGCTGGATACAAGATTAATTTAAAAAATCCATTGTATAGGAATATAAATTGGTGCAGCCACTATGAGAAAGAATATGCAGATTCCTCAAAAAATTAAAAATAGAACTACCATATGATCCAGCAATTCCACTTATGAATATTTATCCAAAGGAAATAAAAACACTAACACAAAAAGATATCTGCACCCCACTGTTCCTTGCAGCATTTATTTACAATAGTGAAGACACGGTAAGCAACCTAAGTGTCCTTTGATGGATGAACCGGTAAAGAAGATGTGGTGTAAGTATATATATATAACAGAATCTTATTCAGCCATAAAAAGGAAAGAAATCCTGCCACTTGCAACAACATAGACGGGCATTATGCTAAGTGAAATAAGTCAGACAGAGAAAGACAAATACCATATGATCTCACTTAAATGGCGAATCTAAAATTAAAAAAAAAGCAAAAACTGAGCTAACAGATACAGGGAACAGCTTGGTGGTCGCCAGAGGCAGGGGGTGGGGGTTGGGCAAATGAATGAAGGGGTCAAAAGGTATAAACTTCCACTTAGAAAATAAATGAGTCCTGGAAATGTAACAAAAAACATGGTGACTATAGTTAGCAATAGTGTATTGTACATCTGTTAGATGCTAAGAGAACAGATTTTAAAAGTCCTGATAACAAGAAAAATATCTGTAACTATGTGAGGTGATGGATGTTAACCAGACTTATTGTGTTGATCTTTGGTAATATATACATACATAGAATCATTATGTTATATGCCTGAAACTAATATAATATCATATGTCAAGTTTTAAAATATCAATTTTATTTCTATATACTAGCAAAGGAAAATCTGACAATAAAAGTAAGAAGATATGTTAATTTACAATAGCATCCAAAACAATGAAATAATTAGAAATAAATTTATCATAAGAAGTACAAGAGTTGTACAATGAAAGATACAAAACATTATTGGAAGCAATTAATGAAGACCAAAATAAATGGAAAGACATTTCATCTTCATTTATCCGAAGACTTGATACTATTAAGGTGGCAATACTCCACAAATAGAACTAGAGATTCAGTGGAATTCCAAGCAAACTCCCAGCTGCCTGTTTTTGCAGAAACTGACAAGCCAAGGCTAAAATTCATATGGAAATGCAAGGGAGCCACAAGAGCCAAAACAATTTTGAGAAAGAAGTTCAAAGATGGAGTATTCACACTTCCCAATTTCAAAAATTATTACAAAGCTACCATAATGAATACAGTGTGGTGCTGTCATAAAAAATAGACATACAGACCAATGGAATAGAATTGAGAGTCCAGAAATCAACCTACATATTTACAGTCAATTGATTTTTGATGAGTGAAAAGACAATTCAATGGGGAAAGAACAATGTTGTCCACAAATGTTATTGAAACAACTGGATTTTCACACGCAAAGAAGTTGGACTCCTTGCTTACAGTACTTACAAAAATGAACTCAAAATAGATCCAACAGCTAAATATGAGGCAATACTATACAACTCTTACAAGAAAACACATAGGAATAAAACTTTTATTTTATTTATTTTTTTTGTGAGGAGGACCAGCCCTGAGCTAACATCCAATGCCAATCCTCCTCTTTTTTGCTGAGGAAGACTGGCCCTGGGCTAACATCCATGCCCATCTTCCTCTACTTTATGTGGGACGCCACCACAGCATGGCTTAACAAGCGGTGCGTCGGTGCCCGCCCGGGATCCGAACCAGCGAACCCCGGGCTGCCGCAGCAGAGCACGGGCACTTAACCGCTTGCGCCACTGGGCAGGCCCTAGGAATAAAACTTTTGACCTTGAGTTAGGTGATGATTTCTTAGATAGGACACCAAAAACACACGAATAAAAAATAAACAAATTGGACTTCATCAAAATTAAAAATTTGTGTGTATCAAAAGGCAGTATCAAGAAAGTGAGAAGACAGCCTGCTGAATGGGACACTATACCAGCTCACCATATATATAACAAGCTACTTGCAAATAGAAGATAGAGTGAATGCTTACAACTCAATAATAAAGAAACTAATAACCCAATTTAAAAATGGGGAAAGGAGCTGAGCAGACATTTCTCCAAAGAAGATATACAAGTGGCCAATAAAGACATGAAAAATGCTCAACTCCATTATCCAGGAAGAAAATGCAATCAAAACCACAATCAATAAGTATCATTTCCCATCCACTAGGATGGTTGTAAATTAAAAATATAGATATTAAGACGTCTTGTCAAGGATAGGTAGAAACTGGGATCCTCATACATTGTTGGCAGGAATAAAGATGGAAAATAGTCTAGCAATTCTTCAAAATTTAGAGAGTTTTCATATGACCCAGCAGTTCCACTCTAGGTGTGTACCCAACAGACATGAAAACATGAAAGCTTGTACGTGAATGTTCATAGCATCATTATTATAATAGCCAAAAGGTGGAGACAAGTCCAATGCCCCTCAACCGATGAATGGATCAATAAAATACAGTATATCTATGCAACGGAAAATCATTTGGCACAAAACAGAAAGAATTACCGATACACTACAAACAAGGATGAACCTTGAAAACATGACATATTAAAGGAGCTATCACAAAACAACACACATTGTACTATTCTGTGTATATAAGAGGTCGAAAATAGACAGATCGAGGGAGAGAAAAAGTAGAGGAGTGGTTGTCTAGGGCTGTGGCGATGGGGGAAGGGGGAGTGACTGCTAATGGGTCCAGGGTTTCATTCTGAGGTGATGAAAATGTTCCACTGTTGTGGTGATGGTTGCCCAACTCTGTGACTCTACTACAAGCCATTGATTTGTACACTTTAAATGGGTGGCTTACACGGCATGTGAGCGATATCTCAATACAGCTGTTTTAAGAAAATACAGAGAAAGATAATTTGTTTCAACTTGGAGATGTGTCTTGGTCCCAGGAGCAGCCGGACTAGGCACTTGCTATAGCACAAAGACCCAACCCATGCAAACGATATGGGTCACAACCCCACAAAACCCACCTTCACAAAGCCCACCCCCAGGGAAATGGGGAAAGACGTCCTCAGAAGGAATGGATGGAGGAGTTGGCCACTAGAGGAGGGGGTGCAGACTTGGTCCAGCCAGCAGCATGGGCACGAGCAGCCCTAACCCTAACCTTCACACTGATGAAATTTTACCTTGAATTTACGCCTTGATCTTCCCAAGGTGAAGCACGTGCAGCTTAGAGTGTCTCTCTTGGCAGGAGGGTAGCTGGCAGAGGACAGAGAGGAAATTTTATCTTTTGATTTTCAAAGCAGCTATTCCATGTGGGAAATACATCAAAGGGGAGAAAACATGAGTGTACACGGGGATATCTTCACTACAATTCAATTGGACCAAGACACTGAGGTTTGCTTAGACAACTTGCCCAGAACAGGGCTGGAGATGGGATTTTAAAAAATAGGACTTGGAATTAATGAGTAATATTGGGAGTGATTCACTGGGTACGATATTCAGGAACTCATCAAGTTGAACAGAAATCCTCCCAAAAGACCAATGAAAGTGCCCAAGGTCAACGATGAACTCTGGCGATAGGTAAGGAGCAGGACCTGCGCAGGGAGCATGTAAAGGAGAACTTTCCATGACACACAAGGTGTGAAGGAGTTTCACTGGAATCATCCATCTGCGAGCTGGGCCCCTCTCATTTTCATATTTACTAGCTTATGACTGTTAAGCGGTAACAACACCATTTGTGACCCCTCCTTCATGGCTTCAGGAACATTTGGTAGCTTAAGGCATCACTCTCAGAGCTGTAAGAACTTCTGGAAACCACTTACGACCTCCACAATAGCCCTATTTTACAGATGAGGAAACTGACGCCCAGGGAGGGTTCAAGGACACACTGGGAGTGTCTCTGACTTCTGGTCCAGGGCACTTTCTCATTGGGGAGCCACGAAGAACTCTCCTCTCTATGCCAGAAATGGGCTGATCCTTAGGACATTTTCAAAGAAAGCTGCCTTTTTTTAAATTTTTAAAAATTTTTCCCCCAAAGCCCCAGCAGATAGTTGTATGTCATAGCTGCACATCCCTCTAGTTGCTGTATGTGGGACGCGGCCTCAGCATGGTCCGAGAAGCGGTGCGTCCGGCCGCGCCCGGGATCCGAACCCGAGCCGCCAGTAGTGGAGGGCGCGCACTCAAGCGCTGAGCCACGGGGCCAGCCCTATAGGATCATTTTAGTTCTTTCCCTGACACAGAAACAAAACAGGCTACTGGACAAGAGAAAACTCTAGGGCAAGTTGCCATTTTTAGTTCATCCTCACAGAGATTGGAACAAATTGACTGGAGTCCTGACCCCTCAGTCCACATAGTCGACCCACAATAAATGTATCAGCTCGTCATGAATGAGCATCAATGAGCCGAAACACGTTTGTCTCCTCGGCCAAGTAGCATCAACCTTCATGACAGGTATGCTCCTGCCACCAGGTCCCGTCTCTCCCACAGGTGCCCAGACAGTGGGCGGGCACAGTGGGCGGGACGGTGCTGCCTCTGGGGACTGGGACCAGCTCTCTCACCTGCAGGCTGGCGGGGTCAGGGCCCGTCTCCCTCACCGAGGCGATGGAGGTCTCCAGCTGTCCCTGCACACACGAACAAGCAGGCCTCCATGACAAAGGCCCGGGACACAGAGCAAAGGGTTCACCGTCCCCCCGCGTGCAACCCGGAGGCGGAACCAAAGGCGGGTCTCTCTCGGGCTCGGAGGCCAGTCTCTCCGGGAGCCGCAGCCTCTTCTGAAACCTCTCCCTGGGCGCCAGCTGTACCGAGACGAGGGGCTGGGAGTTCTGGGGAGACAGGAGTCCCCACACGCTGTCCTCCACCCCACAGCACCCACGACCCGGCCCCACACTGGATCCAGGGCCTCTTCCAACGCCCCAACCGATGTGGGGGTCACAGAGCAGTCGGCGGAGTGGGGACCCTCGGGACCAGCCCTGTGGCAGCTGTTGGTGTTGCGCATGTGCGCGGAGGAGCGGGGTCACGTGCATGCGCTGTGCGTGGGCCCCGAGAGCGTGCCCGGCTGGGGACGTGAGGCCCGGCTGCCCCGCGCGGGTCCACCCGCGACCGCCCATTGGAGGGAGGCCCGTGCGCCCCGAGCGCGTCCCTACCGCCCCCACGCCGGGGAGAGCACAAGCCGTGTCCACACTGAGCTGGCTGATGCAGTTCCAAGAGCAGGCTCTCAGGAGACAGTTGGGAAACTGAGGCCAGGAGAGACAGGGACTGGCCCGGGCCCATGAGATGGGCAGAGTCCAGAGGAGAAGAAACAAAGGCTCCTCCTGTTTGGATCACACCTGCTTCTGTGTTTTCATTCACTCACCCATTCACTCATTGTTTCGTTTATTCTCTCATTCCTTCAATCACTCACTCAGTCATTCTCTCATTCATTCCTACACTCATTCATTCAGTCATCACTCATTCATTCACTCATTTGTTCATTCACTGGTTCATTTATTCAATCATTCAGCCAACATCCTCCAGTCCTTGCTGTGTGCCAAGCACTGTGACTTCACCAGGGAGCACAACCTGATGTGGTCCCTGCTCACGTGGAGCTCACGTCCACTGTGTGACATAAAAGAGGGCAGTCCCTGGGGGTACCAGGGGTGATGAGCACCAGAAATCCACACCTGAAAATAGAGGCCAGTCATGCAGAGAAAAGTTCAGAGAAAACCCATGCTGGGCACTGCAGTCTTGCATGATCCTTGACCCCATGCCCCAGCAGAAGAGCTGGAGGCCACATTTCCCAACGGCTGAAGGCGAAGGTGGGTGCTAAGGGCAGCCAATGGCTCAGGGAGACCTGAGGATGATGCCCTGTGGGGGCTGAGGATCTCTGGGCACTGACTGGGGAGGCAGGTGGCACAGGAGGGAAATGGGGCTCCTGGGTCAGGCTGCCAAAAGGCAGGGTGAGCGGGCACTCAGATCCACCACCTGGACTCCCGTGTGTGTCTTTCCCTCCGTGCCTCCCCCTGGTGAGAAAAGCTCAAACCCTCTACACCACCCTCGCTCCTCCCTGCCCCATCCAGAGTGGTGAGAGCTCCAGGAGAGGAGAGTGAGGGGCAGGGGGAGCCCTGACCACCCCTTTCCCTCCCCCACCAAGTAGAAAAATCTGACCTCGCTCAACCTTTGGCATTGGTTCCCCTGGTTCCCAAGAAACATCTTTCTCCCTCAGACCTCAGTCCTGACCCAGGAGAGAGATGGGCAGTGCCAACTCTGCACCTCCTTCCTCCATGGGGGTCTCCAAAGCCCCCAAGAGGTGTTACCCATGCCACTGCCCTCAGCCCAGAGTACTCATCCAAGATGGAGAGGTGTGCAGAACTCTACTCCCAAAGATTCAGAGGGTCCAGAGCCCCCCAAGAACCAGCATTCTCCCCCTCCCACCAACCCCAGGCCACAGACCCCTGGAGGGAAGGGAGGGAGCCAGGTGACTCAGAGCCGCCCACTGTGACCTCCCCCCACCAGTCAGCATGGCCTCAGAGACCAGTGTGGTGTCCAGAAGATGATGCACGCTCTGGTGGAGCCTGGCCCTTTGTGGTGACAGAGGAGGCTATGGAGGTCAGGAGAGAAGGCTCTGGGGAGATAGGAAGGGACAGGCCCCCACCCCATGCCAAGGCACCATTTGCCTGATCATCGAATATGAACCTGTTCACCCACCACCAGCCCCTCCTGGCAGTATTTCCCAGGAAGACTTTTAGGAGTCTCACAGCTACCCTGGGCCACCTCTCTGAGCCTCTGGATCTGGAGGTGGGGACAACTAGGGCCCTTGCCGGCCCCGGCTAAGAGAGGGAACCTTGAGGAGCTCCCATATGAGAACAGAGCACTCCAGTCCTGGGACTGAGAAATTTTTGGTGCCACTCTCTGAGTGAACACTGGGCAGGGTTAGGAAGAAAATACCCCCAATATATGTGTGCCCACTGTAAGCCAGGGCAGGGAGCAGCCAGTCACTGCTGTCACATCCACTGAGAAATGGAGTTGGTGATTGGCTTAGTGAGAGGAGCCTGGGGGAGGATGATGGAGTCTCCCAGCAGTGGAAAGACAGGAGCTTTGGCCTTTCAGGTTCCTGGATACTGTGCTGAGGGAGGGGCAGCAGCCCTCCATTCACAGAGGCCTCCTGGGAGGGGAGAAACTAGAGTGGTGGACGGTGGTCGGCCCAGCAGAGGGCAGGCTTGGGAAGAGTGGCGGGGCTGTCCTGAGGGGAGTGGAGCCCTGCTGTAGGAGAGACCTTTCCCTACCTCTCAGAGCTCATCTGGCTCTTTTCTTTCTTTCATTTTCAAATTAGAGGCAGCAAAAGGACAAGCTTAACTGTCTCTCGTCCCCTTTCCATACCTTCAGCTTTGATGTCCACCCCTCTTATGACGCCTGCTCTCTTGGGAAGGTAAAGGCAGGAGCTGGTGGCTGAGGCAGCCTCTGGCCTTGAGGCAGGCGGCACCAGGAGCGGCTGGATGGGAGGTAGGAGCCTGCGGCCCGGCCCCTGGCGTCTGTGGGCAGCCTGGTGGTGAGGGAGTTTGTGGCTCTTGCTTCAAGGAGGTGGGAGGCTGTGAGAGTCAGGAGTGCAAGGTGGACCTTGCCCTGGGGGCAGGACAGTGTTCTGTACACGGCAAACGTGTGTTCATACACACACATGTAAGTGTGAGCATGTGCTGTGTCATCCACAATAGGGTGTGTGCCAGCACACGTGTGCAGAGCCCAAATCCTAGCTGAGGGATTGGCTCATCCCGTATTTTGAGGCCTCGGTAGCATTCTTATCCGGGGGCCACATGTGGAGCTGATGGTGGTGTGGCAGGCCTTGCATGCAGGACTGCCCCAGCCCACTTGACTGTGTAAATCTGCTCTGTGGAGGGGGCAGAGGTGTCTCCAGCAGGGGCTCTGCTGTGCAGCGCGAGGCCTGGCAGTCCATGCAGCCCAAAGGGGCTAGACCTGCTGAGCTGGCTCTTCAGAAGCATCCAGTCCTGAGGATACTGTTCACAGGGAGAGGTTTTGGGTGCTGGTGCCCCCTCGCCTACTGGGGCTCGTCCCTGAAGAGGGTCCAGCAAGTTGGAGATGGGGCGGGAAGGGGGGATGAAAAATAGGCCAAATTCATGTCCCAAGTCACAGGCTAAGCCCAGTGAATTTCCCTGTTCCCTACCTCAGTTTACCTATTCAGGAAATGTTCCAGAGTGCTGGGCAGGGTAAGCTCCAAAGCTGGGGTCAGGCGGTAACAAACAAAATCTCAAGCCAACCTCCTCCTCTATGCAAAGATCATTTCCGTCACCCTGAGATGGGGTGAGTGGATGTTGGGGGTACAATGGTATTCTGGGGGGCCTTGCCCTGTTCAGGACCTCGTCTTCGGGGGTCTGGCCCTCACCTGGCCTGCCCAAGGTCACCAGCAGTAGCAGTGGCACTTACATCTGTCCCAAAGTCTGGAGAGGGGAGAACTGGGCAGCCTTACACCCTGGTGGGGACCCTCACGATTTCTTTCTTTCTTGAAGAAACACAAGACCCTCAAGATTCACGTACTGTGTGATGGAGAGAAACAAATACCAACTGTTCCCCCCAAAATACAATGTATTTTGTACTTTGTAAAGTGTTAATTAAAATGGAGAAAAATATGTTGGCTGAGGGCGTCTGATTTTGTGCTGCTCCAGGGCCACACCTCATCTCTTTCCTTCTCCATTCCATGGTCGGGGAACATGGTCAGGGGTTGGGAGGAAGGCAGAACAGCCTCCCCGTCCACACTCAGCGGCTGAGAGAGGACACATCCCCAGAGCAAGAGGGGCTGTATTAGTTACCTGATGCAGGGTAACGAGTTGCCCCAAACGCAATGGATTAAAATGATTGTTTACGTGTCACCGTTTCTGTGGGTTAGGAATTCGGGAGCAGTTTGAGCAGCTGGCTCAGGGTCCCTCGGGAGGCTGCAATCATCTGAAGTCCTGGCTGGGACTGGAGGATCTACTTCCCAGGTGGTTTATTCACAGGGCTGGCAAGTTGGGCTCAGCTGTTGGCAGGGAGCCTGTTCCTCTCCACATGGGTCTCCCCATGGGGCTGCTTGAGTGTCCTCACAATACGGTGCCCAGATTCCCCCAGGACAAGGGATTCAAGGGCCAGTGTAGGGACCAAAATGGTTTTTTGGCCCTGAGCCTCAGAATTCACACGCCTCTGCCTCCACCATACTCTGTCACCATACAGCCCTGCTCTGATTTGACACAGGAGGAGAACACACAAGGGTGTGAAACCAAGAGGCCAAGGTCACTGGGGTCATCTTGGAGACCGGCTACTGTGCCCATCATTCCTCCCAAACCTCTGGCAGAGGCAGGCCTGGGGGTGAGGGGGCCTGCGGAGCAGGACAGGGCCTTGCTGGTGCATGGGGAGGATACGGGGCTGGATTCCGGGCCACAGGGCCTCTGGCCCAAGCCTGGAGCCGTGCTGTGGATGTCACACCCCCAGGAAGGTCCTTGGTGCTAGAAGCCCAGGAGCTGACGCCTCCCTACAAGATACCCTGGGGGCACGAGGGAGGGCTCCGTGCCCAGCGTCCCTAACACAGGGCTCTGGCATTTGGTTCCTGCCCTTTTGACAGGTAGGCACGCAGGATGCCCAAGCAGGACAGAGGTCTTGGACCTTGGACACCCTTCACTGCCCCTCTCTGACGTTTTCCATAGAGGGCCAGTGTGACCAAGGCAGTGCTGAAGACCTGAGCCTGCACTGAACCCCACCAACCTCCATTCCCACCTGTCTCACCCCTGCCCGCAGGAAAAGTGGACCTGAGGATTGAAGGGAGTGACAATGAGGATGAAGCTCACTCACCACCCTGAGCCCAAGAAAGTTCTGGATGCTGTGAATGCTTTCCCTTCTGGGGTCTTCAGACTACGCCCCCCTCATTCCTTCTGAGACCCCATTGGAGCTGGGACATCCACGGGGACTCTTGATTTCCCCCAAAATCTCAAAAGTTACAAAGAACTCCAGGGCCCGATCTCCCATTCCCACCACTCACTCACAGTCACTGTCACTTGGGCGGTGCTGGACCTTGTGCCAGGTGCTGGGGACCCCGAGGAACAGGCTGTGGCCCCTGGACCTGCGTCTCTCTAGGAGGTGAGAAGACAGGGAAAGGAGCTAGTCCAAAGAGTGCAAGGCCAGGCTAGACCACAAGGGTGTGCTGTGCCCAGGGGGAGGGAATGACCACTGTCCAGTAGTAGGGGGCAGAACAAGAAGCCAGGACATTGGGGTTGAGCTTGGTAAGATGGGGACCCAGCAGAGGGAGGAGCAAAGGCGCAGAGGGCCAGAGGGAACCTTGGCTGGAATGGAGGAGTGCGGCGGGGGAGGGAGGAGTTGATGCGGCAGGTAGGGGATGAGGCTGAAATGCAAGGTGGGTGCTCGGGTCCGCCAGGGGCCTCACCCTCCTATAGGCCATGGGGAGCCACTGAGGACTTCCACGCAGGGGACCAAACTTAGCATCTGAGTGGGAGTCTTGGTTATGAAGAGGGCTGATAGGAGCAGGAAAGGGGGACTGCCAGGGTCCTGGTCTCAGTTCTCAGGAGGAGGCCCCTGGCTGGTTCTAGAGTCGTCCCTGTGCAGAGTTGGGGTTGTGGGGGCAGTGGAGTATCAGGGGACCAGCAGATGTCCAGCCAGCCCTCAGAACCATGACTGTGCCCCTCGCCTAACCAGGGCATAATTCCTCCTGGAGCAGCTCTGGCTGCTTGTGGCAGGTTCTCACCACTGCTCACATTCAGACCCCCAGGGGGGTTACCCATGCCAGGACTCCACCCCCAAGAGTCTGATTCAGTTTCTCTTGGATAAAATATCGGTGTAAAACGTCCCCCACCCTCTCTTAAAAGGTAATGTAAAGAACTGGGCCACAGAACAGCAACAACTGTGGTCACATGGCCCCCCGGGTTTATCATGTGACATTCCTCTGGGGGGGCAGGGGGCTCATGATGGTCAAAACGAGCTCTCCAAAGGGAATGTGCGGGATGAGATCGTGGGGGTGGTTGCACCACATAGACAATACGCTAAAACCACTTAATTGTACACTTTAAAATGGTCCTACGTCATGTGACTCACATGTCAATGTTTTAAAAATATCGATGTGGTAGAAAAAGCAACAGGAATGGATGCTGGGCGTGAAGGATGGCCAAGAAAGAATATGAGTTATTCTGACACTCTTGAGGGTTAGAGGAAGTCCCTATCAACATGGTGGAGGCAGCACAGAGAAGAAGGAGGAGGACGGAGGCAAGAACCGGGAGCTCCCACCTCGCAAATGTTGGTGGGGGAGCATCTCATTTGAGCTGTTTTTCCAGGAGCTCTGGACCTGATCTGATCCAGCGGGAAGCTCTGCAGCGTCAGCGAGACCCAGGCCCATCTCCCACCCTGATGAGCTTGGGACACCGGGAGGGTCCTGTTGTCCCGGGAGAACCTCGGAGAGCAGGCAGAGTCTCTGAGGAGCCTATAGGGAACAGCCCGCGTTGTTTTCAGGGCAATTAATACTCCGTGTCTTGGACTCAAGATCACCGAGCGTGTCATGAAATATGTGGTAAGTGTCCAAACTTAAAAAATTAAATGAAGGCACCAGTGATCCCACTTCTTAGGTATACACTTGAGAAAACTGAGAACACGTTCACACAGACACTTGTACCGAATTCAACAGTTGGTGGACATTTGGGTGGTTCCACTTTTTGGCTATTATGAATAATGCCAGAACTTCATGTACGAGTTTTACATTGGCCCAGCGTTTTATTTTTTTTGGATCATTCGCATACATCAAAACAATCAATCAGTAACCTCCCAGATGATTCTATCATACAGGCAAGGTTGTGAGGCCCAGGGTAAAGGGTTGAATCTGCCCAAAGGAATCCCCTCATGAACATGGCCCCCAGAGCAGGCGGCCTCATCTTGATTCCCTAGTTTGAGGCCAGACTCATTAGAGGCAGCCTGCACCCAGATGCGCCAGCTGGAATGAACGCGTCCTTCTCACCACTGCATCCCCTGCACCTGGCAGCTCCTGGCGTACAGTCAGACAGGAACAGGGACCCAATCAGGCCTTTGCTTCATCTTCAGTGTTCTCCCGCTGTAATGAGGGTGGATGACTTAGCTGTGGAACAGCTTTCGGTCATGAGCCTGAGCCTGTTCAGTTTCCGTCTCTGAGGGTGGACTCACAAGGGCCATTTTTCTGATGGGCACAGATTCCTGTGCTCTTCTCTGGCAATTCAGCTGGCACCACCCTACCAGAGCGACAGCAAGACCAAGTCTCTCTGCTCCTCATGGGCAGCCCCCACACCAGCTACATCCCACATGTTTGCCTCCCTAGCAAGACAATGGACTCCTGGTTCAAGGAGGTGACCACACTCTCGGGATTTTTCCTTTTAAACTTGACTGCTCAGCATGCCCTCAGTGTGGCCCCGAGAAAATCACAGCAAGAGGGACTCCAAGCACTGTCTCCAGCTCAAGCTCAATCTGGGCTGTTCCATGAGAAATATCAAGGTTGGTGTGGAAGAAAGGCTGGGTTTCTTGGTCGCCACAGCATGAGCGTCTGAGGGTAGCTGGGTGATGCACCCTGGGAGAGAGAAAGGCAAGTGTGGGCTCCTTGGGGGAGGGGATACATTCCTGGGGCTCAATCCTGGGGCAGGGCAGGCCCCAGGAGAATGGAGACCTCACAGAGCCACCCCAGTGCTGGGGGCCACCCCCAAGGCCATCTGAAGTGGTCTCTGGGAAGGTCAGGCTGCATGGTTAGGCCGAGGCAATGAGCAGCTCCCATGCTGCCCCTGCGGGGAGAACGGCCCTCAGAGTTGTGAGTAACTCTGCTGCTTGTCAGGAGGTGCTGGGACCTGACCAGGGCTGCCCATGAGGAGAGAGAACAGTGTGGATCTTCAGAAACGCAGCCCGAGTGTCTACCCTGTGCCAGGTGCTCAGCGAGATTGTCACCCGCTGTGCCAAGTCAGAGCACTCTTCCTGCCGCGTGGTTCTCAGCGTCTGACTGTGTCACATGAACACAGTGAGTGCACAGTAGGTGTTTCCTGACCTCGTGAAAATGCGAGCCAACCACATATTCAAGAAACAAGCATGATCAGGACAAGACTCTCCTGAGTGAGTCAGGGGTGGACCTGACGAGAATGGCAGGCCAAGTGTTTTGGATTCACTGATGTCAGGGTCTGTGTGCCAGCAAGAGACCCCCGTCCCCGCCAGAAATCATCATGGACTGGCAGCATGTACACCTGGCGGGTGCTCAGGGAACAGAAGACTGAGACCTATGCCCCTGGGAACGGCTATCCACTGAGGGAGATAATGGTGGCCACCGTGTGATGAGAGTCCCTCCACCTTCTCAGGCCACACCTGCCACTCGGGCTGTGCACTGGCCTCCTCTACAGACCCCAATACATGCAGAAGGACAGAGCCTGAGTGTAAGAAGTCAGGACAGCCAGAAGACACGTCGGAGTGGCCCATGGTCACTGCATTCAGGGTGTCCTCACACACTCGCTGAAGTGACAGGAGCCCGGAGCCTGCAGACAGACTTTTCGCAGGGAAAAAAAGGATAAATTATAGCAACGAAGCTAATGGTGGAAACAGTTTCTGTGTCTGTGGGCCTGCCGAGGTCACAGGGAACCAACAGAGCCAGCGGCAGAGGGAAGGCCCGATGGAAACAGCCCCTGAAACACCAAAGTGCCTCGAAACACTCTGCAGTGGGTTTTTGAAAGATAAATCCTTATTGTATTTAAATTATACATTTTTTTTTGCATTTTTACAAGTGTTTTTTAAAAATGCTTCTCACAATTTCAAAAGACATTATTAGAATCCAGCCTTCAAAGGAAATACTTAGGCCTGTGCGTGCATACGGTCGCGCGCAGGCACACACACGCACTCTCCGCAGTCTGTCTCTGGAGGCAACATGAGAACCAGAACCGGTGGTGCCTCTGGGACAAGAGACGGGAGACTTAGTTTTCATAAGACACTTTGTACCAAGTACGTATGTTCCGTGTTCAAAAACATCAATAGCTTTGTTTAGAAGAACTGATTTAGTAAACAGTAATATAAACTACAATTTAAGAAAGAACACTTTAACACTGAAATGAGCCTTTTGGTCTAATTGCATTCTCCCCGGTATGAAAAACATTATTTTTCACTTTGGTGGCTGTGGTAAGGCACTCTAAATATTAAATATCCTGCTTTCTTTTAAATGCATGTAAAACATTCCTCCAAACGGGCCTCTGCAAACAGCTCCTGGCACGCCAGCTTTGTCATTTCAAATCTTTCCCCCTTGGGAGCCCCTCTGGGCCTTGTGGAGCCTGGCCTGTAGCTTCTGCCTCTCTGAGGCCCCGGGGGGCCTCTGTTTCTCTGCTCCACGTGCCCGTGGACAGCCTCTGACAGGGCCTCTTCCAGGGCACAGGGGGACTGGAACCCTTGGTCAGGCTGCCCCCTGCTTGCACAGGCTGCTCACTCACAGCCCCAGGAAGGAGCGCAGCGCCAGGGAGCCTGCAGCCTGAGAAGCTGCTGCTGGGCGCTCGCTCTGGCTCCTCACCACTACGCGGTCTCTCCTGATGCCCTGGCAGAGGGTGCGCTGGGGCAGGAGGAGGCCAGCTGGGACCTGGGAGGGGAAGCAGTGCCCAGGGAACTGGTCCTGGCCCAGCCGCACACTGGACGCTGCTGCCACATCAGGTAGTCTGCTCTGTGGGCACGCACTCACGCCCGTCCAGTCCAGCCTTACGCTCCATGGCAAATACCGGTCTTCCAGGCAACCGATTCCCAGGCACCCTCGGATGTTCTTGCCTCACACAAACAGCTCTCCTTTGTCTGCACAGAAAGGAAAAGGGTGGCTTGGCTGGGCTAGGCCAGAGGCAAGTCACCAAGAAGAGGAAGGGTCATGAGAATACGCTTTCTAGAACCAGGTACAAACAGAGCCCAATGTTAAACTTCAATTTCTACCAGGCATTAATGCCTCCTTTTGAAGGGAAAGGTATACTACCCCCAAACCAAAGACATGTGCAAGCCCAGAATGACGGTGTGTCCGTCACATGGAGAAGAGTACATGCACAGAGCTGTAGGCCCAGGAGGCTCCTGGACACGGCCCACTCTGCTCGCCCCATATGCACGCCCCTCACCCACAGTCATGGCCCACTCTGCTCGTCCCTTATGCACACCCCTCACCCACAGTCACATCCGACCACACCCTGCCCTCCACACGTCCTGAAGTCTGAGCACCCTCCAGTCCTGGTCATGCCCTAATAGAGGGAGACCTCCATCCGTCATCCCTTGTCTGGGTTTCCACATCTCGGGAGCATTTGGTCAAGGGACACAGGGTGACTGGGCACCTCTTTGGGCCGGGTCGATGTCTGTGTGCTGGGAGCTGGGACACGACAGTGAGTGAACACGTACGGTTCCTGTCCTCATGGGACAAGAGCTAGTCAAACAGTTAGAAAGAAACAAACGATCAAACCAATATATACGTGTTTACAAACTGTAAAAAGTGCCACGAGGGACAAGAACGGACGAAGTGCTCTAGAGGACAGTCCAGGAGAACAAATCTAGACTGGGCTCGGGAATGCCCACCTCTGGACGGGACCCCAGACCTGGTGGGGCAGCCTCCTGCTACCCAGCCTTCAGACCCCACTTCTGTCCACATCAGCTCTGGGCACTCCTTGGCACAGAGGCCCCATTTTACCACCTCCACCTGAGAAGCAGAAGAAGTAGACAAGACATGGAGAAGCCAGGACTAAAATAATCTGGCTGATTAATAAGGAATCCTTTTGTTCCCATCCATCAGAGCCCCTCTGGTCTGACCACCACCCTGGGGACTCCACCCTCAGATTTTACGTGTTTAATAGAACAATTCAGTCTGGCCCCCAAAAGGTTAGCAGATCTCAGGGGAAACCAACCAAGTCCAACTCCCAGCTGACCACATGCAAACGCTGGGCACAGAAGGAGAGATACCCAAGCTCTGATGCTCCCTCTACTGAGGACAGTCACGGCACCTGGAGGGTGGCTGTGGGGTCTCGGGGGAAATCTAGAAGCGGATTTCATTTTGGTGTGACCCAAAACGTCCACATGGCATGACAGCAAACAGAAAACAGTGTACTCTAGTTGAATATTTTGCACATTTCATATGGATTTCCAAGGATGTGACTCTGCACAGTTTAAGCCGTAGATCATTGATACCTCCAGATTGAGTCCATAATGACTCTTAGTTTTTAAATCAAAATAGCTTTAGAAGAGTCTGGCACCCTCAAGACATTAGCATATGGAAGTGCTGACTCCGAGTGACGGTGCTGAGGGACTACCCCGGTCATCACTGCGACCGAGGGTGCTGTGCACACAGTCACCCCCCCACAGTCCACGCCACAGCCCGTGTGTGTTACAGGCCTGAGATCTGAACCTCAGACGACAACTGAAGGGCAGTCAGGACTCTGGGTCGGGGGGGCCTCTGGATAGTCCTCACAGTAGCGTAGGGCCAGAGAACACTAACGAGGATGACCCCACTCTGTCCCGGCCCAGACGCCTAAATAGAAAACAATGACTCACCAGAGATGAGTAATTGAGATTTACAAATTAACATTCTTAGGTGCAAGGAAATAGCGAATTTACGTGAGGATCCCCACAAAATGAAATTAATTTTCTTCAGTCTTACCAGTCAGGTCAACTAAAGAGCAGCAGACTGACCTGACAGTTACTGTGGTGGAACGGGAGAGGCAATCAAGGAAAGCGCACATCCGAGGGCGGGAGGCACTTGGGTGTCTGACGGCTTTGTAACTGGGCAAACCTTCAAGAACAGCTCCATTCCAGCCTTGGCTTTGATCATTCTGTCCTGGCACTTTGGAGAAATGGGGCATATTTCCCTCCACAAAACCCCAGGGTATCTGACAAATCAGCGTCCTGCCGTCCCTCATTCCTGGGTTGGGTCAGGGTTTGGGCTTGGCCAGGAGCGGGATGAGCCCCACACTTTCATTTCCCGATGGCTCTCCCGGGGATTCATCAAACCTCTGCTGGGTTCCCCAGCACCCTGACATTCTCGAGGGTCCACCTCCTACCACCGACTGGCATCCTCTTGAGAAAATTCACTTTCACATGAGCCCAACCACAAACCAAAGGAACCAAAAACAAAACTCCAGGATGAAAAAAGACACACATTATACAACTTCAAGCCAAACAACATCTGGATGAGCTGCTCACTGTAATTATCCACGCGGGGCGCCCCTCCACTGGATGGATGGACACTGAAAGCTGCCCACGGCTTAGGATGAACCCAAGAGAGTGCAGCTCGGCCCGTCACTGGGGCCACACAGGCTTCGCCACTTACTGGTAAGGGGAGCAAAGTGGCTGAGTCCACAGCAAATGCAGGAAACCTGGACTTCTGGGTTGAACTCCATCAAGCTGAAGAGAGTGGGTGGAATCATTTCCGGAAGAGCGGTTTCCACTAGGTTTGTTCCGTTGCCAAGAATTCCGTAGCCTCAGACAAAAACATGTCCTTCTACATGACAGTAAAAACAGCGGTCAGTAAGTCAAACCAAGTGCAGCTCTCCTCACCAGAAATTCAAACTGCACCGCTCGGATGCTTTCGATACACAGGGATTGTTTTCTCCTCCTTGGTTGGCAAAATCACGTTAATTACACTTGGAAAAGAATCAGTTTCTTTTCTCCTCTTTTAAATTCTTACTCTTGGCGTATGTCAAGCAAACAAACCAAGCTCAGAATACAAACTTCCCACACCTGGAGGGCAACCTGGAGGGGCCTAGTCAACAAATCACCCAGAAACCCCATGTGAACACAGGAGAGCCTCAGAAGGGCAGTTATCCCCCTACTAACAGCTCTAAGTTTCACACTGACCAGGAGAGCAAGCCAAATATAAAACAACTTCTGGCCAGATGCTGAAAACTCTCAGAAATGATGTTTTGCTTATAAAAAGTGGAATACTCATCAGTGGTGCCAGATGTTTCATCCCAGGGGCATGGACCTCAGCGTCGAAACCCTAAGGCTCTTCTCCCTCTGTCTCTGTTTCTTGGTGCAGCCTCTCTGGAGAAGGCAGGGCCAGAGTCTCTGGCCCAGGCGACAGGAGGGGAGAAAGCAGTTCCTTCTCCACTCCAGAGGTTTACTACAGAATTACTAAGCTCTGGGCTAGCTATTTGTCTACAGAGAAACCAGGGCTACTATCGTTCTGTCAGGAACGTCACCCTCACCCTCTATTAACTGAACTCACTCTAACTAGGTCTTCCCACAGCCACGTTCCCTCCCTCAGGCTGAGGTCTGTGCCTGTGAATCCAACAGACACCGACCCTTCGCCATCGACCCCTCTACACCTTCCCAATGACCTGCCTGCAAGAGGCTCTCACCATTTCATACAGCACAGCCTGTGCCCCTACATGCCACATGCTTAACCGTCCCCACTCCTGAGAAGGGCAAGTATCGGGGGACATTCACCCGAGTCACAGGAAGGGTCCATACTGTTAGGAAGACAAACTTGTGAGAACTTGGAAGGATTCTGGTGAACGGAAAGAGCAGATAAGTGCCAGGTCATTCATTCACCCCACAGATATGTCCCAAACAGTAAACATAAGCTAAACATCTAACTGGTGATGGGAACATGAGGGGAAGGAAGAGACCCGGTCCCTCTCTCTGAGTTCAGTCTAGTGGAGGAGGCAGAGGTCAGCCAAAATTAACACCCAGTTAATCTGTGCTGACTGCAAGGATGGCAGGACAGGGGCCTCCGTGAGGGAACGTCAGGGAGCCTGATGTAGTTCATGGGCAGGAGCAGTCGGGAGGCTTCACTCTATCCACGTAGTCTGAGGGATGAGTAGGAGTGTGGAGGGGAGGGGAGAGCACGGTATTCCACGTAGGGGAGACAGCACCTGCACAGGGAGGGAAGGGCCATGGCCCACTGAGGGAGTTTAAACAAGGGCCGAGTGGATGAAGCCAGGGGACGAGGGGGAATATTTGCAAGACGCCAGTGGGGAGCAGGGAGGGCAGGTCATGCAGGATGCTGTAGACCACGGAAGGGTCTGGTCTTTATTCTAAGCACAATGGGGAGACGGTAAGGGTTCTAAGTAGGGAAGGGACATGATTCCTAGAGGGGAACGTGAGTGGACGTGGCAAACAGTGGAGAAGGAGCGGGGGGGGGGGTGACGAGCAGGGGTTCACTTTTGGACCCACTGAACTCACAGTGCTTAGAGACGGCCAAGGGAAAACGTCAAGTGGCACTGAGAGATGTTCGCACCTCCGAACAGCAGGCTTGGCCTCACCAGCCAGCTGGAGAGTCCTGAGCACACAGACGGTGACTGCAACCACGGTGAGGGTGAGACCTTCTGAAGGAGAAGGCAGAGGAAAGGAGGAGAGCACAGTCCCGCCTCGGGGACCTCCGACATGGGAGGGCCTGGCCCAGGAGGAGAGCCAGGAAATGAGTCCAGAAGGAACGAGAAACGAAGAGAGCCCTCGGAGAGCCCAGTCACAGGGGCGAAAGGAAGACTGCTCTTCACCAAGATGCTCAGCACGTCACGGCCAATGTCAAACGCTGCTGAGAGATCAAGAAAGGGAAAGATTGGACAATGGTCTCCAGGTTCTTTATTATTGTTTTCAGCAACATGGAGGTCACCGTAACCCTAGCAAGAGCCACTCAGCAAACTGATCAGTGTGGAAGCTGAGTGGAACGGACAGAGGAATGAGAAGGAGACGAAGAAATGGGGACAGTAAGTCAATGCAGCTCCTGAGAACTCTCGCCTAGAAGGGGAGGCAGGAGGTGAAGCGAAGGGGTGGGACTTGGGGGAATGGGAGGATGTGGAGGGCTCCACACAGGGCCTCTTAAGATGGAAGACACCTGAGTCAGGTGTCAAGACTGATGGCGAGGGACGAGTAGAGAGGGAGAGGCTGAAGTTGTGGGGAAGAAGGCCCAGCAGATGGAGTGAGGCTTCTGAGGAACGGGGGGAGAAGGGATCCAGGGCACAGAGAGAATCATCAGCTTCAGCAGGAAGAGACACGCTTCCCCCACCACTGTAAAGGGAAGGGACCCAGGGCGGGGACAGGTAGAGGCAAGTGTGCAGGAGTCCGAGTGGGAAACTGAGGGCTTTCTCAGCTGACGGCATCTGTTTCCCCTATGAAACAGGAGGCAGGTTCTTCTGCTGAGAGTGAAAGATGGGAGGGTCAGCGGTCTGGAGGACGAAGTGTGGCCAACTTAGCTTTCCAGCAGGATTTGATCTTGGTGCCTCTGCTGAGGGATAACTTTGGAAAGACAGATTCTAAGTGCTTTGGTGAAGACCGCGGCACACCAACGGTCCCTAAGTTGACTCAAAAGGAAAAGAGGGGTTTACTGACCCAGAAAGTGTACACCTAGGTGAGCGAGGCTGGCAGAGCTGGGGCCTGGCCTCTGCTGCCTGGCTCGCAGAGAGCTTCTTTACCTAACTGTGCTCTGGCAAGGGCCACTGGAAAGAAATCACTGTTGTCACTGACAGAGGGAGGCTCAGGCCACAGTCAAGATCATGGTTGTGGCAGGCTACTTCTATAATGGCCCCTAGTGAGCCCCGTCTCCTGCTGTTCACACCCACGTGTACTCCCTTGTGTGGGGGCTGGACCTAGTGACTTGCTTCTCACAAGCAGAAGGCCAGCAAACGTGAAGGTGAGGTCACTGCCCAGATTAAATGAGAGGACACTGGCTTCTGTCTCACTGGCACTCCGTCTTACCCTCTCATTTGGTCACTCTGACGAAGCCAGCTGCCATGTTGGGAGCTGCCACATGGAGAAGCCTACATGGCAAGGAACCGAGGAAGGCTTGGCCAGCAACCATTTGCTGGACAACTACCAGCAAGGAATTGGGGCCCCTGCATCCTGCCAACAACCATCGGTGTGCTCCTGGAAGCAGAGCCTTCCCAGTGGAACCCTACGATGACTGCAGCCTTTGAGAGACTCAGAGCCAAAGACCCAGCTAAGCCCCCCCACGATGCCTCACCCACAAAATTCAAGTGGTACTTCTACCCACTGCTGCTGGCAGTATCAACTGATAAAACTTCTGGAAAGCAATTTAACAATACATACTGACAAGAATAAAAATATCCTACTCCTTTGACACTCCTGGGATTTATTCTAGAGCAATAATCCAAACGAAAGAAAAAGTCACGTATGCACACAAGATAAATGTCATAATATCTCCAACGGCCACCGCACTCCGTCTCCAAAGAAGTATGCCACCTGACAACAGGGAAATGCTCATGTAATTTTATAATAAAATGGTTAAATTAATTATTAATTATGATAAATTAAATTGATGCTATATCATACAAATATTAAAAACTGTAACTGTGAAAATATTACCACCATGGAAAAATGCTTTATGTAAGTATAAATGATAAAACAAGCATATAAAACCACACCTATGCTGTGATTACTGTATACTAATGTGCACAAATGGGGGCCGGCCCTGTGGCGGAGCGGTCAAGTGTGCACGCTCCGTTGCGGCGACCTGGGACTCCCAGGTACTGATCCCGGGCGTGCACCGATGCACCACTTGTCAAGCCATGCTGTGGCGGCATCCCATGTGGAGTAGAGGAAGATGGGCACAGATGTTAGCCCAGGGGCAATCTTCGTTAGACAAAAGAGAGGGATTGGCATCGGATGGTAACTCAGGGCGAATCTTTCTCATCAAAAAAAAGGGCCGGCCCCGTGGCTTAGCCCTTAAATGTGCGCGCTCTGCTGCTGGCGGCCCGGGTTCGGATCCTGGGCACGCACCGACGCACCGTTTCTACGGCCATGCTGAAGCCGTGTCCCACATACAGCAACTAGAAGGATGTGCAGCTATGACATACAACTATCTACTGTGGCTTTGGGGGAAAAAATGTGCACATATGAACGAGGATTGGAAGAAAACAGTAGACAATGAACAAAGATGATTTCATCTGCTGGTAGGATTACTGAGGATTTCTACAAGATTTAGTCTTATATTAATGGCCCTCTCTTCAGACCAATATCAGAAACAAAAAGGTTAAATATACAAGCTTGAGAAAATGTCTCAATCATTCCTCCCTGCATTAATCACATTCTTCTCAAATCAGTGAACATCAAGCTCCTTTTAGGGGACACTTGTTTTCTCTTTGAAAGCCTCACACAGCTTCCTGTCTCTGCTGAGAGAAAGGCTCACAGCTCCTCTGCTGAGGGGTGGCTCTAATCCTCCACCCAATCCTTTATTGGTTCCTTTCCATGGGAGCTGGGGATGAAGGAACTGGGAAGGGACAAACAGAACAGTGTCCCCAGGAAGTGATAAGAGAGGTAAGAGTCAAATGAAGGCAGGTGGTTCGAACCCATGAGAGCCCCACTGCTCACAGCTCCAGACTGCACCATCCCAAGGAGGTGTAAGGTCCACTACCTGTTTGCCCAGCTGGGCCCCATCCATCAGAATAGACTTCTCCTTTATCCGTTAGGAACAGACTATGGTCCTGACCACAAGTGATCTATCAGACAAACAGAGGGAAGGTTGATGAGAAGAAATCCTTGGCAGCCCAGTGTCCTGCTCAGAGGACCCAAAGCACGGGAGCATTCCCTACTGCTCCTGAACCTGAGGGGGCCAAGTCCAGGCAGGCTGCCCCACACAACCTCCACTTCTTATTCTTTCTCACTCCACTGCAGCCTGGTTTCTGCCTGCCCCTCCACTGATGCGGCTCTTGCTAAAGGAAAGGGCCAGATGTCCTAAGGAGAAGACCCAAGAGCTCCTCCATCCCAGTCCATCCCTGAAGAACCACTCCCTTCTCCACAAGCCTTTCTCTTCCCCATCTCTCTCTTCTGCCTCTCCCATAGCTTCCAGTCTTGCTCCCTAGCTCAGCCTTACTCCTTACCCTTCAGTGTTGGAATCCTTCTCCAAGGTCTGTCTTCTGCCCTCTTCTCTCCTCCTCTTCACACTCCCCTGGGAGGCTGCATCCGTTTCCAAGGCTTTCTCTGTCACCTGTACACTGCTATCTCCATTCCCAACAACTTTACTGAGTTCCAGACCTGCTTTTCTAACTGCCTAATGAAAAGCACCGTTTACTAAATGCTTATTATGCCAGGCACTGTGCTAAGTCAATAACCAAGAACACCTACGAAGAAACTGAATCTCAGAGAAGGTTGGTAACTTGCCCAAAGTCATCCAGTTAATATGTGGGGAAGCAGGGACTTGAATTCGCATCCATGGGACTTTCAAGTCTGTGCAAGACGCACTATACTCTACTGCATACTAAAAACAATTTCACTCTCTACCTCCTCCTTGCTTCTGTCTCCCACTCAACACGAGCCTCCTCCTCTAGGACTCCCCCATCCGGGTTGAGAACATCAGCAGCCACTCATTTGCCAGTGGAGTCAGGCTCCATTCCCTCTAGCTCACTCCCTGGACCTCTTATCAAGCCCCAAATCTGGTCAATCCTCCTTACATGTCTCTCCACATGTCCCTTCTCCCCACGCCTTCCCAAGTGGCCTTCATCACCTCCTCCCCCAACCCTAGAAAACCCTGCATCGCTCACTCTCCACCTGTCTTCCAGCCTATGCCACAGCACTCCCCTGTAAGCATACCAAACTCCAGCCACCCCACATGCTCTCAGCAGTTAAAGGCTCCACCTGCCACCTCCCCTCTGCCATGAAACCTTTCCCACCACCCATTCCTGGTCTATCTGGTAAATTCCTCTGTCACCTCCTCCACGATGCCTTCTGTGCCTTCCATTCCATCCCCGGAAGACTTAATGACTCCCCTTTGCTACTCTTATAGCACTTTCGGTATGCATTCATTTATGTATTTAAGTATTGATTATAGATATCTACCATGTGCCAGGAACTGCCCCAAACATGGGAATAAATGGTGAACAAGATAAAGCCAGCCTGAAACACACACAGAGCCTGGGCACACTCAGGTACAGCTAGTTTTTTCAACTTGTCTCTCCCACTAGAGTGTTTTCCCCCCAAACCTTATTCAACTTGGTACCCCATGTTCCAGTACTGAACATCCTGGCCTACAGTAGCCAGGCGACCATTTGTATAAAATAATTTATTAATTCAGAAAATCCGCCTAAAAATTTCCCATCACCCCCCCCTAGTTTCCCCCTTTCAAAAGTGCCCTAAGGGGCAGAATGAGTAGCTCTCAGCCCACGCCTCTTACCTGGACCACCTGTCCATCTAAGGCCTGCGTTCTATGGACTTTGTGACTTCTGCTAATGGCTGAGGGCAATCTGGGGAGAAGCAAGACATATGGTCACGGTAAGCATTGTGGGGTTCTGGCCTCTCCTCTGTCATTCCTCACTGGCGGCCCCATACACACACATAGTAACTGTTAGGGAAACTCTCTAGGTCAAAAAGAAGGCAGAGTTAGACACAGGTGCAAAGGTAAAATAATACAAACTAAATCGCTTGGTGATTTTAATATGCTGCCAGAGCTGAGACTGGTGTTTAAACCCACCAGCATAACGCGAGGAACTAGAGGGAAATTTTTTTAAAGACCAACAGAAATAGAACTGAAACAGAGGAATTTTTGAAGTTAATCAATTTGGCTAAAAATAAAGAAGGAATCCAAAGAAGGTCTAGCCATCCCAATCAATGCTCATGCACCTGCCCTCCCACCAGGCTGATGCACGGAGCTCCCCCTGAGATGGAACAACACTCTCCACAGCTCTCCATGGAGCGCTCACTGCTCCTCTCAGGCCTGAGGAACCTTGCTTGGTACTGCTCTGTGACTCTATCACACAGTAATCACTCCAGAGATGTTTAATGCTCAACACAACTTGGGGAGGGGTAGTCCTTGTGGGAACTCACCTGTAAGGTTCATTTTCCACCACCTTCCTTCCACATTGTCCATAATAGCTGTTTGCCAGGCTGAAGACTAAAGAATACCACCACCAATGAAATCAGTTCTACAGGTGTGTGGAACCCAAGAATGTCAGGACTGGAAGGGGGTCTGGAAAGTGGTCCTAGTCCAACTGCTCACCCAACTGCCACTGGGTTTCCTTCTCCAATATTCCCAGCCAGTGCAGGCACACCTCCAGGCATGCTGGGGTCCAGACATGCTGCAACAGGCTGGGCCACCTGTACTTTCCCTCTGCTTCTCCTCTGGGCCCTCGTTCTGCCTCTCAGGAATTCCATGAGAGGCGAGCACCTCCTGTGAAAGGACTCAGCACCCCCTTGTCTTGACATGAGTACAGCCATGTTTGGCCACTCCATTGACCTACAGCCACCAGCACAAAAAGAAATATAAAAGCTGCTTTCTGAGTGGTGGGAACTGGCCCTTCTCCCATGAACATAGTTGCAATGTGTAAAAATTTCAAGGCCCTCGGGCGCCACAGCCTGGGCCTGACTGACCATCTGTGCTGGGCTGGGACGATAACCACAAACCAACGCACGTACACAACTACTGGGCTGCGACAACAGCCAGGGTGCTCAGTGCATGTACGCCACTGATAACCTTTTGTGCATGGAAACACTGAATGCTTGCTCTGTAAACTCTGTAACTGCTTATATAAACTGCTGGAAAGCGAGGCCTGGTGAGAGTTCCACTTGTGGAAGGGACGCCTTGCCCAGGACGTGTGATTCCCACACACCCATGTCAATTGACAGGACTCTCTCGGTACTGGGGCGTGGATGTTGTGAGTAATGGATTTATTGTGAAGTAATTGATCTGATGTGTTCTCTTTTCGGTCAACCTGGTGTTTCTCTTTCCGGTTGCCTTGTGTCATTTCCCTTCAGTCGATCTGGTCGAGCCAATGTTTTTCCATTTCTGATCGAGCCAATGTTTTTCCCTCTTATTATATGACCTATTCGAATCTGCCGCTATCTCAGCTGATCAGGGGTTTCCCATTCTGATGGAGCTGGTGTTTTTCCCTCTTATTATTTGACCTATTCTGATCTGTTGGAGGACTACCGCCTTTACTATCCTCTGTATAATAAGATATACCTTCAGTCCATTTGTTTGGAGTGGAGTTTCTTTTACATCTCCAATCGAATCCCCCGAACCGCTCATAACACCCCATTCCTTGCACCTGTCACCAGGTTGCCCTCAAGGCCAAGTCCCCTCTGGAAAGAGTTCCTAAACACCACCTTCGGCTTTTCCTACAAAGAACCCTAGCCAGAAAATGAAATGTGATGAATTTCATCAAGTTGGCCTTCCCTGGAATAACCACTTTTTTGGAGACGGTCGGGGTTACCCAGGATCCTGGACTCTGAAAGCCCCGCGTCTTGGAGGAAGTGTTAGCAAACAGGCTTCTCTCAGTACAAGGGAAAAGCCGTTTACACACGTAGCCCAGCTCAGTGACTTCACAACAAAGGCAGGCGTTGATGAGGCTGCCTGGTGTGCACTGTCATGTTTACATATACCTCAGATTTCCCAAGAACCACAGAGAGCAGAGAACAGAAAAGAGTCAGCCAAGTCTGCCCAACATAGTCTCTTGAGCCATGCTCCTGATTTGCTCGGGAAATTCCAACAGCCTCACAATCAGATGTGGGTCAATCAAATGGGCCACTTCAGGCCCTATGGCAAGAAAGTGGTCCCCCCACCATCCATCAATCTTGAACAGGTCAATTCACGTCCTTCACCGTCTTGTCAGGACGACAGTGGGCGCTGCCAAAGGAGACCTGTAGCACCTGTGTCTCCTGAGGTCTGTCCAGAGGCAGTGGGACAGGTGAGAGCTCCAAAACACACGCGTCTCCCCTCGCTGAAACAAACACAACCAGGGCGAGTGCACTGACGCAGAGTCAGAGCACTTCTAACATGAGAGATGACACTGCCCCACCCCTACATTGTTACACAGTGAGATCGGAATGACTTACTCAAGCCACATAAGTTAGTGGCACAGCAAGGACCAGAACCCTGGCCCCCAAGTCCAACCCACTGCACCACACTGCCTCCATGACACATGGGGTTACTGAAAAGCATCCTTAGTCTTATTAAAGAAAGCTCTTCACATGTCATTTCACACCATTTGAATTTTTCAGGAAAGTAAAAGCAATAGCCACTTTCTGCAATAGCCACTAGGATTTCTCAGTATGGTGAAAAACAGCACATGTTATATGACACCACTTCTAATAAAGGAAGCAAAAAGAATACATTTGTAGATGCATTTGCTCGCACATGCATTACATCTCTCCAGAAGGATAAACAGGAAACTGTTAACACAGGTTGTCGACAGGGAGAAAAATCATGATCCTGGGAGGACAGAGGTGGAAAGCAGACTCTTCATCATATGTTCTATGGCGCCATTACGATTCTAAATTATGCAAATATGTTACCTATTCAAAATAGAAAATTTTAATTTTTAAATAAGCATGTAAGATGAAATGTTGTCTAGAAGTCACTCTAAAGAAGAAACTTGGGGCCGGCCAGGTGGCGCAAGCGGTTAAGTGTGCGCGCTGTGCTTCGGCGGCCCGGGATTCGCTGGCTTGGATCCTGGGCGTGCGCCGACGCCCCACTTGTCACGCCATGCTGTGGTGGCGTCCCATATAAAGTAAAGGAAGATGGGCACAGATGTTAGCTCAGGGCCAATCTTTCTCGGCAAAAAGGAGGAGGATCGGCATCGGATGTTAGCTCAGGGCTGATCTTCCTCACAAAAAATAAATAATAAAAAATAAAGGAATTAAAGCAGAAACTTATTCTTCTTTATAATCCTACTGGAGAGGCCAGATTGGTCTATGTATGGAATTCCTCTGACAGGTTTTAAACAATGAACTTTTGACTATTTACAGTGGAGTCTGGAGTTGAGGAGAAGATCTGCAAACGCACTGGTTCTCAACATACTCCTCACTAATGACCCCCTATCTTCTCCTATAATCCTCATCTTTAAAAACATCTCATCCACCAAATAAATGGCATTATGAATGTTATAATAATATACTTGCCCATCCATATTCATCAGTGACTGATATAATTTGCAGACAGAGCTTTTGATCTGCATGAAATAACTGGTTTATCACAATGAGATGATGTGATTCTAGGCAAAATCAAAGAAAATGGACAATGTTGTTAGCTCATATTAGTAGCTGAAAATATGAAGTACTTTAAAATACTGACAAGTGATTCACATCCCCCATTACTATCTGCATGGACCCCTAAGGGCCTGGGAAAAGTTAATATATAACATTGAAAGGGAAACTGGCTCTAGGTCCAACTACCTATTGACAGGAAATACAGAGGACAGAGGATCATGTCAACCAGCACCACAGGGATGCATTCAACAAACTGAAGACTGGAAAATTCTATAGAATAAACAATGAGATTTCTTCGTTAAATGCATTTCAAGGATAAAAGATTCAAACAGACTTAAAAGACTATAAAAGTCTTCTCAACCACTTGCAATGTCTAGACCTTATCCAGCTTTTGATTCAAATAAATTTTTAAAAATAAAATAAAAATCTATTGACACTTATAAGACAACTGTCAGTTTGAACACTGACAAACTATTTGATATTAAGGGATTACATTGTTAATTATTTTTAGGTGTGATGCTATACTTACCACTCTTTTCAGTCCTTATGTTTTTAGATATGTACTGAAATATTTATGAATGAAATCAATTTTCTTATGATTTGCTCTAAATTTGCTGAGGGAGAACATGGGGGAAATGTGTAAAACAAGATCGTCATGAGCTGATGATGGTGGAAGCTGGTGATGGCCCATGCGGTGCATTATCTTATTCCATCCACTTTTGCATATGTCTACAATCATTCTTAACAAAAGGTAAAAAGAAATGTCATTTGGCATCGTACAGCCAATAAAGACTTCAATACTAAGGGTAAAAGGATTCTGATATGAAATTCAGTGAAAAAAGGCAGAAAACAAAATATACACTGTGATCAAAATTCTATAAACAGACATTTGCATACAAATGAGGGAAGAGGGAAAAAAATGAAAAGAAAGATTTGTCCAGTATGTATTTCTGGGTAATTCCCCTTTATTTTAAAAAATGTTTCATATTGTCCTCATCATATTGATTGACTCGTGTCTACTTTTGCAAATATCATAAATCATTTCTAACATTTTATAATCCAATTTCAAATATCTGGAATAAAGCCTCCATCTTAAGGCTTTCATTGAATTTTTTGCCCAGACCACATTCTAGGCACTGTAGAGTGTCTCAGGATATCTCAAGCTAGGAAACAAAGGTCATCACTCTGGGGCCAAAAAATAACATCCCTACTTATCAGCAAAGGACCTTTACCAAACAGGCTGAAAATAATCTAGTCCAGATAGTTCCAAACAATGTGCCTTTCAAGACTCCATCTATGTTGTTGTTACGGTTTGCTTTATGTCATCAGATTCTTGAAAATCAGAGGGAGCTTCCTCAGCAAATCACAGCAGAAAAAGCCAAGGCGAGAGCCTCAATTTTCTCTTTTCGGCTCCTGTGAAATCCAAACTGAGAATCTCTGTTGAGTTCCATCTACCAAACTTTCGTCCCATCCTTAGCTTTAGAGGACAGCAGTGTGAATCCATGGCCACAGGCGGCAGGTGAAATCTGAAAAAAAGTTCCCATAAAGCATTCACTGATCTGGGACGTCCAGTTTTTCCAGCAATAAATGGCAGCTTGTTTACCCATTCCAAGAACACACACTATTAACACAGCAACCAACACTTATGGAATGTTTGCTACATGCTAAGTGCTTGAGATGCACTATCTCATTTCATCTTCACACTCACCCAAGGATCTAGTTATCAGATCCTCCCCATTCACCAAGACACAGTCTCGCAAAGCACTAAAGTTGAACATTACCTTAGTTTGAATCTTGGCAACACCAGAGGGTCTACAGCTGGTAGACCCTGACCAGTTGTGTGATCTGAAACAGACTGCTTGACCTCTCTGTGTCTGTTTCCCTCTATGTGAACTGGAGTTGAGAACAATATCTCTCTTATTGGGTTGTTGTCAGGACTAAATGAGTTAATAGAGCTAAAGCCCCTACAGTGAATAGTACTTGACTTAATGTGTAAGAGCGACGGCACGTACTCACTATCATTACTGGTGGTAGTAAGAGGAGTAGTCGATAGAGGAGAAAATCGAGGCTCCTAGAGATTAAGTAACTTGTCTAATACAGTCACGCGGCTAAGATGTGGAGGCTGTCTGATTCCAGAATGCACCCTCTTGACCCTGATACTGCACTGTGACATTCTCAAAGCCCTGCCATGAAGAAGCATTCATACCACAGCCACAGCGAAAGTGACACATTCACAGCCCAGTGACTCTGTTGGGTGTTTCACCCAAACGCGATGTGATGTTATCAATCCTCACTTTCACTGGCCACATGAGGAAACGGAGGATTTGGTAGGGCTGAAGCCAAGGGCAGCCTGGCTTTAGAATCGGCTCCTTTCCCATAAAACCCAGAGTGAGCACCTTCCCGGGTGGCCTGGGATAGTCCTAGCTTACACCTGATGTCCCAACGTTCACTCTCGAACAAACTGGACAACAAATTCTACAGTGACCCAAATGACGCCCCACTGTCCCTTGGCTGTTTACAGTTTATCACAGGCCTCTGTAGTCAATCTCAGAGACTATATATAAACCTAATCCTTAGGAAAAGCCAGCTGACCAATAACGAGCAAATGTGAAGAATTTTCTTGGCGGGGGTGCCGGCCATGTGGACTAGTTCCCAGTGAGTGAGTTCGGCGCGCTCTGCTAGGGTGGCCTGGGTTTGGTTCCAGGATGCAAACCTACACCACTTTTGGCGGCCAGGCAGGGGCTGCGACCCACATACAAGATAGAGGATGACTGGCACATGTGTTAGCTCAGGGTGACTCTTCCTCAGCAAAAGAAAGATTTTCTTTTTACTTGCAGCATGGCCTGAGGAAAGCTAGCTAAATATTTCCTTTAAATTTGACGTGTTGGTGACTTGTTTAATCAAGTCATCCCAAAGTGACATATCCCTCCTTTTTCCCTGTGATATTTTCTCTCCTCACATTCACAGGGAACATATACACATGCACCCCTGTGTGAGTCAAAAAGCTCAGTTCCCTGGCCTTTGGGAATGGCTTGGGTCCACAGAAACGACCCACTGGGGAGGCAGGAGCCAGCCCCCGACCACACGGCAGGAAACATAGAAAAGAAGCGAGTCCACAGAGGATGCCCAGCACCCTATGCTTTCTCTCATTGCTTGTGGTAGCTGTTGATTCAACACTCAACAAATACTTGGTGAGCACCTACTGTGTTATTAAATCTGCTAGTATGGGAAAAGGCTTCGAACAACACCTGACAGAGTCAGCATTCGGTAATGTGTGTTATAATAATGTGCCAGCAGAGCACTTCCAACTATGGTGGAGTGAAGAAGTTAGTGAAGCTCTCACCAAAAAAGAACTGCAAAACTGGACAAAATTATTTAAAAAACACCACTTCACGGCCTGGGAAATCAATAAAACACAAAGAAACTGAGGAATTATTCACAGAAGACTGTGAGAACTACAGGTAAGAACAGCTGGAGACTTCAGACTTCCTGTCTTGTGTTGTTCCTTCTGCCCCAGCTCAGTTAGCACAGAAGTTTGAACAGGACAGGGCTGGCCATGAAAACCTTCAGCTTTGTTGCCAGAATGCACAGACCTTCATTGGATGCTGAAACTGGAGGGTGCAAACTCATGCCCATCAGCAAACTAGTAGGAAACAAACAAGTAAAATGCACAACTCGACGAGCCTGATTGCAATGGTGATTGGGGCAAGAGGAGAGGCAGACCAGCCAGAAATTTCATGGGAAAATGCTAGAAAAGAGAGAGCGACAGAAGCCTCTGCCCACATCCACGGCTTTCTGAGAAACTGCACGAATGGACAGATGAGACCTGAGCACCGGTGGAAAGTAAAGATGAGGAGACTGGAGAACAGGCTGAACTTTGATGTGGTTCCAACCTACAGACAATCAAAGGTAGAGAGTAGAAACCTTAGAAGCTCAAGTTGTTTGAGCACAACCTCTGCCCAAATCATTGGCTGACCACAAAGGGATGCAGACTGGGGGCAACCCTCAGGAAGTCAGGCTAAAAAAATAAGAGGAACCGAGCAAAGACATCAGTGGCCACGCACAGCCCAGGAGGCTGAGGCTATAGATCAAGTCCATAAAAATTAAAAAACAAAACAAAAGAAAAAATCCTCAGCATGAAAAATATCAGAATCCAAAATTGTTATAATATATCATGAAAAACTCCAGTTTTTAACAAAAAAAAAAAAATACAAGAATTAAGAAAGAGTGACATATACCAGGGGGAAAAAAGCAGCCAACAGAAACTGACACGCAGTTGACCCAGATGTTAGATTTATCAAAGATATCAATGAACTGTTTTTCAAAGACTATTTTAAGACCATGTTAAAAAACCATATGAATACATGATGACAATGACTTGACAAATACGGACGCTGAATACAGAAAAACAAACACAAAAATCCTAAATAGAAATTTTAAAGTTGTAAAGCAAAATAACAAAATAAAGAATTCACTATATAGGCTCAACAGCAGATTTGAGATGGCAGAAGAATCAGTGAACTTGAAGAAATAGCAATAGAAAGTATTCATTCTGAAAAATAGAGAAAAAAAAGACTGAAAAAGAAAACGAATGGTGCTGCAGAGACCTGTGGCACAACATCAATTGTATTAACAGTCAGGAAATGGGAGTCTCAGAAGGGCAAGAGAGAAAGAAAGTAGAACAAAACACTTATAGAAAGAATGGCAGAAAACCCACCAAATTTTATGAAAAAACATAAATCTAAGATCAAAGATGCTCAACAAAACACAGTTAACCTGTTAAAAAACAAACTCTGGAAAGCACCCAAAGAAAATGGACTCATCAGGTACAAGGCAACAACAATCAGATTCACGGCTCACTTCTCATCAGAAACTACGGAGACCAGAAACGAATAGAATGACATATTCAAAGTCTGAAAGACAAAAACTGTCAACCAAGCATTAATTCTATATCCAGCAAAATTACACTTTAAAAAAAATTGAAGCTGGAATAAAGACATGACCAAACAAAGACTGACAGAATTCACTGAGAGCAGACGCGTCTGAACAAGAACTAAAGAAGTCCTTCAGGCTGACAGGAAATGACAGCAGATGGTCAGTAACAATCACAAGAAGAAATGAAGAACATCAGTCAAAGTAATTATAAAGGTAAATATAAAACACTGCACAAATATATTTTGTCTATCTTCATCACTTAAGAGATTTAAAGGACAATCGCACAAAATCATAATTATAAATTGCTTTGCTGGGCTTCAAATGTAGAAAGATGTGGTATAGATCACAACAACCACACAAACGAGAGAGGAGGAAATGGAGCAATGTTGAAACAAAGTTAGTTTCCTCAGGATTAGGTCACTATTAACCTGAAGTAGATTGTGATAAATTAGGACACATATTTTAATCCCAAGAGCAACTACTAAAAAAACAAACAAAATATAGTAAAACACCAAACAAAGGAATTTAAAAAGTCCGCTAGAAAAATAACTATTAACCACAAAAGAGGGCCTCAAAGGAAGAGCAGAGAGAAAAAAATGACATAAAGAAACAGAGCAAAATGGCAGATGTGATCCGACCACATCCGTAACTACATTCAAAGGACATGGATTGAGCAATGTCGGTGAAAATAGTGGAGCAACAAAAACACTGGGAAACTGTCAGAATCCACTTTTCAAAACTCTGACAAAGAACCAAAGACTTCAAGCAATCTGGGGGATGTTTACTCCAGGAAAGCAGCTGACTCTCAGTCAGAACAGCAAGCTTGGTCGCATTTTAATCTGACCTATTCCCATCCACCTCTCCTCAGCTCTGCAGGAGCCCTCAACACAAACAGCTCACAATTTCAGTGGAAATCAGCAATCTGGCAGCCATGGGGGGAGGCAGAAAAGGATTGGAACAACTGCAAAGCCCCACTCCCAGAGAACTCGCGTTTCATCTGTCTGGTAGTGCCCTGCAAGACCCCATTAACAAGGCTCTATTTTTCTGACCTGATGCAGATATCACCCAAAACAAACAGCCTTTCCTCCTGGAGTGTCTGTTGAAAACAATGAGAGGCTAATAACGAACATTAAAGCTGCCTGGGTGGTGCATAATAGTAGGAGCAAACAATATAGATTAACCCAGAAACTATCAACCAACTTGACCTGACATCTCTAGAACACTGCACCCAAACAACAGCAGAATACACATCCTTTTAGAACACACAGGGAACATTCTCCAGGATAGACCATATTCTAGGCGAAAAAAGAAAGTCTCAATACATTTAAAAGGACTGAAATTAAAGTATGTTCTCTAACCACAACAGAATGAAATTGGAAATCCACAAATAAAGAAATTAGGAAAACCATCAATATTTGGAAAGTAAACACTTCTAAATGACTCCAGGGTCAAAGAAGAAATTCCAAAGAAAACTGAAAACTACTTGAAGGTAAATGAAGACAGAAGAAATACAACATATCCGAATTTATGGGCTGTAGCTAAATAGTGCCTAGAGACAAAATTATAATTTTAGCTTTAAACTTTAGTTTAAAGCTTGTAATGTAGCTTTCAATACCTACATGACAAAAGAAAAAAGACCTCGACAATAGCCAAACCTTCCACCTTAAGAAACTAGAAAGAGCAAACTAAACCGAAAGCAAGCAAAGAAGGGAAATACTAAAAATACAACTAGAAATCAATCAAACAGAAAACAGAAAATCAATAGTGAAAATCAATTCAACAAAAATTTGGCTCTCTCGAAACATTAATAAAGTTGACAATTCTTTAGCTAGACTGACAAAGGACAAAAGAGAAAATACAAATTACCAAAATCGGGAACTAAAGAAAGAAGATTACTACCAACGTACAGAACTGTGGGAGATCAGAAGTGAATACTAGAAACAACTTTATGCCAACAAATTAGATAACTAACAAGAAAAAACACATTCCTAGGAAGACACAAATTACCCAAGCTGACTCAAGAAGAAATCGAAAATTTTAATGTGCCTATAACAAGCTTAAAAAAATTAAATTAGTAATAAAACAAGCTCTTCTTACCAAGGAAAGTCCAGACCCAGATAACTTACTTCACTGGTAAATTAACCCAACATTTACCTAAGGAATAACACCAATTCTTCACAAACTTTTCCAGAAACTCATTCTATGAGGCCAGGAATATCCTGATACCAAAACCAGTCAAAGACATCACAAGAAAAAAATCCTCAATAAGATGTTAGCATAACCAACCCAGTGGAAAAAGGATTATTGTCCAAGAACAAGAGGAATTTCTCCCAGGAATGCAAGCTGGTTTAACATCCAACAATCAACTAACGTAATATATCCTACTCACAGAATAAAGGACAAACATCACATGATCACCTCAACAGATATACAAAAAGCATTTGACAGAATCTAGTCCCTATTCAGGATTTTAAAAAAGAAAAGAAACTCCGCATAAGGTAGGACAAGAAGGGAACTTCCTCAACTTGAGGAAAGACATCTGTGAAAACCTTACAGCTCGCATCACCCGCAATGGTCAAAGACTGAATGCTGTCTCCCTAAGATCAGGAACAGAACACGGACAACACTTCAATTCAACACTGTACTGAAGGCTCTACCCAGTGCAATTAGGCAAGAGAAAGAAACAAAGCCATGCAAATTGGAAATGAAGACGTGAAACTGTCTTGATTCACAGACAACCAGACAACACCATCCTGTATGTAGAAAATCCTAAGGAATACACAACAACATATAAAACTAATATACAAGTTCAGCAAAGTCAAAAGATAGAAGGTCAATGTACAAAAACCAAAGGTATTTCTATATACTAGCAAGGAAAGCTCCAAGAATTAAGTTGAGAATACAATTCTATTCAAAATACCATCAAAAAGGATAAAATGCTTAGGAATAACTGTAACAAAAGAAATGCAAGAGTTGTATACTGAAAACTACAAAACATACTTGAGAGAAATTAAAGACCTACTTAAATGAGAGATTCTACGTTCATGGATTGGAAGACAAAAGAATGTTAGAGGGCATTTGTGCCCAAATCAATCTACAAATTCAACATAATCCCTACCAAAATCCCAGCAAGTACTTCTGCAAAAACTGACAAGCTAATCCTAACATTTATGTGGAAAATCAAAAGACTCAGAATAGACAAAACAATTTTTAAAAACAAGAACAAGCTGGAGGACTTACATTTCCCAATTTCAAAATTTATTATAAAGCTACAGTAATCAAAAGAGCATAATTTTAGCATACGGTTAGACATATAGATCAACGGAACAGAACTGACAGTTCAGAAATAAACCCTGACTGTTTACAGGCAACTGACTTGGACAAAGGTGCCAAACAATTCAATAAGGAAAGGATAGTCTTTCAACTAATGATCCTAGGACAATGGGATATCCACATGGAAAAAGGCCCCTACCCCACACCATACACAAATACCAGGTCAAATGGCTGGCTCATAGACCTAAACAGAAGAACTAAAACTATGACGCTCCTACAAGAAAATATAGGAAAACTATCTTTGTGATCTTGGGTTAGGCAAAGACTTCTTACACATACCAAAAACACAATCCACAGCAGAAAAACTGATCAACTGAATTTCATTAAAATTTAAATATTTGTCTCTTCAAAGGACACTTAAGAAAATCAAAAGAAAAGCCGTGGGCTGGCAGAAAATATCCGCACATATCATGTATATGATAAAGGACCTCTATCCAGCACACATAAATAACTCTTACAACTCAATATTAAGGAAAAAACAACGCAACTTGTCATTCCTCTGGAGCTTCAATGCCCCGTTTCTCTTGATCTCCCCTTTTCAGTTCAAGATCACTTGTTACCCTTGACAGACAAGTCAGAAGCCACACTGGTCCAATCTGCTGCTTTTTCATCCCGCATCGAGATTCCCACAAGCATCCCCAACAAGAACCTATCCCAAGCACCTCGTTTTGCTCTTCTGACTGTTGGCCCCAAGAGAAGCTGCCGTAGGTCGCCCTCTGCTGCCATCTTTTCAAACCTGAGTCAAGGCAGACGCCTCCTGTGCAAACACCCTAGTGTGTGCGGACCTCCGCTCCTCCTCGCTCATCCCTGTACCTGCTCCAGTTAACGCTTCCTTTCCCTCTGGCCCACCGACTCCAGCCGGCCCGCAAGGTCCCAGAGCTTTTGCAGCCGTCTGTCCTAACATCAGAACTTCCGGGGCCAACCGCCCGAGTGCTGATCCCACTGTACCTCCCCCTACCAGCTGTGGGGTCTGAGCCTCCCTCTGCTCCCTGATATGTGGGGACAACCCCGACCCGCCGGGGAGGTGTGGCTCCCACGGGCCGCCACAACCCCGCCGTTTCCGCGCCTCCATCAAGGCAGGCAGCGCCCCTGTCGCCTCCCCCTCCTGTGCCTGTGGCCGCTCGAGGGGTGCCCTCCCGGAGTCTCACCCTCCAGCGTGGCAGCTTCTCAAGAGGCCGAGGGCACGGGGAGGAGCAGCGGCGGCAGTGGCCGGAACGCGCCGAGGGAGGGGCCGCCCGCTCCTTCCGCTCCAGCTCCAGGAGGGATGGCAGCGGCTCGACCCGGCGGCGCGGACGCGAGCTGGCGCGGGGCTCCGCCCGGAGCTGGGCAGCACGAAGGGGGGGCGCCCTGCGCCCCGAAAAGCTGCAGCCCCCCACGAGGATGCGGTCGGCGCCGGCCGCGCGCTCGCCAACCTACAGGCCCACAGGCGCGCCCCCGGCCTCCGCCGCCTCCTGCCGACTCGGTGAGCACACGGCCGCCGTTCAGAGCCCTCGCCCCGCCCCCGGGGCAGCCCAGCCGGCGCCCCAGCCGGGCCCTCGCCGCCGGCGCCATCGCCGCTTCACCCCTCCAGGCCACCCAGCGAGGCCAATTTGTGTGACCCTTGACCCCACACCCTGGCGAATGCGCCCGCCTCCAGGTTTCCTATTGGCTGAAGGCAGAGGTGCTGAGGGACCCCAGTGGCGCATCCAGGGGGGCTGGGCTGGGCGGAGCCGGGGACCTGCGATCCTCAGGGTGGTGGATGGGGCCCAGGTCCTGGCCCTGCCACCTGGTGCGCGACCTTCCTCTGAGCTCCAGCTCCGCCTGAGCGCCGTCCCCTTCCCGCGGAGCACACGTTTCCCGAGCATCTGCCCGGCTCCTCAGGGCGCAGGGCGCTTTCCTGTCGCCAGGTCCTTTGCTTCTTGGCATCAGCCTGGGAAACGCTGGAGGGGTGGCGCCCTCCGCGCATCTCCAGGTAAGTCCTTCCCCTGCCCTGTGTAGTCCCTTTGCCACTGTCCGTTGTCATCTCTTCCCTGGCCTTGTCGTGGGCGTTCCCCACCCTCATCAGCTACTAGGCAACTCAGTCCCTGCTCCAGCCACAGTGAGCTAGAGGGTAGCTCTTCCTATTGGCATTCGCTGCCAAAACCCCTGCAGGCATTCCCCACTGTCTTCCACAGTGCATCCTCCTCCCCGGCTCACCTCACTCCTCAGCGCTTCATCCACTTGAGCAGAGGGCTCCACTTGTGCCTTCTGATCCCACCGCTGTTTCAGGCCTCCCTACTTTGCACGCACTGCCTCCAATGCCCTTCAGATGTCTGGCAAACTCCTAGTCATCTTCTAAGATCCAGCTCAAGCACCTCCTTTGAACTTCTGTGAAAGCAAGTACTTCAGTTCCTTCAGGTTGTCCTCACCAATGTTGTCCTCCTACAGGTTGGGAGGCGGCCAGGAACAAGGGGTGTCCTCCTGAATGAATGACCAGGAGTCTGGGGCCCTTGTTTCTAGTCCTGCTTCGGCTACTGACTAGTTGTCTCCCTTTTCTGGATCTCCTGTCTGAAATGAGGGGACGGGTTAAAACAAAAGTCAATACATGAAATGATATTTTTAAAATGAATGAGGTGTTTTGACTTTATGGCTTGTAGGATGTCTTGCAGCCGGTTATGATCCCTGGTGGGCATGCCCAAATACTAGCCCCAAATGCTGAGGGCCAACGCCCTCTGTCTTCCCTCCCTTGCTTCCTTCTCTCTCTTTCTCTTGATATTGCTTGATCCCTAGAAGTAATCCAGTTTTAATCTACTCCCAACACCAGTTCAGATTACCTTGTTGTCCTGGAATGTGCCTTGTATCCAGTCTGAAATGTGTTTTTACTGTTTCCTGGTGAAATGTGGTGGATGTTTTACTGTTCTGTGGGGCTGTTTTGCAGAGAGTGATCAGGGAAAACTGACTGATAAGATATGGTATCCAGGAGACTGCTCCTCGAAGGCCTCCACCTGCAGCAAACGTAATTAACCAAAGCTATGAAGTCAGTAGTCTGCTGGGCTATGAGATCTATCCTCTGTTTGCACTGAGGTCGTGCTTCCCTTGGACTGCTCTGAATCAGTGAGTGAGGCAGGGATAGACACTCAGGCAGACCTGTTCCTGGGAGGCATGGACTCCTCTGCTGATCTGCTTGTGCTCAAGGACTCCCCAGTGGCATTCCTAAGCCTTCCTTAGACTATACAGCAGTGTAGGACACTTGGACCCATCCTTCCCTCTATCTCCCCCTCATTTAGAGTCAGACTTGCATCATGGCCTGATGGCTCTCCCACTTTGCCAGGCTCCCCCACCCCATTTTCTGTTACAGAAGCATTTCCCCTCATAAAATCCTTGCCCGTTTAATCCTGTCTTGGTGTCCACCTCTCAGAGGACATTTGAGCCAAGCCATGATAAATGAAGAGTGAGCCATTTACACATCCTGGGTAGAGGTTCTAGGCAGAGGCTACCTCAAGTACAGAGGCCCAGAGGTGAGAGACTTCTTGGGGGTGTGTGCTGCAAACCAGCCCAAATAACACCAGATACACCAAAATAGTCCTGCCCAACTTTAGGTTGCTTTTGGTAGAGAGGAGAGCCAGCAAAACTTTGCCTTGGTAATGGTTAGCTAAGGCCCACAACCTCATTACCAGGTTATAATGCAAGCGAGTCTCACGTGAAATGTTGTCACACAAGCAGACATTTACTTAAAAATATTCCTTAGGAATCAGGGAATGAAAGAACTCGTAAATCCTATTCTGTAAGCTCAGCAAAGTCTCAGCTCTCTGTCCTTTTAGATGAACCTACCAGCCACATGCTTGCAAGATTTTCTTTAGGCAAATAGCACATTCCAGAAACAGAATTTTTGTTTCCTTTTTCACAGCAGTTGGCATTAGGCTGGATAGAGCTGCTTGGAGATCAAACCTCAGGCAGACCTGTTCCTGTGAGGCATGGACCTGGTTCTGCAACCTCCTCTTTTCACTCAAAACTACATTGGAGATATTTTTGTAACAATTTGCTTGGACCTATGCCATTCTTTTTCACTGTTACATGTTAGTATGAGTAAACGACATCTCCTTTGACTGTTCTTCTTTTGGTGCACATTTGGGTTGTTTCCAGTTTTTGCTATTACAGTATTAAAACTCTTGTTTTAATTCTCACGTCAACAAATGTCCTTTTTCTAATCTATGGAATGCTATGTTTCTCACCTTTTGTGCTTCTCCTTGGTGCTTTAGCTCTTTAGAATGGCCCTCAAACGCTGAAGTGTTGTGTAGTGTTCCTAAGCACAAGGAGCCTGTCATGGGCCTTTCGTAGAAAATGCTTGTGTTAGATGAGCTTCCTTCAGGCATGAGTTACAGATAGTGCTGTTGGCCGAGAGTTCAACTAATGAATCAACAATCTATATGAAATAAGGTGTCTTTCAAGAGACACACATAAGACAAGGTTGTGCATTGAGAGGTTCCCAAACATGTCACGACCAGAGGCTGCGGAAACCTCACCTTGTCCTTCCCCTGGGAGCACTGGTTCATTCTTGCTCATGCAGTGTCAGCAAAGAATTGACAGAACATAACTCTTCCAAATAAGGAGGGTCAATGATAACATAATGGAGATATTTTCAAACCTCTCTTTTAAAAACCATATCTACAAAGCAGGTAGCTTCTCAACTAACTGTTGAACTGTTGTCTTTACTTTGAAAGGACAGAGTTTTTAACAGTATCCACTAGGACGCATATCTTTGATGGCCACTTATAACAAAAACCTCAGCAAATTTGGGACGATTGTCTTTTTGCAAAAGACAATGTGTACAAAATACATATATTAACGTCAAGACGGTACTTACCTCTGGGGAGGAAAGAGAGAGGAAGGAGAATGATGTCTTCCACTGTGTAATATTTCTTAAAAAACGACATCAATAAGGTGTGCTCTGTTAAATCTCAGCAAAGAGTAATGGTTTCTGTTATCCTATTCTCCTTCTAAGTATATTTAAAATAAATATGTAACTGGAACTGAGATGAAATAACACTAATGTAATAGATCCTATTTGCTGGAGTGCTCCCACCATCTGATGGACAGCTCATGATGGGTTGGTGATGTCACTGACCCCATCTAAAGGTCAGGACACGTTGTTTACCAGCTGTGGCGCTAGAGAAGGCTCGGTCACCAGCAGCAGAGCCAGAGTTACCTCAACCTACAAAGTTAGAGCCACATGGCACCAGATCCTGCTCCAGCTGTGGACTAGTGAGAGCTCTGGTGCCAGCTCTAGAGCTCAGTTGCGGCCAGCTCCAGAACTAGAGCTCCTCCAGCTCCCACACTTGACCAGCTCCAGAGCAGCAGCCATTTCCATCACTGGCTCCCGCACCAAATCTGTCAACAATGCAGAGCTAGAGTCAGTCTCAGGACCGGAGCCAATTCTAGAAGCAGGTCAGGCACCATCGCCTGAGACAGTCCGAGCTCCAGCCCCAGATCAAGTCCAGCTCCTGGGCCAGTGGCACAGCCAGAGCTGGTGGTATCTCTAGCATCAGCCACAGCAGTGGCTCCAGCGCTAGAGCAGCTGCAGCACCACCCTCATCGTCAGCAACTAAGGCCCAGCCGGCTCCAGCTCCACCCTAGAGCTGTCCTTCACCTTGCCTGTGAGGGCAGGATGTCTTTTCCCTTTTCTATGTTTTATGATTTTTTATGTTTTATGTGTTCAAATTTAGATTCAATAAAGTGTAATGTTTTCATCACTTAAAGTTGTACAATTCAGGGCCGGCCATTAACTACATCTTCTATGCTGTGTACCGTCACCATTATCTAGTTCCAGATCATTGCTTCACCCCACCAGAACCCCTGTACCCATGAAGCAGCCATGCCCCCATATCCACTTCCCCACACCCTGAGAAGCACTGATCTGCTTCCTGTCTCTGTGCATTTCCCTGTCCCTGGTATGGCTGTCCTGAGCACAGCCAACCCTCCTTTGGCCCCACCCCCCCATGCTGAATACCCCTGAGGATGCCAATGTGTTCAATGCAATGAACCCGAAGCCTAGTATGACTTTGACCTGAAGAAGCCCACCGTCACCAAGGGGGTGAGGTCAGGCATGGAGCCAGCTCAACCCAGCCTCACATGAAGAGGAGGGACTCGATATTGCCAAGGGCACCTTCTCCTCAGTCCCTAGTGCTGTTCAGCCACAGGGCTTGGGTGGACGTGGATAAGGTGCCCACACCAAGCTCCCTCCAAATCTAGGATCTAACTGCCAGAGGCTCTGATGAGACTGCTCGTTCACGTCCAACCAACCTGTAGTGAGGCCCGACTCCTTGCCTGAGTCACAGCCCTGTGTGATCTGGTCCAGACACCGTGCCCAGAGTGTACCCCTCACCGCACCCCACCCTCCCTAGAGCCTTCCTCCCCAAGGACCCTGCCAAGCCCCTGCCCCCTTCAGAGCTCCTAGCCTGCAGTGCCCCTCCCCCGAGCCCCCATCCAGGATGGACTCACCTCTGTGCTGGGCTCACAGGCCACCTCCTCAGGCTCCTGTGCTAGCAGAGCCTGTAGGGTCAGATTGACCTGGGGTCAAACCCATAGCTGGGTCACCTCACAGCCCTGTGACAGACAAGGTAATGCGGTGTCTTCTCGGAGACTCAGTTTCCTCCATGAAAATTGGGGTCAGTGACTCTGACCTCAAGAGGGTGTGTTGGGATTCAAGCAGGGAGAAGAAGGTGCCCAAAGTGCTTGGACTCAGGAGGTCGCCTGGCTGGGGGAGCCCCAACACACGACAAGGCCTCGATGGTCAATGCTGGGCTCAAAGCTGGTGAAAAGCAAGGATATCTAGTCCCCTGTTCACGTCTGAACTTGGTCACTTAGAGCAGAGTGACCTTGAATGCTGGGACCACTGGTCATCTGTAAAATGGGGTGCAATCACTCAGCACCCAGGGGGCTCCCTAATAACAGTAAGGCAGTGCAGAACATGGCAGAGCACTGGTCGACTTGTCTGGGGACCAGGGACAAGGCCATCCGTGTCGGAGCCTCGGGGTCCTCCTTTGGAAGTGAGGTGGAGTCATTGGCCTGGCTGGGGTGAGGAGGCCTTGTGAGTCAACGGGACACGCCAGGGCCAGTGTAAGGAAAGCAGGGAGCAAGAGAGGCTTCTGAGGTCCCTCACGTCCCTCCTGGAGCCCACAGGTCCTGCTCCTTTGCACCCTCGGCCCTGGTGGAACAACTACCTTGAGGACCCCAAACAAAGAAAGGTGTGTGTTTTGCTTTCTGCTTTCCTGCTTAGGGCTGCAAGGCTAGGGCTGACCACCAGTGGTGTCCTGTGTCCATTCGTGCTCAATGGAGCAAGTGGAGCAGGGAAGGGACGCCCAGGGCTCGTTCTGGGTGTTCCCCTGACTAAAGCAACAGGCACCTTTCATTACTGGCATCCACGTTCACAATGGGAGCTGATCAGAGGCGGGAGGGGACTCTGAGATCCTCTCATGATTCTGTCAGCTACTGTGGCCCCAGCACTCACCCTGAGCACGGCCCGTGTTTGTCCTGAGGGCAGTGCTGAAAGCACCCACATGGTCCCTGTCCTCCAGGAGCTCACAGCCTGGAGGTAGAAGGGACAAAATCATGAACAAATCCATGCGAAAAAAAGAGCAGGTGATACAGGGCAATGAAGCAGGGTGCTGGAGGAGGGAGGGCCTGGAGCCCCTAGGTGGGTGTAAAGGGCCCCCCTGGGAACAATTGTGCCCTGAGCAGAAGGACAAGAGGAACCAGCCCTGCATCTGTCTGCAAACAGCGTGCTGGGGGGAAGCTCAAAGGCACAGAGACTTGGAGGCAGAAGAGAATTTGACAAGAGAGGAGGTGAGAAAAGAGCCAGTGTGGCTAGAGTGAGCTGAGGAGGAGAGAAGTGAGGGAGAGAGGATGGTAGGGCCAGACCCAGGCTTGGAAGGAGGTACTAGCTGTCTACGCTGGGTGACAGCATTAGCCTCACTTAGCACTTACGAGACCTATCATTGAGCATCTGACAGTGTCTGTACCAGGGTCCAGGCTCAGGTCAGCTGGGAGGCTCCCCATCAAGGTCTAGCAGGAGGCTGGGGCTGTGTTCTCAACTGAAGCTCGATAGAGGCAGGAGCCATCTCGGAGATCATTCACGAGTATCGGGGCAGTGGTAGGATTCAGTTTGGATGGGGGGTTTCAGGCCTTTTCTGTCTGTGGCCCTGGACCCTATGCCAGTTCTTTGCATTAGGGGGTGCCATAGGGAAGAAAGCTCATAATATCTGATCTGGCTTCTCCTGAATAGTGGATCAGAGAGACAGAAAGAGAGAGAGAAAGAGAGACAGAGACACACAGAGATAGAAAGATGGGTAGGAGAGACAAAGAGAGGAGACTCAGACAGAGACAGGGAGACAGAGAGGAGAGACAAAGAGAAAGACAGAGAGACAGGGAGAGAGCAAGAGAGATAGAGACAGCCAGAGACACAGAGACAGGGAGACAGAGACAGAGAGAGAGACAGAGACAGAGAGATAGAATGAACACAGGAGAGACAGAACCAGGCAGAAGTCACAGACTTTTCATTAAGCCGACCGTGGAAGTGACCACCCATCACTCGGCCCTATTCTATTGGTTAGAAGCCAGCCGCAAAGTCCATTCTCATTGAGGAGCGGGGATTACATAGGATGTGTGCCTAGAAAGTGGGAACCCTGGGAGCCATTGTGGGGGCTGCCCACCACATACGCTGAGATGACAGCCACTCAGGCACTTGGACCTGAGTCTAAATATAATAGGAGGCCCTGGAGGGTTGCGAGCCAGAAGGAGATGATGTCTGAACGTCATTTCATTTCAACCCTCCGTAGGGACACTGGGAAACAGGCAAGAGGGGAAGTGCCTCTCCCAGACGCCCAGCAGACCCAAGCCTCTTTGCGTTGTATTCTCTGCTACAGCCAGCCCTTTCTGTAATCCTGGCACTGCCAAGTCTGTGCAGGAGCTACGTGTGGGAGCAGCCCACGGGATTCACAGATTCTGAAGGGATCTCTAGGTCTATACACCTGATGACATCCCTAGGAAGTAGATGCTAGAATGACCCCCACTACACAGAGAGGGACATGAACAGAGGAGAGACCCTGAGAGGGGAGGCAATGAGAGACGCAGGGTTGTCCAGGGTGACATCACTGGCAAGAAGCAGGAGCGGGACTGAATTCAACTCTGTGTCCTCAAAGCTGGGGCCCCGGTTGCGTCCAGACCTCCCCAGAGGCTGTGGGGTGGACTGTGTTGGTGTGACTGTGTCTGGACAGGGTACGGAGATGGAGAGTGAGCAGTCAGCAACCCGGGGGGCCCTTAGGAAGGTCTTGTGTGAGGAGGAAGCTTAGGTAAGGGGATCCCAGGGAGTGACCTCACAGAGCCAAACAGAACTTGGAAACCCTGGTAACTAGGCACACACATCCTAAACACAGCCCCCAAGCGAGCTCACTTGTCTAGCACTTGTCTAGAAGGAGCAACATGTTTAGTTGCTGCTTCCCAATGACCAGGGGCCGGAGCCCCAGGAAAGCCCCCAAACACCCATGCAGATGCTGGTGCCCCTCTCACGGCCGACAGCTCTTGCCGTTTACCCGGAGGGACGGAAAGGTAACACCGGGAGGCCCAGGGAAGGCCATTCCAAACCAGGCTACCACTATGGTCCCATCTGGGCAGCCCTACATCACCTCCCCATGTGTACCTGGAAGGGCGGGTTCATGTGGGTAGACCACCGTGAGCAGGAGCAGTCGGTGAGGTTTTAGAAGCCTGGGGGGTGTCGGTCAGATTCAAAGCCCAGGTCAAGGCCGGCTGGGTGGGATGTGGAGTGAGGGGATGGCACCCTTCTGCCTGAGGTTTATCCCAAGCCCCTGAGGTGTAGGTCTTTCCTCAGGGGTGGAATACTGTGCAGACACAGGTGTGTGCCTGATCTGGGAGAATTAGGTCCAGAGGGCAGAAGCAGCAGCAAGGACAGCTGGGCAGGGCTCTGATGCCTCTGGGACAGAGCCAGTCACTGTCTTTGCAGAGCTCCAGACAGGAGACAGCGTGGAACTGGTGGAAGGGGATATTCCATCCATCTCCCCGATCGAGCGCCGGTGTCCCACAGGACTGAATCAGCAGCTACCGGGAGAGGGTCTGCAGTGACAGTGATAAAACCTTCAGAGCCACCAGATGACCCTTCTTCAATCCCGGGAGAAAAATTATATCCACCATGTCCTGCAGCAGACCAGGAGGCAGCTGAGGCCCCAGCGTCCATGCAGGGAGCGCCATCCCCTGCACAGGCTCCAGCAGGACACCAGGAGTCACCTGAGGCCTCAGCCTCTGTGCAGGGAGAGCCATCCCCCGCACAGTCTCCTGTAGGATACAGGGAGGCAGCTGAGGCACCAGGCTCTGTGCAGGGAGAGCCATCCCCTGCACAGGCTCCTGCAGGAGACAGGGAGGCTGCTGAGGCCCCTGCCTTTGTGCAGGGAGAGCCATCCCCTGAACAGGCTCCTGCAGGAGAAGAGGAGGCAGCTGAGGGCACAGCCTCTGTGCATGGAGAGCCATGCCCTGCACAGGTTCCTGCAGGAGAACGAGAGGCAGCTGAGGCCCCATACTCCGTGCAGGGAGAGCCATCCTCTGCAGAGGCCCCTGCAGGACACCAGGAGGCAGCTGAGGCCTCAGCCTCTGTGCAGGGAGAACCATCCCCTGCACAGGCTCCAGCAGATCAGGAGGCAGCTGAGGGCCCAGCCTCCGTGCAGGGAGAGCCGTCCCCTGCACAGGCACCTGCAGGAAACATTGATGCAGCTGAGGCCCCAGACTCTGTGCAGGGAGAGCCATCCCCTGCACAGGCTCCTGCAGGACACTGGGAGGCAGCTGAGGCCACAGCCTCCGTGCAGGGAGAGCCATCCCCTGCACAGGCGCCTGCAGGATACAGGGAGGCAGCTGAGGCCAATCTCTGCGCCCTGGGAGAGCTGGCTCGGGAACCTCCCTCATTAGCACCTCCAGTCCCACCTGTTCCACCTGCTCCCTTACCACAAATATCCTTCCCTACCCTGTTTATTGTATTTGTTTCCTTCCTGGTTCCTTTCATTGCTTTGTTTTTATTGTTTATATCTTGAATATTTAAAATAAATTTAACTTTCATCTTTTAACAATTTATTGTTTTTCATTTTAAATTGTACACCTCATGAGCATCAAGTACATTCACAATGCTGTGCATCCATCACCGTTGTCTGGGTTCAGAATATTTCATTCTCCAAAAGGAAACCCTGTTCTAAAAGCACTCACTCCTCATTTCTCCCTCAGGCCCTGGCAACCCCTAATCTGTTATCTGTCACGGTTTTTTTTATTTTTAATCTGTTCTGGATGTTTCCTATAAGTGAAATCATGCCGTAGGTGGACATTTGTATCTGCCCACTCATTTTCACAAGGCCTGATAGGTTTTCCTTTTCTGTTTTTATTTGAAATAGAATTTCTCTAATTTAATAGGAAAATCCCAGATGAGTCTAGATTTCATGTATCCAAGAAAGCCCTTTTGCTACATATGTGCACAATCTTGGGGTACAGACTGTTGTTCTAAGTGGAACACCAGAGCCAGAAGCCACACACGAAATGCGTTGCTCTTCGTGCGGCAGAAACAAAAACAAGAAAAGAGTTGAAAGCTGGAAAGACAAACCATAAACCGGAATGTATTCCTCATAACACAAGGCCAGGGAAAGGTTACGCATCCTTGTGGTCTACAAAAACGGTCGAAAGTCAGAGTTTTAAAAAGAGATAAAGAGCAAACACATTCAACACCAACGAGAGGCGCTACACAGAGGCAGCACGTGTCAGAGATGCGCGAGCTCCCCGAGGAGGAGATGCGCACATGGAGACACTGTGGAGAGGGCACTGGGCCCCATCAGACGGGCAAGGTTCCAGTGTGGTGATGACAAGCCCTGGTGACAATGTGAGGAAGCAGAGGCCCCAGTAGACCCCTAGTGACATGTATGAATGGACACTCCTCTCTGGAGACCAGCCTGCAGGACCCATCGTTGTCCCCAGGGGCACGCCTGTGCTGGCGGTGCTGATCCCAAGACTTCATCCCACAGAAATTCCTGCCCAACTTTTCAAAGATGTATTTTCCAGACTATTCATCACAGCACTGGTTGCAATAGCAAGCAATTGGAAGGAATGCTACTGTCCATGGCGAGGCGATGGGATCCATCCGTCCCATCTGTAAGACCACGTATACGTGATATCAGCCGGGAGACACGCATCTATGAAAATGAATCTGTGTGTGAGAGAGAGACAGAGACAGACAGACAGAAAGAGAGAGACAGAGCCAGAGAGATATGCACCAAATCTTCCATGGGGTTCACCACTGGGGATGGGAATTGCCACTCGCTTCTCTTCTCCTTTAGGGGCCTGCGTGATATTTCAACTTGATAGAATATGCCTCTATTCCTCTTATAATTCTAACAAGATTAAAATCACATGGTTAATGTTATCCATTTATCACTCGTCTTTGGACTGACGTACATTATTTAGTTTTTCTTTGTAAAGGTTTTTATTACAAAGACAATGAACGTTTATTAGAATAAAAGAATGAGTTCTAAGGGAATTAAGAATTAAGTGGAAACTGAGGAGTGCCCTTAATAGGCAGTGTTTACCGTTTCAGTCTTTTGTCTTTGTATGCACGTGTGTGTGCACGTGTGTGCATGTGCCCATTCAGCTATGTGCATCTGTATGCACATGGGTATGTCTATGTGCAAATGTGTGTGAGTGTGCACTTGCGGCTATCGTGTGGGAAGGACTTCAGGGAGTGTGCTCTTCTGGAACCTGATTTCCCCAGGGCTGGACCCTGGCCAGTCAATCCTCTTCCTCCTCTGCATCGGCCTCAGAATTTCCTAAGAGCCTCTGCTGGGCAACACGGATCATTTCTGATTTTTCACTCCCGTCAGCGTGCTGAAAGGGACACCTGCATCCATAAATCTCTACTTCTTTAGGACCGATCACTAGAGGTGGAGATTCTGGCTCATAATGTAAACATGATGTTAAGGTTTGGTCACAGTCTCTGACACCCAAGGTCTCCTTCTACCCTGTGATCTTATTTGGGAACAGGGAGTCCAGAGACCCTGAAGCAGAGACCTGAGGGAGGGAGGGAGAAGGAGGAGCAGCTAGGATGCAGGGGATGAAGGTTCCTGGGGTGACCTGCCCAGCTGGAAGGCCCAGCTCCTGTTGCTTCTGTCCCTACCACTCCCCTCACCCCTGGCCCCGCCCCTACCACACCTGACTTCGCTTTGGCCTTGCCCATGCCCCTCCTGCTCCCTAACACACCTGAGCTGAGCAGCCTGGCCTGCCATCCAGGACTGATGATGATGAGGGTCTGGACACTCCTGCCTGCTCCCTCTCCCTCCAAGCAGAGAGCCCTATCCTCAGTAGGGAAAGCACATCTAGGGCAGTGCAGTGAGTCACAGGGACCTCCTTGAACATGCCCCCTCCAGGGGGAGTTCTCAGTTGCAACAGCAGGACCCACTTGAGCTTGTGTGAGCAGAAGTGACTTTGACAAGACACAGTGGAGGTGTCATAGAAGGTGCCAGAAGGTCAGAGCACGGGGCTGGACGCTTTGGAGAAGGTCATTGTGCCCAAAGCACACCTCAGGGTCTTTCAGGAGTGATGGCTGCCTCAGGCACTGTGCCAGCCCCAGCCCACATATCCAGCACATTCAGCCTCTGCGATGGAGGGGCCCTGCTCAGTGGGGATGAGCGAGAGAGCCCTGGTGACCTCGGAGAGGCACTGCCATTGGAGCCTCGGTTTCCTCACCTGTGAAGTGGGGTGGCAGCTGACATTTCATGGTGGTGTCAGACAAGTTCGCTGAGGCTGCACCTGGAGTGCCCTGCACCTTCTCAGATCTCAACAGCTACTAGCTCTACTGAAGAGGAATCACGGGAGGAGAGATGGGGCTGGGTCCTGGATCCCCACCTGGCTGGCTGACTGCCGTGGGACGAGATGGGGTGGAGAAAGGCATTCCAGAGGAACAGCGGAGTCAGAGCGAGTAGGGCATGCCTGGGGGGAGATCAGAGTGGGCAGAGGCGAAGGGCCCCAAGGGGCTCTCAGTGGGGTGACATCAGCAGGAACAGCTCACGGTGATGAGCACTTACTGGGGCCTCTGTTCTCCTCTTGAGCTATCTCCTTGAATCCTCCCCACAACTCCTTGGGGGAGGAGCAATTATTGTCTTCATTTCACTGATGAGGAAACTGAGGCTCAAAGAGACTTGCCCCCTCTGTGCCCTGCAGAGTGGCAGAGCCGGGATTTGAACCCAGTGCCTCTTAGACCCCATGGGGCCTGCCTGAGAAGGGCTCCCCCATGCTGAGGGAGGGACCTCTTTTCCCTAAAGTTCTGACAACTTTTGGTCCTGATGCCCAGAGAGACCTCACTCTGTGGGGGGATAGGCTGGTCCTTGGTACTGGGAGAGCCCACAGGGCCCACGGCTGGCCATTCCCCGGCCACCATACCCAGCCCCAGGCAGACAGAGTGACCCTGTCCCTTTAGTTCAGTGATGGCTGGAGGCCAGAAGGGTGCAGGCCCCAGGGAGGCCAGGACCCCTGGGCCCGAGGAGGCCGCAGTGCAGGACAGTGGTTTGGAATGATCCAAAGTCAGAGAAACAGGGGTCCTAGTGCCTGCTCAGCCTCTTTCTAGCTGGTGATGCAGGTGAGGCTCTCAGCCTCAGTTTCCCCATCTGTACAACGAGGAAATGACTTGGCCTCCTGATGGGCTGTTGGGAGACTTCCCTGCGGAATGGCTTGAGTATCTCTAGCCTGGTGCCAGGAGCGTGTTAAGAGCCCCCTGCCAGGCTGTCACAGTGGTCTTCCAGGGCACAGGGTCTGGGAAGTCCCTCCTCAGGTTCCCTTCCTGCTGCCCTGCTCCCGGGAACATTCAGCATTGTTTGAGGTGGAGCTGAAGAAGAACCAGGACCACACTGTGTTGCAGGTGACGGAGGCTCAGTGCTGGAAGGAGAGCTGGACATGCTCCATGCCACCGTCTAGGCCTTGTGCTGTGACACCCTGTGAGCCCGCCACAGATAAAGCCTCCTCCTGTATGGATCCAGCTGCTGTGGTTTATTCACTTATTGCTTCATTCACCCAGTCATTCCTTCACTCATTCCCTCACTCACTCACTCCTGCACTCATGTATTCATTCATGCATTCGTTCATTGTTTCACTCTCTCATTCACCCAATAAGCTCTGGTCCCTGCCGTGGGCCGAGCACTGTAACTTCACCAGTATGACCCGATGTGGTCCCTGCCCACCTGGAGCTCACATCCACTGTATGACCTGAAAGAGGGCTGTCCCTCGGGATAGTAGTGGTGATGAGCACCATGAATCCACTTCTGAAAGTAGAGGCCATCCATGCAAAGAGAAGAATGGAGAAAACCCATGCTTGGCACTTCATCGACAAAAAAAATAATTAAAAGTTAAGAAAAATAAAGATATCCTATATTTAACAAAATGTGGGTTCTAATCACAAGTGTGCACTCATTCCTACAACCAAAGAGAAGTAATCCAGAGTGGACTGGGTATTTGTAACACATTTTTACGGCCAATAATAGCATTTCAGTAACATGTTCCAGGGCCTCACGATTTTCCTAAGGCCTCTGTGATCCTCTAACACTTAAATCTTTCTCCTTGGAAGCCTCTGTCCTTTCACCCTCCTTGTTAATGGCTCTTCCACTGCTCGGGGGCCTACCCTGCACGGCCACACTCGTCAGTGAATCTCCACGTTGTTGGGACAGGCTGCCCGCGTTCCTCCCTCAGCCTCACGAGCTCCTGTTGCTTTGGCAAGGTTGGTGTTTTACTGGGTGATCACCTGGCATCCTTCTTTGCAGCGGTTTGCATCTTCCCATGCTGTGTCTCCTCCGAAGACTCCGGGAGGCAGGCCTTTTGTCCCCATCTTACAGGTGAGGAAGCTCAAGTCCAGAAGCCTGGACGACCTACTCCAAGTCACAGCCAGCGTGGAGCCTCGGCAGGGTTTGGGCCCCTAAAGCAGACAAGGTTGTATCGCAAGTGGTTTGTTTTCAGGTGATGGAGGAGGCCCGAGGGAGACCATGGGGGAAGGGAGCCTGGCGGAGGAGAGCCAGTGCGGGGCCTGACGAGGGAGCACTGAGGTGAGCATCCATCCTAGTCCTGTTGGGAGACGAGATCCCACCCGGACTGGCTCTGTCCCCGTGAGTGGAGGGTTTACCCCGGGTCATGAAGGCTTCTGTGCTACAGGCTGGCACAGGCTTGCAGGAGAGGAAGCTCCCGGTGCAGGAGAGAGCCCTCAGACAGAGAGTGGATGCAGGTGCTCCAGGGGGACACTGTGGGCCTGCTGGGGACTGGCTCCCAGGGACTGCAGGGACTCAAGTGGGCTGAGGGAACTGAAGGGCAGCAGCAGCAATGTCTGCAGCGGGGGTCTGCACACATGTCCCACACTTATGCCCCCAGAAAGGCTGCTCTGCATGGCATTTCTCCTCCCAGATGCGTAGTTGGCCCAAACCGCCCCTCCACTCCACACTCCCAATTCCTTTCCACTCGTCTCAGTTTACTAGAAATTCAGAATATTTTAGTTGGTGTTGGAGCCCAGAGACTTTTGTTTGTCCTGCCCATGTTCTAACATTGCTGGCTTTTTAAAGACATCAGGACTTTGACTCCAAAACAGCAAGATGATGAGGATTCCAGAGAGCTTTCTGGAAACAAGACTTTATGCTTTGCAATACTGCCATCCCACCAGCTCTTCTCAAAATCCCTCCGGGACACAGACTCACAATCTTGGGTCCTCAGATTGCTGAAAGGATGAGCCTTTAGAAAGTGATCGGGGTGGGGCGGCAGGACACACCAAATGGTTGAGTGAGGAATTCAGCCAATCCTCTTCCCGGAAAGCCATGATCACACTGGACGCGCTGTCAGAAAACAACTTCTGGGAAGAGACCAAAGACATACAACCAACTGAGGAGCATTTGAAGCTGAGGGAAGAACAGTGAGAGTCGTGGTGTTTTTGCCCAGGGCAGGTCCCGTCCCCACCCCCTCAGTGTGACGGCCCTGTGAGCGGCGCAAGCCTGAAGGGGGGTGGCTTCATTGTCAGAGGTTGCCCACTTGATGTCGCCATGGTTGCGCAAAGCCCGGCCCCTAAGCATTTCTGGAAACAGTAACCATCTCAGTGGCAAGCTGACGTGGAAGGTCAACTTTGCAGCCGCCTGAGGTTGGATCTAGAACAGAGCAGCGAATCAGCCAGGAAGGTGAGACGGACAGCCACACAATGAGACAGACACAGCGGCCTTGATGGGCTGCACATGACCCCAGGGGGTCTGAAATGTTGTGTGCTTGTGCAGGCCTGTGCCCAATCAGGTGAGACCAGGAAGATGGGCATTGTGGGGATGCTTAGAGACCTGCCACCAGCCTAGGCTCTGCCCCCAGGTGTTGCTGCCTCCCAGGAAGTCCAAGTTGACTGAGGGGACAATGCCCAGCCCTGTCGAAGTTCCCTGTCCACTCTGGGGCTCCCATGGAGAGAGGCCTTCCCACCTGCAAGCTTCTCCCCAGGTCTTCTTCAGAGGCTGAAACGAGGTGCTCTCAGAGCAGAGAAGATGGTGAGCAGTGAGGAGAGGCTCCTGAGGAGTCGGCCCTCCTGGGGAAGGAAGCAAATGAACTGGGAGGGTGGAGTGGTCCCTGCTTGCTCTGGCCTCAGCCTCTTCAGTGTACATCTCCCTCCTGGAGGAGACAGGAGCCCAGGAAACCCGGGAGAGCACACCCGGGTCACGATGAGCAACACTCCCAAGGAGGAGGATCTGAGCTCAACGCAGGATCAGCCCAGGTAGGAAGGGAGCCTTTCGCAACCAGGACACTCGAGTCAAGGTCAGCGTGCCCCTGCAGGGATGACCTCCCTGCCTGTTCTACACGTCCCTGTGGACCACTGACTGCTTAGGCACTGGCTTCTGACCAACAGACCCAGCACAAGTGACAGGACGACCCTTCTCAGATTCCATCACCGAGGCTGTCATTCTCTCTCACTCGCTCTCTTGTGTTCCCTCTTCCCTCTTCCCTTGTTCCCCTCTCTCAGTCTGTCTAACCCCTGGACCTGGGGACATACATGGACGTCCTGAGCTCCCCTATGCAGAGGCCCACACAGAAGAAAACCAAGGGAGTGCCCTGGCCAACAGACAGAAAGGAGCCGGGCTCTCAGTGAAGCTGCTCCTGACCGAGCCCACAAGAGTAAGCTTGACAGCACATCTCACCCTGTTCCAGCCTCAGTGGAGGCCACAGCCCCAACCTGGAAGTCGTCATGAGCAGAGGCTCCAGCTCAGTTGTGCAGGATTCCTGGTCCACAGAGATGGAGAGAGAGAGAATATTTGCGGTTTAAAGATGCAGGGTGGGGAGCAGTGTTCTCAGAGAGGAGGAGACACCTCACACCATCTCCCAGTTCCTGGGTCTGGCCTGCCCTTCTCCCTCCTCTCCCCTCCAGGCTATCTGCAGCCACAGTGCCCACCTCTCTAACCTCCTCTGGCCAAACTCACTTCTGCCTGGGTGTCTCCACACCAGCAGTGCCTTCTCCCTGGCACGCTGATCACAGATGAGTGCAGCGCTGGGTCCTCCTGTCATTCTGGTCACAGCAAATGTCACCTCAGTCAGGCCTTTCAGACCCTCCTACCCAGTGAGACCCCAGCCCTCCCTGCAGGACACTCTTTATTTTCATTCCAGTTCATGCTCTTCTCTTTCACGTGTCTCTGATTTTGTGCTTTTGTCCATCTGCCTCCAGACTGAGCTCCTGGTGGGCAGGGACCACTGGGTAGATTTCAGTACCACCTTTGGGACCACCAGGGCTCCCGGCCCAGGGTGAGGGCTTGGCACATAGCTGCCGAATGAACAAATAGGGGCATCTTGGATCCCTCCTTCCTGCTTTTGCTCCACTCAGTCGGTGAAGAGGAACACTAGTAATAGGAAGTGCAAGTGGGTCCTGAGGCAGGCGGAGGGTCAGCATGACTTCTGCATGACTCCTCCTTTCTCCAATTGCTCCAACAAAGCTCAGTGGGCACCACTGACACAGGAGGCTGCCACCTGATGGCCAGCACAGGAACCGCAGCCTCGGGAAGGGACAGCACAGCACCAGGCAGGAATGTATTTCTTATGGAGAAATGCCTATCCAAATGCATTGCCCATTTTTCATTGTGCTATTTGTATTTTATTGTTGAGAGGGGAGAATGTATTATATATTCTCAATAGTAAACCCTTATCAGATATGTAAAGATCTGTAAACATATTCTCCCCTTCTGTGAGTCGTCTTTTCACTTTCTTGATCATGTCTTTCAAAGCACTCAAGTTTTAATTTGATGAAGTTGAATTGATCTGTTTTCCCTTTGGTTGCTTATGTGTTGGGTGCCATAATTACAAACACATTGCCTAATCCAGGGCCATGTTTTCTTCCAATCGAATTGTTGAAGTCTCCTGAAGCCGGCTGAAAGATAAGACTGGCCAGAAAGGACATCAGCAAGCAGTGTGCTCCAAAAGTGGGTGGCAGAAACACTCAGAAGAAGAAAACCTTTCCGTTTCTCTTGTTTTCTCTTTATCTTCTCTCCCTTCCTTTTCCTTTCCTTAGATGGTACAGAGCCTGTCCACCCCCCATGGTGGTTGTTTTTCTCCTCAGAGCCCCAGGACAGAGCTGTATCTCTTAGTTGTAGGTCAACCCATGGGGGTTCTTTGCCTGGAGTCCCACGGCAGTTTATTCACATCTCTTTCATTCAAATGATTTCAGTAGTGTAATTTATCTGTTTAGGCATATCTGTCTTCCTTGCAGACCCCCAACATTTCAAGACCTTTGGGCACATAGTAGATGCTTAAGTACTTGAGTGAATCCGTGAAGATCTTTTGTTGAATACGAATACGATCTAAATAAATACAATACCTACTCAGCACACGAATGCAGGCACTTGAGAGAGAGTTTGGTGTCTGCTGAAGCAGGCTGTGGACCAGCTTAGGGGCTCAGTGCCAAAGTGACCCAATAGATTTAGACAAAATGAACGAGATAATTAACTTCAATTTTACAATTCATGGAGAACAGGAGCAGGATATCTAGGTGTGAATCGGGACTTGATCATTCTTGTTGCATCTTTGGAAAATCCAGTCCTTTTTCTTTCTATGGAAACGTGACTGGCCAAGAGAGTGAACGGAGGACTGGCTTTTAGAAAGGCAATTTTGTCACAGGAAGTCCTGGAGGAAAATATATGGAAGGAGAGCTGCTAGAAACATGGCAGAGACGTTTTGTGTAGAAACCCTAAAATGTGGGTTTACATGCTGTCTGAAAGAGTTGTAACCCAACTTTTCTCCACTACAGATTTGAGCAGCTTTTAAATATCTAGGTATACAAAAGGATTAGAAAGGAAAATAGATCCAACTGAAAGGAATTTCGGATGGAACAATGAAATGATGCTGAAGTAAGCCAGCGCACTGAAAAGAGTTTCAGAAAGACCTGCAGTCTCTAAAGGCAGTGGGCAATGTATCCATCAGGTTTCAAGTAGAAAGGGAAATGGGAACAATTGTCTGTCATCTCATGTCCAGGAGATGACAAGCAACAGTCTCTCAGAGAAGAAAAAGATTTCTTTCCAACCGGTCGAACCAGCCACCTGGGCCAGGCCCCTTTCAAGTGGACGAGTTTCAGAGGAGAGAGCCCCGGGGCCTGCCGCCAAGTTTCCTGGGGCGTGTGCTGGGCCCCCTCAGAGGACCAGGCAGCCTGGCAGCCTGTGTGCCAGAGCTGAGATCTGGCGGCCTCCCACACCCGGTTCCCTGTCCTGCCCCGTCCTCCCGAGGGAGGCCGATGGTCCTGGCAGTGGCGAGTGGGGTGGGGCTGGCTGTGAAGCTTTCCTGGGATGCCCCGGGAGAGGGCGCCGGGGGATGGGCTGCCCCTGGCCAGGTCTGAGGCACTGACCCAGCTCAGGGCTGTCGGGGGCGGAGAGAGAAGCCCCTCCGCCTCTTCCCTGAAGCTTCTTATGGCTGGCCAAATCCTTCACAAGACAGGTTCGCTGGAGAAAATAATACCCAGCTTAAGAACACGTGTACAGGGGAGAAACCCGCGAAACTGAGTCTCTCAACACAATGGCAGAGATTCTCCTCCTATCTCCAGCTGCAGACAAAGGAGGATGTTGGGGGTGCGGTTTGGGCATGTGAGACTGGAGAAGACAATTGTCATGGAGAGGGACATGTAGACGATTGGATTGTCTGAACCGGTTCCCCTGCAGTGGGGTCAGGCCCGGAAGGGACAGCACGGAGGTGACCATGAAGGGGCCTCTCTGTGGTGTGGCTGGCCCTGGGGGGCCGCGCCTGGGGATGGGGATGGAGGGGGGGAAGTGGGATGGCCTGTGAGTTGGCAGCAGTGGTGGATGCAGATACTCAGAGGTCAGGGATCTCTCACTCTTTCCCTGCCTGTCTGTCTGTCTGTCTCTCACTCTCTCTCTCTCTCTCTTTCTCTCTCGGGGACCTGAGGAGAAGAGGTGGGCGAGCCCTGCCCGCCTCGCCTACCTGCCTTCCTCTCCCCTGGCCCCTTCTTTCTCCGGCTGCTTTGAGTGCCCTGTGGGCTTGGGTTCAACCCCTGAGGCCAAGGGCGCATGCGCCACCCGCCACCGCCGGGGCCTAGGGCGGGCCTCGGGGGTCCTCAGTGAAGGCCCCGCCCGCCCGCCAGGCCAGGCCAGTCCCAGCTGAAGAAGGAACGCCAACGCCCTGCTGGACTTGGCTTCAGCTGTTGTCTCCCTCCCATCCCCCACTTGCAATCAGCTGGCCGGCCGCTTCCCTTCTTTGGAAGCGGTGGTCTGGACCTGGTGGCCAAAGGCCGACTGGGGTGCCAGGTCAAGGCTCTGCCTCGGCCAGCTGCTTTTGCCCGGGCCTCATTTCTTCCTGGAAAGGCAAAACCACGGCCTCACCCCACGCCCGCACTTGTCGACTCCAGCCAGGTGGAGGAAAGGCTCTGTGGAATCCGAAGGGCCGAGACAGGCTTATGGCCAAGCAGTGAGTGAGGCCCCAGCAGGCCGCCGGCTTGGGGAGCCGCTGCCACACGGGCAGGCCCTTCCGGCGACGGGTCCCAGCATCATCTCTGGAGTCGGGAGGGCCTGGCCTTCCTAGTGCCCAGGCCACGGCTCTGAGGAGAAATCCGCGTTGGAGGGCACGCGTGAGGCCCTCGGCCTGAGGGCGCTGGTGCCACGCCGGGGGCGACTGGAAGGCTGGCTGGGCTCGCCTGCTTTGTCCAAAGGAGGCTGGCCAACCAGCCCAACCGGCCACCTGGGCCAGGCCCCTTTCAAGTGGACAAGATCCGGGGGAAAGGGCCCTGGGGCCTGCCGCCAAGTCCCCTGGGGCGTGTGCTGGGCCCCCTCAGAGGAGGGAGCCACCTGGCAACCTGTGTGCCAGACCTTAGATCTGGCGGCCTGCCACACCCGGCTCCCTGCCCTGCCCACGCCTGCCTCCATCCACTCCACGGAGGACGATGGTGTTGGCAGTGCGAGCGGAGATAGTCGTTAGAGACTTCACTTGGAGTTGTAGTCCAAGAGCATCACAGAAGAACACTGAGCTTGGGCTCGGCCATTTATCCGCTTTGTAACCTGGCTGAGTTTTCTAGCCTCTGTACCCGGTCTCTTCATCTAGCAAATGGTGAAAAGAACAACACTGACTATGGCAGGATGTTTTCAGGGTCATGTGAGTTAAGATATGTTCAAGCACAGAGTTTACATTCAGGGTGCAGTCTTTGGCTCAGTAGAAGTCTTCGTTGCTGTTCTTATAATTATCATTATTTCATGTCCTTATCTTCCTCGTGAATTCCCTGTCAAACCAACCATGATCCACGGTGTCAGCAGTTTGATTCCAGGTCCCTGCTTCAAGGCCTGCAGAGGGAACCTCGTGCTCATAACCTCCTGTTTTGATCCCAGTCTCTGGAGGGATGTCTTGACCTCTATCTTGTCTGCACTGAGGCACGGAATGGGGTCCCACACCCAACCCTGCGTCTCTTCCTCTTAAATATCTGATGCTTTGGAAAGACTGTTTACTGTTCACTCGGTGGACTATACTCCTTGACATGAACAACGCACGGGAGGGAGGAGGGAGGAAACACTGATCCATGTAGGGCTCTGAGTTGACCATAACACAGAGTACAGTTGATCAAGGGCCAAGGTAGAGTTCCTTAACGCAGAGATCTGCCGAGATGAGGGTGTTCTGATGTGACACCACCTGACAATAAAGCAAACACGTAAAAGCATATGTAGTGGTCAAAGGGAAAGCACACAACTAAAAGAACTGATCCCATGATATACACTATTCTATTGGTTTATGTATCAAACGAATGATAGGAAATAGCCAGGTGTAGAGATGGTAGAATGGATCAATGTCATAGAGAATTCTTTTAACAGTAGTTCAAGCCTTTTGTTTTACATCATTTATTGGGGTACTATTTTCATCTTTTCCTTTCCTAGTGTCTCCATCGTTCTCAACTTTTCCAAGAGCTATATTTACATTATCCTCTAAAATTTTAGGGAAATTTTAAAAAAGTTATGACACGTTTTAAGTTGTTGATGTTGTATATGGGAGGAGCACTAGATTGCAAGTGAATAAGCGATCATTAGAGTTGTAGTTTGGTAAAGGATGGTAGTTGGAATTGATACCAGGATGTTCTTAACCCAGTTTTTACTTCATTATTTGATGTAGATATCCAAATGCCAGAGCCGGTCATTTTTAATGTAATAACTTGTCTCATTTTAGAATATGTGTTCTTGGAGAGGGTGATGCAGGTAAGTAGAAAATAATTTAATGTAGTGACTTGTTTTTCTCCAATGGATCTCTTACAAACCCAACAGCCATATAGCATTCTTTTGTCCGAATGACCTGATGGCACTTTCTTAACTTTTCTTGCTGTGACTCTAGCAGTCTAGGGTCACACCACCTTCTCTCTCCTAGTCATGCTTTCAGTTGTAAGAGTGACAGTGTCAATAGTATAGTGAGCAATTGGCACACACTCTACTCTTTCCTAATATATGTATACATATATATATCTCAACTGCAAACTTTGGTAACATAACTGTTAAGGTGTGAACTATCTGCAGTGCCCTTAACGACTGATGGCTACACATGATCGTGTACTGACATCATGGTTAAAACCCTTCTTTGCAACATGTGGCCCCTTTCAATTTTATTGTAAAGGAGAGGGTTCAATGACTTTTTTCTTTTGGAATAGAAAGACTTGCCTTTCCATCTTAGAAAATTGAGAACTGGTTTTTTGCCTTTTTTCTTTTTTTGTCTTCAGCTCCTCGTCCTACTGGTTACTAACTCACACGTCCAGTTACTTCAGATTTATGGTGCTACCCCCTTTGCCTTTTTCATGGCTCTGACATTCATTTTTCCATAATCCCTTCTGTGAACGAGGTTTCTCTCCACGCTCATCTAGCGAGGAAGGCACCGATCCTCCTTTCGGTGAACTTGGAGACAGCGGCCAAGGTGAAGCCTCGGTGCCCCTCCACACCAGTGAGCTGCAGAAGGGCTGCAGAGTCCTGTGAATCTTTGGCTCCCCTCCTGGCTCCCTCCAGACTTGGCATTGTCTGCACAGAGGAGCCCGGCTCGGTACAATCGAATTGTTGAAGTCTCTAGAAGCCGGCTGAAGGAGAAGACTGGCCAGAAAGGACATCAGCAAGCAGTGTGCTCCGAAAGTGGGTGGCAGAAACACTCAGAAGAAGAAAACCTTTCCGTTTCTCTTGTGTTCTCTTTATCTTCTCTCCCTTCCTTTTCCTTTCCTTAGATGGTACAAAGCCTGTCCAGCCCCCCCCCCATGGTGGTTGTTTTTCTCCTCAGAGCCCCAGGACAGAGCTGTATCTCTTAGTTGTAGGTCAACCCATGGGGGTTCTTTTCCTGGAGTCCCACGGCAGTTTGTTCATATCGCTTTCGTTCACATTATTTCTGTCGTGTAATTTATCTGTTTAGACATATCTGTCTTCCTTGCAGACCCCCAACATTTCAAGACCATTTGGCGCCTAGTAGATACGTAAGGACTTGAGTGAATCAGTGAAGATCTTTTGTTGGAAAAGATCTAAATACAATACCTACTCAGCGCCCGAATGCAAGCACTTGAGAGAGAGTTTGGTGTCTGCTGAAGCAGGCTGTGGACCAGTTTAGGGGCTCAGTGCCAATGTGACCCAATAGATTTAGACAAAATGAACGAGATAATTAACTTCAATTTTACAATTCATGGAGAACAGGAGCAGGATATCTAGGTGTGAATCGGGACTTGATCATTCTTGTTGCATCTTTGGAAAACCCAGTCCTTTTTCTTTCTATCGATATTTGACTCATCCCAAGCAGCTGCCTTATTGGTATTTATGGGAAAATCAAATTGAAAAGAAAACCCAGAAAAGTATAACGGGTAGCCTTAGGGAATGTCTTAATAAAATAAAAGAACAAATTCGGAGTTAGAACAAAGATTGAATGTCAAATTTACTGGAAATTCCCTGTCTCCTTCCTCCTACACTCCCTATATCCCCAACTCCCTGTCCCTGACTCCCCAGAAGATCTTTTGGATTTCTGGGCCCCTGGCCCAAATCCTCCCCATCAAGACTTATCTCCTCAGCCACCTCCTCAACCAGTTCCCTTAGGTCCCAGAACTCCAACTTCTCCGACGTTCTTTCAGGTGCCTGTTTTAACTTCTCTCACTGTTGAAGACTTACAGGGGGCGCTTAGGCCTGACCTCCAAGCAAGGGGCATCCAGGTTATTTGTGTAAATGTTGAAAACCAGGAAATAAATTTAGTAGAAACACCCAGGAAGGGCAAGAAGTTTCGTTTTGCTGTGTCTTACAACTCCTCCTACTTTCCAGGGCTTTGTAATCAGGCTCTGTCAGCTTCAGACATTCCTATGCAGTATCCACTGAGGATGTATCCTGGACCTCCGCTGCAGAGAATTCATGTCCCCTGGACAGCAGCTGATCTTTTAAATTATAAAACTCTCCTGCTTCCATTGTCAGAAGACCCTACTAAATTTAGAGAAGAATTAGAAAGATTAGTGGCTATTCATAGCCCCACCCACCGAGACCTTGACTGGCTGCTAAGGGGCGTTCTTCCATCCCATGACTACACTGTAGTTATCAGACAGGCCAGACGGCCCCCTAGCAAAAACCCCCCTCATAGAGGAAATAGATGGCCAGACCCTCTCCCAGACCCTCCTGCAGATAACCAGGAAGTGGCACAGCTACGGGCTGATATTCAAGGTTTAATAGGAGCGATTCTAGAGGCGTTTCCTCCTAAAGTTAATCGGTCAAAAATTGAATTATGCACTCAGAACGAGGGGGAACAACATAAAGCTTTTGTTGAACGGTTTATTCAGACTTTCCAAAGACACACTGCATTGAATCTGTAAGCTTTAGAGCATAAGAATCTCCTAATTTCTGCTTTAGTTGGAAATTTTCTTCCTGATATAAAGAAACAAATTCAAAACCGTGTAGTTGTTTGGGCAGGACAACCATTAAGTGTAATAATGGTGGCTGCTACACAATTCTTTGAAAATTGTCAGCAAGAAAACAAACAAACAAAAAGAATTAAAGACAACTCTTCTTGCTTTGCAAATTGAATCTTTTGAAAAGCAAAAATTCAACCCTGAAAGTAAACTAAAGCCCACTCAGAGGGCTCCCTATTTGCCTTCCGACAATTGTAGGTATTGCAAGAAACGAGGGCATTGGAAAAGAGCATGTGCCGCTCTTAAGAGAAGGGAAAGTTTTGTGGGAGATTGGGATTTGGCCACCCTGAAATCTATCTCTTTACCTTGGTTGTTTTTTCTAGGGACATTTGACCTCCCCCACTAACTGCCTAAAGAATTTGACATGGTGGCTCCTTCCTGGAACAGATCTATCATGATGGCTGTAAAGATAATGTAGGGTAAATGTTACAATAGGAAAGGCACCAACAAGCCCCTCTTATCAGAAGTTCTGTCTCTCTGGCCACATTCTCTGGATGACCCTGCGAAGAGTTGCCAGACAATCATTTATATTTATAAGGGAAATCTCCATGTGTAAAGGTATCTCCCTCTCTGTTTGGAGAAGAGAGGGGGATGAGCTCATTTCTAGTGACTTATCAATGTAGAAGATGAGGCCTTGAGCTACATAATAAACCTTACTCTTGTTTACTGTACTTTAGTGGTAATCTCCTGTAACTGACTCCCCCCACCCCCAAAATCCTCCTTTGTCATTGGCTGAAAATGATATTTAAGACGAGAATTTCTGCTATTGTGTTGAGAAACGCAGTGTCCCTGCTTTCTCCCATGTATACATGTGATTAAACTTGGTATTATTTTCTCCTGCTAACCTGTCTTGTTGATTATTTGGCCAGCCAGAAGAACCTTAAGGGAAAGGGCAGAGGGAGATTCTCTCTCTTCCCCCGGCAGTTTAAAAAATGTTCCCGCTTGACCCCAGCACCACCAAAAGGCTCATTTTTCTCCACCTGAGGGACATTTCTCCCTCAAATGATAGGGTCAGCTGATCCTTAGTTGCACTCCTGAGCCTACAGTTAAACTTAAAATAGAGGATCGGAAACTGGATTTCTTAATTGACACTGGTGCGACATTCTCTACTATCCATTCAAAGATTTATCTCTACCTGTTACCTCTGATTCTATCAAGCTGTTAGAGTCTCTGGACAGCCTATTTCACTGCCCATATCTAAGCCCACTCCAATATATTTAGACCCCCTTAACACTCATCATGCTTTTTTAGTTTCTGACTGTTCACCAGCAAACCTTTTTGGCCGAGATTTGTTATGTAAATTCAATGTCACTATAAATTGTAATGAAAAAGATGTTTTTATCTCCTTCCTTCTGACCAAGCCCCAAGTCTCCTACTTTCCATGATGGAAACTTGTCCTGATTTAAATCCTTCTGAGGAAGATGAGTCTTTAAAGAATGTCCCAACCAGTCTTTGGGCTACACATGCAAATGAGGTACGATTGTTGCTTAGTGCTGAGCCCGTGCATGTTACTTGGAAAAAAAATAAACCGTTTCCATCAGTAGCCCAATACCCGCTCTCCAGAGATGCCGAGCGAGGAATTCAACCCGTAATAGACTTCCTTTTGCAACAGGGTGTACTAGCTTTTACTTCCTTGCCCTGTAACACTCCAATCTTGCCAGTAAAAAAGGAAGGCAAATTTGACTCAGACGGGAACCAAATCTATAGATTTGTACAAGACCTCAGAGCCATAAACTCTTTTGTAATTCCTCGGCATCCTGTGGTCCCTAATCCAACTGTCATCCTGACCTCAATACCTGCTGATGCAGCCTGCTTTACAGTAGTTGACCTCTGCTCAGCTTTCTTTTCAATCCCATTACACCCTGACTCACAATTTCTTTTCACATTTACATTTAAAGGGAGACAATTAACATGGACTCGAATACCTCAGGGATATTGTGAGTCCCCCTCAATACTTTCCCAGGTCCTTAAAGCTGACTTGGATTCTGTAGTCTTTACTCAAAGCTCCACTCTTGTTCAATATGTTGATGACCTTTTACTCTGTAATCCAACTAAGCAGGGGGCTCTTACAGATTCTCTTATTCTCCTGAAAGCCCTAGCTGAACGAGGCCATAAAGCCTCCAGGTTTAAACTTCAGTGGGTGCAAATGACTGTTACCTACTTAGGGCATGAGATATCTCAAGGCATTCAAAAGCTAACCTCCAAAAGCCTTGAGTCAATTTTATCCATCCGTCTCCCCAAAACAAAGAAACAGCTACGTAAATTTCTAGGAGCTGCTGGTTACTGCTGCCAATGGATTCTTAATTTTGCAGCCCTTGCTAAACTTCTGTATTCTCTTCTCCCAGATATCACCCCAGAGCCTATTTCCTGGCCCTCAGAAGCATTAAACTCCTTTGAGGCCTTAAAAATAGCTTTGTCCATGCCTCTGGCTCTTGGCTTACCTAATTTTGACAAGCCTTTTCATCTATACTGTCATGAAAATAATGAAATTGCTATAGGCATTCTAGGGCAATCTTTTGCCTCTCAAATACATCCTATAGCATATTTCTCATGCCAACTAGACCCTGTGGCATCAGGCATGCCCCCATGCTTACGTGCGGTGGCTGCAGCTGCCACCCTGATTGATAAGGCCAGTACTCTTACATTAGGCTCTCCCATTCACCTCTATGTCCCACATTCTGTGTCAGCTATTTTGCAAGTTCATAGGACACAACACGTCTCTACACGGTGACAGACCACCTATGAACAGGCTCTTTTAACTAACCCTTCCATCATCTTACATCGTTGCAACACTTTAAATCCAGCTACTTTACTGCCCCTTCCTGATGATGGAGAGCCCCACTCCATTCCACATGATTGCCTTGCAACTATAGAAATGGTCTCAAAGCCATGAGAGGATCTCTCAGACATCCCTTTAGACAATCCAGACTTACTTCTGTTTTGTGACGGCTCCTGTAAACGAAATTCCCGGGGAACCATAATAACTGGTTATGCCATAGTTTCCCCACATGAAACTCTTGAAGCTTATTCTTGGCCCACCATAAGATCAGCCCAAGCTGCTGAACTCATAGCTCTTACTAGGGCCTGCACATTAGCAAAAGAAAAACTGCCACTATTTACACAGACTCCAAATAGGCTTTTGGAGTCTGCCATGTTGTTGGCACAATTTGGAAATCCCGTAGATTCTTAACCTCTGGAAGAACTCCTATTGCTAATGGACACTTAATTACAGCCTTATTACAAGCTATTCACTTTCCTTCAAAAATTGCCATTGTTCATTGTTCAGCCCATACTAAGGAGACTGATGTCATATCTTTAGGGAATGACAGGGCTGACAGAGCTGCTAAACATGCAGCTCACTATGGACCCCCTTATCCGTTTTCCACCCAATTTTTAAACCTGCCTTTATCCCTGACTGATGTTATTAACTATCAGACAAATGCCCCACAATCTGAAAAAGACAATTGGATACAAAAGGGTGCCAAACAGTTATCAGATGGATTATACATTGGACCAAATGGACTTCCAGTAGCTCCTTTTCTTTTGACTTTTTGGCTTGCACTTATCTCCCACCAAATGGGACATATGTGCAAACGGGGGATAGCTAAAGAACTAAAAAACAATTGGTTTTGCCCTGGCATCCGTAAAATTTCTGACCAAATCACCTCCCAGTGCACAACTTGCAAATCTTACCAAGTTTCTGGGAGAAATCGGTGTGATCCAGGAAGTCCTCCCAGGCCTACGCTGCCTTTTGCAGCACTCCAAATGGATTTTATGGACGTGCCCTCAGCTTTAGGTTACTCTCACTGTTTGGTTATTGTCTGTATGTTTAGTAGATGGACTGAATGCTATCCGACCAGACATGCAGATGCCACAACAGTGGTAAAGAAATTAATAACTGAAGTTATTCCTCGCTTTGGCATTCCTTTATAGATTGAACCAGACCAAGGAACTCATTTTACAGCAGAGATAAACCACTTGCTTGCAAAAACTCTGGGGTATTCATTAAAATTTCATACCCCATATCACCCTCAGTCATCAGGGCAAGTGGAACATAAAACTCTAGATATAAAAAGAACTCTAGGAAAAGTCTGTCAAGAAACTGGACTTAAATGGCCAGAAGCTCTGCCCTTGGCCCTTATGAAGATTCAAAATACTCCAAACAAAAGGCATGGACTGACTCCTTTTGAAATAGTTTTTGGATGTCCGATGCCTACTGGCGTCTCTAAACCTTCAATTCCTGGATTAAATGAATATTATGGGAACTTAAGTGAACAATTTGATGCTATGACTAGTTATATACAAAAATTAACTAGTATACTTGAAGCATATCGTCAACAGGTAAAAGAGGCGTGGCCCCCACCTTCTGACAAGCCTTGCCATCCCTTTCGACCAGGAGACTGGGTGTACATCAAGGCCTTTAGAAGAAAACACGCACTGTAACCTCGCTGAGAAGGACTTTATGAAGTCTTACTGACAACCTGCACTGCCATCAAAATAAAAAAAAATATTCCTGGATCCATGCAAGCCACACCAAAATAGACCCAGAACGTCGCTCTCAAGACAGCTGAGAGATAATCCCCACAGGTGACCTTAAACTAAGGATTTCGAGGGCCAAAACCCAGACCCCAGAAGCAGCCGACATCACGAAGTAGACAGCTTTTCCCAAGATCACGGATCAAGAAAACCTTCTTTGACCCATTTCCTCCACCTTGCTTTAAAACTCAGGATATATATACACACTCACACACACAAACTATTAGTGGATATATATATACGTATATATATATATACAATGTATATATATATACATATATATATATATATTTTTTTTTTTTGTGAGGAGATCAGCCCTGTGCTAACATCCGCCAATCCTCCTCTTTTTTTGCTGAGGAAGACGGCCCTGGGCTAACATCTGTGCTCATCTTCCTCCACTTTATATGGGACGCCGCCACAGCATGGCTTGCCAAGCAGTGCGTCCGTGCGTGCCCGGGATCCGAACCAGCGAACCCCGGGCCGCCGCAGTGGAGCACACGCACTTAACCGCTTGCGCCACTGGGCCGGCCCCTATATATTTTTTTTAATCATTTATTAGAGAGCTGACTGGAGAGTGCTGGTCTCTACCTGTCCCTCTTCCCCTCTCTAAGTCTCTGCTATGGGCTCTTTTCCGATCTGTGTCTTGCTTTTACTAACCCTCTCCTTTTCAACAGGTCAGGCGTGCACAGACCAAACACCCCCTTATGCCAGTTTACCAAGCCCTAGCCACGCTAACTAATCAATCTGACTGTTGGTTATGTCAACAGCTAGATAGTGCAAAAGAACCTGAACTAGTCTTTGTTCCTGCTGATATGAACACCTGGTGGACTAAGTACGGAAAATGGATGAATAACAGAGTATGATATCCGCAGCAAGGGAAACCTCACTCTGCTTCATCTCCTGGTGAGTCACTTGGGCCCCAGAAAGACTACTTAAAAGGTCAAAGACTGTCCCTTGCCCAAGTACAAGCAATAAGTGAAAGTTTTTCCCTCTGCATTGAAAGTAAACATGGCGCTGGACCTTTCCTGGGTGACATACCGAGACAATATTGCAGTCAAACTCTGTGGTTTGATTCCGCAGGTGGCATCTTCAGAACTCTCAAGGGAATTGTAAGTGACTCTATCACTACTCCCTCTGGCACAAACATTTGCCAAATCACCAAGTGCTCTGGATGGCTTACGAGCCACCCGTGTGCAACTTGGGGTATAGCAGCTATCCACATGGTTAAGCTGCCCAATGCCACAGACTATATATGGGTGGATCAAAGATCTGGACTCACCTGGTCAGGTGAAAAGACCAGGCTTTATAGCTGCCAAAATCAGACTGCAGGCCTCCTCTACCAGCTGTTCTGCAATCTGTTCTGTTCTCGTAGACTGACAGGAGCTCATGGGAAATGGAGATGTTTAGGTAGTAACAGTGCAAGTGGCACAGATCATGAAATAGTCCAGATCCTGGGAACTACAGACTCAATTCTAACCTTGTCTTTAAACTACACTGGTCTTTTCATTTTATGCGGCAACAAAGTGTATAAAGGATTCCCACCTAATTGGTCAGGACGATGCAGACTTGGATACCTGGCTCCTTCTGTCACCAAACACTCCACCTTAAATGCCAGCCAAATTACAAACTTGGGTTCGTTTGTTCATAAGATTGTGCCACATAAACGTGTCAGTCGAGAAATCGTGGAAAATCCACTTGTATATCACAACTCCAAGTTCTTTTCAGCCTTGAGAGTCCTATTCCCCAGCTTTGGAGATTATGAGTTGGAAAAGGCAATCTTAAATCTCTTTATGGTAATGGAGCAAGAGTTCAACACCACCATGCAAACCTTGAACATACTCCAGTCAGAGATTAACAGCCTAGCATCTGTGGTGCTCCAAAATTGACGTGCTCTGGATGTACACACTGCCCAGCAAGGAGGAGCATGTGCAATCATTGGAGAAAAATGTTGCTTTTATGTGAATCAAACAGGTCAAGTAATATCTAACTTAAATCTATTAAAAGAGAAGATTGACATTTTTCATCAGATAAACGAAGCTCACACATTTTATTGGACTGACTTATTTCCAGGACTGGGGGACTGGTTTAATGGAGTGTGGGGAAATGTGCTCCGATTTGTTCTTTTCTGTTTGTTCATCCTCATTCTAATCTGCTTTCTTTTCTCTCTTTGCAGACTTCTTATCACTCGGATACTAACACGATTTCTCTCTCCACAGTTACCAGCTCAGCTTTTAATATGTGAAACTTTTAGGGAAGTTTCAGAGGAGGGAACTGTTGGTGCTCAGGGCAAGCTACCCCAGGAAGCACCACTCTGGTATGCGGATTATTTCAAGCTGAAGACAATAAGGACTCAGAGAACTCAGGAAGAATATTTGAGTTTCCCCTCCCAAACTGCCTAATGAATTTAAAACAAAAGATCTGTTTCAGGAAGGAGTTATTATCATGACTGCTATAAAGATAATGTAGGATAGAGGTTACAATAGAAAAGGCACCAACAAGCCCATCTTATTGGAAGTTCTGTCTCTCTGGCCACAGGCTCTGGATGGCCCTGCGAGGAGTTACCAGACAATCATTTACAAGGGAAGTCTCCATTTGTAAAGGTATCTCCTTCTCTGTATTGGGAAGAGGGGGGACGACCTCATTTCTAGAGACTTATCAATGTAGAAGGTGAGGACTTAAAACCGCATAATAAATCTTACTCTTGTTTACAGTGTTTTAGTGATAATCTCCTGTAACTAACACTCCCACCCCCAACATCCTCCTTGTCTTTGGTTGGACATGGTATTTAAGACGAGAATCTGCTATTGTGTTGAGAAACGCAGTGTCCCTGCCTTCTCCCATGTATAAGTGTTATTAAACTTGGTATTATTTTCTCCTGCTACCCTGTCTTGTTAATTATTTGGCCAGTCATAAGAACCTTAAGGAAAAGGGCAGAGGGAGATTCCCCCTCTTCCCCTGACAGTGGTGATGCAGGTGGGCTCTCAAGGTTACGCCTATATTGTGGAAGCAAGCAATCAAGTATTTAATGGAAGCATTTCTATGTAAAAGAGAGAAAAGCAAGGTTAATGGTTGGAGCAAGTTGTAAAGCAGTTTCTGAGTATAGGGGACAGCTAGTTAAGAAGAATTTTAGATGTCAGCATCAAAGCATCTTTTGCAGTTTAAAATGTCTCTGATGATGTCATCGGGTAATCTCTTAAGTTTATATCAAGTCCATGAGCTTCAGTTTGTAAGGCTTCAGGGAAAAGGGCAGGTTCAGTTTTCAGTGATTCCAAATGAAAATGATGGAAAAAATGAAAAACGTTAGTTTGGACACCTGTAGCCAGATATTTTAGGAGACTAGAAGAAATCAGGATCCAGTCCAGTCAACAGATATAAAACAAAAACCTTAACAGACAATTAACAAAACTAGGATCTAATATCCGCAAATGTACACTATAGTTTTTACTGAAATATAATTTTTCTTTCTAAGATCACCCTCATTTTTATCAAAGATAGACAAATTAAAACTAACTAGTTTGCAAAATAAGTCTAGTTCCAATAGTGTTGGCCCAATTATTTACATAAGTACAGCAAGAATAGCAATTGATCACATAGGCTCTTTTAAGTCTGCTTTGCTGGAACTTTTTATAAGGAATCTCAGATTGAACTTTAAAGGCCTCTCCAGGCCAGAAAAGCCAAGCCAAAGATTTTGTCATCAGACTTTGCCTGTAATACCTACAGATTTGGGTGAATTCCTCTGTTCCTAGGTTCCCCCAAAATATTTCGAGGTTCCTTGTGTTTGCCAGATAAGTGACATTCTTTACTTATCCTGGTAAGTGCTGCTTGGAACATAAGGTACCAGGCCAATATTTCCACGTAGCTTTATTCCATAAAGTCCAATCTTCATTCCTCAAAAGCTGTATGGTTATATCGCAAATATGATCTTCCAGTCACAGCCTTGGTAATATAACCAGTGTTTCCAATTATGTCCTGTTATAAGGAGAACAGATTCTTATTGAACTTATGCAAATAACTATATTGCCATGAAAACAACAATACTCACTTACTAAGAGTTTCCAAATTCGAGAGATCAGATCTAAGAAATAGAGAAATATTTCAATTTTACTTACAAAAATATCATTTACCAGATTGTTATAAGTCATTAGCTAGCTCAGGAGAAAAGAGAAAAAGTTTTCCTTAACTCTGAAAAATCAAAACATTAAAAATTCAGCAATACTTCAAATGAAAAATCATAAAAATTATAATCATCCTTATCAGTTCATTCAGTCCTGTGTAATCCATTCTTGATCCCAATCTTTCTGTTAGCAGCTTCATGAAGTTATCAGTCTTTCCATCAGGTTTCTGTAATTTCTTACCAAGGTCAGTTTTATGATCAGAAAGTTTGTCAGAAACCTGTACTCCAGTGTAAATGCCAGAGTCCTTTCCATGAATTTTTCTGAAGTTGAAATATTTTGCAAAAGCATTAGAGCAAAGAAATAAGTCTGTAAACAACAAGACCTCAAAATGGCAATTGACAGAGAAATTTGATTAATTTTGTGACACACAACACTTTAAAATAATAATAACCAGAATTATGACTGATAATCAGGACAGATCAGAATTTCAGTAATGTTATACAATTTTAAAACACCTATGTCGATAACATTTGCCCACATAATAGCACCTAAGCAGACTTATCATCACTTGTCTGACAATGCTTTCCATGTAATTTAACATACGGAATAAGCCTAATAAGTTTAGTATCTTTCCCCTGAGAGGAAGAGAGCAAATTTCTTTAAGAAGTTGCAGGGCCCTTTGAAAATTCTCAAAGAAAAAAAGTAAAAAAAACACTTTATTTAAGATATGAATTTTGGGGAGCTTGTCAAAAATAGAAAACGTTAAAGCAAAGAGAGCATTAACAGTCCAAAAACCTTCATAGAGAAACATCAGTCTTTTGAACACAGGAAATTATTTTAACAGTTTTTTTTTGTGTCTTTTAGGTAGACTTACCCAAAGGTAAAGAAAAATCTTTTATAACCTCTTTATCAAGTTCAAGAAAATTATCCTTTTAAGAGAAATAAGACCAAATTATAATTTTGTACCAGCTTCCTTCTGATATTAAAATTCATTTACTTAATTAAATTCATTTCAATCTGAGCAAACTTGACCATACAAAAACTCCTTTTCCAGAATTCCTCTTCCACAAACCTATAACTTTCTTTTTACATTCAGAATTTGTCCCATGTCTTTCTTTTCCCTCCTACTACTTGAAGACAAATTTATCTTTCTTAATCAAATAAAATATTTCCATTCTTTGTTCATTCTTTATGCATCTTATTTTCCTTGTACACAGACATATTTTTTCTTAATATTTAGTAGCTTCAATCACATATACTAATTAGAAATTTTAACTCTTAGAAACCCCAATTTGTAAGTAAAAACTAAGTAAACCATTATAAACTTTCTTTTACATTAGTATATTGTGGCTTGGAAAATTTATAAACACTTCATAACTTCTAGAAATATGTTACTTTATAGTACAATCTTTTAATAAAACACATGTTTACCAATAGACCCAAAACACCTTTTAGTTTTCCTGTAATGAAAAGCCCAAAGTAGACAATCGTGAGTTTAGCAATCAATGTCTAATATCTTATCTTATTTGGAAATGATGATACTCAGTGAATTTTTATCACAAAATTTAGCAAAACTCTAAAGTTTTAAGTCACCAAAAAGATTTTGGAAGATGTAACCACCATAACACATAATTATTATTTAAAGTTCACCCAACATTCATCTTTTTCACAACTATTTAGTTACTTGTTCCCAATAATTATTTAGATTGTCTATAAGACTTCATAAGACATTAGATAAAATTAGCCATCATTTAAATTACTATTTTTGTTAACCAGTTCTGTAATAGAAATAACATCAGTTTTTTGTACAAAAGTTCATGTAAATTTCATCACCTCTTATACCTTTAAACATAGTTATCATTAAGATTTTTATCAATAGGTGTTGGTCTTCTAATTTTGGACAAGGGAAGCATTCCCAGTCAGACATTTTAAAACATACACAGGCAAAGTTGATGTAACCTCTTTATATAAAATTAGCTCAAACATTCCAACCTTTATAATCTTATCAACACTTACACTTTTACATGTTCTCAATTCAATTGTAACCTGAGTCAAGCTCTTAAGGCTATTTAAATTTTTCCCTTCCTTTTTCTGGCCCTTTTTTAGGTACCAATTAAACAATTGTGTGAGAGCTCTCAAAACATATTTTTTTTCCTCAATTTAGAAGTTTTCCCAATTCAAAGGATCTGTCGTCGGGCCATTGACGAGTAGGATCTTCATTTGTCTATTTATTCCAATAGTGACTCGATCCAATAAGCCTTTTTAAGGAAAGACCCGGTGGTAACTTTCCCATGCTTAGAATAAATCTTTACCATGGACGCAAGAGGCGTCCCTGGTGAGGGCGCAGATGATGTAGCCCCCATGATCCAAAGAATTCACTCCCAAAGATATTCAGAGAAAGTAAAGACCCTCGTTACACAGGCGGTAAGGATGGTGTAGTGAAAACGGTGTCTCCGGTCTCCTACAATAGTGTGGGACGCCTCCAGTCACAGAGCCGCTAATCTGTGACACCGGGCAGGCAATATTGGAATGGGATTTTTCCAGCACTAACAAGCAACTAAGGTTAAGACGACAAAAGCCCTTATGGACTAGGTCCTTTATGACAAACTCCCCTGAGAGCTTGGCACAGCCGGACAAAGAGACAGTTCAGAACCCCAGTCTATTCGACTGGCCACCAAGGGGCACCCCGGTAAATGCACCTTCCGTATGGTGGAGACCAAGGAGAATATTCTCACTGGTCACAAAGCCAAGTTTTCTCAGGACACAGAACAAGACAGAAGGAAAAACCTCATCCGGTTTTTTTCTTATGTGCACAATGACAGCTTTAGCCACGCCTTAGGTCTCTTTGAGTCAGAATAATACCTGGGGGGGGAGATGCCACGGGGTTGGGGACTGTGTGCTTTACAGAGTACCTCGTCATTGCATGGACATTTTCTTGCAGTTGGCGGGGGACCTCTGTCATCTACCCCGTTCCGTGACCCAACTTATCCTGTCACGGGAGTCTTCTGAAAGTGGCGAGTGCCCTAATGGCTCTTAACTGCTCGACCTGTGCCCACCAAATTTGCGACCTTTTTGGCTTCCAAGATGCCCTTGGCAATGGCCTTCACTTCATGTGTATATTAACCCACAGCAAAGTTTGTCTAAATAGACGCCAGTCTGGTGAGACCCGCAAACTCACCAGTCTGTGGGGCCGGCCCGGACATTAGGCTTATAGGGTCTATGCCTGCGTCCTACCCTATGGTATTTCCTTCTTATGACACACGATACAAAAGACAGAGACAAAAGAGAAAAACAGAGACAATCTCTGGGAGGAAAAGGGATCAAGATCAAAACCAAGAGTACTCTACCAAATTTACCAGTGTCACTAAAAGCACAAGAAACTAGTTTCCCAAATATTTGCTCCTGCTAATCTAAATTTTGAAAGAGAAAAAATTTCTCACCACCTCCTTCCACCGGACTCCACAGGTAGAGATTCCGGGAGGCTGACGTGGTAAGAATCTTACATTTTGCCGGCTATCGTCAGGGGGTCCCGTATTTCATCCCCTGCAGTAATCTAGGGAGAAGGCATTTCTTCCAGCCAGAGAACGTAACTTGCCATGCAGTGTAGCCCCACGTTGGGTGCAAAAACTGTTGAGGGAGTGAGAGAATCTCCCTTTTCCCTTTTCTTAAGGTTCTCATGGCTGGCCAAATAGTTAACAAGACAGGTTAGCAGGAGAAAATAATACCAAGTTTAATAACATGTATACATGGGAGAAACTCAGAAATGAGCAACTCGTCCCTCTGTCTAAGCTGCCCGATTAAGTGTTGTAGCTAAAGAGGAGGAAGGTCTTGGGGGTGGGTAGTGGTCTAGGACCACAGAGGGCAAGAAGACAACTCACATGGAGATAGAAATGCAAATGTTTGCCTGACAACTCTTCCCAGGGTCATCTATAGATAATGTGGTCAGTGAGAGATACAGTTTTTGATAAAAGTGGCTTGGTGCCTTTCCTATTGTAACCTCTATCCTACGTTATCTTTACAACCATCATGATAATAACTCCTTCCTGAAACAGATTTTTTGTTTTAAATTCTTTAGGCAGTTTGGGAGGGGAAATTCAAATATACTTCCTGAGTTCTCTGAGTCCTTATTGTCTTCAGCTGGAAACAATACACACACCAGGGTGGTGCCTAATGGGGTAGCTTGCCCTGAGCACCATTACCTCCATTTATAAGGATGCCCCCTTTATATAGATTCTGTACAAAATTGCAAAGATCACGTTTTCCTTTTTAAAATTTATTTGTTTTAACTTTTAATAGTGAGAACTTTAGTGTTGGGTAAACTGCTGCACAATTACTGGAAATGCTGAGAGTCTTTTTGAAAAGTGTAGAAGTCTAAAGATAATGAAAAGTACATTTCTCCAATGTCAAGTCCCTTGATGATCTGATAGGCGTCTGTCTAGTTGTACCCGGAAGAGATGGAAGATTGAACACCAGCACAGCACACAAGGAAACAGGCTGCCAACTTGAGGACTTCCCATGGACCACAGAGTGCCTAGCAGACTCTTGGAGATTAAATCTGGGCTTTGTCCATGGGTTGTCCCTGAGAGGAAGATTTTGCTTAAATGACCAGAGAATAGACAACGTATTTTGTTGATAATAATTCTTACCATGTAAATTTCTTTATAAATCTCTGAATAAAATAAAAAAATTTAATCCTCATAGAAATCAACTCTTACTGACAAGCCCCACAGCCTTCTCTAGAGAGCTCAACAGAAAATGTCTCCACTGACTGTGACTTGCTCTTCTCTGAAAGCCAGCCAGCACTTCACTGATAGCCCTGGATAAGGAAGGCCAGATACAATTCTTGGAAGATATTTAGCTGAATTCAGAACCAAAAATCCTACCTCCAGTTGGCTCCTCTGTGAGAATGGATGGCCGGCCTTGTTTCACAGCCTGAGCTGTTGAGGTTTCATATGAGATAAATTGCTCTGTTCTCCAGGGATGGAAAAATTGGACTGTGACATAGATTCAGGGCTTAGATTTTGCAGGTAAAGATAGGGTCATAGAGGGGAATAAAGATTTCAGCAAATTGGTTTGTTGTTCTCTACAATGGAAATAATTTAAGAAGCAGATAGTCTCTCACTCAAACTTCTCTTCCCTGTTCTCTATCTGTCATATCACTGTAAAAATTCTCTCTATGAAAATTTCAGTTTTTTTCTTTGTAGTGTCTTTATTATCATCTTTATGAATTCTTTGACTTCACCACCTTCTTGGCACCACAACGTTAGCCATTGAGATATTATTATAGATTCAGTTTTGCAACTTCATCCCTTTATCTCTATTTCCTCTGCCATTTCATAGTTTTAGTTCCTATTGTATCTTATGCTTGAAAACACTTGAAGCTTACAGTGTGTATCAGTTCCTTATTTTCTCAAATTTTTATTATCTAAGTGCCCTCAACTATCACTTTTTTTTAGAAAAGAAGTGAAATACATAATAGAACAGTACACTGTAATAAATTGACCACTTATAAAATTAAGTTCAACCTGAAATCCCTCCCCACTTAACAGAGACCATATTTTATAATTCACAATACTTTAGTGTGGGCAGGGTCAGTTTATCAAGGATTTTGGATGTTTTAAACCATGTGAGATATATACAGTGTAAGGTAAAATCGTTAATCTTGCAGAAGTTGTAGAATTTCCTGATGCTTAGGGAAATTGGTGGTGGAGAACCTGAATCATATGAAAAGTAGTTGATTAATTAGTACCTGAGTTTGTTAATTTGGTAAGGATGATGATGAGACATACATGTTGAAAAGATAACTTTGCATATCAGAGTATTGTCAGAGGCCACTGGGAAAATTCACAATATTCTCAAATACTACAAAAAATGACCATTTTTTTCATAAAAGATGTCATACATGACGGCATCATATACTTCTGTCAGAAAACTTGCAATGAAGAAAATTAACACTTGAGTCATTTTAATTCTAACAATTTGTTCATGCTTACTAGTAGGTTAAAAAACTGTTTAGAAATAAAGTGATAAGTGATGTACTTGCTTAATTTTTAAATTTTTTTAGTAAAAAACTTTTTCATATTTTTAAAAAATATTTATTTGTATTTATTTTATGCTGAATTTATTCCTGGGCCAAAGACTTTTTTTTTTAATTAACTAACACCAATTCTTTTCAAGCTCTTTCAAAAAGTTGAAGAGGAGAAAATACCTCTAAAGTCATCCTATGGGATTAGCACTACCTTGATATCAAAGCCAAAGACACTAAGAGAAAAGAAAACTATAGGTCAATATCTTTGATGAATATTGATATAAAAATCCTCCATAAAATAGTAATAAACTAAATTCATCAGCATATTAAAAGGATTATACAGCATTTTTAAGTGGGATTTATTCCTGGAATACAAGGATGTTTCAATATATGAAAATGATTTAATGTAATAAACTACATTAACAGAATGAAGGAAGAAAACACATGATCATCTCAATGGATGCAGAAAAAGCATTTAACAAAACTCAACATGTTTTCATGCTAAAATCACTAAAAAAACACTCAGAGTAAAAGGAAACTACTTCAACATAATAAAAGCCATATATAGAAATCCACAGAGAACACCATATTCAAGGGTGAAAGACTGAAAGCTTTTTCTCTAAGATCAGGAACAAGACAAGAAGGCCCATTTTAACCACTTCTATTCAACATGGTATTAGAAGTTCTAGCCAAAGCAATTAGGCAAGAAAAAGAAAGAAATAGCATCCAAATTTGAAAAGAAGAAGTAATATTATATTTGTTTACAAAGAGTATCTTATATGTTGAAACCCCTAAAACTTCCACCAAAAATTTGTTAGAACTAGTAAATTCTGCAGAGTAGTGGGACACAAAATCAACATGCAAAAACTAGTTGTTCTTCTATACATTAATAATAAGTAATCTGAAAAAGAAATTTAAAAACTTTACATTTTTATTTACAATAGCAACAAAAGAGTAAAATACTTAAGAATCAACTTACTCAAAGAGGTAAAAATTCCAATGATGGTTTTGCAAAAATAGAAAAATCTATCCTAAAATTCATATGGACTCTCAAGGGACACTGAATAGCCAAAACAATCTAGAAATAGAAGAACAAAGTTAGAGAACTCACACTTCCTGATTTCAAAACTTACTATAAAGTAATCAAAACAGTGTGGTACTGGCATAAATACACACACTATACTAATGAAATAGCACAGAGAGCCCAGAAATAAAACTTTGCATATATGGTCCAATGATTTTTGACAAAGGTACAAAGATCATTCATTGGAGAAAAGATCAATTTTTCAACAAATGTTGTTGGGAAAACTGGATACCCACATGCAAAAGAATGAGGTTGGACCCTTACTTTACACTATATACAAAAATTAACTCAAAATGGATCAAAGATATAAATGTTAGAGTTGAAGCTATAAAATCCTTAGAAGAAAACACATGGTAAAACCTGTATGTCATTGGGTCCAAATGCCATTGCAAAAATGATTTCTTTAATATGACATCAAAGACATAAGTAACAAAAAAATAACAAATTGGACTTCATCAAAACGAAAAAGTTTTCTGTATCACAAGATACTATCAACAGAGTAAAAAGGCAAACCATGGAATGGTTGAAAATATTTGCAAATCACAAATCTGATAGGGGATTAATATCTAGAATAAATAAAGAACTTCTACAACTCAACAATAAAAAAAACCTCAATTTAAAAATGCACAAAATACTTGAATAGACATTTCTCCAAGGAAAATATAAAATGAACAGGAAACACAAGAAAAGATGCTCAACATCACTAAGTATCAAGAAAATGTGAAATAAAAGCACAATGAGCTACCTTTTCACACCCATTAGGAGAGTTACTATCACAAAATCAGAACATAACAAGTGTTGGCAAGGATGTTGAGAAATTGGAACCCTTGTGCTCTGAGTGTGAGAATATAAAACTGTGGAAAACAGTATGGCAGTTCCTTCAAAAATTGAAAATAACATTACTATATGATCTAGAATTTCCACTTATGGGTTCTGAAATAATAAAAAACATATTTATCGGCCTCTGCATCCAGTTCTTGGCACAGAGCTCCTAAAACCTTTGTAATTTCCCCAGTGATAAGAACACTAAGAGAATCTTTTGTTCTATTGAGGCAATTCTGGGTGGGCTCCTGGATGGCTCCTGGATGGGGGTTGGTCACCAGAAAGACCAAGCCCTGATTAGAAGCTTCGAATTTTTAGCCCTACCTCTTATCCTCCAGAGAAAGGAGAGGGGCTGGAAACTGAGTTAATAATTGATCATGCCTATGTGAGAGAGCCTCCATAAAAATCCCAATAGAAGGCGGTTCAGAGAGCTTCCAGGTTGGCAATGACAAGGACTGCTTGGAGAGTGGTGCACCTGGAGATGGCATGAAAGCTTTGTGTACTATCTCCATAGCTTTCCCTATGCACCACTTCCAACAGGCTCTTCTTGAATTATATCCTTTTATAATAAACTGGTGATCTAGTAAATGTTTCTCTGAGTTTTGTGAGCCACTTTAGCAAATTAATCAAACCCAAGGAGGAGGTTGTGGGAACCTCTGGTTTATAGCCAGTAAGTCAGAAGTACAGGTAACAACCTGGGCTTGTAACTGGCATCTGAAGTAAAGGTGAGGTTGGATGGGTACGCAGAATTATAGGACGGAGCCATCAACCTGTAGAATCTGATGTATCTCTGGGTTGTCAGCATCAAATTGAGTTGAATTATCTGGCAACCAGCTGGCATTACAAGAATTGCTTCTTGGAGGTGTAGGGGACCCTGTTATATGTGAAAAAGTGAATCTGAGAACACCATTTATGGGTATACACCCAAAAGAACTGAACGCAGAGGTATAAAGACATATATGTACACCCATGTTCTTAACAGCATTATTTAAAATAGCTGGAAGCTGGAATCAAGCCAGGTGTCCATCAGTGGATGAGCTGCCAAAAAAATGTGGTGTATACACATAGTGGAATACTATTCACCCTTAAAAAGGAAGGAATTCTGACACATGTTATGACATGGATGAACCATGAGGAATTTATGCTAAGTGAAATAAAGCCAGTCACAAAAAGAAAAATACTGTATGATTCCACTCATATAAGGTAATTAGAGTAGTCAAATTTATAGGAATAGAAAGGAGAATGGTGGTTCCTAGGGGCAAGAGGGAGGGATAACAGGGAGTTGTTGCTTAATGGGCACAAAGTTTCAGTGCAAGGTGAAAATAGTTCTGTGGATGGTTGGAGGTTATGGCTACACAATTATGTGAGGGTATTGAATGTCGCTGAACTGTACACTTAAAAACGGTTACAATTTTATGTTCTGCATATTTTATAACCATTAAAAAATTACTTATTTTCAACAAATGAACAAACACTAGCTACATGCAATAGCATGGATGAATATCACAACCATAATGCTGCATAAAAGAAATTATATTCAAAAGGCTATATATTTTATAATTCCATTTATATAAAATCCAAGAAAGAAACAAAACCGAGGTCAGGCTTCTAGTAATGGTGGAGTAGCCTGTTGAACTAACACTCTCACAGATAACAATGATAAAATGTGCACAAAATATTATATATATTTATACAGACTCGTGTGGCTATATGTAATACACATAAAATAAATGTGTACTTGTGTGTATGTATAAATCACTTCCAAAAGCAAGCAGAACTGAGAGGGAATCTTCCTTTAAATGATGGGAATTGCACCAGGAGATATTTGCAAGCTTGAATCTTTTGCCTCAAAGCATTCCAAAATCTGTACATGGCCTAGACAGGGGAAAAACTACAGTCTTACTTGTAATGTTAGAGGATGTATTTTTGGGCTGGCAGAGTAGCTGGAAAGTTAGGGGAGAAATTCTGGAAGGGAGGGAGACACAAAGAGGAAAATCGCAAAATATATATGTAAGTCTCTCCCCCACACACACCAAATTGGCAGATCTTTGAACAACACACATACAGGGTAGGCCCCAGAAGGCCTAGTGTAAAAACAGCAGTTGGAAGATGAAAGAACTGACTGAGGATTTCAGCTATGCCCACTGTAAAGGAGATAGGATTGGAATTTCAGTCCAGCCAAGTTGATTCCCTGCTAGAAAAGTAACAACACTCTTCAAAGTAATACAACAGAATCCGGAGCCTCTATACCTATCTTTCATGATTTCCAGTACACAATTTAAAAGAATCATGAGATTTGAAGAAACAGGAAAATGTAATCCATATGTGACCAAAAGCAGGCAGTAGAAACTCTCTCCAATGTGTTGCAATTAGCAGTCAAGAATACAAAAGCAGCTATTATAAAGATGATCATGGTGGTAAAGAAAAATATTCCCATAATGAATGAACAGATGTGGGAACTCAGCAGAGAAGTGGAAATTACACAAAAGAACCAAATAGGAAGATGAAATAAAATAAACACATTTGAGTTTACAAGTAGATGAGAAACAGTAGAAAAAACATGGAGATACAGCAATAGAAATTTTCCAGTCTGAAGAAAAGAATGTAAAAATTTTGAAGAAAAACGAAGAGAGCCTTATGACCTGTGAGATGATTGAGTCCCCAGCAGAGAGGAGAAAGACAGAAAAATTAAAGGAGGCAGAAAGGCAAATCAATAAGTAATAGCATAAAACTTCCAAAATTTCTTGGAAAATCTAAAATTTTAGATCCAAGAAAGTCAGCAAACTCACAAAATAAAATATAAATTAAAAGCATACTTAGGTACATGATAGTCAAGCTACTAAAATCCAAAGATAAAAAGAAAATCTTGAAAGCAGTCAGGGAAATACATATATACAGGGGAAGACATTACATACAGGGAGAAATAAGGTGAATGATGGATAATATATTATCAAAAACAAAAGAGACAACTCAACAACAAAATGACATCTTTCAAGTGCAGAAAGAAAACCCAAAAGTCAACACAAGATTCTATATTTAGCAGAACTCACTTTCAAAAATGAAGCAGAAGCCACAACAAGATGCTGCACGCCTATTAGGTGCCTGAAATAAAAAATAAAATTGCAAATACCACATGAGGAGGTGGGTCAGGAGTAGGAGCAATTAGAACTGGGAATGCAACATGATAGTTGCATTCAGAAAACAGTTGAGCACGTTCTTATAAAGCTAAACATATACTTATTATATGACTCAGATATCCCACTCCTAGGTATTTACTGAAGAAAATTGAAAACTAATGTTTAAACAAAAATCTTTGTGGGAATCTTTATAGCCATTTTATTCATAATTGCCAAAAGCTGGAAATAAGCTAAATGTCCTTCATCAGGTGAATGGAGAAAGAAACTGTGTTGCATTGGTACATTATAATACTACTTGGCAAGAAAAAGGATAAACTCTTTTTTTGTGTGTGTGTGAGAAAGATAAGCCCTGAGCTAACATCCATTGCCAATCCTCCTTCTTTTTTCCCCCCAAAGCCCCAATAGATAGATGTATGTCATAATTGCACACCCTTCTAGTTGCTGTATGTGGGACACTGCCTCAGCATGGCCAGAGAAGAGATGTGTGAGTGCGTGCCCTGCATCCGAACCTGGGCTGCCAGTAGGGGAGCGCATGCACTCAACCGCTAGGCCACGGGGCCAGCCCCAGGATAAACTCTTGATTCACACAACAACATGGATGAATCTTGGATGCATTTCTCTAAGTAAAGGAAGTCAGATTCAAAAGGCTGTATAGTATATGATTCCATTTATATGACTTTCTAGAAAAGGCAGAATTACAGGGATGGAAAATGATCAGTGGTTGCCAAGGGATGGAGTAGGGGAAGAGGTTGAATACAAAGGGATAGCATGAGAGAACTTTGGGGGTGAAAAACACAGCTCTGTATGGTACTGTGGGTATGGATGCATGACCGTAAAGTCAAAACCCATAGAACTGTACACCACAAAGAGTGAATTTTACTCTGCAAATTTTAAAAATCAATCAGGATGCTGGGGAACTCAGATGGAATGCAGTGACAAATGAATCTCACTGTATTACAAGCATGTGACCTAACCATACAGAAGGGGTGGGGATGAAAGGTCCTGACCTAAGTTACTTTGGAAGATAGTGATTTGACGGGATACTGTAGAACTAAAGTACTGGACACAAACACTGTACTCTAGGTGGTAAATTTGTTTTTCATAAGGGTATGGATTAGCAATTCTGAAACTAGTTGACACAGTAAATATATTGTAGCTAACTGGAGTTAAGTTTCTCACTGTTGGTGAAAGAAGTTACAAATAAACAAAAGGAGAATGCTAAAATAAACTCTGTGGTGCTGGATTGGAGTTCGAAGTATCAGTATGAATCCATGTCTCTTTTAATATATCTATCCAAATAGATAGATAGACTGATATATAGATGGATAGATCGATAGACAGATTTGTCTACCTGAGTTTATATTCATACATACATTTCCAAGCTCTGCTGAGAGGGTCCAGAAGCAGTGACACTCTAGTATTAATGAGCACACCTAGCTCCCAGATCTTGTTTTTTAAATATCATTCTCCAATAAAATAAAGCAGATTTTCTTGGAGAAATGGCTAATTCTAGGGCTGGAGATGAAAAATACAAGATGAGCCTGGATCATCTTGTAGTGCCAGAAAGTAGGAAAGTGCTTTCAAAAAAAAAGCACACAGAAAATGATGGGACATGTCAAAAGGAATCAATCTGAAAGACTTTCCAATGACTCAAGCTGGAAAACTCTGAGCAACAAAATAAATAATGGTAGCATTGGATAATTACTCAGAGAATAAAATAAATATCCACGAGGCTATACTGATATAAAAAAGATTAAACAAGAAAGGAAGGGAAGGAAGAAAGAAAAAAGGGGAAAAAAAAGAATGAGAGAATGAGAGAAAGAAAGGAAGAAGGAAGGGGGGGAGAAATCTTGCTCACAGAATTCCAAATAATAAAAGCGCTAGATAGCATGAAATAGAAAATTGCCACTTTAACACTACAGTAATAATTATTGTTGGAAAGAATGACTGATGAACGCAAAAACTGTGGATGAAACTTAAAGAAGAAACAGTACATTTGCAGAGTCTCAAAGCATTTCCTTTCCAAACACTTATTTCTCTTATTTCTTTTTATGATTTTATTTATTTATTTATTTTTCCCCCAAAGCCCCAGTAGATAGTTGTATGTCATAGCTGCATATCCTTCTAGTTGCTGTATGTGGGACACGGCCTCAGCATGGCTGGAGAAGTGGTGCATCGGTGTGCGCCAGGGATCCGAACCCAGGCCGCGAGCAGCGGAGCACATGCACTTAACCGCTAAGCCACGGGGCCGGCCCCTCTTATTTCTTTAAAATACCTATGACTATTTAAAGCAAAAATTATAACACTGTATTGTGGGATTTATAACATAAGTAGATATGAAATTTATGACAGCAATAGCACAAAGGACAGACAGAGGTAAATGGAACTGTTCTGTAGCAAGGATTCCATATTTTACATTGATTAAACTGGTGCACTATTAAGTCTAGGTAGGATGTGATATCTTAAAGGTGCATATTGTAATCTGGACCACCCAGTAAGAACACAAAGGTGGGTCACTTAAATGTTAATAAAAGAATTAAACAGCATTCCAAAAAACGTTTTTACAAGACTGTTCGCAGGAGATGACCTGCACGTCCCCAGGAGGAAGATGAGTGCACTTTGGGACCTCCACAGAGCAGAACGCCCTCAGCTGTGCCGAGGAGCAAATGCTGACACACACATGCTGAGAGAGACTCATCAACCTCGTGCTGAGGGAGGCAAGCTGGACAGAAAACAACACACATGGGATGATTTCAGCCAAGATGAACCTATGCTGAATAAACCAGAACAGGGGTTGCATCGGGGCAAGGAAAAAATAGCCTGGGAAGGAACAGGAAGGAGTTTTCTGGGGGTGATGGAAATATCCTATTCTTAAAGGGATGAAAGTTATATGGGCATGTTTATTTGCCAAAACTGTACGGTTGAGATTTGTGCCTTTCAGTGTGCATACATCTTACTCACCACACACGCACAAAGGCTTAAAAGAATAATAAAGTGAGGTGGGAATGGGATGGAGTGTGGATGAAACAAAAATAGCAGATGATTAGTAGTTGTTGAAACTGGGTGACGGGCCTACTGTGCTATTTTGTTTATTTTGTATATTGTTTAAATTGTTCTGTAATAAAACACTTGTATAAGAAGACAAACTTGACATACAGTGTTCGCTGGTAAGATATCAGTTACCTTTGGGGAGGAAATAGGGAGAAAGGGATTGTCGGGGCCTGAGTAAAGCTGGTGTTAGTTCTTGGTCACACAAGTGTGTTCACTTTTTAATAATTCTTTGTGATTTACGTGGATGACTTCTGCATATATTTCTGTACGCATGTTATATGTCAATAGTCATTTTAAATCCTGCATATTTGCACAAAGATACTAACTCAATATCTCAGAATAACAGCTGTGTTTTGTTTTGAAGTGGAACACATTCACTCATGACACCATTAGATGGATTTTAATACTCCCAAGTATCTATTAATGCCCTCATCCTTGCATGGACGCCTGGGTATTTCCATTTTTGCCTCAGTTTTGTAAGCGGCATGGATTTGAGATTTCATGATGTCATCTTTCTCCAGCAAGGTCCACCCCCACCACGATGCTCACCAAGGCCTCGAGACCTAGCACAGTGCCGTGTTCACAGCATGCACTCAAGACCTGTGGGACTGGGTTGGAAGGAACAAAATGAGGAGCACACGATGTTCGTAACTTAAGTCTAGGTGTCATATTGTGACTTAGGAAATTGGTATAGTTTTTCGATAGATTTGCTATGCCTTCTAGATTTTCCTATTTAAAACAATGGGAAATAGGGTCTCAGAGTTCTTTCTCCGAGAAAGTCTGACATTTCAGGCACAGATTACTGACAAATATTAATGGCATATGACTTTCCCACCTCATCTTAGTGTTAAGTTTTTAATTCCTTACCTTGGAAATGACCTAACTTTGCTTCTTCCAAATCTTGTAGTAATACTGGTGCCCCAGAAAGTCAGGCCACGGATATTCTGCTGTTGTGCGTTCTCCCTGGAAAGAAGTGGAGCTGTGCATCCACCAGTCTAAGAAGCGTGTGGTTCTGTAGTATTTGGAGTCAATCAGAAAAGCTAAATGGAAAAACGACTTCAGAGAATTATCACCATAACCCTCCACAGCACCAAATTATTTTGCTTAATTATTTTGTGATTCTGCGGGTATATTTAAACAGGAATATTAAAACTAGTTCCCAAGGAGCCAGCCCTATACTAGAGCAGAAATTGCATATTACCTTCCTGCACAAACTTGCCTAACACTGTGGGAAGGACCAATGGGAAGTTTCGGTGTTGTTGCCTATGTTAACGAGGCCAAGAGGTCCACACTCGGATAAGAAAGTCCAGTGAACCAGCCTATGTGCAGCGTGGAAATAGGGGCATGCATGTGTTCCCCTGAAGTGGCTTAGGGGTCACTTACCAGTGCACCTGAGTTTCCTGTCTGTATAATGCAGGTATTGGGGCTGTCCAATGTGATGTTTTCTCCTTTTTATGACATGGCTCAGGGCAGTCCTTCTAAGACTCCTGACCAAGGTATGGGCCCTTCAGGCAGATTGGGTCCAAAGGGAGGATCTCTGCAGCGACCCTGACCACGGGTTCCAGAGGGAGGATCATGGCAGCTTGGAGAGATAGGGGGGATGGTAGGACAGGTGGCATTGAAAAGGCAAATTCCAGGATCCCAGGCACCCGATATTTCCATTTTAGATATTGAATTTACATTTCAAATACTGGCCAGGGGGCTTCCACCAGGGCTGCAGGCAACCTCAGCAATAGCCAGGCTGGTGAGCCCCACCCCTACCTGAGTCCCGGCCTCAAGGGATGCAGCCCAACCACACTGCGCATACTCTGGGGGGGTGGGCAGGTCATGGAGATTGGGCGTGGTATACAGAACAGGTGGGGAAGAGGGTGGGATGGAGAAGCAGAGGGGTGGGGCCCAGGGGCCGAAGGACAAGGCAAGAGTTGGGGCCACGAGCTGTGCATGCTGGGAGCTTTTCTCTCTTAACCGCTCCCAGCTGGCAACCTGTAGGGCTGCAGGACTAGAACGCCCAGGATGCTCTGGGCACAGGGCGGTGCCTGGCCCTGGGGGGAGGAGCAGGGCGGTGTGAGCTTGGCCGAGGGCCAAACCATTGACTCAGGACTCAGGTCCTGCACCCGCTCCATGTGGACTGATTCCCAGAGGGATGTGACGAGAGGAAAGGTACCAGGGAGTTAGGAGGGTGTGGCGGCTGCATGGGAAGCCGCGGGCCTGCAGCGTGCAACTGCTTTTGTCCAAAATTGAAGCCCAAACTGGCGCCTCTTCCCCACCGCCTCCCTTCTTTGCTTGATTCCTCCTCCTCCCTGTGTACCTGTGGGTCCTTCCACAGCCTCCTACCTAATCCAGGGCCAGGTGTTTCTCTAAACTGCTTATGGGAACTGGTTAGACATTCCAGAAACTTTCCACTTTGCCTGCTGCCCTCTGCCTTCTCCAGCCAAAGTGCCATCATTTCATCAGCTTTTGGGAGAAATTCACCCTTGTGGTCCCTCTTGGATGCACAACTTTGGAGTTTTGCAAAGTGGTAACATTGGCTGTTGCTTGCCTTTTTCACAGATGTGGAAGTTAAAGCATCCGTGAGGTTAATCATTGGTTTCCCCAGGATCTGCTAAGGGCAGAGGAGAACAACACAATTCCCAGGCAAGTATCTAGTAGGCCGTTTTCACTAACCTATTCCAGTGCAGAGGCCTCCAAAACAGCATCGTTAGGATGAGAATAGCTTAAGCATTTTGCCCTTCAGATTGATCACCTAATCTCAGCTCAGGCCTGAGTGGCCAGTCTCTCAGGGACATAAGTGATGACTCTGATCCCTCAGGAAGAGACCGGTGGTCCGGCTTTGGGAGAGGCATGTTCATGGTAGACAACACCTGGGCAGCATTTGAAACCCGTCAGCTTTAACATCTCTGCTTTGGATTCCGGCAAGGTTCCAGGATAAACATGCCCAGGGATAGTCAGATGTAACGTATTCTTTAAAAATTGATTACAGCAGTGAAAGGAACAGAGCATAAAATATCCTGATTATTTGCAAAAGATGAAATGCAAGCAAGACCTTCTTGTTAATTTTTTAATGCTCATTCTCTTGGCTGTATTGTACGCTGGAATGCATAAAAAAAATTTAAATTGAAAAGTTATCTTTTCCTGAGATTGGTAAATTAACTTAAAAGTCTTATTGAAACCTGTGGAGGAATGGTTAGCAGCTTTCACGATTTATGTCCTCCCTAAAACTTTGGGTGTTGATCTCCATGAAAAAAAGTCCTTGTTTATATTACACATCCGAATAGGTTACATTTCCAATTCCTGAATGTGGGGTATTATCAAAACAACTGAATAAGTTGGTCATGGAAACTGGACCCTGTCACTATGTGAAGAATTTGCCTCGCTGTGAATTAATGACACGAATTCTTTAACATTTTTTTAAAGAATGGATGAGAAACTCTGCAGTATCTCTGAATGTGGCAAGACAGGGAATTCTCGTTGGACCACATCCTCGGGTTCTTCTCTCATGTTCAATAGACCCTGGTGATAGTCTGTGTTGTCAGGTGCAACGCCACCCCCCAGCCCCCAGTGTTCCACCCTACTCTGGCCTGTGACCTCTTCAGGGGGTTCTGATGACACTCCTCCACAAGGGTTGAAAGGAGACATTGTAACATGAGGATATTCATCATCTTGAAACAAAGATTAATGGAGAGGAAAGTCTCGGGGTCTGTGTGCTCCGATGCAACTGCTGTTGGGGTGTGGCTGCAGTGACCATTATGCTCCCAGCAGTCCCCACAATGGCTGTCTCAGAAGTTTGATCTCCTGGTGCAACCACAGAAGCTGTTGACAGAGCTGAGCGCTCGTGGTTCAGTGTCTTCCGTCAGATTTTGTGGCTCTGACCCTCCTCTGCTCACCCCCTTCCCATTCCAAACTGCTGCATTGTTTGCTTTGTAGTTGTTTCCTAGGAGCCACTGTGTGTAACTGGATTTCACAGTGTCTTTAGGGACCCACTCTCACTACACGAGTCACTGTACAACAACGACTTATCCTGGTGTAGCCCGTGTTCATCGTCTCCAGTGGAGCTGTGAAGAACCCTGCTTTCTTGGAGCTCCTCTCATTCTCATGCTGCTGGGGTTGCTTACGAATTTGAGCATCCCGTCTTTGGTCTCATTAACATTATTCTTTTCATCGATTATTTTGAAGTCGGATATGACTTTGTTAATAATGTGGACACTGGCTGTCACAGGCACTTTTATGTATCTTCCCCAACAGCTCTGTGAAGTAGACCTGTGATCCACACATTACAGGGGGGACAATGAAGCTCAGAGAGATGGAGTAGCTTCCTTCACTTCACAGTTTCTTGGTACATTTTGTGTCTCCACCTGGAGCTCCGCCTCTCAGGTGTGTGCACTTAGCTGGTGTTCCACTTTATGCCTCTCTGCCAGCCTCCCCAAAGGCACACGCTCCATCCTGAGTCCATTGTCTGCTTGATGGCAGTCACCCTGCACAAACAGGCTCCGGGCAGGGAGTGGACTAGCGGGCATGGTCCTCCGGCTTACCCTGGGCAGATTCTAGGTTCATGGCGAGAGCTGGAGCAGTGGAAGATACTGACAGTCACTCACCTGGAAGGTTTCTTATGGAGAAATACTCCACTGACTTTTTGCAGGTGTCATGTCTTCTTTGTCTTCATTGCTCCTCTGGGCTTTCTGCTACAGTCCATGCTGTGCAGTAACATAGAGAACAGAGACTGGTGAACATCATACTGTTGCCCTGCACCAAATGGTCACATCACTCATTTTTCTAATTATGAAACAAGTACACACTGTAAAAAAAGTCAAATTGCACTGATCTATGTAGAGTAAAGTGAAACATTCCCCTTTCATCCCCTTCCCTGAAAACTCACTCTTCTACTCAGAAGGAACTATTGTTAAGAGGTTGTGACTTATTCTTCTGGAAATTTCCTATGAATTTGTAAATACAGAAAGTTTTTTTTAAACATAAATTACATAACTACATCGTTTTTCAATTTGTTGTTTCCCAAACCTTATATCATAGACCTCTCTCCTTATCAGTGCACATCATTCTAACTTACCTTTTTAGAAGTTTTAGAGGTATTCCAAAGAATAGGCATACCATGATCTGTTTATATCTTCTTTGATAGCAAAGGGATTACATCCAGTTTCACTATTATACATAATGCTGCTATAAGATCCTTGTGTGGAATTTATTACACTGCTTTCAACTGCTCGATTTGCTTTGTTTCCTTTTAGTCAGAGACTATGATATATTTGTAACAATTTTATGGTAATTATTTTATAGGGAAATTAATTTTATCACTGAATAAAGACATGTATGGGGAAGCTGCACTTCAAGGTCATCCATCTCAGTATTCTGGAGAAAAATCATGAAACTTAGAAGGTATTATGGTTGCTCCATCACATTCTAACAAGTCATGTTAACAATTTAAAGTTGAATCTTTGAATAGCCTCTACTCTTTCTGTTCAAATGAAGGATGACTTTTTCTTGTCTTGAAAACTTCTGACTCCAGGGGCTCTCAGTTGTGCTTCAGAGAGTGTAAGATATTGTTGTTGTATTTATTTCTCTTCAGCTATAGGCTGCGTCTTCTAAAGATCATAGAATTGAACATGGTCCAATCGATGTATATGATTTGGTTCAAAAATTCAAAGTAATGAACCCAAGATAGGAATCTATAACTTTGGTTCTTAATAAAGAATTTCCTTTGATATCCTTAAGTCCCTGTCATTACTTGTAAAAACTCATCTATGGGTGAAGAGATGTGGTTCTGCTGGCAATGTCTGGCTTGAACATCCATAGTTGATCCTGCCACATCTGTAGGCAGATTAGACTTGACCTCTTGATGACCTCTGCCCTTGGTCTTTGAGCTGGGAAAAATAAGAATTTAAAAAAGTTGCAGTTATTAGCACTCAATGCCAGAAACGACCATTAAAGAGTGAGTTTGGTTTGGTAAACCAAAGGGAGTATAAGCAGAACAAAGTCTTTAATATTTATAAAATTTCAAAAAATTCTAATTTTTAAAAATATAACTCTAGTTTTGCCACAGTGCGAACTGTGTATATATGAATGAAGTATCCCTCTGTCCATTTCTTAAGTTGTTTCCATTGATTTGATGGATTTATCTTCGAACCCGGATTCCAAGTGTGAAAGAACATCTTGGTCCTTCAAAGAAAAGAAACCATTGAAATTTAATTTTCTTTTAGCTCGGCATCCCACAAGTTTGAGGAATAAATGATCACGTAATGATACAATGATTTTGAAATCTAATTCTTAATTAGGGGGGTGTAAGGGATGATTGAATGGTGGTTCATCCCCATGGTCAGGGGTATTGTACACATGGACGTGTAAACACGATTCAGGAAGCTGCTTCAGCTCCGTGAGATCCCTAAGAACCACAGTGCAGGAGGATCTAGGTACACAGCCATCTGCCTCGATCTCCTGGGTTACATGTAGATCCAGGGGTCTTGACAGTGGCTTCAGAGCAGCTAACTTTTATCTATTTCTCCCCTTCCTTAGCTCCAGTTTATCTCAAACAGTCCTGACTACCATATTTTAAAGTAAGACCAATTGTAGTTATCTACATGAGTTTCTTGTTCATTATTGCAGAGTAATAATCAAGGATACCATTATATATCATTTAATTGACCTTATTAAATTTGTTGTACCTTATAATTGATTAGAACCCTGCGTTTAGTTCAGCGTTTGATATTTACCAATCGTGTTAATCTGCTTACAACTGCTATGTGCCTCATTCCTCTTAGAAGTGTATCTTTGGCCCATCACAAGATTTTAATGGCTCAAATCATCATAAATTAAGATAATGTACTGTCTTTTGGATGATAGGGAGGCATATGGGTCCATTTTGGAAATATGCCCATCTGTCTTTGCTCCCCATGGGAAGTTTCTGGTCACTAGGTCTCCAGGTGGCTTGCACAAGCCCTAGGTCTGTAATAGCTTGGTGCCTCTCCTTCTACTTGGGGTAGAAATAAAAGAGATTAGAGAGACTTATTAAAGTTTTGGTTGCATGAAGTCTTCTATGAAGACCATCCATGCATATTGTTCTGGATAGCTCTCTGTTCCTAAGACTACTAGTTATTTTAAGGGCTTGTCAGGAACTGTGAAAGGTCTGATATTTTACCTTACCTGCAAGCTAATAAGTTAGCCTACAATGGTTTAGCAGATGCTGACAAAAGACACAAGACCCATGGGTCAGAGACAAAGGACTCAATGACACAGCAATAGCAGTGGCCAGAGTATCATCATCTGCACCGGCTCACTAAATCTCACTTCCTACAGGGTGATACACAGTGGGCCAGGTGACATGCAGAGTGTTGCAAGATCTCAGAGCCTAAGGAACTCAAATCTTTGATAACGGGCAGGATGTCTGCTAACCTTTGCCCTGGGTGGTTGTTATTTTTATTATACTGGGCAGTAAGCAAGCCTGCCCTTTGTTCCAGAGGAGGTCACTATTTCTATCTTCCAAGGCTGACAGCTCTACACACATCCTTGAAAAGATAACCTGGTCTTACTGACTTTCAAAGATAAGCTTGAATGAGACTTGATCATCATTCAATTCTTCTGTTTCCTTTATTGAGATTGTGCAAATATGATCTTTTCTCTGTAAAGTTCATTAACTTTATTCATACATAAGGGATGCTGTTGGTTTTATTTATTAAGTTGAAATTGTCTTATTAGAGCAAATGATGAAACTGTTATGGGTTGGATCTGAAAGTATGATTTCCAGGAAAAATGTGAAAGAAGATTAGTGCGCACAGAACTTTGCCACAAGGAGCTGATAGCAACTTAAAAGATTTTAATTTGAGTACTGTTTTATACAACTTTCTTCCATTTACTTCATCCTCTCTGCTTCCTTTAACTCGCATATGGGAATGGGGCACTTTCAGGGATTCACTGAACTCATTTACAATATTCAAATGGTTTTGTCTGTTGTGGTTTTTTTTATTGAGGTAAAGTTGACATACAACATTATATCACTTTCATGGGTACAACGTAATGATTCAATGTTTGAGTATATATTGAAATGATCACCACAATAAGTCCAGTTAACATCCATCTATACATAGTTACAAATATTTTTCTCTTGTCATGAGGACATGGCATATTTCAAGGTGCAGAATAATCAACGATGGTGTCATACTTTTCTATATACAGCTTGATGAATTTGGACATAAGTATACACCCTTGAGACTGTCATCACCATCAAGACCACAAACATATCATCACTTTCCAAAGTTTTCTCTCACCTCCTTTATTACTATCATTCTGTGGTAAGAACTCTTAGTATCTACTCAAGTAGCAAATGTGACGTATGCAATAGAGTTTTGTTAGCTGAAGGCACTACGCCATATCCTACATGTCCAGAACTCATTTATCTTGATAACTGAAACTTTGTATCCTTTGATAATCAGCTCCCCATTTCCCCATCCCTCCAGCCCCTGGCAACCACCATTCTAACCTCTGCTTGTATGAGTTTGACAATTTTACATTCCACATATAAGTATTTGCTTTTCTCTGTCTGCCTTATTTCACTTAGCATAATATCTTCTAGGTCCCTCGTGTTGTCAAAAATGGCAGGAATTCCTTCTTTTTTCATGGTTGACAAATATTCCATTTCTTTATCCATTCATCCATCAATGACGTTTAGGTTACTTCCATATCTTCGCTATTGTGAATTAGCTGCAATGAACATTAGAGTACAGGTATCTCTTTGAGACCTTGATTTTAATTCCTGTGGGTATACACCAGAAGTAGGATTGCTGGATCATATGCTAGTTTTCTTTTTTGGAGGAACCTCCATACTGTTTTCCATAATGGCTGTACTAGTTTACATTCCCACAAGGGTTCCTTTTCTCCACATCTTCACCAATATTTGTCATCTTTAGTTTTTTTGATAATCGCCATCTTAACAAGTGTGAAGTGATACATCATTGCGGTTTTGATTTGCATTCCCTGATGATTAACGATGCCAAACACCTTTTCATACACCTATTGGCCACTTGTATGTCTTCATTGGAAAAAGTCTATTGTGGTCTCTTGCCCATATTTTAAATTGATTTGTCTTTTTGTTATTGAGCCAACAGCAAAAAAGGAGAACAAAATTTCCAGGCGTTATGGGTGCTTCCCAGTTGATGCAGACGGTTTTGTGTTTACAGTGGTACCAAAAGGTCATGTTTCATGCTTTTTCTTCAGCTTGTTATAAGACCAGCAGTAGCTGCGGCATGGCAGATAATCGGGATCTTCTGGGTTTGGAGGTTTACAAAATAAATGAGTGGTAAGGAATTTTTTATATTTCCAAGGAAATTATTGTGATCGTAGTCCATGGAATCCAAGATTAGATAGGTGTAGGAGGAAATTAAGGTGAGGATTGGTGATCTGGCATTACTTCTGATCTTGAGGGACAGGTATCTACTGTATGAGTGTTTGAATAAAAATATTAGAGATCAGGAATTTGTGGTGGGTGAATATGTTTTCTGAATTATTTACTTTTGAACATAACCACTAGGATTATGTGAACATCTGGGAGATTGGAGGAAGTCGTTAACAGGGGGTGGTTGATAATATCACTATTGATTTAACCTCTATGAACACCATATGGTCAATGGATTAAGCAAATGAGTAGACAGAAAACACAGAAATGGTGAGATTTGGGTTTTAGTAAGGACTGGGGACTGACTGTCTTGAGTGGGAGTGCCAGGACTTGTGCAGTTGAGAGTGACAAGGACAAGAAGAGAATAGAATCACACTCAAACAAGGAGAGGATGTTAACAGGATGGAGGGGGAGAAATGATCTGGAGTAGCCTTGAATTTTGACCTTGAGCTTTCTGTTCTTGATGCAAATCTGCCTGATGACATCCCAGGACACAGGTCAGATCTATCCCCAGAGGATAGAGGGGGGGTGGAAGTACAAAACAGCCAGGATAATTGTCCTAAAAAGGCAGGCTTCTTTTATCATTTGACCCACTTTCATGATTGGTTTTTGTAGGATAAGAGGAAAAGAAGGATGATAAGAAGGATGACAGTCACGTGTTCGCAGAGGAAGCAGCATAACTGTGAAAACCAGTCCAAACCAAAGCCTGGTTTAAACATCTCCATCCCTTTGAGGATGTCCAGTGACATATTCAAGAGGACGGTGACTAGAATCCCATCACATCCTGGCAATGACGGGTCTCTGGGAGGATTCCTTGGACCAGCCGCACCAAATCTGCTGGGCCGAGAGACCGCAAGGACTCCAGGCCTGCAACAGTGCAGGACAACTTGTAAGTCCTTTCAATCTGGCCAAAGCATTGCAAAAACTTGCACCTAGTCACACAGGTGAATCCCTGCCAGGTGTGCTCGCAGGTGGTCTGCATTCCAGGTCCCTTGAGCACTCCTGCTGGCCTTCAGATTTGGCAGAGATGATTCCAGGAGCTGATATGGGCATTCCACAGCTCGACTGCCAACAATTTCTGACGACTGAGGAAGGTATCAGGAAGGAGGAAAGGGCAGTGAAGAGCACAGGAGCGATACTGGTGATAGAACTGATGGCGGACAGACTTGCTAGTGAGGCAGAGAAAGTGAGGGGCCAAGAAGGCCGTCCTGACAGCAGATGAAATGGAGCAGGCACCTCAGTGAGGTCTCATGGCTGCATCCCTAATGTTCCTTGCTTTGAGCTCTTGAACTTTTAAAATATACCAATACTTTTCTTTTATTAAACTCTCTTGCGTGACATAGAAAATATAGATAGCGGTTTCTTTCTGAGGTGAGAGGTTGAGTTTCAGGTGAGGAGAGAAAGATCTTCCTTTTTCATGCTATTTTCTCATTTTCCTTTACTATTTACAATATTTATTTGTACTTTAAAGTCAGCAGCCAGTTATCAACGTCACGGGATGATTCAGCTTTTCCCATCACAGTCACAGTAAAACCTACATAAAGTGGATTATTCTTTTTGTGTAATATTCCAATAGACTCCAAAATATTATTTCAAATCACTTTTGTGTCTATGTTCTCAAATTAGATATTTACTTCTAGGTCTCCATTTTTCTGTTCTCTGTTGCATGCCAATTCAGAGTTGCATCTAAGGAAATACCAGATATTCCACAGTTTTTTAGATCCATATGTGTTGGAAACGTGATTCATGGAAATGGACATGGCAGTTAGGGGATCGTGCTATTATCGAAAGAGAACTTTTCAGCATCAGTAATGCTGAAATAAACCACTGCTTGTTGGGATTTAATTGTCTATTTGAGGGATCAAGCATTCACTGTTGGCACTTCTCTTTCTCTTTGGAGGGAAAGTACGGCCTTCCCAGTATTTCCATTACCAAATCACTTTCCTGGGTGGCTGTGCCATGTCAGGAAGGTCTTGAGATGACGGGAACCAGGGTTCATCCTCAACTTCTGGCTGTTCTGACAAGGCTTCCCTGGCAGAGTGTAGCCTGTGTGTCTGGGTGACACTTGCAGCCATCAGACAGGAGGGGATACCTCACAAGTGCCAAGCGATTCATCTGTCCCTTGTCTTACAGGGTGTTCCCAAGTGATGAGGTTCAAAATGCCACTTGGTAACCATTTGAAATCTCATAGTCATGGGGTGGGTTCTCTGTGTGAGCTCAGAGCAGTGTCTGTTCACCACCAGATGGAAAGCATTTCAGTATTTTAATTGGTAAGGCTGTGTTCATGCACGTTCATGGACCACCAGTTCAGTGGCATTCTCTGCTGGAGCCCCAACACCCCTGTCATACCTCATCTTTCAAAGCTCCAAACAGTCTTCACACCCAGGAGGTTGTGGTAATGTAACCACAGCACAGGATTGGGGGAAAAAAAACAACCACCCAGGGGTGACATAGTTTAAGGGCTCGGGCCCAATTGCCCCATTTGGACGAGTTGGTAACACCAACACTTAGTGTGTAAACTGGAGGATTGTCCAAGATCATGGACTTAAGAACGACACGGGCTCAGATGTCACCTTGGACAGCAAGGGACAGTGTGGGGTCACTCACTGGCCAGGATTATGGTCCCTTATACTGTCAAAGTAGAGCTCACCGGGGATCCTCTGGCCAAGCCAGAGAGGAGGCTTGGGACCTTCTAGGGAATTTCTGCCCTAAAGGGAATGGCTTAAGGAAGGCAGGGGTGCTGAAAATCCTAGTTCACAGGGAGCAGTCATGTTTATGGAACGAGGCCCAGCAGTAGCCTTAAAAGCTGCATCACAAATCTTTCCGCCTGGATACAAAACAAGCAGGAAAAGGAATTCAGAGTCTTGGACAAGGATCACAGCAGGATTCAAATCCAGGTCAGGGGTGAACAGGGAGCCCCTAGAGGGGCCTCAGGAGCGAGGTCCTTCCTGCCTTTAGTCCATTTGCAAATGAGCTTCCTTGGGCCTTGTCCTCTCCAAGTGCACGTTTTGATCTTTTTACATTGTTTTCCCCACTTAGAGCTGATGCAATTCCAGAGATTGAACTAGAAAACTACAAGTTCCTAAAATTTAGTCAAAAGAAATCTCAACAAGAGAAGCAGAAAATGTTCCCTGTTCCTCAAGAATGTAGAAAGGCAGCCCCTGCCTGTGGCACGACATGGTCCTGGGTAGTGCTGTTTTAAAGACACCCACATTTCAGTGGTTGTTGCTCTGCCTGTGAAAGTACCTTCAACATTTAAATCCCAAGAGAAAGGGCGGGGTGACACGTCTGCTCCTGGAGGAGTTGAATGATACTGAAATGAACTGGTCTTCGGAATTAGGGGAATTTGGGGGTGTCCCCACTAGCCAGGGTAGGGGCTGGCCTTTCTCCCTTCTCCCACCAACAATAAGCTGATGACCCGGAAGAGTTCGTGATTCAAGGAGAAATGTGAGATTCAGTGTCTCACTTACATGCCTACAGAAAGCTACAGAACCACATCACAACTCCCAGACTGTAAAGGGAACAGGACTTTAATACAATATTCAAATATGGCATTTATTGTTTACAACAAATAACTTCTGTGCCTCCCCATTTGGTGAATAGTTGCTGGGGTAGAGATGTCAGGGAGCTGAGGTGGGTGTGTCCCCTCTCTCTTGGGCATCAGGGGTCGCAGGAATCAGCTTACAATGCTCCCCTTCCCCTCAGGAGGGAGGAGCTGGCCCAGTGCATCCCAAGCATCCCAGCTGTGTCCCCGCTGCTGAGGATGGGGCTGTGATCGGCCACTGGTACGGGGGTTGGTGTTGGGGCCTGGGGACCGAGTAGAAGAGTCGGGTTATCTTGGTGGCCTGGAAGAATCATGGCCCCCACCCTGTCCCCACTGCACTGGGTGCTCCTGACCCTGTGCTCAGTGCTGTCAGCCACCAGTACCCCATTTGTCCCTGCCACGCGAGCGATCATTTAGTATCACCTATTTCACAGAGGGGGAAATGGAGTCTCAGGAAGCTGAAGAGAGTCACCCCAATCACAGGACTGCTCAGTAGTGGAGTTGGGATCCCATTGCCAGCTGTTCGACTACCCAAGGCCATGCTTAGCTCGAAGCCTAACTGAACCCATAGGAGTCAGTCACCCCGGCCCAGACACTCACTCACCCCTTACCTTGATGATGGCGGGTTCTTCTTGGCCTTGAGTATTCTGCTGGCCAACTAGGTCTGGGGGTTCAGCTGGCAGGACAGGCTGTAGCTCCAGGACAGAGAGGCTCCTGTGAACCTAAGAGAAACCACACCTCAAGTGTCCCCTCACTGCCTGCCCAGCAGCTGGAGTCTGAGTGTCCCAGAGGTCGCCATGCAACAAGGCCTGGGGCTGAGTGGGGGGCCACGGAGACAGGATCTCTGGACTGGCCAACAGGGAGAGTCCACCCCTGCCCTCACCCAACTCCTGCCCGGCCTCACCTATCACTCTCGTTGAGCAGCTCCATGTCCTGGAACCAGGCCCCAAATCGCTCCTCAGGCTCTAGGTTGTAATACTTTGTGGCCACCTGGAGCAGCAGGATCTCCCTCATGACTGGCTATTCCTGGGACCAGAGGGAAGGAGAGGCTGCAGTTAGGGCCTGGGTGAGGGATGCTGCATGGGCCTTGTCGGGTGTCAGGGGTGGGGCAGGGACCAGTCCTGGGAACTGTCCTTCCCTCCAGTTCCTACCAGGTTTTACCTGTTCTCAGAATGGGAATAAGCAGTGCCTCCTCCAGGATTTTTTCATTGATGCCATCCTCCCCTCAACCCACCTGCCAACTGGATGGGTCTCCCACTTCTTTGTTATCAAACTCTTCTACTCAATGTAAGATACAGGGGGTGGAGCCAGGGACTGTTCTGCCCAGAGGGTCTCTGAATTCCTCCTCCTTCCCCTCCCCTGAAGGGGGTGCGGCAGCTGTTCACTTCAGTCCTCTTCTCAGGTTGATCTCATTCTCCTGGAAGGCAGACAGCCAGAGTCCATCAGACAGAGCCCCCTAGCCTGAATAGCCCCCTATGCCTACACCTTCTCATGTTGCACTACTGCCAGGTCCCCAGAGGGGGCCGGGCATGCAGAGAAAACAGGACTTGGACCTAGGCCTGGCTCTGAGCTCCAGAGAAGGAGGACATGGGGGAGAGGCTGAGGGACCTGGCAGCATAACCCTCTCTGATGACAGACTTGGAGGCTGAGGCCTCAGGCAGAGGGGACTGCTCAGCCACTTATGTGCTGCCTTGACTTGGAGGGGCCCGAATCCTCTCTCCCTCCACGGGCAGCATGGGAGGGAGAGGCTGAGTCCAGCTCAGATAAAACCTCACGCAGCTGTGCCGTCAGGCAGCTCTGAGCTTCCCCAGCCTGGGGAACCGGAATGGGTGTCTCAGGTGGAACCTCTGTTCACTCATCCCTAAGATGTGCCTGATGCCCCAGCTCCCGGAGGCAGCTGTGAGGCTCTCAGGAGAGATGTGCCAAGTGCTGAGAGCTCAGAGCACAGTTCGGGGGCTCCCACATCCCAATGCTCAGGATCCTGGGCCTCAATGCCTGGTCCTCAGGTGCACCCACCTCGAGATTATCACCCATCAGCAGGTGCAGCATCAGCAGGTGACCAAGGAAAGTGCCAATATAGGGGATGACACTCTGTGACATCAGAGTGTGGGTGGGATGAAGCTTTGCTCCCAAGCCGGCCCCCTGCAAACCCTCCCCTGAAAAGTCCTCACTCTCAGCCTCCTGGCCCACACCAGAGTTCGCACTGGGAGCAGCCTAGGACCCTTAGCAGCCTCCCCTCAATTCCTCCTCCCTTCACACCCCAAGAACACCACACTCCTCCTCCTCACCTCCCAGGGCAGGCTTCTGGAAAATCACAGGGTACGCGGTCCCTGGTCCTCCCCACAACAACCCATCCTGCACCTGATCTCCCAGGCTCTCCTCCTGGTCACTTCTACTGGGGGATTCAGGCACTGTGGCAGCAAGAGGAAGGGCCATCCTCTCTTGATTTGAGGCCTCCAGCTGGGAGGGCAGAGCCCCTCCCCCACAGGCACACTCACCTGCTGCTGCTGCTGTTTCTCCTGCACTCTATGGGGGCTGATCTGCCGGGGGGGGGCAAACGTGGAGGGTCCCTCCTGCCAGGATCGAGGAGAGTGTCAACGAGCCATACTACCCTCACCCCATTTCTCTCTAGCACCACTGGCCTCCGAACCTGGACATCTGACTCGAGTCAACTGGTACCAATGCCAATACATCATCCAAGGTGTTGTGATTCTAGAACAAGCCCAGCTCCAACTCTCACTCTGTGTGTGAGCTTGGGCTTTCTGTCTGGCCTCCCTGAGCCTGTTTGCTCATATGGAAGGTGTGAGAACTCCAGCTACCTCACAAGTACTCCTGAGGATTCAGTGTCACATGACTGTCATCATTGTGCTCGCCCTCACCCCTCCAGGTGGAGCAGGCAGAAAGCTCCCACAGTCCTGTCCACCCTCTTAACTCATCACCACCCTGTGAGGCCTGCACCACACAATCACCATCCCTCCCTTCCCAGATGAGGAGACAGAGGCCCAAACAGGGACAGTGAGTTGCTCAGGGGACCAAAGAGGAGAGGCCGCTTGCCCCTCCCAGCCAGATGCCCTGTTCCCACATCCTCACCTAACCCGCAGCCCCACCACTGACAACAGTCCTGTCCTCTGAGCTCTCAAAGCTTGGTCCTGGGCCGAGCAGTGGAGAGGACGATGTGTCTTGGGAGTCTGGTTGCATGGCTCCTGCCTGCCCCAGTCTCGTGGAGTGTCTGGCCCCCAGGCTGGGTCAGAGGCCATGCCAAAGCCTTCTCCTCCCCAAGGAACCCCTCAGGACATTCCCCTGCCCTGAACTCTTTCTTTATCCACTCAGGAACTGAACTCTCAATGTGCCACCTCTGATCCACAGGGAAGGTGGTGACAGGATGCTTTGCTTCCTCATTTACGTGAAGCTCCTAACGTCCTTTCAGCAGGATCCACTAAGAATCCATGAGTTGCCTAGACGCTTCTCATAAGCCCCTGGGGGCATATGTCATTGCCAACCAGGCACTCAGATGAGACTCTTGTGGTTGACTCGAGTGACTGCTCTAGGGGTCGGGGGGGGGGGGCCCGAAAGCACACACATCTGTCTCTGATCCAGCCGTTCAGGCCCAAGGATGAGTAGCCTGTTTGTCCACCTGGACCATGGGAATCCTCTGCCATGCATGTCCCTGGGACAGGCAGGGTGTCCTCCCCTTGGAGACATGGTGAAGACAGAAGGAGCAGCAGGGGCCTGGCTTCCTGAGGACAGGTTTAGGCTGAGGGCTAAACCCACCGCAACAGCTTGGAAGAAGCTACATCCAGCAGGATGGACGTGCATGGAAGCCAGAGACCTGCTGATGGCACCAGCTCAGCAACTCTTCCTGGAACAGCCCAACCAACACCACTGTGTCCCATGGCCAGGGCCTCCTGCCCAAAAATGGCACCCTGCTTCCCATGAGCTGAACAGATCCCTCTGCTTGTTAACCTGGACAAGATAGACTGGAATGTTTCAGAGAAAGTTCAAGTGAGAAACTATCAAAACCACAACCTGCCCAGTACCCTTGCCCCTCTCCCCCCTCCTCTCTTTCCAGACCCGCAGCCTCCACTCTATCTTGGTCATCAGTTCTCTGCTCAAGGACTCATCTTGGCTATAGAGCTCCTTAAGTTTTTCAGAGCTTTACCCGAGGGGAGGGGAAAGAGGGAAGGATAAATTTAGGGATAATGTGAGGGGTCTGAGTGCAAATCCCTTTTCTTTGACAACCCAAGAGATTCAACCTGCCTGGAGGAGTGTTCTCACTGGGCTCCTCTGAGCACTAAGGTCTCATGGGACTGGGAGGGGGCTCTCCTGTTGGTCACTGGGGTCTCCACTCCCCAGCTCTACAGAGCAGCTCTGTTTTGACCACTATGAGTTTCAACTGGCCATAGAGTTCTGTTGCTATAAACACTTGGAAATCTCCAATGTGGCTCAACCCAATAGCTGACATTTAGGGAAACCGAGTCCTGAAGCAGAACTGGTTCACAAGGACACCAGGAGACTTAGAGACCAACTACCCACTCCCAGGCCCTGTCCCCAGCATTTGCTGCCTCCCAGGAGTTCCTGGTTGACTGAGGCGCCAATGGCAGACATAAGGAGATCCCCCATCCATCCTGGTCCTCCTATGCAGAGAGGCCTACCCACAGGGAAACTTACCCCCGTGTGTTCTTCAGGTGGCTTGTGGAGGTTTTCTGCAGAGCAGAGATGAAAGTGCGGGGTGAGGAGAAGTTCTTCCAGATGTCGCACTCCTGGGGAAGGGAAGAGAATGAGGTGTGAGGTTGGGCACTGGAGCCCCGCTTGCTCTAGCTTCAGTCTCCTTCTATTTACATCTCCCCTCCTGGATGAGACAGATGCTCAGGGAGCCCCAGAAAGACATTTAGGACCCAGAAAGTAACACTCACAAGGAGGAGGAGTTTAGCTCAACCCAGGGAAGGAGCCAGGTAGGAAGTGAGCATCCTCCCACTGGGACCTGGAGTCAAGGTCAGCGGGGCCCCTGGCAGGAAAGGCCTAGGGACTTGCAGGAGCTTAGACCACACACTTCAATCCTGGGAGCTGATAAAGGTGGAGAGGCAGTTCCCAAGTCTCCAGAGAGGGGCTCTACTGGGCCTCCCACGGCACACCTGGGCCACCTGGACCCAGTGCTCTACCACCCTCGCCCTGTCCTGGGCTGTCATGCTCGCATCCCCGAGGCAGGTGGTGATGACGAGGCTGGCCACCCTTCTGAACTGGTCGATGGTGGCCTGGATGGTGGGTGTCTAGTGTTGACTGCCAGGCTTATTCTTCTTGTGCCAGGTGGATCCCAGGCACTGAGAGGGCACCACCTTCCAGAAGAGCTCCTGGGGGACAGGGGGAGTGTCATCCAGCCCTGCCACAGGCCACCTCTGTGTCCACAGCCACTAAAGTCCCACACAGTTGTCACAGTTTAGAGCTAGAGCTCAGGAAGCTCAGGATGTGGCCTGAGCCTTGTGAGAGTCCCTAGGTTTTCTTCTCTGTCCACCGAGGGTACCCAACACAGGATGTCCCAGGACCCAATCCCGGCAGGGAAGGGAGAGGGGCATTTGCATCCAGCCCGTCCTGGCTAACTCCAAGCTCCAGACGGTGGCTCAACTCTGCTCATGCCAAGGGGGCATCTGCCACCACCCTGATCTCTGCTCTGGTCCCACTCTCCATTCTGATGCACATTCCTCCGTGGCAGCTACAACCACTGGCCTTGTCTGTCTCCCTTGTAGTGAAGCACACTTCAGGTGTCAAGTCCTGAGGCTGTTGAGCCTACTGAGGAGACGGCTGGGCCACCGTAGACCTGGCTGCACACAGTGAGTTCCCCTCCACCACTGATGGGCCAAGCCCTGCCAAGCTTTCCATCTCTTCTACCTCATGGAGCCGGCACAGCCACTCTGTGCAGCAGGTCCTGTTAGTGTCCACCTCTACGGTCTGCAGGTGGACAGCAAAGGCTTGGGGGTTCCAGAAGTTGCCCAGGTCATATGGTTGGTAAGGGGTGGAGCTGGGATTTGGGCCCAGATCATGGGAGTTTGGATCAGGTCTGGGGCAACAATGGCAGAGGGACGGCCTGCTCCACCCCGCCCTGAGATCCCAGCTGTTCACCACATCTATCACGGTCAACTGCTCCACCACCAGCTTAGGAGAGAAGGCCGTGAGGTTGGGCTTCTTCTCACGCTCCTTAACAGCCACAGGTGGAGATGGACTTCCCACTAAAAATGATGGTGCAGGTGACTCCAGCTCAGCAGCACTCACTCCTCCTGGAGCCGATGTCGGCCCTTGCTCCAGCTCCAACACTGCTGATGGAGGGGACGCTGGCCTCAGCACTAGTAGCGGTGTTGTGAACGGAGCTGGAGCCAGCTCTACCTCCACCACTGCCCACTGCTCTGCTTCTGCCACTGGCTGGAGCTCTGCAGCTGGCGCTACAGTGGGATAAAGAGAAAGATTCACCCACATAGCTGACTTTCCATGTGTCCTTCTAAACACAGGAAAGATCCCACTTCCCTTCCAGGAATATCCAGCCTGCAGTCCCCCTTACCCTCTGCCTCTGCCTCAGTGGCCTCCAGAAGCTCACACTGGGCAAGGGTAAGAGGGTCATGGCAGCTCAGCTCCGAAACAGGCAAAGTTACCTGCGTGTACATCTCCTTTAGCTTGAAAAAGGGACAGCCCCAGTCTGGTCACTCCCTAGTTCTGGTCAACCTGGTCATCTCAAGGTCCTGAGTGTGGAGACCCTCTGTTCCTGTTCTCATCTCAGAGCAGCACTGGATGGTGTTTGTGGCCTCAGGCACCTTCCCCTTGCCTAGTGAGTTGGTGAAATTGAAACCATTGGGCAGCTCCTCGATGACCTTCTTACTGGAGTTCTGCAAAGACTGCTCCGGAGCTGGGCCTGAAGGAATCAGGGGCTGCCTGCACACTGCCACTGGGGTCATCCCCCAAGAGAAAGTCTGCTCCTCAGTTCAGGCACAGAGGGACATCCCTGCAAAGAACTGTGGTCAGGCAGGAAAAGAGATGAAACCTCTATGGCTCAGTAACATAAGAGTAGAGGAGCTCACATTCTCATGCTGCCAGCCATGACCTGGGCTATGAACATGACAGGCCCACCATGCTTCCGACACCTAACAACCAGCTCCTGCCCAGGAATGGTCTGCCCCTCATACCCTGCCTTCTCCCCTCCACACAAACACATACAGACACACACACACACAAGATGAGGGACCAGGGGTGTGGGGCTGATCAGGTGGGATCACAGTTGTGTCCTGGCCTGCACTAGCCTATCCTGGGCTGCCCCGTGTTACCCTTCACTGCCTCCTGCCAGACGCCCAGAGGCGTCGGGGATGAGGGCTGAGCCAACGTCGGCAAAGACCAAAAAGTTTCTCTTTCTGGGTTTTTTTGTGCCTAGAGCCTCCAAAAGTTGGGATACAACAACAAAATATTTTTTCCTGTTGACTGTCTCCAGTCAAGTGAGCTGGATGGGGGGCTGTGGGTGCCTGGTTACCAGAGTTCTAAGATCTTTTGAGGTCTATGACCAAGGAAGTGAAGTCTTTTTTCAAGACTCCTTTACCTAGGCCCCTTCCCTCAATCAGACTTATCCAGAGCTGCCCCCTGTGCCCTGGCTGCTAACCCTCCTCCCCCATGTCATCTCCTGAGCTGTACACAAGGAGCCTACACAGCCCTAGCCACAGCTCCCTGGAAACCTAAGTCGGGTCCTAGCTTTGAGGAGACAGAGATGAATGCAGACCTCCTTTTTCTTACCAGTTCTTCATCCCGAGAAAGTCCCTGTACCTCTCAGGTCCTCCCCAGTCTCTAAACCTGCACCATGGGGATCAGGCTAGAATCTACTTCCTAGGGATGTCAGGCGGTGTATATGACATAATATCTCTTACCTCTGTGAGCTGGTGTCACATGTACCTAAGGCACAAACTTAAAGATGGAAGAATAACAAGAAGGGGTGACAGGTAGCACAGAACACCACTCAAAACAGGCCTGGGTTCTAGCAATGTGATATTGGAACAGTCGCTTCCAACTTGGCCTCATTTTCAGGTCAGCATCATGAGGGGGTTGAAACTAATGGAAATTTACATACTGCCATCCTGCGGCATAAAACCATTCAATTGTTTCCTGTTTAATGGAGAATGAGACCCAAGTGTCTCGTCTTGGCCTATGAGGTGAGCAGCCTTCACAGTGGTACCCAGTAAGCCCCACCCATGGTACAGCCATCCCCGTGGAACCACTAAGTAGTTAGTAACTGGTTTCTTAACATAATAACAGCCAAAGTGATGGGATGTCTTGTCTAAGTTTTAACTAAAAAAGTCTCTCACTTCCTCTTACTCCCTCTTTCATGTTCCATCTCTCTCTCTCACTCTGTCGAATCCCTGTAACTGAGGAATCAAATACCAGTGTTTTTGGGCTGCCCAACGTGGACGCCTAGATAGGAGAGAAGCACGAGATTGCCCAGGCCAACAGACAGAAAGAAACTCAGGCTCTCAGTCCAAACTGAACCCTAAAAGCTGAGAGTGAACTTGGGGGCCAGTCCTCCCCCAGTTGAGCCTCAGTTGCAGGCCACACAGGGTGGTGATGAGGTAAGAGGGAGGAAAGGAATGTGGGAGCTTTCTGCCTGCTCCACCTGGAAGGATGAGGGCGAGAACAATGTCATGTGACACTGAGTCCTCAGGAGAACCTGTGAGGTAGCTGGAGTTCTCACACCTTCCAGATGAGGAAACAGGCTCGAGGAGGCCTGGCCCAAAGCCCAAGCTCACATCGAGAGTGAGAGTTGGAGCTGGGCTTGTTCTAGAATTACAACATCTTGGAGGATGGAGTGCTATTGGTACCAGTTGCCTGGAGTCAGATGTCCAAGGTCAGAGGACAGTGGTGCTGGAGAGAAATGGGGTGAGGGGACTATGGCCTTACTGACACTCTCCTCGACCCTGACAGGAGGGCCCTGCCACGTTTACCCCCCCGCAGATCAGCCCCCATAGAGTGCAGGAGAAACAGCAGCAGCAGCAGGTGAGTGTGCCTGTGGGGGAGGGGCTCTGCCCTCCCAGCTGGAGGCCTCAAATCAAGAGAGGATGGCCCTTCCTCTTGCTGCCACAGTGCCTGAATCCCCCAGTAGAAGTGACCAGGAGGAGGGCCTGGGAGATCTGGTGCAGGATGGGTTGTTGTGGGGAGGGCTAGGGACCGCATACCCTGTGATTTTCCAGAAGCCTGCCCTGGGAGGTGAGGAGGAGGAGTGTGGTGTTCTTGGGGTGTGAAGGGAGGAGGAATTGAGGGGAGGCTGCTAAGGGTCCTAGGCTGCTCCCCGTGGGAACCCTGGGGTGGGCCAGGAGGCTGAGAGTGAGGCCTTTTCAGGGGAGGGTCTGCAGGGGCCCGACTTGAGAGCAAGGGCTCATCCCATCCACACTCTGATGTCACAGAGTGTCATCCCCTATATTGGCACTTTCCTTGGTCACCTGCTGATGCTGCACCTGCTGATGGGTGATAATCTCGAGGTGGGTGCACCTGAGGACCAGGCAGGGAGGATCCTGAGCCTTGGGCTGCGGGAGCCCCCGAACTGAGCTCTGAACTCTCAGCACTTGACACATCTCTCCTGAGAGCCTCACAGCCGCCTCTGGGAGCTAGGGCATCAGGCACATCTTAGGGATGAGTGAACAGAGGTTCCACCTGAGACACCCATTCCGGTTCCCCAGGCTGGGGAAGCTCAGAGCTGCCTGACGGCACAGCTGCGTGAGGTTTTATCTGAGCTGGACTCAGCCTCTCCCTCCCATGCTGCCCGTGGAGGGAGAGAGGATTCGGGCCCCTCCAAGTCAAGGCAGCACATAAGTGGCTGAGCAGTCCCCTCTGCCTGAGGCCTCAGCCTCCAAGTCTGTCATCAGAGAGGGTTATTCTGCCAGGTCCCTTAGCCTCTCCCCCATGTCCTCCTTCTCTGGAGCTCAGAGCCAGGCCTAGGTCCAAGTCCTGTTTTCTCTGCATGCCCAGCCCCCTCTGGGAACCTAGCAGTAGTGCAACTTGAGAAGGTGTGGTCCTAGGGGGTCTAGTCAGACTAGAGGGCTCTGTCTGATGGACTCTGGCTGTCTGCCTTCCAGGAGAACGAGATCAACCTGAGAAGAGGACTGAAGTGAACAGCTGCCGCACCCCCTTCAGGGGAGGGGAAGGAGGAGGAATTCAGAGACCCTCTGGGCAGAACAGTCCCTGGCTCCACCCCCTGTATCTTACATTGAGTAGAAGAGTTTGATAACAGAGAAGTGGGAGACCCATCCTATTGGCGGTGGGTTGAGGGGAGGATGGCATCAAGGAAAATTTCCTGGAGGAGGGGCTGATTATTCCCATTCTGAGAACAGGTAGAGCCTGGATGGAACTGGAGGGAAGGACAGTTCCCAGGACTGGTTGCCTGCTCCACTCCTCACCCCCAATAAGGTCCATGCAGCATCCCCCACTCAGGCCCTATCTGCAGCCTCTCTTTCCCTCTGGTCTCAGGAATAGCCAGTCATGAGGGAGATCCTGCTGCTCCAGGTGGCCACAAAGAATTACAACCAAGAGCCTGAGGAGCGATTTGGGGCCTGGTTCCAGGACAAGGAGCTGCTCAACGAGAGTGATAGGTGAGGCCGGGCAGGAGTTGGGTGAGGGCAGGGGTGGACTCTCCCTGTTGACCAGTCCACAATGCCTGTCTCCGTGGCCCCCCACTCAGCCCCAAGCCTTATTGCATGGCGACCTCTGGGACACCCAGACTCCAGCTGCTGGGCAGGCAGTGGGGGGACACCTGAGATGCGGCTCCTGTTAGACTCACAGGTGCCTCTCTGTCCTGGAGCTACAGCCTGTCCTGCCAGCTGGACACCCAGACCTAGTTGGCCAGCAGAATACTCAAGGACAAGAAGAACCTGCCATCATCAAGGTCAGGGGTGAGTGATTGTCTGGCCTGTGGTGACTGACTCCTATTGGTTCAGTAATACTTCGGGCTAAACGTGCCCTTAGGGAGTGGGACAACTGGCACTGGGATCCCAGCTCCACTACTGAGCAGTCCTGTGACTGGGGTGACTCTCTTCAGCTTCCTGAGACTCCATTTCCTCCTCTGTGAAATAGGTGATACTAAATGATCTCTTGCGTGTCAGGGACAAATGGGGTACTGGTTGCTGACAGCACTGAGCACAGAGCCTGGAGCACTCAGTGCAGTGGGGACATGGTGGGGGCCACGATTCTGAGGGAGGCCCCCCAGGATAACCCGACTCTTCTACTCAGTCCCCAGGCCCCAACACCAACCCCCGTACCAGTGGCCGTTCACAGCCCCATCCTCAGCAACGGGGACACATCTGGGAGGCTCGGGATGCACTGGGCCAGCTCCTCCCTCCTGACGGGAAGGGGAGCATTGTAAGCTGATCTCTGAGGTCCCCTTAAACCCAAGAGAGAGGGGACGACCCCACCCCAGCTCCCCGATGTCTCTACCCCAGGACCAATTCACACATTGTGGAGGGGCAGTAGTTATTTGTTGTAAACAATAAATGCCATATTTGAATATTATATTAAAGTCCTGTTCCCTTTACAGTCTGGGAGTTGTGGTGTGGTTCTGTCGCTTTCTGTAGGCATGTAAGTGAGACACTGAATCTCACATTTCTCCTTGAATCAAGAACTCTTCCGGGTCATCAGCTTATTGTATGTGGGAGAAGGGAGAAGGGCCAGCCCTTCACTGGCTAGTGGGAAAACCCCCAAGTCCCCCTAATTCCGAAGACCAGTTCATTTCAGTATCATTCAACTCCTCCAGGAGCAGACATGGCCCCCCGCCCGTTCTCTTGGGATTTTAAGGTTGAAGGTACTTTCACAGGCAGAGCAACAACCACTGAAATGTGGGTGTCTTTAAAACAGCACTATCAGGACCATGTCGTGCCACAGGCAGGGGCTGCCTTTCTACATTCTTGAGGAACAGGGAACGTTTTCTGTTTCTCTTGTTGAGATTTCTTTTGACTAAATTTTAGGAACTTGTAGTTTTCTAGTTCAATCTCTGGAATTGCATCAGTTCTAAGTGGGGAAAACAATGTAAAATGATCAAAACGTGCACTTGGAGAGGACAAGGCCCAAGGAAGCTCATTAGCAAATGGACTAAAGGCAGGCAGGATCTAGCTCCTGAGGCCCCTCTAGGGGCTCCCTGTTCACCCCTGACCTGGATTTGAATCCTGCTGTGATCCTTGTCCAAGACTCTGAATTCCTTTTCCTGCTTGTTTTGTATCCAGGTGGAAAGATTTGTGATGCAGCTTTTAAGGCTACTGCTGGGCCTCGTTCCATAAACATGACTGCTCCCTGTCAACTAGGATTCTCAGCACCCCTGCCTTCCTTATGCAATTCCCTTTAGGGCAGACATTCCCCAGAAGGCCCCAAGCCTCCTGCCTCGTTTGTCCTGATGGATCCCCGGTGAGCTCCACTTTGCCAGTAGAAGCGACTATAATCCTAGCCAGTGAGTGACCTCACACTGTCCCTTGCTGTCCAAGGTGACTTCTGAGCCCGTGTCATTCTGAGGTCCATGATCTTGGACAATCCTCCAGTTTACACACTAAGTGTTGGTGTTACTAACTCGTCCAAATGGGGCAATTGGGCCCAAGCCCTTAAACTGTGTCGCCCTTCGGTGGTTGTGTTCTTGTCCCCAGTCCTGTGCTGTGGTTACATTACCACCACCTGCTGGGGTGTGAACACTGTTTGAAGCTTTGAAAGATGAAGCATGATAGGGGTGTGGGGGGCTCCAGCAGGGAATGCCACTGAACTGATGGTCTATGGACATGCATGAACACAGACTTACCAATTAAAATACTAAAATGCTTCCTATCTGGTGGTGAACAGACACTGCTCTGACCTCGCACAGAGAACCCACCCCATGACTAGGAGCTTTCAAAGGGATACCAAGTGGCATTTTGAACCTCATCACTTGGGAACACCCTGTAAGACAAGGGACAGATGAATCGCTTCGCACTTGTGAATTGTCCCCTTCTTTCTGATGGCTGCAAGTTTCACCCAGACACACAGGCTGCACTCTGCCAGGGAAGCCTTCTCAGGACAACCAGAAGCTGAAGATGAATCTTGGTTCCCGTCATCCCAAGCCCTTCCTGACATGGCACAGCCACCAGGGAATGTGATTTGGTAATGGAAAGACTGGGAAGGCTGTATTTTCCCTCCAAAGAGAAAGAGAAGTACCAACAGTGAAAGCTTGATCCCTCAAATAAACAATTAAATCCCAACAAGCAGTGGTTTCTTTCAGCATTACTGATGCTGAAAAGATTTCTTTTGTTAATAGCACGATCCCCCAACTGCCATGTCCATTTCCATGAATCAAATTTCCAACACATATGGATCTAAAAAACTGAGGGAAATCTGGTATTTCCTTAGATGCAACTCTGAATTGGCATGCAACAGAGAACAGAAAAATGGAGACCTAGAAGTAAATATCTAATTTGAGAAAGTAGACATAAAAGTGCGTTTGAAATAATATTTTGGAATCTATTGGAATATTATACAAAAATAAGAATCCACTTTTAGTAGGTTTTACTGTGATTGTGAGGGGAAAAACTGAATCACCCCGTGACGTTGATAATTCGCTGCTGACATTAAAGTACAAATAAATAACATACATAGTAAAGGAAAATGAGAGAACAGCATGAAAAAGGAAGATCTTTCTCTCCTCACCTGAAACTTAACCTCTCACCTCAGAAAGAAACTGTTGTCTATATTTTCTATGTCTCGAAGCAGAGTTTAATAAAAGAAAAGTATCGATATATTTTAAAGTTTCAAGAGCTCAAAGCAAGGAAACATTAGGGATGCTGCCAAGAGACCTCACTGAGGTGCCTGTTCCATTTCATCTGCTGTCAGGACAGCCTTCTTAGACCCTCACTTTCTCTGCCTCGCTAGCAAGTCTGTCCGCCATCAGTGCTATCACCAGTCTCGCTCCTGTGCTCTTCACTGCCCTTTCCTCCTTCCTGATACCTCCACAGTGGAGCTGTGGAATGCACAGATCAGTTCCTGGAATCATCTCTGCCAAATCTGAATTCCAGCAGGAGTGGGCATGGGACCTGGAATGCAGACCATCTGCGAGCACACCTGGCAGGGATTCACCTGTGTGACTAGGTGCAAGTTTTTGCAACGTTTTGGCAAGATTGAAAGGACTTACGAGTTGTCCTGTGCTGCTCCAGGCCTGGAGTCCTTGCGGTCTCTCGGGCCAGCAGATCTGGTGGGGCTGGTCCAAGTTGTCCCCTCAGACACCAGTCATTGCCAGGATGGGATGGGATTCTAGTAACAGGCCTCTTGAATATGTCACTGGACATCCTCAAAAGAATGGAAATGCTTAAACCAGGCTTTGGTTTGGACTGGTTCCCACAGTTACGCTGCTTCTCCTGTGAAGACGTGACTTATCATCCTTCTTTTCCTCTTACCCTATAAAAACAAATCATGAAACTGGGCCAAATGATAAAGGAGGCCTGCTTTTTTAGGACAATTATCCTGGCTGTTTTGTACTTCCACCCTCCCTCTATCCTCTGGGGATAGATCTGACCTGTTTCCTGGGATGTCATCAGGCAGATTTGCATCAAGAAGAGAAAGCTCAAGGTCAAACTCAAGGCTCCTCCAGATCATTTCCCCCTCCATCCCGTTAACACGCCCTCCTTTTTTGAGTGTAATTCTATTCTCTTCTTTTCCTTGTCACTATCAACCCCACAAGTCCTGGCACTCCCTCTCAGGACAGTCAGTCCCCAGTCCTTTACTCAATCCCAAATCTTACCATTTCTGTGTTTTCTGTCTACTCATTTGCTTAATCCATTGACCACTTGGTGTTCATAGAGATTAAATCAATAGTGACGTTATCAACCACCCCCTGTTAGCAACTTACTCCCATATCCCAGATGTTCACATAATCCAAATGGTTATGTTCAAAAGTAAATAATTCAGAAAACATATTCACTCACCACAAATTCCTGATCTTTAATATTTTTATTCAAACAGTCATACAGTAGATAGCTGTCCCTCAATATCAGTAGTAATGCCAGATCAACGATTCTCACCTTAATTTTCTCCTACACCTATCAATCCTAGATTCCATGGACTATGATCACAATAATTTCCTTGGAAAAATAAAAAATTCCTTACCACTCATTTATTTTGCAAACCTTCAAACCCAGAAGATCTCGATTATCTGCCATGCCACAGCTACTGCTGGTCTTATGACAAGCTGAAGAAAAAGCACGAAACATGATCTTTTTGTACCACTGTAAATACAAAGCCATCTGCATCAACAGGAAAGCACCCATAATGCCTGGAAATTTTGTTCTCTTTTTTTGTTTGGCTCAAAAACAAAAAGACAAATCAATTTAAAAAATGGTCAATGCACCAGAGTAAAATTTTTCCAGTGAAGACATACAGGTGGCCAACAGGTGTATGAAACGGTGTTCAGCATCACAAATCAGGGAATGCAAATCAAAACCACAATGAACTATCATTTCACACCTGTTATGATGGCGATTATCAAAATAACTAAAGATGACAAATGTTGGTGAGGATGTGGAGAAAAGGAAACCTCGTCGGAATGTAAACTAATACAGCCATTATGGAAAACAGTATGGAATTTCCTCCAAAAATGAAAACTAGCCTATGATCCAGCAATCCCACTTCTGGTATACAGCCACAGGAATTGAAATCAGGGTCTCAAAGAGATACCTGCCCTCTAATGTTCATTGCAGCAAATTCGCAATAGCCAAGATGTGGAAGTAACCTAAACGTCACTGATGGATGAATGGATAAAGAAATAGAATATTCGTCAACATTGAAAAAAGAAGAAATTGCTGCTATTTTTGACAACATGAATGCACCTAGAAGACATTGTGCTAAGTGAAATAAGGCAGACAGAGAAAGGCAAATATTTCCTTATTTGTGGAATCTAGAATAGTCAAACTCACACAAGCAGAGGTTAGAATGGTGGTTGCCAGGGGCTGGGGAGATGGAGAAATGGGGAGCTGATGTTCAAAGATACAAAGTTTCAGTTATCAAGATAAATAAGTTCTGGAAATCTAGGATAAGGCATAGTGCCTACAGCTAACAAGACTGTATTGCATGCGCTACATGCATACATATTAGCTACATTTGCTAATAGAGTAGATATTAAGAGTTCTTACCAGAGAATAATAGTAATAAAGGAGGTGAGAGAAAACTTTGGGAGATGATGGATATGTTTGTAGCCTTGATGGTGGTGACAGTCTCAAGGGTGTATGCTTATGTCCAAATTCATCAAGCTGTATATGGAAAAGTATGACATAATCGTTGATTCTTCTGCACCTTGAAATATGCCATATCCTCATCACAAGAGAAAAAATTTGTAACTCTATATGGGGACAGATGTTAACTGGACTTATTGTGGTCATCATTTCAACATATATACAAACATTGAATCATTATGTCATCCCGCTGAAACTAATTTAATGTTGTATGTCAACTTTATCTCAATTAAAAAAACACAACAGACAAAACCATTTGAATACTGTATATGAATTCAGTGAATCCCTGAAACTGCCCCATTCTCATATGGGAATTACAGGAAGCAGAGAGGATGAAGTAAATGGAAGAAAGTTGTATAAAACAGTATTCAAATTAAAATCATTTAAGTTGCTATCAGCTCCTTTTGGCAAAGTTCTGCGAGCACCGATCTACTCTCACATTTTTCCTGGAAAAACATACTTTCACATCCAACCCATAATAGTTTCATCATTTTCTCTAATAAGAAAATTTCAACTTAATAAATAAAAAGAAAAGCATCTCTTATGTATGAATAAAGTTAGTGAACTTTATAGAGAAAAGAGCATATTTGGACAATCCCAATAAAGTAAACAGAAGAACTGAATGATGATCAAGTCTCATTCAAGTTTATCTTTGAAAGCCAGTAAAACCAGGCTATCTTTTCAAGGATGTGTGTAGAGCTGTCAGCCTTGGAAGATAGAAATAGTGGCCTCCTCTGGAGCAAAGGGCAGGCTTGCTTACTGTCCAGTATAATAAAAATAACACCCCCCAGGGCAAAGGTTAGCAGACATCCTGCCCGTTATCAAAGATTTGAATTCCTTAGGCTCTGAGATCTTGCAACCCTCTGCATGTCACCTGGCCCACTGTGTATCACCCTGTAGGAAGTGAGATTTAGTGAACCGGTGCAAATGCTGATACTCTGGCCACTGCTATTGTTGTGTCATTAAGTCCTTTGTCTCTGAGGCATGGGACTCCTGACTTTTGCCAGCATCTGTAAGACCATTGTAGGCTAACTAATTGGTTTGCACGTAAGGTAAAACATCAAACCTTTCACAGTTCCCGACAAGCCCTTAAAATAACTAGTAGTCTTAGGAACAGAGAGCTATCCAGAACAATATGCATGGATGGTCTTCATAGAAGACTTCATGCAACCAAAACTTTAATAAGTCTCTCTAATCTCTTTTATTTCTACCCCAAGTAGAAGGAGAGGCACCAAGCTATTACAGACCTAGGGCTTGTGCAAGCCACCTGGAGACCTAGTGACCAGAAACTTCCCATGGGGAGAAAAGACAGATGGGCATATTTCCAAAATGGACCCATGTGCCTCCCGGTCATCAAAAAGACAGTGCATTATCTTAATTTATGGTGATTTGAGTCATTAAAATCTTGTGATGGGCCAAAGATACACTTCTAAGAGGAGTGAGGCACATGGCAGTTGTAAGCAGATTAACACACTTGGTGAATATCAAACTCTGAACTAACTTTAGTGTTCTAATCAATTAAAAGGTACAACAAATTTAATTAGGTAGATTAAATGATATTTAATGGTATCCCTGATTATTACTCTGCAATAATGAACAAGAAGCTCATGTAAATAACTATAATTGGTCTTACTTTAAAACATGATAGTCAGGACTGTTTGAGATAAGCTGGAGAGAAGGAAGGGGAGAAATAGACAAAAGTTAGCTGCTCTGAAGCCACTGTCAAGACCTCTGGATCTGCATGTAACCCAGGAGATCGAGGCAGACGGCTATGCCCCTATATCCTCCTGCACTGTGTTTCTCTAGGATGTCACAGGGCTGAAGCAGCCTCCTAAATCGTGTTTACATATCCATGTGTACAATACCCCTGACCGTGGGGATGAACCACCATTCAATCATCCCGTACACCCCTCTAATTAACAATTAGCTTTCAGAATCATTGTATCATTACATGATAATTTATTCCTCAAACCTGTAGGATGCCGAGCTAAAAGAAAATCAAATATCAATGGCTTCTTTTCTTTGCAAGACCAAGATGTTCTTTCACACTTGGAATCCTGATTAGAGGATAAATCCATCAAATCAATGGAAACAACTTAAGAAATGAACAGAGGGATATTTCATTCGTATATATACATTTTGCATTGTTGCAAAAATAAAGTTACATTTAAAAAAATTAGAACTTTTTGAAATTTCATAGATATTAAAGACTTTGTTCTGCATGTACTCCCTTTGGTTTACCAAATCAAACTCACTCTTTAATGGGCATTTCTAGCATTCAGTGCTAGTAACAACAGTTTTTTTTAATTCTTATTTTTCCCAGGTCAAGGAACAAGTGCAGAGGTCGTAGAGAGGTCAAGTCTAATCTACCTAGGGATGTGGCAGCCTTAACTATGGATGTTCAAGCCAGACATTGCCAGCAGAACCACATCTCTTCATCCATAGGTGAGTTTTTACTAGTAATCACAGAGACTTGAGGATATCAAAGGAAATTCTTCATTAAGACCCAAAGTTATAGATTCTTATCTTGGGTTCATTACTTTGAATTTTTGACCCAAATCGTATATATCGATTGGACCATGTTCAATTCTATGATCTTTAGATGATGCAGCCTACAGCTGAAGAGAAACAGATACAACACCAACATCTTATCCTCTCTGAAGCCCAACTGAGAGCCCCTGGAGTCAGAAGTTTTCAAGACAAGATAAAGTCATCCTTCTTCTGAACAAAGACTGTAGATGCTATACAAACATTCAACTTTATTTATTTTGTTTTATTTTTGTTTTGTGAGGAAGATCTGCCCTGAGCTAACATATGACAATCCTCCTCTTTTTGCTGAGGAAGACTAGCCGTGGGCTAACATCCATGCCCATCTTCCTCCACTTTATATGGGATGCCGCCACAGCATGGCTTGACAAGCAGTGCGTCGGTGAGTGCCCGGGATCCGAACCTGCAAACCTCGGGCCTCCGCGAACCCCGGGCCGCCGCAGCGGAGCCCGCGCAATTAACCGCTTGCGCCACCGGGCCAGCTCAAACATGCAACTTTAAATTGTTAATCTGACTTGTTAGAATGTGATGCAGCAAGCATAATACCTTCTAAGTTTCATGATTTTTCTCCAGAATACTGAGATGGTTGACCTTGAAGTCAAGTTTCCCCATAAATGTCTTTATTCAGAGATAAAATTAATTTCCCTATAAAATAATTCCCATAAAATTGTTACAAATATATCATAGTCTCTGACTAAAAGGGAACAAAGCAAATTGAGCAGTTGAGTAGCAGTGTAATAAATTCCATACAAGGATCTTACTGCAGCATTATGTATAATAGTGAAACTGGAAATAACCCCATCTCTATCAAAGAAGAAATAAACAGATCGTGGTATTCCTGTTCTTTGGAGTAGCTCCAAAACTTCTAAACAGCTAAGTTAGAGTGACGTATACTGATAAGGAGAGACATCTATGATATATGGTTTGGGAAACAGCAAGTTGAAAAACGATGTAGTTATGTAATTTATGTTAAAAAAACTTTATGTGTATTTATAAATTCATTGGAAATGTCCAGAAGAATAAGCTGCAACCTCTTAACAATAGTTCCTTCTGAGTAGGGGAGTGAGTTTGCAGGGAAGGGGATGGAAGGGGAAGGTTTCACTTTACTCTACATAGATCTGTATAATTTGACTTTTTTTACAAAGTATGTAATTCTTTCATAATTAGAAAAATGAGTGATGTGACCGTTTGGTGCAGGGCAACAGTATGATGTTCACCAGTCTCTGTTCTCTATGTTACTGCACAGCATGGGCTGTAGGAGAAAGCCCAGAGGAGCAAGGAAGACAAAGAAGACACGACACCTGCAGAAAGTCAGTGGAGTATTTCTCCATAAGAATCCTTCCAGGCGAGTGACGGTCAGTATCTTCCACTGCTCCAGCTCTCGCAATAAACATAGAATCTGCCCAGGGTAGTCCGGACAACCACGCCCTGCTAGTCCACTCCCCACCCAGGGCCTGTTTGTGCAGGGTGACTGCCAACAATCAGACAATGGACTCAGGATGGGCCGTGTGCCTTTGGGGCGGCTGGCAGAGAGGGACAAAGTGGAACACCTGCTAAGTGCACACACCTGAGAGGCGGAGCTCCAGGTGGAGACTCAAAATGCACCAAGAAACTGTCTCAGTGTCCCCCCTGTAAAATGGGGATCACAGGTCTACTTCACAGAGCTGTTGGGGAAGATACATAGAAGTGCCTGTGACAGCCAGTGTCACATTATTAACAAAGTCGTATCCTACTTCAGAATAATCGATGAAAAGAATAATGTGATGAGACCAAAGACGAGATGCCCAGCTTCGTAAGCAGCCCCAGCAGCATGAGAATGAAAGGAGCTCCGAGTAAGCAGGGTTCTTCACAGCTCCACTTTAGAGGATGAACATGGGCTACACCAGGATAAGTGGCTGTTGTACAGTGACTCGTGTAGTGAGGGTGGGTCCCTAAAGACACTGTGAAATCCAGTTACACACAGTGGCTCCTAGGAAACAACTACAAAGCAATCAATGCAGCAGTTAGGAATGGGAAGGGGGTGAGCAGAGGAGGGTCAGAGCCACAAAATCTGATGGAAGACACTTCACCACGACGAGCGCCCAGCTCTGTCAACAGCTTCTGTGGTTGCACCAGAAGATCAAATGTCTGAGGCAGCCATTGTGGGGACTGCTGGGAGCACAGTGGTGACTGAAGCCACACTCCAACAGCAGTGCTTTGGAGCACACAGACCCAGAGACTTTCCTCTCCATTAATCCTTGTTTCAAGATAAGGAATATCCTCATGTTACAATGTCTCCTTCCAACACTTGTGGACGAGTGTCATCAGAACCCCCTGAAGAGGTCACAGGCCAGAGTAGGATGGAACACTGGGGGCTGGGGGAGCGGCGTTGCACCTGACAACACGGACTATCACCCGGGCCTGTTGAACAGGAGAGAAGAACCCGAGGATGTGGTCTAATGATAATTCCCCATCTTGCCACATTCAGAGACACTGCAGAGTTTCTCATCCTTTCTTTAAAAAAACGTTAAAGAATTCATGTGTCATTAATTCATAAAGAGGCAAATTCTTGACAAAGTGACAGGGTCTAGTTTCCATGATCAGGTTTTCCAGTTGTTTTGATAATATTCCACATTCAGTAATCAGAAATGTAACCTATTGGGATGTGTAATATAAACAAGGACTTGTTTTCATTTAGCTCAATGCCCAGACTTTTAAGGATGACATAAATCAGGAAAACAGCTAATCATTCCTCCATAGGTTTCAATAAGACTTTTAAGTTAATTTACCAATCTCAGGAAAAGAGAATATGGCAATTCAAGTTTTTTGTTTCTGCATTCAAGCGTACAGTACAGCCAAGAGAATGAGCAGAAAAAAATTAACAAGAAAGTCTTGCTTGCATTTTATCTTTTGCAAATGAGCAGGATATCTAATGTTCTGTTCTTTTCACTGCTGTAATCAATTTTTAAAGAATACGGTACATCTGACTGTCCCTAGGCATGTTTATCCGGGAACCTTGCCTGAATCCAAAGCAGAGATGTTAAAGCTGACGGGTTTCAAATGTTGCCCAGGTGCTGTCTACCATGAACATCCCTCTCCCAAAGCTGGACCACCAATCTCTTCCTGAGGGATCAGAGTCGCCAGCCCTGTCCCTGAGAGACTGGCCACTCAGGACTGAGCTGAGATTAGGTGATTAATCTAAAGAGCAAAATACTTAAGCTATTCTCATCTTAACGGTGCTGTTTAGGAGGCCTCTGCACTGGAATGGGTTGGTGAAAATGGCCTACTAGATACTTGCCTGGGAATTGATTTGTTCTCCTCTGCTCTTAGCGGATCCTGGGGAAAACAGTGATTAACCTCACAGATGCCTCAACTTCCACATCTGCAAAAAAGGCAAGCAACAGCCAATGTTACCACCCTACAAAGCTCTTAAGTTGTGCTTTCAAGAGGGGCCACAAGGGCGAATGTCTCCCAAAAGCTGATGAAATGATGGCACTTTGGCTGGAGAAGGCAGAGGGCAGCAGGCAAACTGGAAAGTTTCTGGGATGTCAAACCAGCTCCCATAAGCAGTTTAGAGAAGCACCTGGCCCTGGACTAGGTAAGAGGCTGTGGAAAGACCCACAGGCACACAGGGGGGAGGAGGAATCAAGCAAAGGAGGGAGGCGGTGGAGAAGAGGCACGAGTCCAGCTTCAATTTTGGACAAAAGCAGTTGCACGCTGCAGGCCCGCGGCTGTCCATGCAACTGCCACACCCAGACTCCCTGGTCCCTCTCGTCCCGTCACATCCCTCTGGTACTCAGTCCAGTTGGAGCCGGTGCAGGACCAGAGTCCTGAGTCAATGGCTGTTTGGCCCTCAGGCAAGCCTTCACCGCCCTGCTCCTCCCCCCAGGGCTAGGCACAGCCCCGTGCCCAGAGCAACTTGGGAGTTGTAGTTCTGCAGTCCTTCAAGCTCCCAGCCAGGAATGGTTAAGAGACAAAAGCACTCAGCATGCACAGCTAGGGGACCCAACTCCCACCTCTCCCTCCACCCCTGGCCCACGCCCCTATGCTTCTACACCCCACCTTCTACCCCGCCTCTTCTCTGTACGATGCCAACTCTACATGCCTTGCCCACCCCCCAGAGTATTTGCTGTGTGGTTGGGCTGCATCCTTTGAGGCCAGTACTCAGGTAGGAGTGGGGATCACCAGCCTGGCTATTGCTGAGAATGCTTGCAGCCCTGGTGGACGCTCCCTGGCCAGTATTTGAAATGTAAATTCAATATCTAAAATGGAAATACCGGGTGCATGGGATCCTGGAATTTGCCTTTTCAAGGCCATCTGTCCTACCATCCCCTGCATCCATCCAGCCTGCCATGATCTTCCCTCTGGACCCCGTGATCAGGGTCGCTGCAGAGATCCTCCCCTTGGAACCCACCCACCTTAAGGGTCCATACCCATCATAAAAACTCAAAGCCATACCACTTGCCAAATTGAAGCAAAAATGGAACGACCCGGGGGGCCACTCAAGGGTGAGGGCATTACTAGATACTTGGGAGTATTAAAATCCATCTGATGATGTCATGAGTGAACGTGTTCCACTTTAAAACAAAACACTGCTGTTATCCTGAGATATTGAGTTAGGATCTTTTTGCAAATATGCCAGATTTAAAATGTTTATTGATGTATAACATGCGTGTAGAAATATATGCAGAAGTCATCCATGTAAACCTCAAAGAATTATTACAAAGTGAACACACTTGTGTGACCAAGAACTAACACCAGCTTCACTCAGGTCCCAACAATCCCTTTCTCCCTCCTTCCTCCCCAAAGGTAGCTGACATCTTACCAGCGAACACTATATATTGAGTTTGTCTTCTTATACAAGTGTTTTATTACAGAACAATTTAAACAATATACAAAATAAACAAAACAGCATAGTAGGCTTGTCACCCAGCTTCAACAACTACTAATCATCTGGCATTTTTGTTTCTTCCACACTCCATCCCATTCCCACCTCACTTTATTATTCTTTTAGTCCTTTGTGTGTGTGGGGGTGTAAGAAGTACGCACACTGAAAGGCACAAATCTCAACCTTACATTTTTGGCAAATAAACATACCCATATAACCTTCACACCTTTAAGACTAGGATATTTCCATCACCCCCAGAAAACCCCTTCCTCTTCCTTCCTAGGCAATTTTTTCCTTCCCCCGAGGCAACCACTGTTCTGGTTTTTTCAGCATAGGTTCATCTTGGCTGAAATCATCCCACTTGTATTGTTTTCTGTCCAGCTTGCTTCCCTCAGCATGAGGTTGATGAGTCTCTCCCAACATGTGTGTGTCAGCGTTTGCTCCTCGGCACAGCTGAGGGCGTTCTGCTCTGAGGATGCCCCGCAGTGGGCTCTTCTTCCTCCTGGGGACGTGCAGGTCATCTCCTGCAAACATTTTTGTACAAGCCATTTTTGTATGCTGTTTAATTCCTTTATTAGCATTTAAGTGACACACCTTTGCATTTTTGGTGGTTGGTCCAGATTACAATATGCATCTTTAACGTATCACAGCCTACCTAGACTTAATAGTGCACCAGTTTAATCAATGTAAAATATGGAAGACTTGCTATAGAACAGTTCCATTTACCTCTGTCTGTCCTTTGTGCTATTGTTGTCATAAATTTTACATCATCCCATGTTATAAATCCCACAATACAGTGTTATAATTTTTGCTTTCAACAGTCATAGGTTTTTAAAGTAATTAACAGAAAAACGTTATGTAGTTTGAGGCAGATGATTTGAGGCTCTGCAAATTTTTTTTTTTTTAAAGTTTCACCCACAGTTTTTGCATTCATCAGTCAGCCTAACCCACAATAATTATTACTGTGGTGTTCTAGTGGCGATTTTCTATTTCATGCTATCCAGCCACATTTATTATTTGGAATTCTGTGAGGAAGATTCCCTCCCTCCTTCTCCCGTCCTTCTTCCTTTCTTTCTCTTACTCTTTTTTATTCCTGTTTCTTTCTTCCTTTCTTATTTAATCTATTTTATGTCAGTATAGACTCATGGATATTTATTTTATTCTCTGTGTAATAATCCAATGCTACCATTATTTATTATGTTGCTCACAGTTTTCCAGCTTGAGCCATTGAGAAATCTTTCAGATTGATTCCTTTTGACACATCTCATCATTTGCTGTGTTTTATTTAAAGCACTTTTCTACTTTCTGGCACTACAAGATGGTCCAGGCTCATATTGTATTTCCCATCTCCAGCCCTAGAATTAGCCATTTCTCCAAGGAAACCTGGTTCTTTTTATTGGAGAATGATATTTAGAAACCAAGATCTGGGAGCTAAGTGTGCTCATTGATACTAGGGTGTCACTGCTTCTGGACCCTCTCAGCAGAGCCTGGAAACGTATGTATGAATATAAACTCAGGTATACACATCTATATATCAATCTACCAACATATCAATCTATTCATCTATCTGGATAGATATATTAGAAGAGACACGGTTTCATACTGATACTTCCAACTCCTATCCAACACCACAGAGTTTATTCTAGCATTCTCCTTTTGTTTATTTTTAACTTCTTTCACCAACAGTGAGAAACTTAACTCCAGTTAGCTACAATATATTTACTAATGTGTCAACCAGTTTCAGAATTGCTAATCCATACCCTTATGAAAAACAAATTTACCACCTAGAGTACAGTGTTTGTGTACAGTACTTTAGTTTTACAGTATCCCATCAAAACACTGTCTTCCCAAGTAACTTAGGTCAGGACCTTTCATCCCCACCCATTATGTGTGGCTATGTCACATGCTTGTAATACAGTGAGATTCATTTGTCACTGCATTTCATCTGAGTTCCCCAGCATCCTGATTTTTAAAATTTGCAGAGTAAAATTCACTCTTTGTAGTGTACAGTTCTGTGGGTTTTGACAACTTTATGGTCATATATCCACCTCCACAGTAGCATACAGAGCTGTTTTTCTCACCCCTCAAAATTCTCTCATACAGTCCTTGTGTAGTCAACCCCTTCCCCCATTCCATCCCTTGGCAACCACTGATCATTTTTCATGTCTGTAATGCTGACTATTCTAGAAAGTCATACAAATGAAATCATATACTGTACAGCCTTTTGAATTGTGCTTCCTTCACTTAGAGAAATGCAGCCAAGATTCATCCATGTTGTTGTGTGAATCAAGAGTTTATCCTTTTTATTGCCAAGTAGTATTCTAATGTCCCAATTCACCACAGTTTCTTTCTCCATTCACCTGATGAAGGACATTTAATTTATTTCCAGCTTGTGGCAATTATGAATAACATGGTTATGAAGATTCACCCAAAGATTCTTGTTTAAACATTAGTTTCAATTTGCTTGAGTAAATCCCTAGGAGTGGGATATCTGAGTCATATAATAAGTGTATGTTTAACTTTATAAGAACCTGCTAAACCGTTATCCGAATGCAACTATCATGTTGCATTCCCAGTTCTAGTTGCTCCTTGTCCTCACCAGCACTTGATATTTGCAATTTTATTTTTTATTTCAGCCACCTAATAGGTGTGCAGAATACTATTGTGGCTTCTGCCTCCTTTTTGAAAGTGAGATCTGCTAAATATAGAATCCTGTGTTGACCTTTGGGTTTTCTTTCTACACTTGAAAGATGTAATTTTGTTGTTGATTTGTCTCTTTTGTTTTTGATAATATATCATCCATCATTGACATTATTTCTCCCTGTATGTATTGTCTTCCCCTTTATATATGTATTTTCCTGACTGCTTTCAAGATTTTATTTTTATCTTTGGATTTTAGCAGCTTGACTATCATGTGCCCAGGTCTGGTTTTATTTTGTATTTTATTTTCTGGGTTTGCTGACTTCCCTGGATCTAAAATTTTAGATTTTCTACCAAATTTTGGAAGTTGTATGCTATTACTTATTGATTTGCCTTTCTGCCTCATTTAATTTTTTCTGTCTCTCCCCTCATTGCTGGGGACTCAATCATCTCACAAGTAAGGCTCTCTTCATTTTTCTTCAAAATTTTTACATTCTTTGGTTCAGACTGGATAATTTCTATTGCTCTACATGTTTCTTCTACTGTTCCTTTTTATTTTTAATTAAATTAATTAATTTATTTATTTTTCACCCCAAAGCCCCAATAGATAGTTCCATGTCATAGCTGCACATCCTTATAGTTCCTGTATGTGGGATGCAGCCTCAGCATGGCAAGAGAAGCGGTGCGTCAGTGTGCGTCCGGGATCCGAACCCCGGGCCACCAGCAGTGGAGCACGCATACTTGACCGCTAAGCCTCGGGGCCGGCCCTCTTTTACTGTTTCTAATGTACATGTAAACTCAAAAGCATTTTTTTTATCTTCCTATTTGGTTCTTTTTTGTAATTTCCATTTCTCTGCTGAGTTTCCAGATATGTTCATTCATTATGAGAATATTTTTCATGCCACCTTGATCATCTTTATAATAGCTGCTTTCTTATCCTTGTCAGATAATTGCAACACCTTGGGGAGAGTTTCTACTCCCTGCTTTTGGTCATATATGGATTACATTTTCCCATCTCTTCAAATCTCATGACTTTTTAAACTGTGTACTGGAAACCATGAATGATAGTTATAGAGACTCTGGATTCTATTGTATTCCTTTGAAGAGTGTTGTTATTTTTCTAGCAGGGAGTTAACTTGGCTGGACTGAAACTCCAATCTTCTCTCCTTTACAGTGGGCATAGCTGAAATCCTCATTCACTTCTCTCATCTTCCAACTGCTGTTTTTACACTAGGCCTTCTGGAGCCTACCCTGCATGGGTGTTGTTCAAAGATCTGCCAATTTGGTGTGTGTGTGGGGGGGAGACTTACATACATATTTTGAGATTTTCCTCTTTGTGTCTCCCTCCCTTCCAGAATTTCTCCCTTAACTTTCCAGCTACTTTGTTAGCCCCAAAATACATCCTCTAACATTACAAGTAAGACTGTAGTTTTTCCCGTCTGTGCCATGTACAGATTTTAGAATGCTTTGAGGCAAAAGACTCAAGCTTGCAAATATCTCCTGGTGCAATTCCCATCATTTAAGGGAAGACTCCCTCTCAGTTCTGCTTGCTTTTGGAAGATATTTATGCATACACACATATACACATTTATTATATGTGTATTACATATAAATACATGATTCTATATATAGACATATAATATTTTGTGCAGATTTTATCATTGTTATCTGTGAGAGTGTTAGTTCAACAAGCCACTCCACCATTACTGGAAGCCAGACCTCGGTTTTGTTTCTTTTTTGGATTTTATATAAATGGAATTAAAAAATATATAGCCTTTTGAATATAATTTCTTTTATGCAGCATTTTGGTTGTGATATTCATCCATGCTATTGCATGTAGCTAGTGTTTGTTCATTTGTTGAAAATAATTAATTTTTTTAAATGGTCATAAAATATGCATAACCTAAAATTGACCATTTTAACCATTAAGTGTACAGTTCAGTGACATGCAGTACATTCACATTATTGTGTAGCCATAACCTCCAACCATCCACAGAACCATTTTCACCTTGCACTGAAACTCTGTGCTCATTAAGCAACAACTCCCTGTTGTCCCTCCCTCTTGCTCTTGGGAAACACCATTCTCCTTTCTATTCCTATGAATTTGAGTACTCTAAGTACCGTATATGAGTGGAATCATACAGTATTTTTCCTTTTGTGGCTGGCTTTATTTCACTTAGCATTAAAGTCCTCAAGGTTCGTCCTTGTCATAGCATGTGTCAGAATTTTTTCCTTTCTAAGGGTGAATGGTATTCCACAGTCTGTATACACCACTTTTTTTTTGTCACTTCATCTGTTGATGGACACCAGGTTTGCTTCCAGCTTCTGGCTATTTTGAATAATCCTGTTAAGAACACAAGTGTACATTTATGTCTTTATACCTCTGCATTCAATCATTTTGGGTGTATGCCCATAAATGGTGTTCTGAGATTCATTTTTTCACACGTGGGGGGTTCCCCACACCTCCAACAAGCAATTCTTGGAATACCAGCTAGTCGTCAGATAATTCAACTCAATTTGATGCTGTCAACCCAGAGATACATCAGATTCCACAGGTTGAGGGCCTTCTCTTTGGGTCACTAATGTGATTTCTTAAATGAGATATGTTTTGTTCTTTGTGAAATAACTACAGCTAAATGAATTTTTCTTAAGGTCCTTATTTTAAGTATGGCCAAAACTATGGCTAGGATTGAAAGTTTTACGTTTAGAGCAACACTGTTTTCTTGATTTGTTTGGCCTGTAGTCTGATAGAGCAATGTTACTTCTTATTTGCTAAGCTGTATAGAATTTAGATTATGACTGCTAAGTTTCCCCTTTAGCATTTTCAGCTGTCCCAGTAAGACATATGGAAACGACACAGATTCTAGAACGCTTGACTCTACTCTCTGCCAGTGAACTTATACCATAGGCAGAAGTATTAACATCCAATATGAACCAGCTATTGAATTTAGGGGTTCTGTGGAGAATGCTTCAAACAGTCAATAAACTATGGATGGTTCTTAATACTGTGATGCCTAGAAGGTAATTTCAGTGTATTGTTACACGTAATAGATAAGTGTATAGCAGTGATTATATACAATAACCTAAACTTAATGATTAAAAAAAATTGTTGAGTGTTTAACAATATAAATCCCCTCTGAAGACTACTAATTAAAGAGTCATTATAACTTCCAGAAAAAGCATAAATTTGATCTTAAGAAACAGAGAGAAACTATCAAGTATTTCCAACTTGAGAAACTTCTTTAAAAGTGAGTTCTCCTCTATAGACATCTGTCATTTGTGGCTAATTGTGATTTAGATCACTGTTGTGTCTTGCATCATTGTGGTGGCTCCAAATTTTGCTGCACATTAAAATCACCTGGACAGCTGTTAAAACTCTTGATCCCCAATTGGAACCCATGTCAATTAAATCAGAATGTCTGCGGTTGGGAGTCAGGCGTTAGTATTTTTTTTTTAAGATTCCCCAGTTGATTCCATTATGCAACAATGTTTAGAGAACACTTCATTAATTATTTCTTCTTTAGTCAAATGGGTCTCTGCTGGTCCATAGATTGTATCAGAAACACCTGGTCAGCTCTGAAAAACAGGATACTGGGCTGGCCTTCCCTGAGATATCAGATGCTTAATGTTCAATCAAGTAAGTTCGATGTGAAAAATAAAAGCATACACTTAAAAAATACTGTAAGAATTTTCATATTTTTAAACAAGGCAGTTTTGTAGTCTTCTAAGATTAAATACAGCGGTCCTGTGTTCTTTTGTTTTGTTTTATTTTAAACTGAGGCTTTGGAATATTTTATGTGAGTAGGAAACCTCTAGGAGTTCAAAAAAGGTTGAAATAAATGGTTTCTAACTAAATGCAGCGCACATTCTTGGATCAGTTTTCAAAGGCTGGTCAAAACCTGCTGTGTTTAAATAACAACATGCTGTTTTTCATCACATTCGTTGATGATGTAAACAAAATGTGTAACTATATTAGTAAATGTTAATATTCATGTATTTTAAGTTAAGGTTACAAAATTTGTCACAATGTGATTTTTTTTATTCAAGTGAAAACAGATGTGTGCAGCTATTTTGAATATTGGTTTATAAACATTCATATTCTTTATCAAATGAACTTGTAGTTTTTTGTGTTTTCTTTCACTAACGTTCACCTGAAAGGAACAGTTCAAGGGACTGGAATCCAGGATTGTCTGGCTCCAGAGCCTACGTGTATCCATTTCTGTTAACGCCACACACGTCAAATGGCCATACAAGGCTAGAGTCGGTTGAGAGCCTTAGGAATTGAGCGGAGGAAAATCGAAAATCGTAGTAGTTTCCCTGGAGCAGTTACTTAAAGGATTTGATATTTAAAAAAATTGTAAAAGCAGAATAAAAATTTGAAGATATTTTTAAGTATAGATAAATTGTCCTTCATTCCACTGTTTTAACAGTAAGTTACATTTTTTATACTTTCCCTCCATCTTTGCTTATGCATATATATTTTCACATAATGGAATTCATAATACCCTGTAGGGAGTCTGCTTTCTTTCATTTAACTTTATATGAAATTTTTTTTGCAAGTTGTTTACTTTTGATAATTATTTTATTGGCTTCCTAATGATCAAACTGATGTATCATAACCGTATAGGGTGCTATTACTAGACCGGGAGGTTGATGACTTTTTTCAGGATTACAATAGGCAATGTTATCAATTTAGATATTTTTACTTTTTCTTTCTTTTGGATTACTCTTTTAGGATAAATTTTTGAGCCTGAGATTACTAAATTAAAAGGTAGAATTTATTTTTAGTGCTGTACATTTTGCAATTGGGGAAGATGCAGTAAAACTGAAAGGGAAGCAAACAAATCCACTCTCCTCCCGCTGCTCCGCCTGCATAAAACCTCTCCCCAAACTAGTTGCTCAAACTTGAGAAACTGTCTCACGTTTTACTTTTTTGAGACACTAGTATCGGAGCCAAGCTTAGGCTATTCAGAAATTGACAAAATCACACTTTGGAGAGATCACGATTAACTCCCTACCTTTGAGGAAACTGAAGTGTACTTCGTGGCAAAGAATAACAACCCGGTTTTAGGAGGGACAGAAGGCGGGTGAGCCTTGAAGGAGCAGAAGTGACCGGGGCGGGAGCGCTCTAGGGCGTTGATCTGGTTGAAGTCGCTATCCGGGGAAGCCTGGAACATCCTGAGGGTCTGCGGCCACTCATCAACCAGCCTTCTCGCCTGGCCGGGCTCAGGCGTTTGGCAGTTCCCGCCTCCGTCTGTGCGACACCCGGGCCACCGTGAAGTTCGGAAACGTGAGCTGAGCGGCACTGACGGGCGCTCTGGGAAGAACTCGGCAAGGCTTTCCTTTCGCTTGGTCTACAGACCTGAAGAATGAGACTGCGAGTTTCCAAGGAAACGGATGCACGGGTTAAGTCGCCAGTTTCAAAATCTCAAAACGGAGAAGAATTTCCTTTAAACCCTGCGCTGTGCTCCCATCCTTCGCTCTTCAAGCGTTCGCCTCCGGGCCACGAAATACTTTGCGTTGGTTTTTATTGCAGAGGCTTCCCTCGGGGGCCAGGGTTCTCGCCCCCTAACCTCACGCCAGGATTGGTTGCTTGGTTTCTGCTCTGGCGGGTGATTGGGTGCTGGGAGTCGAGGGGGCGGGAGGCGGGTATTCGTCCGGGAGAGCGCTGTCGCGCGGCCTGGAGAGAGCGGAGGAGGGAGCGGGTGAGGCGCCGGAGTCCGCGCTCGGCCAGGGAGTGGCAGCCCGGTGAGGAGGCGAGAGGTTTGGGGCCTCTCCTCTCTGCCAGGCTCCGCAGTGTGTACTCGCAGATACCATTTCCTTTTCGCCCGGGACTCGGAGCCCAGGCAGCGCTGCCTCGGTTTTCCTCAGAACAGGCCAGCCTGTCTCTCCTGGGGCGGCGCGCAGCCTGCCCGAAGAGAGCATTCTGCTCTCGCCTGGCCGCATGCGGGCCGTCGGGGTGACCACGTCCCTGGGCCTCCGGGTTCTGAACGTGCGGAGGCCGGAGGGAGCCTGTCCTAACCCCCAGGGAGAGGCCCCGGGCCCCCTCTGCCCCCCGCTGACTCGTGGCGGCGGGGACTAAGGCGGGAGGCGGATCCGGGGCTCGTGCTTTATCCCCTGGGGGATTGCGGCAACTGTGGGCGGGATGGATTTCTAGGCTGTATCTGAGGAACTAGCCGGCGTTGCGTTATTGGCTGGGGTGAAGGGGTTAGAGTCCACCAAATCTCTACACAAGAGTTGCACAGATAGAATCACAGAATAGTAGAACTGGGAAATACCTCAGAATAGTGGTTCTTAGCTTGTTTTGGAACACATAGGCTAGGGGTCAGGGTATAATTGGCTTCATAAGCTGTTGAATTACTCTTTTAACCATCCCTCCATCCCCAGGTCGAATTTGCCATTTTTTTTCACTATTGCAAGGAAGTCCTCAGTTGATAACAGTGCATATCAGTCTCCCCTCTGTTTTCAGTTATTTTATTAGGATATAGTTCTGGGAATGAGAAATCCACGGACTTTCTCTTCAGAGAAACGCAGTCATGTACCAAGACTTCTGCACGCAATAGCAAGAGAGCAGTCTCTGACTTACGTCTCTGGATCCTAGATTAAGCATAGGTGGTTTAGAAGAGGTGGAGATTAAAGTAGATCACCTCCTCTGTGTCAAATACTGGAGTTTAGGCAAGTTCTATCCATTACTTTATTTAATTCTTAACTCAATGCCTGGCTAATTTTCATCAAAACTCTATCGGGTAGATAATCTTATCTCCATTGCACAGATGAAGAAACAGACTGAGGTTCAGTGATTCACACAGTGGGACTCACACTTAGGCTTGCTTTACTCCAAAGCCCATCTTCTTTTCATTATACCCTTCTGACCTTTAAATCAGAATTATCAAGCACCTACTGTGTGCCAAGGCATTTTCTCCCTTACAACAGTTTTTCAATTAGGGATTATTACAGATGAGGATCTTAGTCTAGAGAAGTGAAGACATGATCAAGGAAACACATCTGAGTTGTGGGAACCTGATCTAGAACTCGTACTTCTACCTCCTGGTCCACAGCTTTGGCAGAGTAGGGATACAAATCCGGATTTGTCAGATTCCGAGACATGTTCTCAACCACTGTGATGGTTAAGACTAGGAAATTCTTTTACTTGCATTTGTTTTGTTGATACATTTAGGAATCCCCTTTTTATTTCTAGACTTCTGTCCTAGTCTAGTTGGGTATCTGGTTTTCTTTGAATGGCATTGTTTCAGTCTTGATTTTCGTTTCTGATGCAGTTAGGAATCTAAGTAAACAGGAAAGCATGACTCTTCAATATGGTCTGAATGTACAGTTGGTGGGGTGAAGATGAACTTTCCTTGTAAAGCTTGTCCATCATAGCTTGCTATAATGAATTCTGCAAGTATTTTTCAGCAGTTAAGTCTTCATTATGATAAAGATGCTGATTATTCATAACGTATACTGAATCTGTGACTACATTCATTTTCTCAGATAGTAAATGGATTGAAAATATTTGCTGGGTTCATGGAAGAACATGTAACTTTTCGAAAAATAATCCTGATTGCTATAAACTGTATATGGTTTGTAGGCAAAGGAGAATATTCTGAAAACTATTCTCAGCTCATTTTGCACTTCTATTTACAGAATTAGTACCTTCTACAAAGTATTTACTGTCTTTTACACAGAATACTATATTTCTCACCATATTTTTTGAGATGTTCCAATCATTTAGAAAATTAATAGACCAATGAGTAAGCCAACTTTCCAGAGTTGTTCAATCTTAATATTTTGCCATATTTACTTTATACCTTGTTTGCAAGTAACATTACTAGTATGCTGAATTTATTCTTTTTCTTTCCTAGACGTGTTGTTATACTTTTGTTACATACGTATGTATCCGTAAACAATATAGAGCATTACTTTACCTGTTTTTAAACTTTGTACAATGATATGATACTGTACCTATATTTGTTCAGAAGTGTTTTTAGTTGCTTAACATTATTTTTAAGAAGTAGCCTTATTGATTGTTAATCTATTTTAATTGCTGTGTAGTATTCCATTGTATGAATATACCAGAATTTTTTTATCCACTTTCCTTTTGACAGACATTTAAGTTGTTTACATTCTTTTGCAATTCTAAACAATGCTGCTATGAACTTTCTTATGCATGTTTCCTTATGTTCCTGTGGGACAGGTTTTGGATATATACATAGGACTGGACTTCCCGGGAAGTCCCAGGAAGGACAAACTTCAACTTTGCTAGTAATTGTTAATTTCTGTCCAAAGTGGTTGTAGCGATTTATACTCCCCCTAACAGTATCCTCCATAAAGTTTTCATCCAAGATATTAGTGTACTCTCGTTTTACAGAAATGACGGTGTTTGCATCATTAAGGCACAAATTGCTTTGTTCATTTCTTTTATGCCTATATGCTTTTAAGTCCAACATAATTTTAGGGAGAAAGATAAAGGCATAAGGTCTAGATTGAACTAAATACTAATTCTCCCTTCTGCTATTGCTATGTTCCCTCAAGTACAACCTTACTTCTTGTTGTGTTTGTACTTGTAATGGAGACAGACCCTAATGAAGTAAATTGTTTACTGATTTTTTTTATTGTTTTTGTGTCAATAGATTGTCCAAGTATTAAAAAGTAAGCAGCATTGTTTGTTGGAGAGCCCTACAGAAAGTGGGAAAAGCTTAGTCTTACTTTGTGCTGCTTTAGCATGGCAACAGTCTCTTCTTCGTGGTGAGTATTTGGTTGATATATTCAGCTTGATTATTGGGACTTGAAAAAAATATAATAAAGTGCTTTTTATCCAGAATGATTCATTTAAAGAAATAGCAGTAACTAAGAATATACTTTTGGTCTTTCTTTTAATCCTCTCTGCTTGATATTTTAATAAGTCTCAATATAAACGAATACTCAAGCGGTTGTGCCTTTATTACATTATTAATCTTTGACTATTATCTTTTTGTAAGTTATGCAAATTGATGATAATTTCTCTATAAATGTCTCTGACATCATAAGTCTTTCTCTCCTGTCCTAATTTGATGCTACAGATAGGGTGACCAACTTGTCTAGATTTGCCAGGTACTTTCTCAGGTTTAGCACTGAAAACCTTACAGCCTGGGAAACCTCCCAATCCTGGGCAAATTCGAGTGGTTGCTCATCGAATTTGCTCACTGTAGCTGCAAAGGATGATTAATGTTTTTTGAATTAGAAATATTATAAATAGAGGTTCTTTCACTTTTAGGGAAGCCAGCGGATGAAAGCTTAAGCAAAAAAGCTGAAGTACCATTGTCACGTCGTTGTACGTGACATTCAAAGAATTTTACAAACGATGGCGAGGACCGAAAAACTTCACCTCATTTCAACAGTCCAAGTACACCACCTTCTGAAAGAAATGGCACTTCATCAACTTGTCAAGGTAGGTTATATTTTTGCCTGGGTCTGTTGGTATGTGTAACAGGAACCTTCATTACTGTTGTTATGAGACCTAATTTGATAAATTTGATGAGCATAATTGATTAGGTACCTCCATCTAATTTCTCTGAAATTAATTTTAGGTAACACAAGAGTGGTCAGAAATCCTTGGACTACTTTATTCTTGGTTTGGCTTTTAATTGATTTGGACATTTTGCTAGCTTAAATCATTTTTTGAAGCAGGCAAGACAAAATAAATGATATTCAGAAATTGATGTTATTTGTAGGCAGGATTGTTAATTATAGGTTAGAATTTTAGAAAACATTGATTTGTATTGTAAGACAAAATCTAGTTAGCCTCATTCATTCTTGATAAGTCTGCATGAACTTCTGAAGCCAGTATCCTGCATGAGGATGAGATATGTTTTAGGTATGATCCTTGACTAGTTCTAATTAGGTTTATTTAAGAGAAATATATTAAGAATAACATAAGACTATTCATTTTTAAAAAATATTTCTCTGGCTTTGACTATATGGAAAAGATTGATCTTTATTTGCCTAAGCCAGAAACCTAGGAGACATCGTGTACATGTTACTCTACCTTATTTCTCCGGGCAAATCTCTATCTCCATTGACAACTCCCTGGTCCAAACTACCATCTCTTGTTTAGAGCATGCAATAACTTCTTTTCCTGCTTTCACTCATGCCATTCTTTAACTAATCACTGGCAGGGAGAAAAGAGGTGGCCATGACTGACTTAAGTCGCAACAGTATCCACTTCCTAAAATCAAGAATGGAGTCATCTTCCTCTAAAGCACATGACTATGTGTGGAGGAGGGTGGCTGCTGGAACCTAAGTGTGATTCTGATAGGAGTGAGAAAGAGGAGATGGGATAGTACTGGAGAGGTGACCAATAGTGTTGTCTACACTGTTTTGACCCTTAGCCCTTTTGACTTTCTTTCCATTCCTTCAAAGGGTCATGCTTTCTTCTGCCTCAGAGCCTTTGCTTGTGTTAGTGTCTCTTCAGAGGAAAGTTACATCTTCAACTTGTTATCCTCCTCTTCCATTAGGTGTTGCTTAAATGTCGCTTCCTTGAGGGAGCCATACTGACCTTTCCGTTAGATCAGATTTGGTTTCCCTGTTATTTTGTGTCATCTCACTGTGCTTGTCTCCTTGACAGCACTTGTCTGTGAAGTTTTTATTATCCATGTGTCTGTGTGCATCTTTTATTAATCTCTGCTTCCCCTAGCAGACTGTGTTCTCCATGAGGTCAGGAACCATGTCAGTTTGCTCACCATTGTAACCCTGGAACCTAGCAGAGTGCTTGGCATATAGTAGGTGCTAGATAAATATTTGTTGTGTGAATGAATGGAGTTGATTTTGAGCTAATTATAAGAACTCTGGTTTACAATATTTATATACAACCTGTATTATTTTTAGAAAAGCTTTATTGTAATATACTTGAGAAAACAAACTGCATTTATTTAAATGGTATGCTTTGATAAGTTATGACCTCCACCATAAGGTGTACCTCTATGAAAATTTCAGTCAGTGTCAAGATAGTGAACATATCCATTACCTTCAAAAGTTTTCTCATGCACCTTTGTTATCCCTCCTTCCCACCCCTCTGTGACTTCCTCTCCCCCAAGAACCACTGATTTGCTTTCTATCACTAGAGATTAGTTTGCATTTTCGAGAGTTTATATAAATGGAATCAGACAATTTGTACACTGATTTTGTCTAGCTTCTGTCACTTAACATAATTCTTTTGAAATTCACCCATGTTGTGTGTATCAACAATTTGTTCCATTGTGTTGCTGAGTAATGTTCTGTTCTGTGGATATACTACAAATTGTTTATCCAGTCACGTGTTGATGTATATGTGAGTTGTTTCTAGTTTTGGGTTATTGCAAATAAAGCTGCTATGAACATTTGTATGTAAGTCTTTGTTATGGACATGTGCTTTCCTTTTTATGGGCAAATACCTAAGAGTGGAGTGAGTGGATCACTTATGTTGAACTCTTTAAGAAACTTCCAAACTGTTTCCCAAAGTGTTTATACATTATACCATTTTACATTCCCACCAGCAGTGTCCAAGAGTTCCCATTTCTCTACATCTTTGCTTACACTTGGTATGGTCAGTCTTGTCAGCCATTCTAATAGGCATGTAGTGTTGTATCTCATTGTGGTTTTAATCAGCATTTCTCTGATAACTTATGATGTTGAGCGTCTTTTTGTGTGCTTATTAGCCATCTGTGTATCTTCTCTGATAAAATGTCTGTTCGAATATTTGCCTGTTTTTTTTTTCTTATTGTTAAGTTTTGAGAGTTCTTTATATATTTTGAATACAAGTGTTTTTCTATCAAATATAGTTTTAGGTTTTACCATTAAGTCTAAAATCCATTTCGAGTTATTTTTGGTATATGGTGTGAGGTATGGATCCAAGTTCATTTATTTTGCCTATGGATAGCTCATTGTTCAGCACCATTTATTGAAACGGCTACCCTTTATCCACTGCATTGCCTTTGTGCCTTGGTAAAAAATCAGTTGTCAATATATACAAAACTTGCATTTTAACATCATTGTGAGTTAGGGCTAGAATAGGGTTTAGAATAGTCTCTTGAAGCATCAGATGCGGTAAATCAGGGTTGTATTCTTTATATTTTTAAGCAAATTCTTTAATAAGATATAAGCTAAATACAGAAAAGCATACAAATCCTAAGTGTATAGCTTGATGAATTTTCACAAAGTAAACACACTCGTGTATCTACCACCTAGATAAAAATAGGACATTCCCAACACCCTACAGCCCCTTCTCATGCTTCTTTCTAGTCACTATCCTTTCTCTGCACAGGTATTTGCTCTCCTCCCTTCTGTCACCATTGATGAGTTTTGCCTCTTTATAGAAATGGAGTGATATCTGTACTCTTGAGTCTGCGTACTTTTGCTTAACATTGTATTTTGGGGATTCATTTGTGTTGTTGCATATAGTAGTAGTTCTTGTTGTGGTATATTATTTCCTTCTATGAACATATCACAGTTTATTAATCCATTCTGCAGTTATTAGACATTTGGGTGGTTTCTCCTTTGGGCTTTTAATGCTTTTATGAACATTCTTGTTCATTCTTTTGCAAATAGGTAAGTATTTTCTGTTGGATATATCCCTAGGAATGGCATTGCTGGTCATAGTGTATGGATATGTTCAGCTATAGTAGAGACTGCCAACATTTTCCAAAGTGGTTGAACCAGTTTATGCAACCCCTTCACTACATCCAGTTGTATATGGGTATTATGTTGTTCAGCATTCTTGTTAACACTTGATATGTCCAGTCTTCTAAAATTTTAGCCGTTCTGGTGCATGGATGGTGTTCTCGTGAGTTTGAATTGATATTTCTCTGGTGACTAATGAGGTTGAGAATCTTTATATATGTTTATTGGTCATTTGAATATTCCTTGTAGTGAATTGTCTATTCAGATTGTTCATATTTCTATTGAGTTGTTTATTACTGATTTCTATGAGTTTTTTTTTTTTAATATCTTCTGGCTATGTCTTGTTTCTTTATAACTTTGTATTTTAAAGACTTAACCCCTCCAATAAGCTTCCTGCCAACGTCACTGCTATAGAGAACAGGAAGATAAGCCTTTTGGTCAATGCAAATAATATGATTTTTTTTTTAATGAATTGGGGTAAATCTCATTGGCATATGGCAGTTCAGTTTTTCTAAAATTAAATTATTGTTTTTGGTAGACATTCCCTGGCCTTTAATGGGCACATGCAAATTTGCCCCTTGATTTATTTGGGACAGGGTTTCTCAAAAGTGGCACTATTAAAATTTGAATGGGATAATTCTTTGTTGTGGCAGCTGTCCTGTGCACTGTGGGGTGCTTAGCAGCATCTCCCAGGCCTCAACCCACTAGAGGCCAGTAGTATCTACCCCCCACTTTGTGACAACCAAAAATGTTTCCAGACGTTGCTGAATGTCCCTGGGGTGGGAGGTGGGGGTGTTAAAATTGCCCTGGTCGAGAACCACTGATCTAGATTTGTTTTGTGGGTATTTTACCAGTTTGCCAGGAAATTAGGGAGCTCAAAATTACGTGTGTTTTCTAAAATACATATGGAAATACAAAGGACTAAGAATAGTCAAGATATTTTTTAAGCAGCAGGTCAAGGTGAGAAGACTTGTTCTATGAGATATCCTGATTTATTATATATAAAGCTATAATAACTAAAGCACTTTGGTATTAGCACAGTATTAGACCAGTGGAAAACAGTAGAGAACCCAAATCCAGTTCCGTGTGTATCCAGAAACTTGATTTCTTTTAATAGTAGTGCTCTTACAGAGCAGAGGGCAAAGAAGGGGCGTTTCTATAAGTGGTCCTGGGACTATTAGATATCAGTATGGAAAAAATTCAAATTGGTATCCTACTTTACTCCGTACACAAAAATCCATTCCAGGTAGATTAAAGACCTAAGCATGAAAGGCAAAACTACTAAGATGTTAGAATATAGTGGTTTTCAAACGATGTTCTTAAGAGTCTTAGAAAAAACATGGCTTGTAGTGGGAAGGGGACAGTGGATCAGGGAAGTTCTAGGTCTTGCGTGCTCTTTTGGAAATTTTAAACGCTATTTCTTAAAAAACTGTAGTCCTCCTCAGAAAAGGCTTGAAAACCTGTGCTGTGTGGCATAGAATGCCTTCTGTGTTTCTGCAGACTCAAACCTTATTTTTTTTTTGAAAATAGTATTGGACTTGCTTATAGTGCTTTCTCCCCTAGTAGTCTGTAAATCCTTCAAGGCCAGGGACTGGTTTTTTTTCATTGTTTTTCCATGGGGTCTGGAATTGTATGGACTCAATAAAATAAATGCTTGTTAAATGAATTCAAGCACTGGGAGTGGAGGGAATGTATAGAGAAGAGCAGAGAGGAAGGAAGGTACTTTGAAGAACACTCTCATTTACAGGAAGCGAGAAACCACTGCATTGCAATAGTTAAGAACCGTGTTACAGACATTAAGGAAAAAGCAAATGCATTTATTCTGTTGCAAGAATACAGAGTGTTACGTTTGGCTGTATACCTAGAGGTTATGCTTATGGATTTTAGAATCAGACAGCAGGAGTCAGTCATATCTGGGCTCTGCCTCTTACTAGCTAAACAATATTGGGCATGAACTTGACTTCTTTCAAACCTAGTATTCGCACTTATAAAATGGGAATAATATTATTCGGTGATTTAAGAGGTCATTGATGACCTTGAGATAGAGCTTTCCGGATTGTGGGATTAAAAGCTAGATTATAGGAGCTTGATTCTACTATATTGTTAAGCCTAAAGAACATTGAGAAGCTCAGTAGGAAACAAACATTGAGACACTGTAAAGAACGATTTTTATAGAAATGAAATACATTTTCTTGAGAGAATCTTACAGTTATATTTTTTAAGCCACGTTATTGGGAGTGGTCTACAAAAGCATAAAGCTACAATTGGACTTTCCTGTTGAAAGTATATTTCTCAAAATGTTTGCTATATCTTTGTTAAGGTAAACTGAGTGGTAAAGTGCTTTTAAACATGTTGAGCATTTCATGTTTTAAAGTATGTGATGAAATTTTTAGAAATAAATCATACATCTTGATTCCAATTTTTTTCTAGAAAAATTTCCTGGAGCAACCCCTGATGGCCTAGTGGTTAAAGTTTGGCATGCTCCGCTTCGGCGTCCCAGGTTCAGTTCCCAGGCGTGAACCACACCACTCGTCTCTCATTGACTATGCTGTGGTGGTGGCTCATATAGAAGAACTAGAAGGACTTACACGTAGAATATAGAACTATGTACTGGGGCTTTGGGAAGGGAGAAAGAAGAGAGGCAGATTGGCAACAGATGTTAGCTCAAGGCAAATCTTTCCAAGCAGGGAAACGAAAAAGAAAAAGAAAAATTTCCTAAATGTAAGTTACTTATACCCATTTTTTATGACTTCTTAAATAAGACTCTCCCGAAAAAAACTATACTGGCTGCAAAGCTATCTGCCATTAAACAGGTATCCATATGGAGAGATAAAAATGGTGATTTTCAAGTAGAGAAGAATTCAACCCTTATAAACTACACAGCAGGTAAACAGAATTTGTTGGCAGTGAAATATTCCCGTTAGTTCTAGTAGAACAAGGTAGCCAAGCATCAATCAAGATTTCAGTGGTGCTTGTAGAGAGTAGTTGGGTCATGTCACAGACATAAATTGTAAATTATTGTAACTTCATTTTATATAGTTACTCATTACAAAGGAGTTTATTATTATACTAGATTATTGAGGCTAACATCATTAAAATGTAACTGCATGGTGCTTTCTTATATAAGAGGAATTTGACAATAAACTATTTACTTAAGGCATATACTGATAGTATAGCTACTTTCTACTTTTAATTCTTCTGTTGTTTTGATCTAATAATGGCATTTTGGGGGTTCAAAATACCTTTTTTTAGAAACCTTGATACAACCATATGTTGTCTTCAAAATCTTACTTCAAATAAAGCAATAGAGGCAAGTTGGAAGTAAAAGCATGGAATACATAAACAAAATAATAAGGGAATTATGTTGCCAGTTATCAATGGGTTGCCCCTGTGTAACAACATCAGAGTGTTGGCCTCTATTGTCTGTTCTGCAATAATGGAGCTGCACCCAGTAGACATTTCTCTTTTGCACCTGGCAGGGGTTAAGCTTTGTCAGAGAAGGTTTAGGACAAAGGGCCTTCCTTCCTAATTCCAGGGTGCTTCCATTCTTTTCTTTTTCTTTCTCCTGCAGTACAACCAACAGTGGCACAATTCAAGGGTGTCTACAGGGACTCACCCACAGTGGGTGATCCACAGTGGATTCAGTGGATCCCCTTTGATGGCTTAATAAGGAGAATGAGTGGCACCCTTGCAAGTGGAATCCCAGTGAATCCAGTAGGCATCCCAGCCTCAGCCTACCTGCACCTGGGAGGGGACAGGGCTTTCCTGTTTGCCAGTCTCAGCCTGCTGTTCCCTACCTGCTGAGCTCTGCCCTGACCAGGGACCGGTACTGGCCTTGGGAAACATGACAATCTTCTCTACCATCCCTGTGCTGCAATCATTCCTTCTCCAACAAGCCCTGAAGGCAGCCTTGGCGAGGGGGGTCCTCTCCCAAAATTCTTTCTTTCTTAACTACTCTACTGTAATTCTGGGCTATTCTCTATAGTTCCCTTTAAAGGTTTATGGTTAATTGTTCATTATATAAACTGTCCCTGCTCAATCTATTGGTTGGTTTCCGTGTCCTGATTGAACCCTGATTCTTATCATTATATATTATTTTATAGGGTGTTAGTGCTAAGGGGAAAAATGAAAGGAGAACAAGTTGGATAGGGAGTGTCAGGACAAGAGGATAGTTTATATTTTAAATGACATGGTCAATACAGCCTCAGCAAGATGACATTTGAACACAGAATTAAAGATAGTGAAGAAGATGAGGCATGAAATCATCATGTGGAAGAGGATTCCAAATGGAAGGAACATAGAGTGCAAGTCTACAGGTGGGAGAGTGCCTGGCATGTACCAGGAGCATAATGGAGTGCAGAGGTACAGGGGATGACTGGCCAAAGATGATGTCAGAGAGAGTGTGGGACCAACTGTATGGTGCTTGAGGTCCAGCATAAGGACTTGAACTTTCCCCCTGAGAGAAATGGAGAGCCCCTGGAGAGATTTCACAATGTCAGGGTGTGACATCTGGTTTTAAAGGGTCACTCCAATTGGTGCATTGGAGATAGATTGTGGGTCAAATATAGAGGCAGAGAACCCAGTTAGAAGGATACAGTGATAATCCAGGCCAGAACAATGGTGCAATGTGGTCCACCCAGCCATCAGGGAGTAACAGGGTGTTGACTTACATACTCACCGCAAGCAAAGAAAAAACTAGTCAAAATACGTGATATGATTATTTTGCTAATGATCAGTCTACAAATGCAGTGGGTGAAAGGCCACAAGGCCAGAGAAAAGCAACCTTCGTGTAAAGAAAAATTCTGAGGAACTGTGAGTCACACCACCTGCAACAACCACAGATTCTAGAATTATTTGAGATGCCAGGACAATGAGGAGGGAATAATCTTTTCAACAAGTAGTGCTGGGACAGGTGGATATCCACATGTGAAAGAATAAAGGTGAACCCCTACCTACACCATATACAAAAATGTTACATCTTCTTACCATCAAAGATGTAAATGTAAGACCTAAAACTATAAAACTCTTGGAAGAAAACATGGCCCTGGATTAGGCAGTGTTTTTATAATTATGGCACCCAACACATAAGCAACCAAAGGGAAAACAGATCAATTCAACTTCATCAAATTAAAACTTGAGTGCGTTGAAAGACATGATCAAGAAAGTGAAAAGACAACTCACAGAAGGGGAGAACATGTTTACAGATCTTTACATATCTGATAAGGGTCTACTATTGACAATATATAATACATTCTCCCCTCTCAACAATAAAATACAAATAGCACAATGAAAAATGGGCAATGCATTTGGATAGGCATTTCTCCATAAGAAATACATGCCTGCCTGGTGCTGTGCTGTCACTGCCCGAGGCTGCAGTTCCTGTGCTGGCCATCAGGTGGCAGCCTCCTGTGTCAGTGGTGCCCACTGAGCTTTGTTGGAGCAATTGGAGAAAGGAGGAGTCATACAGAAGTCATGCTGACCCTCCGCCTGCCTCAGGACCCACTTGCACTTCCTATTACTAGTGTTCCTCTTCACCGACTGAGTGGAGCAAAAGCAGGAAGGAGGGATCCAAGATGCCCCTATTTGTTCATTCGGCAGCTATGTGCCAAGCCCTCACCCTGGGCCGGGAGCCCTGGTGGTCCCAAGGGTGGTACTGAAATCTACCCAGTGGTCCCTGCCCACCAGGAGCTCAGTCTGGAGGCAGATGGACAAAAGCACAAAATCAGAGACACGTGAAAGAGAAGAGCATGAACTGGAATGAAAATAAAGAGTGTCCTGCAGGGAGGGCTGGGGTCTCACTGGGTAGGAGGGTCTGAAAGGCCTGACTGAGGTGACATTTGCTGTGACCAGAATGACAGGAGGACCCAGCGCTGCACTCACCTGTGATCAGCGTGCCAGGGAGAAGGCACTGCTGGTGTGGAGACACCCAGGCAGAAGTGAGTTTGGCCAGAGGAGGTTAGAGAGGTGGGCACTGTGGCTGCAGATAGCCTGGAGGGGAGAGGAGGGAGAAGGGCAGGCCAGACCCAGGAACTGGGAGATGGTGTGAGGTGTCTCCTCCTCTCTGAGAACACTGCTCCCCACCCTGCATCTTTAAACCGCAAATATTCTCTCTCTCTCCATCTCTGTGGACCAGGAATCCTGCACAACTGAGCTGGAGCCTCTGCTCATGACGACTTCCATGTTGGGGCTGTGGCCTCCACTGAGGCTGGAACAGGGTGAGATGTGCTGTCAAGCTTACTCTTGTGGGCTCGGTCAGGAGCAGCTTCACTGAGAGCCCGGCTCCTTTCTGTCTGTTGGCCAGGGCACTCCCTTGGTTTTCTTCTATGTGGGCCTCTGCATAGGGGAGCTCAGGACATCCATGTATGTCCCCAGGTCCAGGGGTTAGACAGACTGAGAGAGGGGAACAAGGGAAGAGGGAAGAGGGAACACAAGAGAGCGAGTGAGAGAGAATGACAGCCTCGGTGATGGAATCTGAGAAGGGTCGTCCTGTCACTTGTGCTGGGTCTGTTGGTCAGAAGCCAGTGCCTAAGCAGTCAGTGGTCCACAGGGACGTGTAGAACAGGCAGGGAGATCATCCCTGCAGGGGCACGCTGACCTTGACTAGAGTGTCCTGGTTGCGAAAGGCTCCCTTCCTACCTGGGCTGATCCTGCATTGAGCTCAGATCCTCCTCCTTGGGAGTGTTGCTCATCGTGACCCGGGTGTGCTCTCCCGGGTTCCCTGGGCTCCTGTCTCCTCCAGGAGGGAGATGTACACTGAAGAGGCTGAGGCCAGAGCAAGCAGGGACCACTCCACCCTCCCAGTTCATTTGCTTCCTTCCCCAGGAGGGCCGACTCCTCAGGAGCCTCTCCTCACTGCTCACCATCTTCTCTGCTCTGAGAGCACCTCGTTTCAGCCTCTGAAGAAGACCTGGGGAGAAGTTTGCAGGTGGGAAGGCCTCTCTCCATGGGAGCCCCAGAGTGGACAGGGACCTTCGACAGGGCTGGGCATTGTCCCCTCAGTCAACTTGGACTTCCTGGGAGGCAGCAACACCTGGGGGCAGGGCCTAGGCTGGTGGAAGGTCTCTAAGCTTCCCCACAATGCCCATCTTCCTGGTCTCACATGATTGGGCACAGGCCTGCACAAGCACACAACATTTCAGACCCCCTGGGGTCATGTGCAGCCCATCAAGGCCGCTGTGTCTGTCTCATTGTGTGGTTGTCCGTCTCACTTTCCTGGCTGATTCGCTGCTCTGTTCTAGATCCAACCTCAGGCGGCTGAAAAGTTGACTTGCCACGTCAGCTTGCCACTGAGATGGCTACTGTTTCCAGAAATGCTTAGGGGCCGGGCTTTGTCCACCCATGGCGACATCAAGTGGACAACCTCTGACAGTGAAACCACCCCCCTTCAGGCTTGCGCCACTCACAGGGCCGTCACACTGAGGGGGTGGGGACAGGACCTGCCCCGGGCAAAAACACCACGACTCTCACTGTTCTTCCCTCAGCTTCAAATGCTCCTCAGTTGGTTGTATGTCTTTGGTCTCTTCCCAGAGGTTGTATTCTGACAGCGCTTCCGGTGTGACCATGGCTTCCGGAAAGAGGATTGGCTGAATTCCTCACTCCACCATTCGATGTGTCCTGCCACCTCACACCGATCACTTTCTGAAGGCGCATCCTTTCAGCAATCTGAGGACCCAAGATTGTGAGTCTGTGTCCTGGAGGGATTTTGAGAAGAGCTGGTGGGATGGCAGTATTGCAAAGCATAAAGTCTTGCTTCCAGAAAGCTGTCTGGGATCCTCAGCATCTTGCTGTTTTGGAGTCAAAGCCCTGAGATCTTTAAAAAGCCAGCAATGTTAGAACATGGGCAGGACAAACAAAAGTCTCTGGGCTCCAACACCAACTAAAATATTCTGAATTTCTAGTAACCTGAGATGAGTGGAAAGGAATTGGGAGTGTGGAGTGGAGGGGCGGTTTGGGCCAACTACGCATCTGGGAGGAGAAATGCCATGCAGAGCAGCCTTTCTGGGGGCATAAGTGTGGGACATGTGTGCAGATCCCCCCTGCAGACATTGCTGCTGCTGCCCTTCAGTTCCCTCAGCCCACTTGAGTCCCTGCAGTCCCTGGGAGCCAGTCCCCAGCAGGTCCACAGTGTCCCCCTGGAGCACCTGCATCCACTCTCTGCCTGAGGGCTCTCTCCTGCACCGGGAGCTTCCTCTCCTGCAAGCCTGTGCCAGCCTGTAGCACAGAAGCCTTCATGACCCGGGGTAAACCCTCCACCCACGGGGACAGAGCCAGTCCGGGTGGGATCTCGTCTCCCAACAGGACTAGGATGGATGCTCACCTCAGTGCTCCCTCGTCAGGCCCCGCACTGGCTCACCTCCTCCATGCTCCCTTCCCCTTGGCCTCCCTCGGGCCTCCTCCATCACCTGCAAACAAACCACTTGCCCTACATCCTTGTCTATTTTGTGCCCAAACCCTGCCGAGGTTCCACGCTGGCTGCGACTTGGAGCAGGTCGTCCAGCCTTCAGGACTTGAGCTTCCTCATCTGTAAGATGGGGACAAAAGGCCTGCCTCCCGGAGTCGTCAGAGGAGACACAGCGTGGGAAGATGAAAACCGCTGCAAAGAAGGATGCCAGATAATCACCTAGTGAAAACACCAACCTTGCCAAAGAAACAGAAGCTCTTGAGGCTGAGGGAGAAATGCGGGCAGCCTGTCCAAAAAACTTGGAGAGTCACTGACGAGTGTGGGCGTGCAGGGTAGGCCCCCAAACAGTGGAAGAGCCATTCGACAAGGAGGCTGACAGGACAGAGGCTTCCAAGGAGAAAGATTTAAGTGTTGGAGGATCACAGAGGCCTTAGAAAAATCGTGAGGCCCTGGAACAGGTTTACTGAAATACTATTATTGGCCAGAAAAATGTGTTACAAATACCCAGTCCACTCTGGATTACTTCTCGTTGGTTGTAGGAATGAGTGCACACTTGTGATTAGAACCCACATTTTGTTAAATATAGGATATCTTTATTTTTCTTAACTTTTAATTATTTTTTTTGTCGATGAAGTGCCAAGCATGGGTTTTCTCCGTTCTTCTCTTTGCATGGGTGGCCTCTACTTTCAGAAGTGGATTCCTGGTGCTCCTCACCCCTGCTAACCCGAGGGACAGCCCTCTTTCAGGTCACACAGTGGATGTGAGCTCCAGGTGGGCAGGGACCACGTCGGGTCATACTCACTGGTGAAGTTACAGTGCTCAGCCCATGGCAGGGACCAGATCGTATTGGCTGAATGAGTGAGGGAAACAATGAACGAATGCATGAATGAGTACATGAGTGCAGGAGTGAGTGAGTGAAGGAATGAGTGAAGGAATGACTGGGTGAATGAAGCAAAAAGTGAATAAACCACAGAAGCTGGATCCACACAAGAGGAGCCTTTATCTGTGTCGGGCTCACAGGGTGTCACAGCACAAGCCCTGCACCGTCGCATGGAGCATGTCCAGTTGTCCTTCCAGCGTTGAGCCTCCGTCACCTGCAACACAGTGTGGTCCTGGATCTTCTTCAGCTCCTCCTCAAAAATTGCTGAATGTTCCCGGGAGCAGGGCAGCAGGAAGGGAACCTGAGGAGGGACTTCCCAGACCCTGCGCCCTGGAGGACCACTGTGACAGCCTGGCAGGGGGCTCTTAACACGCTCCAGGCACCAGGCTAGAGATGCTCAAGCCATTCCGCAGGGAAGTCTCCCAACAGCCCATCAGGAGGCCAAGTTATTTCCTCATTGTACAGATAAGGAAACTGAGGCTGAGAGCCTTACCTGCATTACCAGCTAGAAAGAGGCTGAGCAGGGACTAGTACCCCTGTTTCTCTGACTTTGGATCATTCCAAACCACTGTCCTGCACTGGGGCCTCCTCGGGCTCCGGGGTCCTGGCCTCCCTGGGGCCTGCACCCTTCTGGCCTCCAGCCATCACTGAACTAAACGGACAGGGCCACTCCGTCTGCCTGGGGCTGGGTATGGTGGCCGGGGAATGGCCAGCCGTGGGCGCTGTGGGCTCTCCCAGTACCAAGGACCAGCCTATCCCCCCGCAGAGTAAGGTCTCTGTGGGCATCAGGACCAAAACTTGTCAGAACTTTAGGGAAAAGAGGTCCCTCCCTCAGCATGGGGGTGCCCTTCTCAGGCAGGCCCCATGGGGTCTAAGAGGCACTGGGTTCAAATCCCGGCTCTGCCACTCTGCAGGGCACAGAGGGAGCAAGTCTCTTTAAGCCTCAGTTTCCTCATCAGTGAAATGAAGACAATAATTGCTCCTCCCCCAAAGAGTTGTGGGGAGGATTCATGGAGATAGCTGAAGAGGAGAACAGAGGCCCCGGTAAGTGCTCATCACCGTGAGCTGTTCCTGCTGATGTCACCCCACTGAGAGCCCCCTGGGGCCCTTCTCTTCTGCCCACTCTGATCTCCCACCAGGCATGCCCTACTCGCTCTGACTCCGCTGTTCCTCTGGAATGCCTTTCTCCACCCCATCTCGTCCCACGGCAGCCAGCCAGCCAGGTGGGGATCCAGGACCCAGCCCCATCTCTCCTCCCGTGATTCCTCTTCAGTAGAGCTAGTAGCTGTTGAGATCTGAGAAGGTGCAGGGCACTCCAGGTGCAGCCTCAGCGAACTTGTCTGACACCACCGTGAAAGCTCGGCTGCCACCCCACTTCACAGGTGAGGAAACCGAGGCTCCAATGGCAGTGCCTCTCCGAGGTCACCAGGGCTCTCTCGCTCATCCCCACTGAGCAGGGCCCCTCCATCGCAGAGGCTGAATGTGCTGGATATGTGGGCTGGGGCTGGCACAGTGCCTGAGGCAGCCATCACTCCTGGAAGACCCTGAGGTGTGCTTTGGGCACAATGACCTTCTCCAAAGCGTCCAGCCCCGTGCTCTGACCTTCTGGCACCTTCTATGACACCTCCACTGTGTCTTGTCAAAGTCACTTCTGCTCACACAAGCTCCAGTGGGTCCTGCTGTTGCAACTGAGAACTCCCCGTGGAGGGAGCATGTTCAAGGAGGTCCCTGTGACTCACTGCACTGCCCTAGATGTGCTTTCCCTACTGAGGATGGGGCTCTCTGCTTGGAGGGAGAGGGAGCAGGCAGGAGTGTCCAGACCCTCATCATCATCTGTCCTGGATGGCAGGCCAGGCTGCTCAGCTCAGGTGTGTTAGGGAGCAGGAGGGGCATGGGCAAGGCCAAAGCGGAGTCAGGTGTGCTAGGTGCGGGGCCAGGGGTGAGGGGAGTGGTAGGGACAGAAGCAACAGGAGCGGGGCCTTCCAGCTGGGCAGGTCACCCCAGGTACCTTCATCCCCTGCATCCTAGCTGCTCCTCCTTCTCCCTCCCTCCCTCAGGTCTCTGCTTCAGGGTCTCTGAACTCCCTGTTCCCAAAGAAGATCACAGCGTAGAAGGAGACCTTGGGTGTCAGAGACTGTGCCCAACACCTTAACATCATGTTTACATTATGAGCCAGAATCTCCACCTCTAGGGATCGGTCCTAAAGAAGTAGAGATTTATGGATGCAGGTGTTCCTTTCAGCATGCTGACGGGAGTGAAAAATCAGAAATGATCCGTGTTGCCCAGCAGAGGCTCTTAGGAAATTCTGAGGCCGACGCAGAGGAGGAAGAGGATTCACTGGCCAGGGTCCAGCCCTGGGGAAATCAGGTTCCAGAAGAGCACACTCCCTGAAGTCCTTCCCACAAGATAGCCGCAAGTGCACACACACACACACTTGCACATAGACATACCTATGTGCATACAGATGCACACAGCTGAATGGGCACATGCACACACGTGCACACACACGTGCATACAAAGGCAAAGGACTGAAACGGTGAACACTGCCTGTTAAGGGCACTCCTCAGTTTCCACTTAATTCTTAATTCCCTTAGAATTCATTCTTTTATTCTAATAAACGTTCACTGTCTTTGTAATAAAAACCTTTACAAAGAAAAACTAAATAATGTACTTCAGTCCAAAGATGAGTGATAAATGGATAACATTAACCATGTGATTTTAATCTTGTTAGAATTATAAGAGGAATAGAGGCACATTTTATCAAGTTGAAACATCACGCAGGCCCCTAAAGGAGAAGAGAAGTGAGTGGCAATTCCCATCCCCAGAGGTGAACCCCATGGACTATTTGGTGCATATCTCTCTGGCTCTGTCTCTCTCTTTGTGTCTGTCTATCTCTGTCTCTCTCTCACACACAGATTCATTTTCGTAGATGCGTGTCTCCCGGCTGATATCACATATACGTGGTCTTACAGATGGGACAAATGGATCCCATCGCCTCGCCATGGACAGTAGCACTCCTTCCAATTGCTTGCTATTGCAACCAGTGCTGTGATGAATAGTCTGGAAAATACATCTTTGAAAAGTTGGGCAGGAATTTCTGTGGGATGAAGTCCAGGGATCAGCACCGCCGCCACAGGAGTGCCCCTGGGGACTGCGATGTGTCCTGCAGGCTGGTCTCCAGAGAGGAGTGTCCTTTAACACTTGTCACTAGGGGTCTACTGGGGCCTCTGCTTCCTCACATTGTCACCAGGGCTTGTCATCACCACACTGGAACCCTGCCCGTCTGATGGGGCCCAGTGCCCTCTCCATGTGCGCGTCTCCTCCTTGGGGAGCTCGAGCTTCTCTGACACATGCTGCCCCTGTGTATCACGTCTCGTTGGCGTTCAATGTGTTTGCTCTTTATCTCTTTTTAGAACTCTGACTTTCGAGCATTTTTTTGGACCACAAGGATGCATAACCTTTCCCTGGTCTTGTGTTATGAGGAATACTTGCTGGTTTGTGTTTTGTCTTTCCAGCTTTCTACCCTTTCTTGTTTTAGTTTTGGCAGCAGGAAGCGCAACGTGTTTCGTGTGTGGCTTCTGGCTCTGGTGTCCCACTTAGAACAGCAGTCTGTACCCCAAGATTATGCACATATGTACCAAAAGGTCTTTCTTTGATACATCAAGTCTAGACTCCATCTGGGATTTTCCTATCAAATTAGAGAAATTCTATTTCAAATAGAAACAAAAGGAAAACCTATCAGGCCGTGTGAAAATAAATGGGCAGACAGACATGGCTACCTAAGGCATGATTTCACTTATAGGAAACATGCAGAACAGATTAAAAAAAAAAAAAACAGTGACAGAAAACAGATTAGGGGTTGCCAGGGCCTGAGGGAGAAAGTGGGAGTGAGTGCTTTTAGAACAGGGTGTTCTTCTGGAGAATGAAATATTCTAAACCCATACAGCGGTGATGGATGCACAGCATTGTGAATGTACTTAATGCTCATGAAGTGTACAATTTAAAATGTAAAACAGTAAAGTGTTAAACGACGAAAGTGAAATTTATTTTAAATAATCAAGATATAAACAATAAAAAAAATCAATGAAAGGAAACATGAAATAGAGAAACAATTAGGAGGGTGGCGAAGGAAATTTGTGGTAAGGGAGTAGGTGGAACAGGTGGGACTGGAGGTTCTAATGAGGGAGGTTCCCAGGCCAGCTCTCCCAGGCTGCAGAGATTGGCCTCAGCTGCCTCCGGTTCTCCTGCAGGAGCTTGTGCAGGGGATGGCTCTCCCTGCACGGAGGCTGGGGCCTCAGCTGCCTCTCATTCTCCTGCAGGAGCCTGTGCAGGGCATGGCTCTCCCTGTACAGAGGCCGGGGCCTCAGCTGCCTCCTCGTCTCCTGCAGGAGCCTGTGCAAGGCATGGCTCTAACTGCACGGAGGCTGGGCCATCAGCTGACTCCTCTTCTCCTGCAGGAGCCTGTGCAGGGGATGGCTTTCCCTGCACAGAGGCTGGGGCCTCAGCTAACTCAATGTCTCCTGCAGGCGCCCAGGCAGGGGATGGCTCTCCCTGCACAGAGGTTTGGGCCTCAGGTGCCTCCCAGTGTCCTGCAGAAGACTGTGCAGGGGATGGCTCTCCCAGCACAGAGGCTGGAGCCTCAGCTGCCTCCTGGTCTCCTGCAGGAGACTGTGCAGGGGATGGCTCTCCCTGCACGGAGGTTGGGGCCTCAGCTGCCTCCTTTTTTTCCTGCAGGAGCCTGTACATGGGATGGCTCTCACTGCTTGGATGCTGAGCCCTCAGTTGCCTCTTGGAGTCCTGCAGGAGGCTGTGCAGGAGATGTCTGCCCCAGCACGGAGGCAGGGATCTCAGCTGCCTCCTCGTCTCCTTCAGGAGGCTGTGCAGGCGATGGCTCTCCCTGCACAGAGGTTTGGGCCTCTTCTGCCTCCTGGTATCCTACAGGAGCCTGTGCAGGGGATGGTGCTCCCTGCACGGAGGCTGGGGCCTCAGCTGCCTCCTGGTCTGCTGCAGGACATGGTGGATATGATTGTTCTCCCGGGATTTAAGCTGGGTCCTCTGGTGGTTCTGTGGGTTTTATCACTGTCACTACAGACCCTCTCCCGGTAGCTGCTGATCCAGTCCTGTGGGACTCCGGCGCCTCCATCGGGGAGATGGATGGAATATCCCCTTCCACCAGCTCCACGCTGATCTGTCTGGAGCTCTGCAAAGACAGTGACTGGCTCTGTCCCAAAGGCATCAGAGCCCTGCCCAGCTGTCCTTGCTGCTGCTTCTGCCCTCTGGACCTAATTCTCCCAGATCAGGCAAACACCTGTGTCTGCACAGTATTCCACCCCTGAGGAAAGACCTACACCTCAGGGGCTTGGAATAAACCTCAGGCAGAAGGGCGCCACCCCCACACTCCACGTCCCACCCAGCTGGCCTTGACCTGGGCTTTGAACCTGACTGACCCCCCCAGGCTTCTAAAACCTCACCGACTGCTCCTGGTCACGGTGGTCCACCCACATGAACCCGCCCTTCCAGGCACACATGGGGAGGTGATGTAGGGCTGCTCAGATGGAACCACAGTGGTAGCCTGGTTTGGAATGGCCTTCCCTGGGCCTCCCGGTGTTACCTTTCCGTCCCTCCGGGTAAACGGCCAGAGCAGTCGGCCGTGAGAGGGGCACCAGCATCTGCATCAGTCTTTGGGGGCTTTCCTGGGGCTCTGGCCCCTGGTCATTGGGAAGCAGCAACTAAACATGTTGCTCCTTCTAGACAAGTGCTAGACAAGTGAGCTCACTTGGGGGCTGTGTTTAGGATGTGGGTGCCTAGTTACCAGGGTTCCAAGTTCTGTTGGGCTCTGTGAGGTCACTTCCTGGGATCCCCTTACCTAAGCTTCCTCCTCACACAAGACCTTCCTAAGGGTCCCCCGGGCTGCTGACTGCTCACTCTCCATCTCCATACCCTGTCCAGACACAGTCACACCAACACAGTCCACCCCACAGCCTCTGGGGAGGTCTGGACACAACCAGGGCCCCAGCTTTGAGGACACAGAGTTGAATTCAGTCCCGCTCCTGCTTCTTGCCAGTGATGTCACCCTGGACAACCCTGCGCCGTTCAGGGCCTCCCTTCTCAGGGTCTCTCCTGTGTTCATGTCCCTCTCTGTGTAGTGGGGGTCATTCTAGCATCTACTTCCTAGGGATGTCATCAGGTGTATAGACCTAGAGATCCCTTCAGAGTCTGTGAATCCCGTGGGCTGCTCCCACACGTAGCTCCTGCACAGACTTGGCAGTGCAAGGATTACAGAAAGGGCTGGCTGTGGCAGAGAATACAATGCAAAGAGGCTTGGGTCTGCTGGGCGTCTGGGAGAGGCACTTCCCCTCTTGCCTGTTTCCCAGTGTCCCTAGGGAGGGTTGAAATGAAATGACGTTCAGACATCATCTCCTTCTGGCTCGCAACCCTCCAGGGCCTCCTGTTATGTTTAGACTCAGGTCCAAGTACCTGAGTGGCTGTCATCTCAGCCTATGTCGTGGGCAGCCCACACAGTGGCCCCAGCGTTCCCACTTCCTAGGCACACATCCTATGTAATCCCAGCTCCTCAATGAGAATGGACTTTGCGGCTGGCTTCTAACCAACAGAATAGGGCCGAATGATGGGATGTCACTTCCACGGTCGGCTTAATGAAAAGTCTGTGACTTCTGCCTGGTTCTGTCTCTCCTGTGTTCATTCTATCTCTCTGTCTCTGTCTCTCTGTCTCTGTCTCCCTGTCTCTGTGTCTCTGGCTGTCTGTATATCTCTTGGTCTCTCCCTGTCTCTCTGTCTCTCTCTTTGTCTCTCCTCTCTGTATCCCTGTCTCTGTCTGAGTCTCCTCTCTTTGTCTCTCCTACCCATCTTTCTATCTCTGTGTGTCTCTGTCTCTCTTTCTTTCTCACTTTCTGTCTCTCTGATCCACTATTCAGGAGAAGACAGATCAGATATTATGAGCTTGCTTCCCTATGGCACCCCCTAATGCAAAGAACTGGCAGAGGGTCCAGGCCCACAGACAGAAAAGGCCTGAAACCCCCCATCCAAACTGAATCCTACCACTGCCCCGATACTGGTGAATGATCTCCGAGATGGCTCCTGCCTCTATCGAGCTTCAGTTGAGAACACAGCCCCAGCCTCCTGCTAGACCTTGACAGGGAGCCTCCCAGCTGACCTGAGCCTGGACCCTGGTAGAGACACTGTCAGATGCTCAATGACAGATCTCGTAAGTGCTAAGTGAGGCTAAAGCTGTCACCCAGCATAGACAGCTAGTACCTCCTTCCAAGCCTGTGTCTGGCCCTACCATCGTCTCTCCCTCACTTCTCTCCTCCTCAGCTCACTCTAGCCACACTGGCTCTTTTCTCACCTCCTCTCTCGTCAAATTCTCTTCTGCCTCCAAGTCTCTGTGCCTTTGAGCTTCCCCCCAGCACGCTGTTTGCAGACAGATGCAGGGCTGGTTCCTCTTGTCCTTCTGCTCAGGGCACAAATGTCCCCAGGGGGGCCCTTTACACCCACCTAGGGGCTCCAGGCCCTCCCTCCCTCCAGCACCCTGCTTCATTGCCCTGTATCACCTGCTCTTCTTTTTCGCATGGATTTGATCATGATTTTGTCCCTTCCACCTCCAGGCTGTGAGCTCCTGGAGGACAGGGACCATGTGGGTGCTTTCAGCACTGCCCTCAGGACTAACATGGGCCCTGCTCAGAGTGAGTGCTGGGGCCACAGTAGCTGAAAGAATCATGAGAGGATCTCAGAGTCCCCTCCCGCCTCTGATCAGCTCCCATTGTGGACGTGGATGTCAGTAATCAAAGGTGCCTGTTGCTTTAGACAGGGGAACACCCAGAACGAGCCCTGGGCATCCCTTCCCTGCTCCACTTGCTCCATTGAGCACGAGTGGACACAGGACACCCCTGGTGGTCAGCCCCAGCCTTGCAGCCCCACGCAGGAAAGCAGAACGCAAAACACACACCTTTCTTTGTTTGGGGTCCTCAAGGCAGTGGTTCCACCAGGCACGAGGGTGCAAAGCAGCAGGACCTGCAGGCTCCAGGAGTGACGTGAGGGACCTCAGAATCCTCTCTTGCTCCCCGCTTTCACTCCACTGGCCCTGGTGTGTCCAGTTGACTCACAAGGCCTCCTCACCCCAGCCAGAGCAATGACTCCACCTCACTTCCAAAGGAGGACCCCGAGGCTCCGACAAGGATAGCCTTGTTCCTGGTCCCCAGACAAGTCGACCAGTGCTCTACCATGTTCTGCACTGCCTGGGTCCCCAGTCCCCAAGCTCTCAGGCTGCCCTCTGCAAAGCAAGACCTCGAGGGAATGGAATGCATTTTACAACGACTCAGAGAACAGTGGGTCATGGATGGAGAAAGAAGGTCAATAGACTCGTCTACAAGCCTGTGGGACCCTGAGAGTCACCCCATCTATGCACCCCAATTACAGAGGCCGAAGATCAGGCCTTCTCTCCTGTAGCCCCTCTCCCCTAGGGGGTCACATCCTAGTTCCCGGTGCCCAGAGTGGTGGACACAGGACGCCAGACCTGGTTCTCTGCAGGCTGCTCTAGGGATGGCCCCAACCCCTGCATCTCCCTGTGCAACTTGGGGACCCCCTGCCCACCAGTCTGGCATCTCTCCCCTTCATGTTATGGGCCTGGGCATGTGGCTAGGGGACCGGATGCCCCTGCCCTATGGCAGAGCTGCCTCCAACCTCTTTCTTCCTTCCTCCTGTCACCTCCCCAGTGTGCACTTCCCTTCTGACACAGGACTGGGCAGTCAAAGTGTGTGTGTATGCTTGTGTGTGTGAGTGTGTCCACGTGGGGATGTGTAGAGGAAAGGGCCCTACATGGGGGGGTGTTGGCAGGGGTGCCGCAGGATCTTAGGGGCTCTCATTCCCAAAGCAAACCCCTTGGAAGTGTTGAGGCTGGCCTAAGAGCTTGGAATGCTCTCTTCTCCTCTGGACTCTGCCCACCTCTTGGGCCCAGGGCCTGTCCCTACTTCTCCTGGCCTCAGTTTCCCAACTCTCCTGTGAGGGTTGGACACGGAACAACATCAGCCCCGATGAGCATGGACATGGCCCGGGATCTCAGTCCGCATGTGTGTGGCAGGGATACCCTCACGGTCTCACAGGCCTCTCTCCTGTGGGGCAACCAGGCCTCCTGTCCATGGTCAGGCACACAGAGGGGCCATGCGTACAGCACTTCTGGGTGACAAGGCCCGCAGCACACATGTGTAACACAACGGTCCTCTGAGATGGCTGCTTTCGTCTGTCCCCTCCCCAGCCAACTGCTCGGTGACCATCACATCCACTACGTCCTGGGAACAGGCCACACAAGCCAGGTGGGCCAACGGTGCGCAGTTGGGTAGGTTGGACACCTGGGGAGGTGAGGGTCACTGAATATACACCGACCTCACTGTCCTGGTCCAAAGACTGCATCCCAGGGTCCAGCTCCATGACTGGCTGGTCCTGTGGACATGAAGACTGTGGTGGACACAGACCTTGGGCAGGGAGAAGGCCAGTCTGCCCTTTTCCCTCCTCCTCTACACCCCCTACCGGCCACATGATGTCCAGCCAGTTCCTGCCTGCGGCCCTGGTGGGTTTAGAAGGAGCTGAAGGAAACCCAGCTGGGCAACTATTGGAGGGAGTTACTGTTATTAGGGAGCCCTCTGCGTCCTGAGTGATTGCACCCCATTTTACAGATGACCAGTGGTCCCAGCATTCAAGGTCACTCTACTCTAAGTGACCAATCCAGACGTGAACAGGGGACTAGAATTCCTTGCTTTTCACCAGCTTTGAGCCCAGCTTTGACCATCGAGTCCTTGTCGTGCATTGGGGCTCCCCCAGCCAGGCGACCTCTTGAGTCCAAGCACTTTAGGCACCTTCTTCTCCCTGCTTGAATCCCAACACACCCTCCTGAGGTCAGAGTCACTGACTCCAATTTTCATGGAGTAAACTGAGGCTCCGAGAAGACACCACATGAACTTGTCTGTCACAGGGCTGTGAGGTGACCCAGGTGTGGGTTTGACCCCAGGTCAATCTGACCCTAAAGGCTCTGCTAGCACAGGAGCCTGAGGAGGTGGCCTGTGAGACCAGCACGGAGGTGAGTGCATCCTGGATAGGGGCATGGGGGAGGGGCACGGTAGGCTAGGAGCTCTGAAGGGGGCAGGTGCTTGGCAGGGTCCTTGGGGAGGAAGGCTCTAGGGATGGTGGGGTGCGGTGCGGGGGTGCACTTGGGGACGATGTCTGGACCAGATCACACAGGGCCGTGACTCAGGCAAGGAGTCGGGTCTCACTACAGGTTGGTTGGACGTGAACGAGCAGTCTCATCAGAGTCTCAGGCGCTTAGATCCTAGATTTGGAGGGAGCTTGGTGGGCAACTTATCCACCTCCACTCAAGCCCAGATCCCCAAGAACCAACAGGATGAGAAGGCTGCTTCCATTTCCTCCCATGTACAGTGGGGACTGTGGCGGTCGCCTACCTGCTCCCAGGGCTGGGCATGCTGCGTGGAGGGCCCAGAGAGGGCTTCTTGTCAAAGTAGCCATTCAGGACAGGTCTGTGCTCAGAGAGCTCTGAGTGATGGGACCAAGGGCATGTCCCACCAGTGGGCTAAACAAGATGCTCCTGTCCACGTTGCTGTTGTTTATTCCAGGTGGACAGGGATGATGCAGCATCTCCCACCGGGTGGATGCAGAGGGCCAGCGAGGAGCTATTGTTGAAAAGCCTGAGAGACAACGCTGGTGTGTGACCAAAGCTGCCATGGGTGTGGTGGAGGCTGACCAGGAAGAGGTGCTGCTGGAGACCAAGATGAAACCAGAGACCATCGGGGACCAGGGGGCGGTTGATTTCCATAACTGCGGGGAATGGCATGATCTGCAGATTCTCTGGACACCCCAACAGGACACCCCAGGCCGGCATCCAGCTCCTGGGCTCCTTGGCCCTTTTGTGGGTATGGATGTGGAACACTGGTCCCGGGCAAGAAGGGACTGGGAATGCGCTGTCAGGGAGAATGCGTAGGGCAGCCACCTTCTTTTCCTTGAAATCAGGGGACTCTGGGTCAATACTCATGTTGCTCTCCTCCACCTTGGAGCTGGAGGAACCAGCCAAGTGCTCGCTGAGCATTGGACAATGTCCCTGCCACTGAGGTCCTAGCCCCATCTGAGGTGTCCCAGCAGTTGCATTGGGAGCTGTCCCTGGTCCTGAAGCCTGTGTTGGGGCCTGGAGGATTGGAGGCTGGATGGAAGGGTTGCATTTGCAGAGGTCAGGCCCCCTGGGTGAGTGGGGACTCTGGGACACCTGATGTCACAGATGCAAGTGACCAGCACCTGGGAAAGTGTGACTGAGGTGCACAGAGGGCAGTGCCTCAGTGGCAGGCAGGGCTTCATGCCCATGGGCAGCACTCCTTGGCAAAGGTCAGATAGTCCTTTGGACCCTAGAGGGCAGAAGGCACCTAAGGATGCCAGTGGTCCACAGGAGGCCAGGACAGCCTGCTGACTGGCAGGCATCAGGCCTGCAGCAGGAGAGGTTCAGGGTGAAACTGCTCCTGGATAGCCTGGGACAGTGGGTTGGACAGAAAAGATGGCCACCTGGTTTTTGTCACTCTAGTCTGTACATGCTTGTCTCCCCAGCTAGCCAGACCCTGGGAAGGGTGGCCCTGTGGCTGAACAGCACTAGGGACTGAGGAGAAGGTGCCCTTGCCAATATCGAGTCCCTCCTCTTCATGTGAGGCCAGTTGAGCTGGCTCCATGCCTGACCTCACCCCCTTGGTGACGATGGGCTTCTTCAGGTCCAAGTCATACTAGGCTTCGGGTACTGAACACATTGCCATCGTCAGGGGTCTTCAGCATGGGAGGGAGGGGCCAAGGAAGTGTTGCCTATGCTCAGGACAGCCACACCAGGGACAGGGTAATGCACAGAGACAGTAAGCAGATCAGTGCTTGTCATGGGGTGGGAGAGTGGATATGGGGGCATGGCTGCTTCGTGGGTACAGGGGTTCTGGTGGGGTGAAGCAATGATCTGGAACTAGATAACGGCGACGGTACACAGCGCAGAGGATGTAGTTAATGGCCGGCCCTGAATTGTACAACTTTAAGTGATGAAAACATTAAACTTTATTGAATCTAAATTTGAACACATAAAACATAAAAAGTCATAAAACATAGAAAAGGGAAAAGACATCCTGCCCTCACAGGCAAGGTGAAGGACAGCTCTAGGGTGGAGCTGGAGCCGGCCGTGCCTTAGTTGCTGGCGGTGCTGCAGCTGCTCTAGCACTGGAGCCACTGCTGTGGCTGATGCTAGAGATCCCACCAGCTCTGGCTGTGCAACTGGTCCAGGAGCTGGACCTGATGTGGGGCTGGAGCTCGGTCTGTCTCAGGCGATGGTGCCTGACCTGCTTCTAGAATTGGCTCCAGTCCTGAGACTGACTCTAGCTCTGCATTGTTGACAGATTTGGTGTGGCAGCTAGTGATGGAAATGGCTGCTGCTCTGGAGCTGGTCAAGTGTGGGAGATGGAGAGAGCTCTCATTCTGGAGCTGGCCACAACTGAGCTCTAGAGTTGGCACCAGAGCTCTCACTAGTCCACAGCTGGAGCAGGATCTGGTGCCATGTGGCTCTAACTTTGTAGGTTCAGGTAACTCTGGCTCTGCTGCATGTGACCGAGCCTTCTCTAGCTCCACAGCTGGTAAAGAACGTGTCCTGACCTTTAGATGGGGTCAGTGACATCACCAACCCATCATGAGCTGTCCATCAGATGGTGGGAGCACTCCAGCAAATAGGATCTATTAGATTAGTGTTATTTCATCTCAGTTCTAGTTACATATTTATTTTAAATATACTTAGAAGGAGAATAGGATAACAGAAACCATTTACTCTTTGCTGAGATTTAACAGAGCACACCTTATTGATGTCGTTTTTTAAGAAATATTACACAGTGGAAGACACCATTCTCCTTCCTTTCTCTTTCCTCCCCAGAGGTAACTACCGTCTTGACGTTAATATATGTATTCTTTACACGTTGTCTTTTGCAAAAAGACAATCGTCCCAAATTTGCTGAGATTTTTGTTATAAGTGGCCATCAAAGATATGCGTCCTAGTGGATACTGTTAAAAACTCTGTCCTTTCAAAGTAAAGACAACAGTTCAACAGTTAGTTGCGAAGGTACCTGCTTTGTAGATAACGTTTATAAAAGAGAGGTTTGAAAATATCTCCATTATGTTATCATTGACCCTCCTTATTTGGAAGAGTTATGTTCTGTCAATTCTTCACTGACACTGCATGAGTGAGACTGAATCAGTGCTCCCAGGGGAAGGACAAGGTGAGGTTTCCGCAGCCTCTGGTCGTGACATGTTTGGGAACCTCTCAATGCACAACCTTGTCTTATGTGTGTCTCTTGAAAGACACCTTATTTCATATAGATTGTTGATTCATTAGTTAAACTCTCGTCCAACAGCACTATCTATAACTCATGCCTGAAGGGAGCTATTCTAACACAAGCATTTTCTACGTAAGGCCCATGACAGGCTCCTTGTGCTTAGGAACACTACACAACACTTCAGCACTACGTTTGAGGGTCATTCTAAAGAGCAAAAGCACCAAGGAGAAGCACAAAAGGTGAGAAACGTAGCATTCCATAGATTAGAAAAAGGACATTTGTTGACGTGAGAATTAAAACAAGAGTTTTAATACTGAATAGCAAAAACTGGAAACAACCCAAATGTGCACCAAAAGAAGAACAGTCAAAGGAGATGTCGTTTACTCATACTAACATGTAACAGTGAAAAAGAATGGCATAGGTCCAAGCAAATTGTTACAAAAATATCTCCAATGTAGTTTTGAGTGAAAAGAGGAGGTTGCAGAACCAGGTCCATGCCTCACAGGAACAGGTCTGCCTGAGGTTTGATCTCCAAGCAGCTCTATCCAGCCTAATGCCAACTGCTGTGAAAAAGGAAACAAAAATTCTGTTTCTGGAATGTGCTATTTGCCTAAAGAAAATCTTGCAAGCATGTGGCTGGTAGGTTCATCTAAAAGGACAGAGAGCTGAGACTTTGCTGAGCTTACAGAATAGGATTTACGAGTTCTTTCATTCCCTGATTCCTAAGGAATATTTTTAAGTAAATGTCTGCTTGTGTGACAACATTTCACGTGAGACTCGCTTGCATTATAACCTGGTAATGAGGTTGTGGGCCTTAGCTAACCATTACCAAGGCAAAGTTTTGCTGGCTCTCCTCTCTACCAAAAGCAACCTAAAGTTGGGCAGGACTATTTTGGTGTATCTGGTGTTATTTGGGCTGGTTTGCAGCACACACCCCCAAGAAGTCTCTCACCTCTGGGCCTCTGTACTTGAGGTAGCCTCTGCCTAGAACCTCTACCCAGGATGTGTAAATGGCTCACTCTTCATTTATCATGGCTTGGCTCAAATGTCCTCTGAGAGGTGGACACCAAGACAGGATTAAACGGGCAAGGATTTTATGAGGGGAAATGCTTCTGTAACAGAAAATGGGGTGGGGGAGCCTGGTAAAGTGGGAGAGCCATCAGGCCATGATGCAAGTCTGACTCTAAATGAGGGGGAGATAGAGGGAAGGATGGGTCCAAGTGTCCTACACTGCTGTATAGTCTAAGGAAGGCTTAGGAATGCCACTGGGGAGTCCTTGAGCACAAGCAGATCAGCAGAGGAGTCCATGCCTCCCAGGAACAGGTCTGCCTGAGTGTCTATCCCTGCCTCACTCACTGATTCAGAGCAGTCCAAGGGAAGCACGACCTCAGTGCAAACAGAGGATAGATCTCATAGCCCAGCAGACTACTGACTTCATAGCTTTGGTTAATTACGTTTGCTGCAGGTGGAGGCCTTCGAGGAGCAGTCTCCTGGATACCATATCTTATCAGTCAGTTTTCCCTGATCACTCTCTGCAAAACAGCCCCACAGAACAGTAAAACATCCACCACATTTCACCAGGAAACAGTAAAAACACATTTCAGACTGGATACAAGGCACATTCCAGGACAACAAGGTAATCTGAACTGGTGTTGGGAGTAGATTAAAACTGGATTACTTCTAGGGATCAAGCAATATCAAGAGAAAGAGAGAGAAGGAAGCAAGGGAGGGAAGACAGAGGGCGTTGGCCCTCAGCATTTGGGGCTAGTATTTGGGCATGCCCACCAGGGATCATAACCGGCTGCAAGACATCCTACAAGCCATAAAGTCAAAACACCTCATTCATTTTAAAAATATCATTTCATGTATTGACTTTTGTTTTAACCCGTCCCCTCATTTCAGACAGGAGATCCAGAAAAGGGAGACAACTAGTCAGTAGCCGAAGCAGGACTAGAAACAAGGGCCCCAGACTCCTGGTCATTCATTCAGGAGGACACCCCTTGTTCCTGGCCGCCTCCCAACCTGTAGGAAGACAACATTGGTGAGGACAACCTGAAGGAACTGAAGTACTTGCTTTCACAGAAGTTCAAAGGAGGTGCTTGAGCTGGATCTTAGAAGATGACTAGGAGTTTGCCAGACATCTGAAGGGCATTGGAGGCAGTGCGTGCAAAGTAGGGAGGCCTGAAACAGCGGTGGGATCAGAAGGCACAAGTGGAGCCCTCTGCTCAAGTGGATGAAGCGCTGAGGAGTGAGGTGAGCCGGGGAGGAGGATGCACTGTGGAAGACAGTGGGGAATGCCTGCAGGGGTTTTGGCAGCGAATGCCAATAGGAAGAGCTACCCTCTAGCTCACTGTGGCTGGAGCAGGGACTGAGTTGCCTAGTAGCTGATGAGGGTGGGGAACGCCCACGACAAGGCCAGGGAAGAGATGACAACGGACAGTGGCAAAGGGACTACACAGGGCAGGGGAAGGACTTACCTGGAGATGCGCGGAGGGCGCCACCCCTCCAGCGTTTCCCAGGCTGATGCCAAGAAGCAAAGGACCTGGCGACAGGAAAGCGCCCTGCGCCCTGAGGAGCCGGGCAGATGCTCGGGAAACGTGTGCTCCGCGGGAAGGGGACGGCGCTCAGGCGGAGCTGGAGCTCAGAGGAAGGTCGCGCACCAGGTGGCAGGGCCAGGACCTGGGCCCCATCCACCACCCTGAGGATCGCAGGTCCCCGGCTCCGCCCAGCCCAGCCCCCCTGGATGCGCCACTGGGGTCCCTCAGCACCTCTGCCTTCAGCCAATAGGAAACCTGGAGGCGGGCGCATTCGCCAGGGTGTGGGGTCAAGGGTCACACAAATTGGCCTCGCTGGGTGGCCTGGAGGGGTGAAGCGGCGATGGCGCCGGCGGCGAGGGCCCGGCTGGGGCGCCGGCTGGGCTGCCCCGGGGGCGGGGCGAGGGCTCTGAACGGCGGCCGTGTGCTCACCGAGTCGGCAGGAGGCGGCGGAGGCCGGGGGCGCGCCTGTGGGCCTGTAGGTTGGCGAGCGCGCGGCCGGCGCCGACCGCATCCTCGTGGGGGGCTGCAGCTTTTCGGGGCGCAGGGCGCCCCCCCTTCGTGCTGCCCAGCTCCGGGCGGAGCCCCGCGCCAGCTCGCGTCCGCGCCGCCGGGTCGAGCCGCTGCCATCCCTCCTGGAGCTGGAGCGGAAGGAGCGGGCGGCCCCTCCCTCGGCGCGTTCCGGCCACTGCCGCCGCTGCTCCTCCCCGTGCCCTCGGCCTCTTGAGAAGCTGCCACGCTGGAGGGTGAGACTCCGGGAGGGCACCCCTCGAGCGGCCACAGGCACAGGAGGGGGAGGCGACAGGGGCGCTGCCTGCCTTGATGGAGGCGCGGAAACGGCGGGGTTGTGGCGGCCCGTGGGAGCCACACCTCCCCGGCGGGTCGGGGTTGTCCCCACATATCAGGGAGCAGAGGGAGGCTCAGACCCCACAGCTGGTAGGGGGAGGTACAGTGGGATCAGCACTCGGGCGGTTGGCCCCAGAAGTTCTGATGTTAGGACAGACGGCTGCAAAAGCTCTGGGACCTTGCGGGCCGGCTGGAGTCGGTGGGCCAGAGGGAAAGGAAGCGTTAACTGGAGCAGGTACAGGGATGAGCGAGGAGGAGCGGAGGTCCGCACACACTAGGGTGTTTGCACAGGAGGCGTCTGCCTTGACTCAGGTTTGAAAAGATGGCAGCAGAGGGCGACCTACGGCAGCTTCTCTTGGGGCCAACAGTCAGAAGAGCAAAACGAGGTGCTTGGGATAGGTTCTTGTTGGGGATGCTTGTGGGAATCTCGATGCGGGATGAAAAAGCAGCAGATTGGACCAGTGTGGCTTCTGACTTGTCTGTCAAGGGTAACAAGTGATCTTGAACTGAAAAGGGGAGATCAAGAGAAACGGGGCATTGAAGCTCCAGAGGAATGACAAGTTGCGTTGTTTTTTCCTTAATATTGAGTTGTAAGAGTTATTTATGTGTGCTGGATAGAGGTCCTTTATCATATACATGATATGTGCGGATATTTTCTGCCAGCCCACGGCTTTTCTTTTGATTTTCTTAAGTGTCCTTTGAAGAGACAAATATTTAAATTTTAATGAAATTCAGTTGATCAGTTTTTCTGCTGTGGATTGTGTTTTTGGTATGTGTAAGAAGTCTTTGCCTAACCCAAGATCACAAAGATAGTTTTCCTATATTTTCTTGTAGGAGCGTCATAGTTTTAGTTCTTCTGTTTAGGTCTATGAGCCAGCCATTTGACCTGGTATTTGTGTATGGTGTGGGGTAGGGGCCTTTTTCCATGTGGATATCCCATTGTCCTAGGATCATTAGTTGAAAGACTATCCTTTCCTTATTGAATTGTTTGGCACCTTTGTCCAAGTCAGTTGCCTGTAAACAGTCAGGGTTTATTTCTGAACTGTCAGTTCTGTTCCGTTGATCTATATGTCTAACCGTATGCTAAAATTATGCTCTTTTGATTACTGTAGCTTTATAATAAATTTTGAAATTGGGAAATGTAAGTCCTCCAGCTTGTTCTTGTTTTTAAAAATTGTTTTGTCTATTCTGAGTCTTTTGATTTTCCACATAAATGTTAGGATTAGCTTGTCAGTTTTTGCAGAAGTACTTGCTGGGATTTTGGTAGGGATTATGTTGAATTTGTAGATTGATTTGGGCACAAATGCCCTCTAACATTCTTTTGTCTTCCAATCCATGAACGTAGAATCTCTCATTTAAGTAGGTCTTTAATTTCTCTCAAGTATGTTTTGTAGTTTTCAGTATACAACTCTTGCATTTCTTTTGTTACAGTTATTCCTAAGCATTTTATCCTTTTTGATGGTATTTTGAATAGAATTGTATTCTCAACTTAATTCTTGGAGCTTTCCTTGCTAGTATATAGAAATACCTTTGGTTTTTGTACATTGACCTTCTATCTTTTGACTTTGCTGAACTTGTATATTAGTTTTATATGTTGTTGTGTATTCCTTAGGATTTTCTACATACAGGATGGTGTTGTCTGGTTGTCTGTGAATCAAGACAGTTTCACGTCTTCATTTCCAATTTGCATGGCTTTGTTTCTTTCTCTTGCCTAATTGCACTGGGTAGAGCCTTCAGTACAGTGTTGAATTGAAGTGTTGTCCGTGTTCTGTTCCTGATCTTAGGGAGACAGCATTCAGTCTTTGACCATTGCGGGTGATGCGAGCTGTAAGGTTTTCACAGATGTCTTTCCTCAAGTTGAGGAAGTTCCCTTCTTGTCCTACCTTATGCGGAGTTTCTTTTCTTTTTTAAAATCCTGAATAGGGACTAGATTCTGTCAAATGCTTTTTGTATATCTGTTGAGGTGATCATGTGATGTTTGTCCTTTATTCTGTGAGTAGGATATATTACGTTAGTTGATTGTTGGATGTTAAACCAGCTTGCATTCCTGGGAGAAATTCCTCTTGTTCTTGGACAATAATCCTTTTTCCACTGGGTTGGTTATGCTAACATCTTATTGAGGATTTTTTTCTTGTGATGTCTTTGACTGGTTTTGGTATCAGGATATTCCTGGCCTCATAGAATGAGTTTCTGGAAAAGTTTGTGAAGAATTGGTGTTATTCCTTAGGTAAATGTTGGGTTAATTTACCAGTGAAGTAAGTTATCTGGGTCTGGACTTTCCTTGGTAAGAAGAGCTTGTTTTATTACTAATTTAATTTTTTTAAGCTTGTTATAGGCACATTAAAATTTTCGATTTCTTCTTGAGTCAGCTTGGGTAATTTGTGTCTTCCTAGGAATGTGTTTTTTCTTGTTAGTTATCTAATTTGTTGGCATAAAGTTGTTTCTAGTATTCACTTCTGATCTCCCACAGTTCTGTACGTTGGTAGTAATCTTCTTTCTTTAGTTCCCGATTTTGGTAATTTGTATTTTCTCTTTTGTCCTTTGTCAGTCTAGCTAAAGAATTGTCAACTTTATTAATGTTTCGAGAGAGCCAAATTTTTGTTGAATTGATTTTCACTATTGATTTTCTGTTTTCTGTTTGATTGATTTCTAGTTGTATTTTTAGTATTTCCCTTCTTTGCTTGCTTTCGGTTTAGTTTACTCTTTCTAGTTTCTTAAGGTGGAAGGTTTGGCTATTGTCGAGGTCTTTTTTCTTTTGTCATGTAGGTATTGAAAGCTACATTACAAGCTTTAAACTAAAGTTTAAAGCTAAAATTATAATTTTGTCTCTAGGCACTATTTAGCTACAGCCCATAAATTCGGATATGTTGTATTTCTTCTGTCTTCATTTACCTTCAAGTAGTTTTCAGTTTTCTTTGGAATTTCTTCTTTGACCCTGGAGTCATTTAGAAGTGTTTACTTTCCAAATATTGATGGTTTTCCTAATTTCTTTATTTGTGGATTTCCAATTTCATTCTGTTGTGGTTAGAGAACATACTTTAATTTCAGTCCTTTTAAATGTATTGAGACTTTCTTTTTTCGCCTAGAATATGGTCTATCCTGGAGAATGTTCCCTGTGTGTTCTAAAAGGATGTGTATTCTGCTGTTGTTTGGGTGCAGTGTTCTAGAGATGTCAGGTCAAGTTGGTTGATAGTTTCTGGGTTAATCTATATTGTTTGCTCCTACTATTATGCACCACCCAGGCAGCTTTAATGTTCGTTATTAGCCTCTCATTGTTTTCAACAGACACTCCAGGAGGAAAGGCTGTTTGTTTTGGGTGATATCTGCATCAGGTCAGAAAAATAGAGCCTTGTTAATGGGGTCTTGCAGGGCACTACCAGACAGATGAAACGCGAGTTCTCTGGGAGTGGGGCTTTGCAGTTGTTCCAATCCTTTTCTGCCTCCCCCCATGGCTGCCAGATTGCTGATTTCCACTGAAATTGTGAGCTGTTTGTGTTGAGGGCTCCTGCAGAGCTGAGGAGAGGTGGATGGGAATAGGTCAGATTAAAATGCGACCAAGCTTGCTGTTCTGACTGAGAGTCAGCTGCTTTCCTGGAGTAAACATCCCCCAGATTGCTTGAAGTCTTTGGTTCTTTGTCAGAGTTTTGAAAAGTGGATTCTGACAGTTTCCCAGTGTTTTTGTTGCTCCACTATTTTCACCGACATTGCTCAATCCATGTCCTTTGAATGTAGTTACGGATGTGGTCGGATCACATCTGCCATTTTGCTCTGTTTCTTTATGTCATTTTTTTCTCTCTGCTCTTCCTTTGAGGCCCTCTTTTGTGGTTAATAGTTATTTTTCTAGCGGACTTTTTAAATTCCTTTGTTTGGTGTTTTACTATATTTTGTTTGTTTTTTTAGTAGTTGCTCTTGGGATTAAAATATGTGTCCTAATTTATCACAATCTACTTCAGGTTAATAGTGACCTAATCCTGAGGAAACTAACTTTGTTTCAACATTGCTCCATTTCCTCCTCTCTCGTTTGTGTGGTTGTTGTGATCTATACCACATCTTTCTACATTTGAAGCCCAGCAAAGCAATTTATAATTATGATTTTGTGCGATTGTCCTTTAAATCTCTTAAGTGATGAAGATAGACAAAATATATTTGTGCAGTGTTTTATATTTACCTTTATAATTACTTTGACTGATGTTCTTCATTTCTTCTTGTGATTGTTACTGACCATCTGCTGTCATTTCCTGTCAGCCTGAAGGACTTCTTTAGTTCTTGTTCAGACGCGTCTGCTCTCAGTGAATTCTGTCAGTCTTTGTTTGGTCATGTCTTTATTCCAGCTTCAATTTTTTTTAAAGTGTAATTTTGCTGGATATAGAATTAATGCTTGGTTGACAGTTTTTGTCTTTCAGACTTTGAATATGTCATTCTATTCGTTTCTGGTCTCCGTAGTTTCTGATGAGAAGTGAGCCGTGAATCTGATTGTTGTTGCCTTGTACCTGATGAGTCCATTTTCTTTGGGTGCTTTCCAGAGTTTGTTTTTTAACAGGTTAACTGTGTTTTGTTGAGCATCTTTGATCTTAGATTTATGTTTTTTCATAAAATTTGGTGGGTTTTCTGCCATTCTTTCTATAAGTGTTTTGTTCTACTTTCTTTCTCTCTTGCCCTTCTGAGACTCCCATTTCCTGACTGTTAATACAATTGATGTTGTGCCACAGGTCTCTGCAGCACCATTCGTTTTCTTTTTCAGTCTTTTTTTTCTCTATTTTTCAGAATGAATACTTTCTATTGCTATTTCTTCAAGTTCACTGATTCTTCTGCCATCTCAAATCTGCTGTTGAGCCTATATAGTGAATTCTTTATTTTGTTATTTTGCTTTACAACTTTAAAATTTCTATTTAGGATTTTTGTGTTTGTTTTTCTGTATTCAGCGTCCGTATTTGTCAAGTCATTGTCATCATGTATTCATATGGTTTTTTAACATGGTCTTAAAATAGTCTTTGAAAAACAGTTCATTGATATCTTTGATAAATCTAACATCTGGGTCAACTGCGTGTCAGTTTCTGTTGGCTGCTTTTTTCCCCCTGGTATATGTCACTCTTTCTTAATTCTTGTATTTTTTTTTTTTTGTTAAAAACTGGAGTTTTTCATGATATATTATAACAATTTTGGATTCTGATATTTTTCATGCTGAGGATTTTTTCTTTTGTTTTGTTTTTTAATTTTTATGGACTTGATCTATAGCCTCAGCCTCCTGGGCTGTGCGTGGCCACTGATGTCTTTGCTCGGTTCCTCTTATTTTTTTAGCCTGACTTCCTGAGGGTTGCCCCCAGTCTGCATCCCTTTGTGGTCAGCCAATGATTTGGGCAGAGGTTGTGCTCAAACAACTTGAGCTTCTAAGGTTTCTACTCTCTACCTTTGATTGTCTGTAGGTTGGAACCACATCAAAGTTCAGCCTGTTCTCCAGTCTCCTCATCTTTACTTTCCACCGGTGCTCAGGTCTCATCTGTCCATTCGTGCAGTTTCTCAGAAAGCCGTGGATGTGGGCAGAGGCTTCTGTCGCTCTCTCTTTTCTAGCATTTTCCCATGAAATTTCTGGCTGGTCTGCCTCTCCTCTTGCCCCAATCACCATTGCAATCAGGCTCGTCGAGTTGTGCATTTTACTTGTTTGTTTCCTACTAGTTTGCTGATGGGCATGAGTTTGCACCCTCCAGTTTCAGCATCCAATGAAGGTCTGTGCATTCTGGCAACAAAGCTGAAGGTTTTCATGGCCAGCCCTGTCCTGTTCAAACTTCTGTGCTAACTGAGCTGGGGCAGAAGGAACAACACAAGACAGGAAGTCTGAAGTCTCCAGCTGTTCTTACCTGTAGTTCTCACAGTCTTCTGTGAATAATTCCTCAGTTTCTTTGTGTTTTATTGATTTCCCAGGCCGTGAAGTGGTGTTTTTTAAATAATTTTGTCCAGTTTTGCAGTTCTTTTTTGGTGAGAGCTTCACTAACTTCTTCACTCCACCATAGTTGGAAGTGCTCTGCTGGCACATTATTATAACACACATTACTGAATGCTGACTCTGTCAGGTGTTGTTTGAAGCCTTTTCCCATACTAGCAGATTTAATAACACAGTAGGTGCTCAGCAAGTATTTGTTGAGTGTTGAATCAACAGCTACCACAAGCAATGAGAGAAAGCATAGGGTGCTGGGCATCCTCTGTGGACTCGCTTCTTTTCTATGTTTCCTGCCGTGTGGTCGGGGGCTGGCTCCTGCCTCCCCAGTGGGTCGTTTCTGTGGACCCAAGCCATTCCCAAAGGCCAGGGAACTGAGCTTTTTGACTCACACAGGGGTGCATGTGTATATGTTCCCTGTGAATGTGAGGAGAGAAAATATCACAGGGAAAAAGGAGGGATATGTCACTTTGGGATGACTTGATTAAACAAGTCACCAACACGTCAAATTTAAAGGAAATATTTAGCTAGCTTTCCTCAGGCCATGCTGCAAGTAAAAAGAAAATCTTTCTTTTGCTGAGGAAGAGTCACCCTGAGCTAACACATGTGCCAGTCATCCTCTATTTTGTATGTGGGTCGCAGCCCCTGCCTGGCCACCAAAAGTGGTGTAGGTTTGCATCCTGGAACCAAACCCAGGCCACCCTAGCAGAGCGCGCCGAACTCACTCACTGGGAACTAGTCCACATGGCCGGCACCCCCGCCAAGAAAATTCTTCACATTTGCTCGTTATTGGTCAGCTGGCTTTTCCTAAGGATTAGGTTTATATATAGTCTCTGAGATTGACTACAGAGGCCTGTGATAAACTGTAAACAGCCAAGGGACAGTGGGGCGTCATTTGGGTCACTGTAGAATTTGTTGTCCAGTTTGTTCGAGAGTGAACGTTGGGACATCAGGTGTAAGCTAGGACTATCCCAGGCCACCCGGGAAGGTGCTCACTCTGGGTTTTATGGGAAAGGAGCCGATTCTAAAGCCAGGCTGCCCTTGGCTTCAGCCCTACCAAATCCTCCGTTTCCTCATGTGGCCAGTGAAAGTGAGGATTGATAACATCACATCGCGTTTGGGTGAAACACCCAACAGAGTCACTGGGCTGTGAATGTGTCACTTTCGCTGTGGCTGTGGTATGAATGCTTCTTCATGGCAGGGCTTTGAGAATGTCACAGTGCAGTATCAGGGTCAAGAGGGTGCATTCTGGAATCAGACAGCCTCCACATCTTAGCCGCGTGACTGTATTAGACAAGTTACTTAATCTCTAGGAGCCTCGATTTTCTCCTCTATCGACTACTCCTCTTACTACCACCAGTAATGATAGTGAGTACGTGCCGTCGCTCTTACACATTAAGTCAAGTACTATTCACTGTAGGGGCTTTAGCTCTATTAACTCATTTAGTCCTGACAACAACCCAATAAGAGAGATATTGTTCTCAACTCCAGTTCACATAGAGGGAAACAGACACAGAGAGGTCAAGCAGTCTGTTTCAGATCACACAACTGGTCAGGGTCTACCAGCTGTAGACCCTCTGGTGTTGCCAAGATTCAAACTAAGGTAATGTTCAACTTTAGTGCTTTGCGAGACTGTGTCTTGGTGAATGGGGAGGATCTGATAACTAGATCCTTGGGTGAGTGTGAAGATGAAATGAGATAGTGCATCTCAAGCACTTAGCATGTAGCAAACATTCCATAAGTGTTGGTTGCTGTGTTAATAGTGTGTGTTCTTGGAATGGGTAAACAAGCTGCCATTTATTGCTGGAAAAACTGGACGTCCCAGATCAGTGAATGCTTTATGGGAACTTTTTTTCAGATTTCACCTGCCGCCTGTGGCCATGGATTCACACTGCTGTCCTCTAAAGCTAAGGATGGGACGAAAGTTTGGTAGATGGAACTCAACAGAGATTCTCAGTTTGGATTTCACAGGAGCCGAAAAGAGAAAATTGAGGCTCTCGCCTTGGCTTTTTCTGCTGTGATTTGCTGAGGAAGCTCCCTCTGATTTTCAAGAATCTGATGACATAAAGCAAACCGTAACAACAACATAGATGGAGTCTTGAAAGGCACATTGTTTGGAACTATCTGGACTAGATTATTTTCAGCCTGTTTGGTAAAGGTCCTTTGCTGATAAGTAGGGATGTTATTTTTTGGCCCCAGAGTGATGACCTTTGTTTCCTAGCTTGAGATATCCTGAGACACTCTACAGTGCCTAGAATGTGGTCTGGGCAAAAAATTCAATGAAAGCCTTAAGATGGAGGCTTTATTCCAGATATTTGAAATTGGATTATAAAATGTTAGAAATGATTTATGATATTTGCAAAAGTAGACACGAGTCAATCAATATGATGAGGACAATATGAAACATTTTTTAAAATAAAGGGGAATTACCCAGAAATACATACTGGACAAATCTTTCTTTTCATTTTTTTCCCTCTTCCCTCATTTGTATGCAAATGTCTGTTTATAGAATTTTGATCACAGTGTATATTTTGTTTTCTGCCTTTTTTCACTGAATTTCATATCAGAATCCTTTTACCCTTAGTATTGAAGTCTTTATTGGCTGTACGATGCCAAATGACATTTCTTTTTACCTTTTGTTAAGAATGATTGTAGACATATGCAAAAGTGGATGGAATAAGATAATGCACCGCATGGGCCATCACCAGCTTCCACCATCATCAGCTCATGACGATCTTGTTTTACACATTTCCCCCATGTTCTCCCTCAGCAAATTTAGAGCAAATCATAAGAAAATTGATTTCATTCATAAATATTTCAGTACATATCTAAAAACATAAGGACTGAAAAGAGTGGTAAGTATAGCATCACACCTAAAAATAATTAACAATGTAATCCCTTAATATCAAATAGTTTGTCAGTGTTCAAACTGACAGTTGTCTTATAAGTGTCAATAGATTTTTATTTTATTTTTAAAAATTTATTTGAATCAAAAGCTGGATAAGGTCTAGACATTGCAAGTGGTTGAGAAGACTTTTATAGTCTTTTAAGTCTGTTTGAATCTTTTATCCTTGAAATGCATTTAACGAAGAAATCTCATTGTTTATTCTATAGAATTTTCCAGTCTTCAGTTTGTTGAATGCATCCCTGTGGTGCTGGTTGACATGATCCTCTGTCCTCTGTATTTCCTGTCAATAGGTAGTTGGACCTAGAGCCAGTTTCCCTTTCAATGTTATATATTAACTTTTCCCAGGCCCTTAGGGGTCCATGCAGATAGTAATGGGGGATGTGAATCACTTGTCAGTATTTTAAAGTACTTCATATTTTCAGCTACTAATATGAGCTAACAACATTGTCCATTTTCTTTGATTTTGCCTAGAATCACATCATCTCATTGTGATAAACCAGTTATTTCATGCAGATCAAAAGCTCTGTCTGCAAATTATATCAGTCACTGATGAATATGGATGGGCAAGTATATTATTATAACATTCATAATGCCATTTATTTGGTGGATGAGATGTTTTTAAAGATGAGGATTATAGGAGAAGATAGGGGGTCATTAGTGAGGAGTATGTTGAGAACCAGTGCGTTTGCAGATCTTCTCCTCAACTCCAGACTCCACTGTAAATAGTCAAAAGTTCATTGTTTAAAACCTGTCAGAGGAATTCCATACATAGACCAATCTGGCCTCTCCAGTAGGATTATAAAGAAGAATAAGTTTCTGCTTTAATTCCTTTATTTTTTATTATTTATTTTTTGTGAGGAAGATCAGCCCTGAGCTAACATCCGATGCCGATCCTCCTCCTTTTTGCCGAGAAAGATCGGCCCTGAGCTAACATCTGTGCCCATCTTCCTTTACTTTATATGGGACGCCACCACAGCATGGCGTGACAAGTGGGGCGTCGGCGCACGCCCAGGATCCAAGCCAGCGAATCCCGGGCCGCCGAAGCACAGCGCGCACACTTAACCGCTTGCGCCACCTGGCCGGCCCCAAGTTTCTTCTTTAGAGTGACTTCTAGACAACATTTCATCTTACATGCTTATTTAAAAATTAAAATTTTCTATTTTGAATAGGTAACATATTTGCATAATTTAGAATCGTAATGGCGCCATAGAACATATGATGAAGAGTCTGCTTTCCACCTCTGTCCTCCCAGGATCATGATTTTTCTCCCTGTCGACAACCTGTGTTAACAGTTTCCTGTTTATCCTTCTGGAGAGATGTAATGCATGTGCGAGCAAATGCATCTACAAATGTATTCTTTTTGCTTCCTTTATTAGAAGTGGTGTCATATAACATGTGCTGTTTTTCACCATACTGAGAAATCCTAGTGGCTATTGCAGAAAGTGGCTATTGCTTTTACTTTCCTGAAAAATTCAAATGGTGTGAAATGACATGTGAAGAGCTTTCTTTAATAAGACTAAGGATGCTTTTCAGTAACCCCATGTGTCATGGAGGCAGTGTGGTGCAGTGGGTTGGACTTGGGGGCCAGGGTTCTGGTCCTTGCTGTGCCACTAACTTATGTGGCTTGAGTAAGTCATTCCGATCTCACTGTGTAACAATGTAGGGGTGGGGCAGTGTCATCTCTCATGTTAGAAGTGCTCTGACTCTGCGTCAGTGCACTCGCCCTGGTTGTGTTTGTTTCAGCGAGGGGAGACGCGTGTGTTTTGGAGCTCTCACCTGTCCCACTGCCTCTGGACAGACCTCAGGAGACACAGGTGCTACAGGTCTCCTTTGGCAGCGCCCACTGTCGTCCTGACAAGACGGTGAAGGACGTGAATTGACCTGTTCAAGATTGATGGATGGTGGGGGGACCACTTTCTTGCCATAGGGCCTGAAGTGGCCCATTTGATTGACCCACATCTGATTGTGAGGCTGTTGGAATTTCCCGAGCAAATCAGGAGCATGGCTCAAGAGACTATGTTGGGCAGACTTGGCTGACTCTTTTCTGTTCTCTGCTCTCTGTGGTTCTTGGGAAATCTGAGGTATATGTAAACATGACAGTGCACACCAGGCAGCCTCATCAACGCCTGCCTTTGTTGTGAAGTCACTGAGCTGGGCTACGTGTGTAAACGGCTTTTCCCTTGTACTGAGAGAAGCCTGTTTGCTAACACTTCCTCCAAGATGCGGGGCTTTCAGAGTCCAGGATCCTGGGTAACCCCGACCGTCTCCAAAAAAGTGGTTATTCCAGGGAAGGCCAACTTGATGAAATTCATCACATTTCATTTTCTGGCTAGGGTTCTTTGTAGGAAAAGCCGAAGGTGGTGTTTAGGAACTCTTTCCAGAGGGGACTTGGCCTTGAGGGCAACCTGGTGACAGGTGCAAGGAATGGGGTGTTATGAGCGGTTCGGGGGATTCGATTGGAGACGTAAAAGAAACTCCACTCCAAACAAATGGACTGAAGGTATATCTTATTATACAGAGGATAGTAAAGGCGGTAGTCCTCCAACAGATCAGAATAGGTCAAATAATAAGAGGGAAAAACACCAGCTCCATCAGAATGGGAAACCCCTGATCAGCTGAGATAGCGGCAGATTCGAATAGGTCATATAATAAGAGGGAAAAACATTGGCTCGATCAGAAATGGAAAAACATTGGCTCGACCAGATCGACTGAAGGGAAATGACACAAGGCAACCGGAAAGAGAAACACCAGGTTGACCGAAAAGAGAACACATCAGATCAATTACTTCACAATAAATCCATTACTCACAACATCCACGCCCCAGTACCGAGAGAGTCCTGTCAATTGACATGGGTGTGTGGGAATCACACGTCCTGGGCAAGGCGTCCCTTCCACAAGTGGAACTCTCACCAGGCCTCGCTTTCCAGCAGTTTATATAAGCAGTTACAGAGTTTACAGAGCAAGCATTCAGTGTTTCCATGCACAAAAGGTTATCAGTGGCGTACATGCACTGAGCACCCTGGCTGTTGTCGCAGCCCAGTAGTTGTGTACGTGCGTTGGTTTGTGGTTATCGTCCCAGCCCAGCACAGATGGTCAGTCAGGCCCAGGCTGTGGCGCCCGAGGGCCTTGAAATTTTTACACATTGCAACTATGTTCATGGGAGAAGGGCCAGTTCCCACCACTCAGAAAGCAGCTTTTATATTTCTTTTTGTGCTGGTGGCTGTAGGTCAATGGAGTGGCCAAACATGGCTGTACTCATGTCAAGACAAGGGGGTGCTGAGTCCTTTCACAGGAGGTGCTCGCCTCTCATGGAATTCCTGAGAGGCAGAACGAGGGCCCAGAGGAGAAGCAGAGGGAAAGTACAGGTGGCCCAGCCTGTTGCAGCATGTCTGGACCCCAGCATGCCTGGAGGTGTGCCTGCACTGGCTGGGAATATTGGAGAAGGAAACCCAGTGGCAGTTGGGTGAGCAGTTGGACTAGGACCACTTTCCAGACCCCCTTCCAGTCCTGACATTCTTGGGTTCCACACACCTGTAGAACTGATTTCATTGGTGGTGGTATTCTTTAGTCTTCAGCCTGGCAAACAGCTATTACGGACAATGTGGAAGGAAGGTGGTGGAAAATGAACCTTACAGGTGAGTTCCCACAAGGACTACCCCTCCCCAAGTTGTGTTGAGCATTAAACATCTCTGGAGTGATTACTGTGTGATAGAGTCACAGAGCAGTACCAAGCAAGGTTCCTCAGGCCTGAGAGGAGCAGTGAGCGCTCCACGGAGAGCTGTGGAGAGTGTTGTTCCATCTCAGGGGGAGCTCCGTGCATCAGCCTGGTGGGAGGGCAGGTGCATGAGCATTGATTGGGATGGCTAGACCTTCTTTGGATTCCTTCTTTATTTTTAGCCAAATTGATTAACTTCAAAAATTCCTCTGTTTCAGTTCTATTTCTGTTGGTCTTTAAAAAAATTTCCCTCTAGTTCCTCGCGTTATGCTGGTGGGTTTAAACACCAGTCTCAGCTCTGGCAGCATATTAAAATCACCAAGCGATTTAGTTTGTATTATTTTACCTTTGCACCTGTGTCTAACTCTGCCTTCTTTTTGACCTAGAGAGTTTCCCTAACAGTTACTATGTGTGTGTATGGGGCCGCCAGTGAGGAATGACAGAGGAGAGGCCAGAACCCCACAATGCTTACCGTGACCATATGTCTTGCTTCTCCCCAGATTGCCCTCAGCCATTAGCAGAAGTCACAAAGTCCATAGAACGCAGGCCTTCGATGGACAGGTGGTCCAGGTAAGAGGCGTGGGCTGAGAGCTACTCATTCTGCCCCTTAGGGCACTTTTGAAAGGGGGAAACTAGGGGGGGGTGATGGGAAATTTTTAGGCGGATTTTCTGAATTAATAAATTATTTTATACAAATGGTCGCCTGGCTACTGTAGGCCAGGATGTTCAGTACTGGAACATGGGGTACCAAGTTGAATAAGGTTTGGGGGGAAAACACTCTAGTGGGAGAGACAAGTTGAAAAAACTAGCTGTACCTGAGTGTGCCCAGGCTCTGTGTGTGTTTCAGGCTGGCTTTATCTTGTTCACCATTTATTCCCATGTTTGGGGCAGTTCCTGGCACATGGTAGATATCTATAATCAATACTTAAATACATAAATGAATGCATACCGAAAGTGCTATAAGAGTAGCAAAGGGGAGTCATTAAGTCTTCCGGGGATGGAATGGAAGGCACAGAAGGCATCGTGGAGGAGGTGACAGAGGAATTTACCAGATAGACCAGGAATGGGTGGTGGGAAAGGTTTCATGGCAGAGGGGAGGTGGCAGGTGGAGCCTTTAACTGCTGAGAGCATGTGGGGTGGCTGGAGTTTGGTATGCTTACAGGGGAGTGCTGTGGCATAGGCTGGAAGACAGGTGGAGAGTGAGCGATGCAGGGTTTTCTAGGGTTGGGGGAGGAGGTGATGAAGGCCACTTGGGAAGGCGTGGGGAGAAGGGACATGTGGAGAGACATGTAAGGAGGATTGACCAGATTTGGGGCTTGATAAGAGGTCCAGGGAGTGAGCTAGAGGGAATGGAGCCTGACTCCACTGGCAAATGAGTGGCTGCTGATGTTCTCAACCCGGATGGGGGAGTCCTAGAGGAGGAGGCTCGTGTTGAGTGGGAGACAGAAGCAAGGAGGAGGTAGAGAGTGAAATTGTTTTTAGTATGCAGTAGAGTATAGTGCGTCTTGCACAGACTTGAAAGTCCCATGGATGCGAATTCAAGTCCCTGCTTCCCCACATATTAACTGGATGACTTTGGGCAAGTTACCAACCTTCTCTGAGATTCAGTTTCTTCGTAGGTGTTCTTGGTTATTGACTTAGCACAGTGCCTGGCATAATAAGCATTTAGTAAACGGTGCTTTTCATTAGGCAGTTAGAAAAGCAGGTCTGGAACTCAGTAAAGTTGTTGGGAATGGAGATAGCAGTGTACAGGTGACAGAGAAAGCCTTGGAAACGGATGCAGCCTCCCAGGGGAGTGTGAAGAGGAGGAGAGAAGAGGGCAGAAGACAGACCTTGGAGAAGGATTCCAACACTGAAGGGTAAGGAGTAAGGCTGAGCTAGGGAGCAAGACTGGAAGCTATGGGAGAGGCAGAAGAGAGAGATGGGGAAGAGAAAGGCTTGTGGAGAAGGGAGTGGTTCTTCAGGGATGGACTGGGATGGAGGAGCTCTTGGGTCTTCTCCTTAGGACATCTGGCCCTTTCCTTTAGCAAGAGCCGCATCAGTGGAGGGGCAGGCAGAAACCAGGCTGCAGTGGAGTGAGAAAGAATAAGAAGTGGAGGTTGTGTGGGGCAGCCTGCCTGGACTTGGCCCCCTCAGGTTCAGGAGCAGTAGGGAATGCTCCCGTGCTTTGGGTCCTCTGAGCAGGACACTGGGCTGCCAAGGATTTCTTCTCATCAACCTTCCCTCTGTTTGTCTGATAGATCACTTGTGGTCAGGACCATAGTCTGTTCCTAACGGATAAAGGAGAAGTCTATTCTGATGGATGGGGCCCAGCTGGGCAAACAGGTAGTGGACCTTACACCTCCTTGGGATGGTGCAGTCTGGAGCTGTGAGCAGTGGGGCTCTCATGGGTTCGAACCACCTGCCTTCATTTGACTCTTACCTCTCTTATCACTTCCTGGGGACACTGTTCTGTTTGTCCCTTCCCAGTTCCTTCATCCCCAGCTCCCATGGAAAGGAACCAATAAAGGATTGGGTGGAGGATTAGAGCCACCCCTCAGCAGAGGAGCTGTGAGCCTTTCTCTCAGCAGAGACAGGAAGCTGTGTGAGGCTTTCAAAGAGAAAACAAGTGTCCCCTAAAAGGAGCTTGATGTTCACTGATTTGAGAAGAATGTGATTAATGCAGGGAGGAATGATTGAGACATTTTCTCAAGCTTGTATATTTAACCTTTTTGTTTCTGATATTGGTCTGAAGAGAGGGCCATTAATATAAGACTAAATCTTGTAGAAATCCTCAGTAATCCTACCAGCAGATGAAATCATCTTTGTTCATTGTCTACTGTTTTCTTCCAATCCTCGTTCATATGTGCACATTTTTTCCCCCAAAGCCACAGTAGATAGTTGTATGTCATAGCTGCACATCCTTCTAGTTGCTGTATGTGGGACACGGCTTCAGCATGGCCGTAGAAACGGTGCGTCGGTGCGTGCCCAGGATCCGAACCCGGGCCGCCAGCAGCAGAGCGCGCACATTTAAGGGCTAAGCCACGGGGCCGGCCCTTTTTTTTGATGAGAAAGATTCGCCCTGAGTTACCATCCGATGCCAATCCCTCTCTTTTGTCTAACGAAGATTGCCCCTGGGCTAACATCTGTGCCCATCTTCCTCTACTCCACATGGGATGCCGCCACAGCATGGCTTGACAAGTGGTGCATCGGTGCACGCCCGGGATCAGTACCTGGGAGTCCCAGGTCGCCGCAACGGAGCGTGCACACTTGACCGCTCCGCCACAGGGCCGGCCCCCATTTGTGCACATTAGTATACAGTAATCACAGCATAGGTGTGGTTTTATATGCTTGTTTTATCATTTATACTTACATAAAGCATTTTTCCATGGTGGTAATATTTTCACAGTTACAGTTTTTAATATTTGTATGATATAGCATCAATTTAATTTATCATAATTAATAATTAATTTAACCATTTTATTATAAAATTACATGAGCATTTCCCTGTTGTCAGGTGGCATACTTCTTTGGAGACGGAGTGCGGTGGCCGTTGGAGATATTATGACATTTATCTTGTGTGCATACGTGACTTTTTCTTTCGTTTGGATTATTGCTCTAGAATAAATCCCAGGAGTGTCAAAGGAGTAGGATATTTTTATTCTTGTCAGTATGTATTGTTAAATTGCTTTCCAGAAGTTTTATCAGTTGATACTGCCAGCAGCAGTGGGTAGAAGTACCACTTGAATTTTGTGGGTGAGGCATCGTGGGGGGGCTTAGCTGGGTCTTTGGCTCTGAGTCTCTCAAAGGCTGCAGTCATCGTAGGGTTCCACTGGGAAGGCTCTGCTTCCAGGAGCACACCGATGGTTGTTGGCAGGATGCAGGGGCCCCAATTCCTTGCTGGTAGTTGTCCAGCAAATGGTTGCTGGCCAAGCCTTCCTCGGTTCCTTGCCATGTAGGCTTCTCCATGTGGCAGCTCCCAACATGGCAGCTGGCTTCGTCAGAGTGACCAAATGAGAGGGTAAGACGGAGTGCCAGTGAGACAGAAGCCAGTGTCCTCTCATTTAATCTGGGCAGTGACCTCACCTTCACGTTTGCTGGCCTTCTGCTTGTGAGAAGCAAGTCACTAGGTCCAGCCCCCACACAAGGGAGTACACGTGGGTGTGAACAGCAGGAGACGGGGCTCACTAGGGGCCATTATAGAAGTAGCCTGCCACAACCATGATCTTGACTGTGGCCTGAGCCTCCCTCTGTCAGTGACAACAGTGATTTCTTTCCAGTGGCCCTTGCCAGAGCACAGTTAGGTAAAGAAGCTCTCTGCGAGCCAGGCAGCAGAGGCCAGGCCCCAGCTCTGCCAGCCTCGCTCACCTAGGTGTACACTTTCTGGGTCAGTAAACCCCTCTTTTCCTTTTGAGTCAACTTAGGGGCCGTTGGTGTGCCGCGGTCTTCACCAAAGCACTTAGAATCTGTCTTTCCAAAGTTATCCCTCAGCAGAGGCACCAAGATCAAATCCTGCTGGAAAGCTAAGTTGGCCACACTTCGTCCTCCAGACCGCTGACCCTCCCATCTTTCACTCTCAGCAGAAGAACCTGCCTCCTGTTTCATAGGGGAAACAGATGCCGTCAGCTGAGAAAGCCCTCAGTTTCCCACTCGGACTCCTGCACACTTGCCTCTACCTGTCCCCGCCCTGGGTCCCTTCCCTTTACAGTGGTGGGGGAAGCGTGTCTCTTCCTGCTGAAGCTGATGATTCTCTCTGTGCCCTGGATCCCTTCTCCCCCCGTTCCTCAGAAGCCTCACTCCATCTGCTGGGCCTTCTTCCCCACAACTTCAGCCTCTCCCTCTCTACTCGTCCCTCGCCATCAGTCTTGACACCTGACTCAGGTGTCTTCCATCTTAAGAGGCCCTGTGTGGAGCCCTCCACATCCTCCCATTCCCCCAAGTCCCACCCCTTCGCTTCACCTCCTGCCTCCCCTTCTAGGCGAGAGTTCTCAGGAGCTGCATTGACTTACTGTCCCCATTTCTTCGTCTCCTTCTCATTCCTCTGTCCGTTCCACTCAGCTTCCACACTGATCAGTTTGCTGAGTGGCTCTTGCTAGGGTTACGGTGACCTCCATGTTGCTGAAAACAATAATAAAGAACCTGGAGACCATTGTCCAATCTTTCCCTTTCTTGATCTCTCAGCAGCGTTTGACATTGGCCGTGACGTGCTGAGCATCTTGGTGAAGAGCAGTCTTCCTTTCGCCCCTGTGACTGGGCTCTCCGAGGGCTCTCTTCGTTTCTCGTTCCTTCTGGACTCATTTCCTGGCTCTCCTCCTGGGCCAGGCCCTCCCATGTCGGAGGTCCCCGAGGCGGGACTGTGCTCTCCTCCTTTCCTCTGCCTTCTCCTTCAGAAGGTCTCACCCTCACCGTGGTTGCAGTCACCGTCTGTGTGCTCAGGACTCTCCAGCTGGCTGGTGAGGCCAAGCCTGCTGTTCGGAGGTGCGAACATCTCTCAGTGCCACTTGACGTTTTCCCTTGGCCGTCTCTAAGCACTGTGAGTTCAGTGGGTCCAAAAGTGAACCCCTGCTCGTCACCCCCCCCCGCTCCTTCTCCACTGTTTGCCACGTCCACTCACGTTCCCCTCTAGGAATCATGTCCCTTCCCTACTTAGAACCCTTACCGTCTCCCCATTGTGCTTAGAATAAAGACCAGACCCTTCCGTGGTCTACAGCATCCTGCATGACCTGCCCTCCCTGCTCCCCACTGGCGTCTTGCAAATATTCCCCCTCGTCCCCTGGCTTCATCCACTCGGCCCTTGTTTAAACTCCCTCAGTGGGCCATGGCCCTTCCCTCCCTGTGCAGGTGCTGTCTCCCCTACGTGGAATACCGTGCTCTCCCCTCCCCTCCACACTCCTACTCATCCCTCAGACTACGTGGATAGAGTGAAGCCTCCCGACTGCTCCTGCCCATGAACTACATCAGGCTCCCTGACGTTCCCTCACGGAGGCCCCTGTCCTGCCATCCTTGCAGTCAGCACAGATTAACTGGGTGTTAATTTTGGCTGACCTCTGCCTCCTCCACTAGACTGAACTCAGAGAGAGGGACCGGGTCTCTTCCTTCCCCTCATGTTCCCATCACCAGTTAGATGTTTAGCTTATGTTTACTGTTTGGGACATATCTGTGGGGTGAATGAATGACCTGGCACTTATCTGCTCTTTCCGTTCACCAGAATCCTTCCAAGTTCTCACAAGTTTGTCTTCCTAACAGTATGGACCCTTCCTGTGACTCGGGTGAATGTCCCCCGATACTTGCCCTTCTCAGGAGTGGGGACGGTTAAGCATGTGGCATGTAGGGGCACAGGCTGTGCTGTATGAAATGGTGAGAGCCTCTTGCAGGCAGGTCATTGGGAAGGTGTAGAGGGGTCGATGGCGAAGGGTCGGTGTCTGTTGGATTCACAGGCACAGACCTCAGCCTGAGGGAGGGAACGTGGCTGTGGGAAGACCTAGTTAGAGTGAGTTCAGTTAATAGAGGGTGAGGGTGACGTTCCTGACAGAACGATAGTAGCCCTGGTTTCTCTGTAGACAAATAGCTAGCCCAGAGCTTAGTAATTCTGTAGTAAACCTCTGGAGTGGAGAAGGAACTGCTTTCTCCCCTCCTGTCGCCTGGGCCAGAGACTCTGGCCCTGCCTTCTCCAGAGAGGCTGCACCAAGAAACAGAGACAGAGGGAGAAGAGCCTTAGGGTTTCGACGCTGAGGTCCATGCCCCTGGGATGAAACATCTGGCACCACTGATGAGTATTCCACTTTTTATAAGCAAAACATCATTTCTGAGAGTTTTCAGCATCTGGCCAGAAGTTGTTTTATATTTGGCTTGCTCTCCTGGTCAGTGTGAAACTTAGAGCTGTTAGTAGGGGGATAACTGCCCTTCTGAGGCTCTCCTGTGTTCACATGGGGTTTCTGGGTGATTTGTTGACTAGGCCCCTCCAGGTTGCCCTCCAGGTGTGGGAAGTTTGTATTCTGAGCTTGGTTTGTTTGCTTGACATACGCCAAGAGTAAGAATTTAAAAGAGGAGAAAAGAAACTGATTCTTTTCCAAGTGTAATTAACGTGATTTTGCCAACCAAGGAGGAGAAAACAATCCCTGTGTATCGAAAGCATCCGAGCGGTGCAGTTTGAATTTCTGGTGAGGAGAGCTGCACTTGGTTTGACTTACTGACCGCTGTTTTTACTGTCATGTAGAAGGACATGTTTTTGTCTGAGGCTACGGAATTCTTGGCAACGGAACAAACCTAGTGGAAACCGCTCTTCCGGAAATGATTCCACCCACTCTCTTCAGCTTGATGGAGTTCAACCCAGAAGTCCAGGTTTCCTGCATTTGCTGTGGACTCAGCCACTTTGCTCCCCTTACCAGTAAGTGGCGAAGCCTGTGTGGCCCCAGTGACGGGCCGAGCTGCACTCTCTTGGGTTCATCCTAAGCCGTGGGCAGCTTTCAGTGTCCATCCATCCAGTGGAGGGGCGCCCCGCGTGGATAATTACAGTGAGCAGCTCATCCAGATGTTGTTTGGCTTGAAGTTGTATAATGTGTGTCTTTTTTCATCCTGGAGTTTTGTTTTTGGTTCCTTTGGTTTGTGGTTGGGCTCATGTGAAAGTGAATTTTCTCAAGAGGATGCCAGTCGGTGGTAGGAGGTGGACCCTCGAGAATGTCAGGGTGCTGGGGAACCCAGCAGAGGTTTGATGAATCCCCGGGAGAGCCATCGGGAAATGAAAGTGTGGGGCTCATCCCGCTCCTGGCCAAGCCCAAACCCTGACCCAACCCAGGAATGAGGGACGGCAGGACGCTGATTTGTCAGATACCCTGGGGTTTTGTGGAGGGAAATATGCCCCATTTCTCCAAAGTGCCAGGACAGAATGATCAAAGCCAAGGCTGGAATGGAGCTGTTCTTGAAGGTTTGCCCAGTTACAAAGCCGTCAGACACCCAAGTGCCTCCCGCCCTCGGATGTGCGCTTTCCTTGATTGCCTCTCCCGTTCCACCACAGTAACTGTCAGGTCAGTCTGCTGCTCTTTAGTTGACCTGACTGGTAAGACTGAAGAAAATTAATTTCATTTTGTGGGGATCCTCACGTAAATTCGCTATTTCCTTGCACCTAAGAATGTTAATTTGTAAATCTCAATTACTCATCTCTGGTGAGTCATTGTTTTCTATTTAGGCGTCTGGGCCGGGACAGAGTGGGGTCATCCTCGTTAGTGTTCTCTGGCCCTACGCTACTGTGAGGACTATCCAGAGGCCCCCCCGACCCAGAGTCCTGACTGCCCTTCAGTTGTCGTCTGAGGTTCAGATCTCAGGCCTGTAACACACACGGGCTGTGGCGTGGACTGTGGGGGGGTGACTGTGTGCACAGCACCCTCGGTCGCAGTGATGACCGGGGTAGTCCCTCAGCACCGTCACTCGGAGTCAGCACTTCCATATGCTAATGTCTTGAGGGTGCCAGACTCTTCTAAAGCTATTTTGATTTAAAAACTAAGAGTCATTATGGACTCAATCTGGAGGTATCAATGATCTACGGCTTAAACTGTGCAGAGTCACATCCTTGGAAATCCATATGAAATGTGCAAAATATTCAACTAGAGTACACTGTTTTCTGTTTGCTGTCATGCCATGTGGACGTTTTGGGTCACACCAAAATGAAATCCGCTTCTAGATTTCCCCCGAGACCCCACAGCCACCCTCCAGGTGCCGTGACTGTCCTCAGTAGAGGGAGCATCAGAGCTTGGGTATCTCTCCTTCTGTGCCCAGCGTTTGCATGTGGTCAGCTGGGAGTTGGACTTGGTTGGTTTCCCCTGAGATCTGCTAACCTTTTGGGGGCCAGACTGAATTGTTCTATTAAACACGTAAAATCTGAGGGTGGAGTCCCCAGGGTGGTGGTCAGACCAGAGGGGCTCTGATGGATGGGAACAAAAGGATTCCTTATTAATCAGCCAGATTATTTTAGTCCTGGCTTCTCCATGTCTTGTCTACTTCTTCTGCTTCTCAGGTGGAGGTGGTAAAATGGGGCCTCTGTGCCAAGGAGTGCCCAGAGCTGATGTGGACAGAAGTGGGGTCTGAAGGCTGGGTAGCAGGAGGCTGCCCCACCAGGTCTGGGGTCCCGTCCAGAGGTGGGCATTCCCGAGCCCAGTCTAGATTTGTTCTCCTGGACTGTCCTCTAGAGCACTTCGTCCGTTCTTGTCCCTCGTGGCACTTTTTACAGTTTGTAAACACGTATATATTGGTTTGATCGTTTGTTTCTTTCTAACTGTTTGACTAGCTCTTGTCCCATGAGGACAGGAACCGTACGTGTTCACTCACTGTCGTGTCCCAGCTCCCAGCACACAGACATCGACCCGGCCCAAAGAGGTGCCCAGTCACCCTGTGTCCCTTGACCAAATGCTCCCGAGATGTGGAAACCCAGACAAGGGATGACGGATGGAGGTCTCCCTCTATTAGGGCATGACCAGGACTGGAGGGTGCTCAGACTTCAGGACGTGTGGAGGGCAGGGTGTGGTCGGATGTGACTGTGGGTGAGGGGTGTGCATAAGGGACGAGCAGAGTGGGCCATGACTGTGGGTGAGGGGCGTGCATATGGGGCGAGCAGAGTGGGCCGTGTCCAGGAGCCTCCTGGGCCTACAGCTCTGTGCATGTACTCTTCTCCATGTGACGGACACACCGTCATTCTGGGCTTGCACATGTCTTTGGTTTGGGGGTAGTATACCTTTCCCTTCAAAAGGAGGCATTAATGCCTGGTAGAAATTGAAGTTTAACATTGGGCTCTGTTTGTACCTGGTTCTAGAAAGCGTATTCTCATGACCCTTCCTCTTCTTGGTGACTTGCCTCTGGCCTAGCCCAGCCAAGCCACCCTTTTCCTTTCTGTGCAGACAAAGGAGAGCTGTTTGTGTGAGGCAAGAACATCCGAGGGTGCCTGGGAATCGGTTGCCTGGAAGACCGGTATTTGCCATGGAGCGTAAGGCTGGACTGGACGGGCGTGAGTGCGTGCCCACAGAGCAGACTACCTGATGTGGCAGCAGCGTCCAGTGTGCGGCTGGGCCAGGACCAGTTCCCTGGGCACTGCTTCCCCTCCCAGGTCCCAGCTGGCCTCCTCCTGCCCCAGCGCACCCTCTGCCAGGGCATCAGGAGAGAGCGCGTAGTGGTGAGGAGCCAGAGCGAGCGCCCAGCAGCAGCTTCTCAGGCTGCAGGCTCCCTGGCGCTGCGCTCCTTCCTGGGGCTGTGAGTGAGCAGCCTGTGCAAGCAGGGGGCAGCCTGACCAAGGGTTCCAGTCCCCCTGTGCCCTGGAAGAGGCCCTGTCAGAGGCTGTCCACGGGCACGTGGAGCAGAGAAACAGAGGCCCCCCGGGGCCTCAGAGAGGCAGAAGCTACAGGCCAGGCTCCACAAGGCCCAGAGGGGCTCCCAAGGGGGAAAGATTTGAAATGACAAAGCTGGCGTGCCAGGAGCTGTTTGCAGAGGCCCGTTTGGAGGAATGTTTTACATGCATTTAAAAGAAAGCAGGATATTTAATATTTAGAGTGCCTTACCACAGCCACCAAAGTGAAAAATAATGTTTTTCATACCGGGGAGAATGCAATTAGACCAAAAGGCTCATTTCAGTGTTAAAGTGTTCTTTCTTAAATTGTAGTTTATATTACTGTTTACTAAATCAGTTCTTCTAAACAAAGCTATTGATGTTTTTGAACACGGAACATACGTACTTGGTACAAAGTGTCTTATGAAAACTAAGTCTCCCGTCTCTTGTCCCAGAGGCACCACCGGTTCTGGTTCTCATGTTGCCTCCAGAGACAGACTGCGGAGAGTGCGTGTGTGTGCCTGCGCGCGACCGTATGCACGCACAGGCCTAAGTATTTCCTTTGAAGGCTGGATTCTAATAATGTCTTTTGAAATTGTGAGAAGCATTTTTAAAAAACACTTGTAAAAATGCAAAAAAAAATGTATAATTTAAATACAATAAGGATTTATCTTTCAAAAACCCACTGCAGAGTGTTTCGAGGCACTTTGGTGTTTCAGGGGCTGTTTCCATCGGGCCTTCCCTCTGCCGCTGGCTCTGTTGGTTCCCTGTGACCTCGGCAGGCCCACAGACACAGAAACTGTTTCCACCATTAGCTTCGTTGCTATAATTTATCCTTTTTTTCCCTGCGAAAAGTCTGTCTGCAGGCTCCGGGCTCCTGTCACTTCAGCGAGTGTGTGAGGACACCCTGAATGCAGTGACCATGGGCCACTCCGACGTGTCTTCTGGCTGTCCTGACTTCTTACACTCAGGCTCTGTCCTTCTGCATGTATTGGGGTCTGTAGAGGAGGCCAGTGCACAGCCCGAGTGGCAGGTGTGGCCTGAGAAGGTGGAGGGACTCTCATCACACGGTGGCCACCATTATCTCCCTCAGTGGATAGCCGTTCCCAGGGGCATAGGTCTCAGTCTTCTGTTCCCTGAGCACCCGCCAGGTGTACATGCTGCCAGTCCATGATGATTTCTGGCGGGGACGGGGGTCTCTTGCTGGCACACAGACCCTGACATCAGTGAATCCAAAACACTTGGCCTGCCATTCTCGTCAGGTCCACCCCTGACTCACTCAGGAGAGTCTTGTCCTGATCATGCTTGTTTCTTGAATATGTGGTTGGCTCGCATTTTCACGAGGTCAGGAAACACCTACTGTGCACTCACTGTGTTCATGTGACACAGTCAGACGCTGAGAACCACGCGGCAGGAAGAGTGCTCTGACTTGGCACAGCGGGTGACAATCTCGCTGAGCACCTGGCACAGGGTAGACACTCGGGCTGCGTTTCTGAAGATCCACACTGTTCTCTCTCCTCATGGGCAGCCCTGGTCAGGTCCCAGCACCTCCTGACAAGCAGCAGAGTTACTCACAACTCTGAGGGCCGTTCTCCCCGCAGGGGCAGCATGGGAGCTGCTCATTGCCTCGGCCTAACCATGCAGCCTGACCTTCCCAGAGACCACTTCAGATGGCCTTGGGGGTGGCCCCCAGCACTGGGGTGGCTCTGTGAGGTCTCCATTCTCCTGGGGCCTGCCCTGCCCCAGGATTGAGCCCCAGGAATGTATCCCCTCCCCCAAGGAGCCCACACTTGCCTTTCTCTCTCCCAGGGTGCATCACCCAGCTACCCTCAGACGCTCATGCTGTGGCGACCAAGAAACCCAGCCTTTCTTCCACACCAACCTTGATATTTCTCATGGAACAGCCCAGATTGAGCTTGAGCTGGAGACAGTGCTTGGAGTCCCTCTTGCTGTGATTTTCTCGGGGCCACACTGAGGGCATGCTGAGCAGTCAAGTTTAAAAGGAAAAATCCCGAGAGTGTGGTCACCTCCTTGAACCAGGAGTCCATTGTCTTGCTAGGGAGGCAAACATGTGGGATGTAGCTGGTGTGGGGGCTGCCCATGAGGAGCAGAGAGACTTGGTCTTGCTGTCGCTCTGGTAGGGTGGTGCCAGCTGAATTGCCAGAGAAGAGCACAGGAATCTGTGCCCATCAGAAAAATGGCCCTTGTGAGTCCACCCTCAGAGACGGAAACTGAACAGGCTCAGGCTCATGACCGAAAGCTGTTCCACAGCTAAGTCATCCACCCTCATTACAGCGGGAGAACACTGAAGATGAAGCAAAGGCCTGATTGGGTCCCTGTTCCTGTCTGACTGTACGCCAGGAGCTGCCAGGTGCAGGGGATGCAGTGGTGAGAAGGACGCGTTCATTCCAGCTGGCGCATCTGGGTGCAGGCTGCCTCTAATGAGTCTGGCCTCAAACTAGGGAATCAAGATGAGGCCGCCTGCTCTGGGGGCCATGTTCATGAGGGGATTCCTTTGGGCAGATTCAACCCTTTACCCTGGGCCTCACAACCTTGCCTGTATGATAGAATCATCTGGGAGGTTACTGATTGATTGTTTTGATGTATGCGAATGATCCAAAAAAAATAAAACGCTGGGCCAATGTAAAACTCGTACATGAAGTTCTGGCATTATTCATAATAGCCAAAAAGTGGAACCACCCAAATGTCCACCAACTGTTGAATTCGGTACAAGTGTCTGTGTGAACGTGTTCTCAGTTTTCTCAAGTGTATACCTAAGAAGTGGGATCACTGGTGCCTTCATTTAATTTTTTAAGTTTGGACACTTACCACATATTTCATGACACGCTCGGTGATCTTGAGTCCAAGACACGGAGTATTAATTGCCCTGAAAACAACGCGGGCTGTTCCCTATAGGCTCCTCAGAGACTCTGCCTGCTCTCCGAGGTTCTCCCGGGACAACAGGACCCTCCCGGTGTCCCAAGCTCATCAGGGTGGGAGATGGGCCTGGGTCTCGCTGACGCTGCAGAGCTTCCCGCTGGATCAGATCAGGTCCAGAGCTCCTGGAAAAACAGCTCAAATGAGATGCTCCCCCACCAACATTTGCGAGGTGGGAGCTCCCGGTTCTTGCCTCCGTCCTCCTCCTTCTTCTCTGTGCTGCCTCCACCATGTTGATAGGGACTTCCTCTAACCCTCAAGAGTGTCAGAATAACTCATATTCTTTCTTGGCCATCCTTCACGCCCAGCATCCATTCCTGTTGCTTTTTCTACCACATCGATATTTTTAAAACATTGACATGTGAGTCACATGACGTAGGACCATTTTAAAGTGTACAATTAAGTGGTTTTAGCGTATTGTCTATGTGGTGCAACCACCCCCACGATCTCATCCCGCACATTCCCTTTGGAGAGCTCGTTTTGACCATCATGAGCCCCCTGCCCCCCCAGAGGAATGTCACATGATAAACCCGGGGGGCCATGTGACCACAGTTGTTGCTGTTCTGTGGCCCAGTTCTTTACATTACCTTTTAAGAGAGGGTGGGGGACGTTTTACACCGATATTTTATCCAAGAGAAACTGAATCAGACTCTTGGGGGTGGAGTCCTGGCATGGGTAACCCCCCTGGGGGTCTGAATGTGAGCAGTGGTGAGAACCTGCCACAAGCAGCCAGAGCTGCTCCAGGAGGAATTATGCCCTGGTTAGGCGAGGGGCACAGTCATGGTTCTGAGGGCTGGCTGGACATCTGCTGGTCCCCTGATACTCCACTGCCCCCACAACCCCAACTCTGCACAGGGACGACTCTAGAACCAGCCAGGGGCCTCCTCCTGAGAACTGAGACCAGGACCCTGGCAGTCCCCCTTTCCTGCTCCTATCAGCCCTCTTCATAACCAAGACTCCCACTCAGATGCTAAGTTTGGTCCCCTGCGTGGAAGTCCTCAGTGGCTCCCCATGGCCTATAGGAGGGTGAGGCCCCTGGCGGACCCGAGCACCCACCTTGCATTTCAGCCTCATCCCCTACCTGCCGCATCAACTCCTCCCTCCCCCGCCGCACTCCTCCATTCCAGCCAAGGTTCCCTCTGGCCCTCTGCGCCTTTGCTCCTCCCTCTGCTGGGTCCCCATCTTACCAAGCTCAACCCCAATGTCCTGGCTTCTTGTTCTGCCCCCTACTACTGGACAGTGGTCATTCCCTCCCCCTGGGCACAGCACACCCTTGTGGTCTAGCCTGGCCTTGCACTCTTTGGACTAGCTCCTTTCCCTGTCTTCTCACCTCCTAGAGAGACGCAGGTCCAGGGGCCACAGCCTGTTCCTCGGGGTCCCCAGCACCTGGCACAAGGTCCAGCACCGCCCAAGTGACAGTGACTGTGAGTGAGTGGTGGGAATGGGAGATCGGGCCCTGGAGTTCTTTGTAACTTTTGAGATTTTGGGGGAAATCAAGAGTCCCCGTGGATGTCCCAGCTCCAATGGGGTCTCTGAAGGAATGAGGGGGGCGTAGTCTGAAGACCCCAGAAGGGAAAGCATTCACAGCATCCAGAACTTTCTTGGGCTCAGGGTGGTGAGTGAGCTTCATCCTCATTGTCACTCCCTTCAATCCTCAGGTCCACTTTTCCTGCGGGCAGGGGTGAGACAGGTGGGAATGGAGGTTGGTGGGGTTCAGTGCAGGCTCAGGTCTTCAGCACTGCCTTGGTCACACTGGCCCTCTATGGAAAACGTCAGAGAGGGGCAGTGAAGGGTGTCCAAGGTCCAAGACCTCTGTCCTGCTTGGGCATCCTGCGTGCCTACCTGTCAAAAGGGCAGGAACCAAATGCCAGAGCCCTGTGTTAGGGACGCTGGGCACGGAGCCCTCCCTCGTGCCCCCAGGGTATCTTGTAGGGAGGCGTCAGCTCCTGGGCTTCTAGCACCAAGGACCTTCCTGGGGGTGTGACATCCACAGCACGGCTCCAGGCTTGGGCCAGAGGCCCTGTGGCCCGGAATCCAGCCCCGTATCCTCCCCATGCACCAGCAAGGCCCTGTCCTGCTCCGCAGGCCCCCTCACCCCCAGGCCTGCCTCTGCCAGAGGTTTGGGAGGAATGATGGGCACAGTAGCCAGTCTCCAAGATGACCCCAGTGACCTTGGCCTCTTGGTTTCACACCCTTGTGTGTTCTCCTCCTGTGTCAAATCAGAGCAGGGCTGTATGGTGACAGAGTATGGTGGAGGCAGAGGCGTGTGAATTCTGAGGCTCAGGGCCAAAAAACCATTTTGGTCCCTACACTGGCCCTTGAATCCCTTGTCCTGGGGGAATCTGGGCACCGTATTGTGAGGACACTCAAGCAGCCCCATGGGGAGACCCATGTGGAGAGGAACAGGCTCCCTGCCAACAGCTGAGCCCAACTTGCCAGCCCTGTGAATAAACCACCTGGGAAGTAGATCCTCCAGTCCCAGCCAGGACTTCAGATGATTGCAGCCTCCCGAGGGACCCTGAGCCAGCTGCTCAAACTGCTCCCGAATTCCTAACCCACAGAAACGGTGACACGTAAACAATCATTTTAATCCATTGCGTTTGGGGCAACTCGTTACCCTGCATCAGGTAACTAATACAGCCCCTCTTGCTCTGGGGATGTGTCCTCTCTCAGCCGCTGAGTGTGGACGGGGAGGCTGTTCTGCCTTCCTCCCAACCGCTGGCCATGTTCCCCGACCATGGAATGGAGAAGGAAAGAGATGAGGTGTGGCCCTGGAGCAGCACAAAATCAGACGCCCTCAGCCAACATATTTTTCTCCATTTTAATTAACACTTTACAAAGTACAAAATACATTGTATTTTGGGGGGAACAGTTGGTATTTGTTTCTCTCCATCACACAGTACGTGAATCTTGAGGGTCTTGTGTTTCTTCAAGAAAGAAAGAAATCGTGAGGGTCCCCACCAGGGTGTAAGGCTGCCCAGTTCTCCCCTCTCCAGACTTTGGGACAGATGTAAGTGCCACTGCTACTACTGGTGACCTTGGGCAGGCCGGGTGAGGGCCAGACCCCCGAAGACGAGGTCCTGAACAGGGCAAGGCCCCCCAGAATACCATTGTACCCCCAACATACACTCACCCCATCTCAGGGTGACGGAAATGATCTTTGCATAGAGGAGGAGGTTGGCTTGAGATTTTGTTTGTTACCGCCTGACCCCAGCTTTGGAGCTTACCCTGCCCAGCACTCTGGAACATTTCCTGAATAGGTAAACTGAGGTAGGGAACAGGGAAATTCACTGGGCTTAGCCTGTGACTTGGGACATGAATTTGGCCTATTTTTCATCCCCCCTTCCCGCCCCATCTCCAACTTGCTGGACCCTCTTCAGGGACGAGCCCCAGTAGGCGAGGGGGCACCAGCACCCAAAACCTCTCCCTGTGAACAGTATCCTCAGGACTGGATGCTTCTGAAGAGCCAGCTCAGCAGGTCTAGCCCCTTTGGGCTGCATGGACTGCCAGGCCTCGCGCTGCACAGCAGAGCCCCTGCTGGAGACACCTCTGCCCCCTCCACAGAGCAGATTTACACAGTCAAGTGGGCTGGGGCAGTCCTGCATGCAAGGCCTGCCACACCACCATCAGCTCCACATGTGGCCCCCGGATAAGAATGCTACCGAGGCCTCAAAATACGGGATGAGCCAATCCCTCAGCTAGGATTTGGGCTCTGCACACGTGTGCTGGCACACACCCTATTGTGGATGACACAGCACATGCTCACACTTACATGTGTGTGTATGAACACACGTTTGCCGTGTACAGAACACTGTCCTGCCCCCAGGGCAAGGTCCACCTTGCACTCCTGACTCTCACAGCCTCCCACCTCCTTGAAGCAAGAGCCACAAACTCCCTCACCACCAGGCTGCCCACAGACGCCAGGGGCCGGGCCGCAGGCTCCTACCTCCCATCCAGCCGCTCCTGGTGCCGCCTGCCTCAAGGCCAGAGGCTGCCTCAGCCACCAGCTCCTGCCTTTACCTTCCCAAGAGAGCAGGCGTCATAAGAGGGGTGGACATCAAAGCTGAAGGTATGGAAAGGGGACGAGAGACAGTTAAGCTTGTCCTTTTGCTGCCTCTAATTTGAAAATGAAAGAAAGAAAAGAGCCAGATGAACTCTGAGAGGTAGGGAAAGGTCTCTCCTACAGCAGGGCTCCACTCCCCTCAGGACAGCCCCGCCACTCTTCCCAAGCCTGCTCTCTGCTGGGCCGACCACCGTCCACCACTCTAGTTTCTCCCCTCCCAGGAGGCCTCTGTGAATGGAGGGCTGCTGCCCCTCCCTCAGCACAGTATCCAGGAACCTGAAAGGCCAAAGCTCATGTCTTTCCACTGCTGGGAGACTCCATCATCCTCCCCCAGGCTCCTCTCACTAAGCCAATCACCAACTCCATTTCTCAGTGGATGTGACAGCAGTGACTGGCTGCTCCCTGCCCTGGCTTACAGTGGGCACACATATATTGGGGGTATTTTCTTCCTAACCCTGCCCAGTGTTCACTCAGAGAGTGGCACCAAAAATTTCTCAGTCCCAGGACTGGAGTGCTCTGTTCTCATATGGGAGCTCCTCAAGGTTCCCTCTCTTAGCCGGGGCCGGCAAGGGCCCTAGTTGTCCCCACCTCCAGATCCAGAGGCTCAGAGAGGTGGCCCAGGGTAGCTGTGAGACTCCTAAAAGTCTTCCTGGGAAATACTGCCAGGAGGGGCTGGTGGTGGGTGAACAGGTTCATATTCGATGATCAGGCAAATGGTGCCTTGGCATGGGGTGGGGGCCTGTCCCTTCCTATCTCCCCAGAGCCTTCTCTCCTGACCTCCATAGCCTCCTCTGTCACCACAAAGGGCCAGGCTCCACCAGAGCGTGCATCATCTTCTGGACACCACACTGGTCTCTGAGGCCATGCTGACTGGTGGGGGGAGGTCACAGTGGGCGGCTCTGAGTCACCTGGCTCCCTCCCTTCCCTCCAGGGGTCTGTGGCCTGGGGTTGGTGGGAGGGGGAGAATGCTGGTTCTTGGGGGGCTCTGGACCCTCTGAATCTTTGGGAGTAGAGTTCTGCACACCTCTCCATCTTGGATGAGTACTCTGGGCTGAGGGCAGTGGCATGGGTAACACCTCTTGGGGGCTTTGGAGACCCCCATGGAGGAAGGAGGTGCAGAGTTGGCACTGCCCATCTCTCTCCTGGGTCAGGACTGAGGTCTGAGGGAGAAAGATGTTTCTTGGGAACCAGGGGAACCAATGCCAAAGGTTGAGCGAGGTCAGATTTTTCTACTTGGTGGGGGAGGGAAAGGGGTGGTCAGGGCTCCCCCTACCCCTCACTCTCCTCTCCTGGAGCTCTCACCACTCTGGATGGGGCAGGGAGGAGCGAGGGTGGTGTAGAGGGTTTGAGCTTTTCTCACCAGGGGGAGGCACGGAGGCAAAGACACACACGGGAGTCCAGGTGGTGGATCTGAGTGCCCGCTCACCCTGCCTTTTGGCAGCCTGGCCCAGGAGCCCCATTTCCCTCCTGTGCCACCTGCCTCCCCAGTCAGTGCCCAGAGATCCTCAGCCCCTACAGGGCATCATCCTCAGGTCTCCCTGAGCCATTGGCTGCCCTTAGCACCCACCTTCGCCTTCAGCCGTTGGGAAATGTGGCCTCCAGCTCTTCTGCTGGGGCATGGGGTCAAGGATCATGCAAGACTGCAGTGCCCAGCATGGGTTTTCTCTGAACTTTTCTCTGCATGACTGGCCTCTATTTTCAGGTGTGGATTTCTGGTGCTCATCACCCCTGGTACCCCCAGGGACTGCCCTCTTTTATGTCACACAGTGGACGTGAGCTCCACGTGAGCAGGGACCACATCAGGTTGTGCTCCCTGGTGAAGTCACAGTGCTTGGCACACAGCAAGGACTGGAGGATGTTGGCTGAATGATTGAATAAATGAACCAGTGAATGAACAAATGAGTGAATGAATGAGTGATGACTGAATGAATGAGTGTAGGAATGAATGAGAGAATGACTGAGTGAGTGATTGAAGGAATGAGAGAATAAACGAAACAATGAGTGAATGGGTGAGTGAATGAAAACACAGAAGCAGGTGTGATCCAAACAGGAGGAGCCTTTGTTTCTTCTCCTCTGGACTCTGCCCATCTCATGGGCCCGGGCCAGTCCCTGTCTCTCCTGGCCTCAGTTTCCCAACTGTCTCCTGAGAGCCTGCTCTTGGAACTGCATCAGCCAGCTCAGTGTGGACACGGCTTGTGCTCTCCCCGGCGTGGGGGCGGTAGGGACGCGCTCGGGGCGCACGGGCCTCCCTCCAATGGGCGGTCGCGGGTGGACCCGCGCGGGGCAGCCGGGCCTCACGTCCCCAGCCGGGCACGCTCTCGGGGCCCACGCACAGCGCATGCACGTGACCCCGCTCCTCTGCGCACATGCGCAACACCAACAGCTGCCACAGGGCTGGTCCCGAGGGTCCCCACTCCGCCGACTGCTCTGTGACCCCCACATCGGTTGGGGCGTTGGAAGAGGCCCTGGATCCAGTGTGGGGCCGGGTCGTGGGTGCTGTGGGGTGGAGGACAGCGTGTGGGGACTCCTGTCTCCCCAGAACTCCCAGCCCCTCGTCTCGGTACAGCTGGCGCCCAGGGAGAGGTTTCAGAAGAGGCTGCGGCTCCCGGAGAGACTGGCCTCCGAGCCCGAGAGAGACCCGCCTTTGGTTCCGCCTCCGGGTTGCACGCGGGGGGACGGTGAACCCTTTGCTCTGTGTCCCAGGCCTTTGTCACGGAGGCCTGCTTGTTCGTGTGTGCAGGGACAGCTGGAGACCTCCATCGCCTCGGTGAGGGAGACGGGCCCTGACCCCGCCAGCCTGCAGGTGAGAGAGCTGGTCCCAGTCCCCAGAGGCAGCACCGTCCCGCCCACTGTGCCCGCCCACTGTCTGGGCACCTGTGGGAGAGACGGGACCTGGTGGCAGGAGCATACCTGTCATGAAGGTTGATGCTACTTGGCCGAGGAGACAAACGTGTTTCGGCTCATTGATGCTCATTCATGACGAGCTGATACATTTATTGTGGGTCGACTATGTGGACTGAGGGGTCAGGACTCCAGTCAATTTGTTCCAATCTCTGTGGGGATGAACTAAAAATGGCAACTTGCCCTAGAGTTTTCTCTTGTCCAGTAGCCTGTTTTGTTTCTGTGTCAGGGAAAGAACTAAAATGATCCTATAGGGCTGGCCCCGTGGCTCAGCGCTTGAGTGCGCGCCCTCCACTACTGGCGGCTCGGGTTCGGATCCCGGGCGCGGCCCGACGCACCGCTTCTCGGACCATGCTGAGGCCGCATCCCACATACAGCAACTAGAGGGATGTGCAGCTATGACATACAACTATCTGCTGGGGCTTTGGGGGAAAAATTTTTAAAAATTTAAAAAAAGGCAGCTTTCTTTGAAAATGTCCTAAGGATCAGCCCATTTCTGGCATAGAGAGGAGAGTTCTTCGTGGCTCCCCAATGAGAAAGTGCCCTGGACCAGAAGTCAGAGACACTCCCAGTGTGTCCTTGAACCCTCCCTGGGCGTCAGTTTCCTCATCTGTAAAATAGGGCTATTGTGGAGGTCGTAAGTGGTTTCCAGAAGTTCTTACAGCTCTGAGAGTGATGCCTTAAGCTACCAAATGTTCCTGAAGCCATGAAGGAGGGGGTCACAAATGGTGTTGTTACCGCTTAACAGTCATAAGCTAGTAAATATGAAAATGAGAGGGGCCCAGCTCGCAGATGGATGATTCCAGTGAAACTCCTTCACACCTTGTGTGTCATGGAAAGTTCTCCTTTACATGCTCCCTGCGCAGGTCCTGCTCCTTACCTATCGCCAGAGTTCATCGTTGACCTTGGGCACTTTCATTGGTCTTTTGGGAGGATTTCTGTTCAACTTGATGAGTTCCTGAATATCGTACCCAGTGAATCACTCCCAATATTACTCATTAATTCCAAGTCCTATTTTTTAAAATCCCATCTCCAGCCCTGTTCTGGGCAAGTTGTCTAAGCAAACCTCAGTGTCTTGGTCCAATTGAATTGTAGTGAAGATATCCCCGTGTACACTCATGTTTTCTCCCCTTTGATGTATTTCCCACATGGAATAGCTGCTTTGAAAATCAAAAGATAAAATTTCCTCTCTGTCCTCTGCCAGCTACCCTCCTGCCAAGAGAGACACTCTAAGCTGCACGTGCTTCACCTTGGGAAGATCAAGGCGTAAATTCAAGGTAAAATTTCATCAGTGTGAAGGTTAGGGTTAGGGCTGCTCGTGCCCATGCTGCTGGCTGGACCAAGTCTGCACCCCCTCCTCCAGTGGCCAACCCCTCCATCCATTCCTTCTGAGGACGTCTTTCCCCATTTCCCTGGGGGTGGGCTTTGTGAAGGTGGGTTTTGTGGGGTTGTGACCCATATCGTTTGGATGGGTTGGGTCTTGGTGTTATAGCAAGTGCCTAGTCCGGCTGCTCCTGGGACCAAGACACATCTCCAAGTTGAAACAAATTATCTTTCTCTGTATTTTCGTAAAACAGCTGTGTTGAGATATCGCTCACATGCCGTGTAAGCCACCCATTTAAAGTGTACAAATCAATGGCTTGTAGTAGAGTCACAGAGTTGGGCAACCATCACCACAACAGTGGAACATTTTCATCACCTCAGAATGAAACCCTGGACCCATTAGCAGTCACTCCCCCTTCCCCCATCGCCACAGCCCTAGACAACCACTCCTCTACTTTTTCTCTCTCTCGATTTGTCTATTTTGGACCTCTTATATACACAGAATAGTACAATGTGTGTTCTTTTGTGATAGCTCCTTTAATATGTCATGTTTTCAAGGTTCATCCTTGATTGTAGTGTATCGGTAATTCTTTCTGTTTTGTGCCAAATGATTTTCCATTGCATAGATATACTGTATTTTATTGATCCATTCATCGGTTGAGGGACATTGGAGTTGTCTCCACCTTTTGGCTATTATAATAATGATGCTATGAACATTCACGTACAAGCTTTCATGTTTTCATGTCTGTTGGGTACACACCTAGAGTGGAACTGCTGGGTCATGTGAAAACTCTCTAAATTTTGAAGAATTGCTAGACTATTTTCCATCTTTATTCCTGCCAATAATGTATGAGGATCCCAGTTTCTACCTATCTTTGACAAGACGTCTTAATATCTATATTTTTAATTTACAACCATCCTAGTGGATGGGAAATGATACTTATTGATTGTGGTTTTGATTGCATTTTCTTCCTGGATAATGGTGTTGAACGTTTTTCATGTCTTTATTGGCCATTTGTATATCTTCTTTGGAGAAATATCTGCTCAGCTCCTTTCCCCATTTTTAAATTGGGTTATTAGTTTCTTTATTATTGAGTTGTAAGCATTCACTCTATCTTCTATTTGCAAGTAGCTTGTTATATATATGGTGAGCTGGTATTGTGTCCCATTCAGCAGGCTGTCTTCTCACTTTCTTGATACTGCCTTTTGATACACACAAATTTTTAATTTTGATGAAGTCCAATTTGTTTATTTTTTATTCGTGTGTTTTTGATGTCCTATCTAAGATATCATCACCTAACTCAAGGTCAAAAGTTATATTCCTAGGGCCGGCCCAGTGGCGCAAGCGGTTAAGTGCCCGTGCTCTGCTGCGGCAGCCCAGGGTTCGCTGGTTCGGATCCCGGGCGGGCACCGACGCACCGCTTGTTAAGCCATGCTGTGGCGGCGTCCCACATAAAGTAGAGGAAGATAATGGATGTTAGCCCAGGGCCAGTCTTCCTTAGCAAAAAAGAGGAGGATTGGCATTGGGTGTTAGCTCAGGGCTGGTCCTCCTCACAAAAAAAAATAAATAAAATAAAAGTTTTATTCCTGTTATGAGAGGTTCGGGGATTCGATCGGAGATGTAAAATACACTTTCCACTCCAAACAAATGGACTGAAGGTATATTTTATTATATAGAGGATAGTAAAGGTGACAGTCTGCAAACAGATCAAATAGGTCAAATATTAAGAGGGAAAAAACATCAGCTCGATTGGAAAGGGAAAACACCCACATCGGCTGAAGAGAAATGACACAAATCAACCGGAAAGAGAAACACCAGGTTGACCGAAAAGAGAACACATCAAATCAATTACTTCATATCAAATCAATTACTTCATATCAAATCAATTACTTCATATCAAATCAGTTACTCACAACATCCACGCCCCACTGCCGGGAGAGCCCTGTCAATCGACGCGGCTGGGCAAGGATCACACGTCCTGGGCAAGGTGTCCCTTCCACAGGTGGAACTCTCACCAGGTCTCAGCTTCCAGCAGTTTATATAAGCAGTTACAGAGTTTACAGAGCAAGCATCTAGTGTTCCCATGCCCAAAACAGTTATCAGTGGCATACGTGCACTGAGCCCCTTGGCTAACGTCCCAGCCCAGTGGTTGTGTACGTGCATTGTTTTCTTTGGTTATCATCTTAGCCCGGCACAGATGGCCAGTCCATCCCGTGCTACCACGCTCCAAGAGCCTTGAACTGTTACAACTTGCAACTCCCTCCATGGGAGAAAGGCCAGTTCCCGGGAAAAGGCCAGTTCCCACCACACAGAAAGCAGCTTTGTATTTCTTTGTGTGCTGGTGGCTATAGGTCAATGGAGCGGCCAAACATGGCTGTACTCATGTCAAGACAATTCCCATGTGTTTTCTTGTAAGAGTTGTATAGTTTTGTCTCATATTTAGCTGTTGGATCTATTTTGAGTTCATTTTTGTAAGTACTGTAAGCAAGGAGTCCAACTTCTTTGCGTGTGAAAATCCAGTTGTTTCAATACCATTTGTGGACAACACTGTTCTTTCCCCATTGAATTGTCTTTTCACTCATCAAAAATCAATTGACTGTAAATATGTAGGTTGATTTCTGGACTCTCAATTCTATTCCGTTGGTCTGTATGTCTATTTTTTATGACAGCACCACGCTGTATTCATTATGGTAGCTTTGTAATAATTTTTGAAATTGGGAAGTGTGAATACTCCATCTTTGAACTTCTTTCTCAAGATTGTTGTGGCTCTTGTGGCTCCCTTGCATTTCCACATGAATTTTAGCCTTGGCTTGTCAGTTTCTGCAAAAACAGGCAGCTGGGAGTTTGCTTGGAATTCCACTGAATCTCTAGTTCTATTTGTGGAGTATTGCCACCTTAATAGTATCAAGTCTTCGCATACATGAAGATGAAATGTCTTTCCATTTATTTTGGTCTTCATTAATTGCTTCCAATAATGTTTTGTATCTTTCATTGTACAACTCTTGTACTTCTTATGATAAATTTATTTCTAATTATTTCATTGTTTTGGATGCTATTGTAAATTAACATATTTTCTTACTTATATTGTCAGATTTTCCTTTGCTAGTATATAGAAATAAAATTGATATTTTAAAACTTGACATATGATATTATATTAGTTTCAGGCATATAACATAATGATTCTATATATGTATATATTACCAAAGATCAACACAATAAGTCTGGTTAACATCCATCACCTCACATAGTTACAGATTTTTTTCTTGTTATCAGAACTTTTAAAATCTGCTCTCTTAGCATCTCTCAGATGTACAATACAATATTGCTAACTATAGTCACCATGTTTTTTGTTATATTTCCAGGACTCATTTATTTTCTAAGTGGAAGTTTATACCTTTTGACCCCTTCATTCATTTGCCCAACCCCCACCCCCTGCCTCTGGCGACCACCAAGCTGTTCCCTGTATCTGTTAGCTCAGTTTTTGTTTTTTTTTTTAATTTTAGATTCGCCATTTAAGTGAGATCATATGGTATTTGTCTTTCTCTCTCTGACTTATTTCACTTAGCATAATGCCCGTCTATGTTGTTGCAAGTGGCAGGATTTCTTTCCTTTTTATGGCTGAATAAGATTCTGTTATATATATATACTTACACCACATCTTCTTTACCCGTTCATCCATCAAAGGACACTAGGTTGCTTACCGTGTCTTCACTATTGTAAATAAATGCTGCAATGAACAGTGGGGTGCAGATATCTTTTTGTGTTAGTGTTTTTATTTCCTTTGGATAAATATTCATAAGTGTAATTGCTGGATCATATGGTAGTTCTATTTTTAATTTTTTGAGGAATCTGCATATTCTTTCTCATAGTGGCTGCACCAATTTATATTCCTATACAATGGATTTTTTAAATTAATCTTGTATCCAGCAGCTTTGTTAATCTCATTTCTTAGTTCCAATAGTTTTTCCATGTATTCTCTGTGATTTCCTCTATATGTGGTCACATCATTTGAGAATTGAGATAGTTTTACTTCATCCCCTCCAATCTAGATACCTTTTACATCATTTTCTTGCCTAATTGACCTGGCTAAAACCTCCAGTAAAATGTAGCATAGAATTGGCAAGAGTGGCTAATGCTCATCTTGTTCTTGACCTCAGGGGTGGCATTTCCAGTCTTTCCCCACTGACTATGACGTCGGTGAGCTGTGGACTGTTCACAGATGCCCTGGACGAGGCTCAAGATATTCCCATCTGTTTCTAGTTTCTTGAGTGTTTCTATCACGAAAGGGTGTTGGATTTTGTTATATGGTTTTTCTGCACCTAGTGGATATTAGCTTTTGCAGCAGCTTTTAAACCATGAAATCGTCTTCCCTCCCCTCTTCCTCCATCTTTCTCCCTCACACAAACACACAGAACCTCTCTGGAGGCAAACCAGAACCCACATATTAAATACTTGCTGAAAGCCAGTCGAATGACTAGTCTAGACCTCTTGATCCCATCATCCCTGCCCTGGCTGCTGTGTAACTGGGGGGTGGGCCCACTCCAAACAGGTGACGACAGAAATTCACATACTCATGATAATTCCGAGGGTGGTGGCTCCCTCTGGATTGCATTCTCCGTCGTGTTCTCTTCTCTTTACTGACTGTAGAGTGAAAATATTTAGCATGAAGGGAGAGGATTGTGCAGGAAAGAGCATATATCAATTGTGTGTGCTGAAAGGTAACAATAAATAGGCAAAAAACTTGACTTCTTCAAGAAATGTGTTAAAGGAAATATGACATATTCTCTACAGACCTTCCTGGCGTGGAAGCCCACATTCTGAAAATACGGTGTCTGGTTAATTTTCTGAGGCCTCGTGTATCACTTTTCTCTTGCAGGAGTCTGGGTGCTGACCCTGTTGTCGGCCGGCCTCACGAGGGTGAGCTTTCTGTTCCATATTTTGCCCGGTTTCAGGTAAGAGGCCTTTGGGGTCATTTGCATGTCTTCAGCAGGAAAGCGTCAGCCACGCTTTCTCAGAATTATCAGGAAGTGCCGGCAGAGCCCGACATGCAGTACGAGGTCTGGATTGGACAGACACTTCGTCTGCAAACTTCCTATGGCACTGAGTTTCTGAAGCCCTTAAAGAACAGTGATTCTAAAGTGGAAAAAGGAAGGACAAAGGCATTTCAGCATTGTGTTTGTCAGAGTTCTCCAGAAAATAACCAACAGGATACATATGCATGTGCACACATACACACACACACACACACAGATGTGTGTATATGTATGTGTAGAGACAGAGAGAGACTGATTTTAATATATTGGCTCATGTGCTCATGAGGGCTGGCAAGTCCAAAATCTGTAGACCAGGCTTGCAGACTAGAAACTCAGGCAGATGTCTAGATGCTGGAGTCTCGAGGCAGATTTTCTTCTTTGGGAAACCTCAGTGTTTGCTCTGAAGGCCCTCAGCTGATGAGGCCCACCCAAATTATTGACAGTAATCTCTTTTACTTGAAGTCAACTAATTGTACGTGTTAACCACATCTACAGAATACCTTCACAGCAAGACGCGATTAAATATCCAGTTTGATTAAACAGCTGCATACTATGGCCTGGTCGGGTTGACACACAAGACTAACCATCAGAGCCCACGCTCCCTCAACTTGGCGCCCACTCACATCTCCTTTAGCCGCATTTAATCTCCAAATAAGGACAGGAAGAAAGTCATTCTTCCCTCTAACATGGTACCCCTCTCCTGTGGACAACTCAAAACACAAATACTCTCCCCAAGGAGGATGCAAATTTCTTGGGTGATGTGCACTCCTTTCCTTGATATCCTATGACTTCAATACTATCATGTGAAGTTAACTGTTATTGATACATCTAGTTACATATGATGTTCTGTGATAAGAAGATAAGGAACAGAAGAAAAAAATTTATTTGATACATGCACACTGTCTACAGTCTGGGAAGGCTTCCTGGAAGGCTTCTTGGATCCTTGGGCTGGGGCTTCTCTGGAGGGCAGAGGGGTGTTTTCTGTTTTTGGAAAGGCACGTGGAAAGGCAGTCATGTTGCTGAACATTTGTCCTCTTGAAGCACCAGTGCCCGCTCTAAAACAAGCTTCAGAGCTAGTGCCAGCTCCACCACCAGCTCCACAGCTAGCACCGCCTTCAGTGTCAGACATCACACCAGCTCTAGTACCAAATCTTAAGTTCGAGCCATTTCTTGCCCATGCCCAAGAGCTAGATGTAGTACCAGCCACAGAGCTAGTGCCAACTCCAGAAAATGGTCAAAAGCTGGGGCCTGGTCCAACACCAGCTCCAGCAGCAGCTCAAGAGCTTGAGTGTTCTCTGGAGCCAGCTCTAGCCAGGCTCCTGACTCAGAGCCATTTTCAGGACCAGCTTCAGCACCCAAGCCACTGCACGAACCAGTTCTATTACCAGCTCCAGAACTAGAGCCAGTGATAGGTCTATAGCCAGAGCTAGCCCCAACACCAGCTCTACCAACAGCTCTAGCACCAGAGTTGGGGCCAGCTCCATAGCTAGAGCTAACCCCAGCTCCCACAGTTGCACAAACTCCTGAGATAGAGCAAGCTCCACCTTCAGCTCCAGTGCTAGTTGCAGGGTCAGGGCCGGGGTTCTCTCATGAGCTAGAGCTGGCTTGAACACTAGCTGTAGCATCAACGCTGGAGATAGAGGCAGCTCTATCACCAACTCCTGTGCCAGTCCCAGTGATGGTTCTAGTGCTTACTTTAGAGTGAGAACCAGGTTGAAGCTAGTTTACAGCCAGTGCCAGGTTCCAAGGAAGAGCCAGCTCCAGCATCAGCTCTAACACTGGCTCCAGAGTTAGAGCCATTTCTGGCACCAGCTCGAGAGCTAGAGTCAGCACCAAGTTCAGAGGCAGAGCCTGCTCCAGCAACAGATCTAGTACCAGCTGCAGAGCTAGATCCCCCACAAGTGCTGGAGCAAGAGCTGGCTTGGGTACCAGTAGCAGACTTAGAGCCAATGCCAGCTCAGGAGAAAGAACCAGCTCTGGCAACAGCTCTAGCACCAACATCAGAGCTAGATCATGCTGTGCTACCAGCTCTACCACCGATTTCAGAGATGGAGGCAGCTCTATCACCAACCCCCCAGGCAGAGCCTGTGCTGCTCTAGTACCAGAATCTGCCCCAACACCAATTCCAGAGGTGGAGCCGGTGCCAGAGCTACAAACCAATCCACCACCAGTTTTAGCACCAGCTACAGAGCTAGAGCTAAGACTGGTTATACAACTAGAGACACAAGAACCAGGTCTAGAATGAGAACCACAGTTAGAGCCACTTACAGCAATAACTCTACACCAGCTCCAGTGCAAGAGTTGGAGCCAGCTCAAGAGCTTTATCAAACTGCAGAAGCAGGTCTAGATTATCTCTGGAGGTAGTTCCAGCTCCAGTGCCTTCCCCAGAGCTAGAGATACTGGCGGCTATAGAGATAGCGCAACTCTAACACAGGCTCTCGCATGAGCTACTGAGATTGAACCAGCTCCACCTTCAGCTCCAGTTCTAGAACCAGAGCCATGTTTTGAGCTAAAGCAAGCTCCAGCACCAGCTCTAGCACCAGCGAGAGGACTAGCCCATGACATCACCATGATGGGTGGGGCCAGGTGTTGGGCTGAGGGGTGGGACATTTTCTGCCAGGCAGCTCACTCCCAAGTACCTTGATCACATCCACTGCCAGCTCCTCGTCCTCCCTCACTCCATGAGGTCCCAGCCCCGGGGTCTCTGTGACCCTGCTTTCCCAAAGAAGGCTCAAAGCTGACAAAGAGCCCTCTGGTGTTGGAAACTGGGGCCAATTCATTAAAAACAGTATACATTTTGACCCAGAAACTCCACGTCATGGATTCTGTCCTAAACAGAGATTTGTGGTTGCAGGTGTTCCCTTCAGCACGATTCAGAGAGTGAAAAACTGGAAATGGCTCCTGGTCCAAGCAGGGGGTCTTCATAAATTCTGATGCCAGGACAGAGAAAATACCAAGTGGAAGAGGATTACCTGGCGGTGGCCATGCCTGGACAAATCAGGCTCTAGAAGAGCACACACCCTGGAATGCTCCGTTCCTGACACCCACAAGTGCACACACACATATGCACGCATTTGCACACACGTGCACACACTGTACAGACTTTCTGTGGGATGAAGTCGTGGGATCAGCACCGCCAGCACAGGCGTGCCCCTGGGGGCTGCGATGGGTCCTGCAGGCTGGTCTCCAGAGAGGAGTGTCCTTTCACACTTGTCTCTAGGAGTCTGCTGGGGCCTCTGCTTCCTCACATTGTCACCAGGGCTGGTTGTCACCACACTGGAACCCTGCCCATCTGATGGGGCCCAGTGCCCTCTCCACAGTGTCTCCATGTGCGCGTGTCCCCCTTGTGGAGCTCGAGCGTCTCTGACACATGCTGCCCCTGTGTATCACCTCTCATTGGCGTTGAGTGTGTTTGCTCTTTATCTCTTACTAAAATACTGAATTTCAAACATTTTTTGGAAGCGAGGGATGTGTAGCCTTTCCCTGGCCTTGGGTTATGAGGAATGGTTTCCGGTTTGTGGTTTGTCTTTCCAGCATTCTACCCTTGTCTTGTTTTTGTTTTGGCCACAGGCGTTTCATGCCTGGCTTCTGGCTCTGGTGTCCCACTTAGAACAGCAGTCTGTACCCCAAGATTATGCACATATTTACCGAAAGGGCTTTATTTGATACATCAAATCTAGAATCCACCTGGGATTTTCCTATCAAATTAGAGAAATTCTATTTCAAATAAAAACAGAAAAGGAAAACCTATAAGGCCCTGTGAAAATAAGAAGGCAGACACAAATGGCCAGTTATGGCATGATTTCACTTATAGGAAACATCCAGAATAGATTTAACAAAAAACAGTGACAGAAAACAGATTAGGGCTGGCCAGGGCCTGAGGGATAAATGGGGAGTGAGTGCTTTTAGAACAGGGTTTCCTTTTGGAGTGTGAAACTGTCTGAGCCCAGATAGCGGTGATGGATGCACAGCATTGTGAATGTACTTAATGCTCATAAAGTGTACAATTTAAAATGAGAAAACATAAATTTTAAAAAATCGAAACATTTAATTTAAATAATTATTAAGAACTAAACAATAAAGAAAAATCAAATAGAGCAACTAAGAAGGAAACAAACACATTAATGAGAGTAGGGAAGGAAATTTCTGGTGAGGGAGCAGTTTGAATGGGTGGTACAGGAGCTGCTGATGAGAGACATTGCAGAGCCAGCTCTCCCAGGCCAGATGGTTTGGCTTCAGGTGCCTCTTGGTCTCCTGCAGGACCCTCTTCAGGGAATGTGTCTCCCTGCTTGCATGGTGGGGCCTCAGTTGTCTCCTGGTCTCCTGCGGGAGCCCGTGCAGGGGATGGGTCTCCCTGCACGGTGGCTGGGGCCTCAGCTACCTCCTGGTCTCCTGCTGGAGCCTGTGCAGGGGATGGGTCTCCCTGCACGGAGGCTGGGGCCCCAGCTGCCTCTTGGTTTCCTGAAGAAGTTGGTGGCAATGATATTTGTCCGGGATGGATGATGGGTACTGAGGTAGCTCTGAGGCTTGTCCAACAGTCAGTGCAGACGTTCTCCCCACAGCTGCTGATGCAGTCTTGTGTCACAGCTGCTCATCCCTGGGGGTGAGGGATTGGATGTCCCCTTCTACCAGCTCCTCGCTGATCTCCTGCATGGAGCTCTGCAACGGCAGTGACCGGTAGCCGACCCAGAGGCATCCGAGCCCTGCCAGCTGCCCAGCTGTCCTTGTGCTGCTTCTGTCCTCGGGATCTAATTCTCCCAGATCAGGCACATACCTGTGTCTCCACAGAATTCCACCCCGGATGAAAGACATACACCTCAGGCAGAAGGGTGCCACTCTAGCACTCCACATCCCACCCAGCCGACCTTGACCTGGGCTGTGAACATGACCCACCAGGGTCATGTTAGAAGCCCACCAGGCTTCTAACACCTCAGCGACCTGCTCCTGCTCACGGTGGTCCACCCTCATGAAACCGCCCTTCCACACACACACATGGGGAGGGGATGTAGGGCTGCCCAGATGGGACCACAGTGCTGGTCTTGTCTGGATTGGCCTGCCCTAGGACTCCCTGTGTTACCTTTCTGTCCCTCCGGTTAAATGGCCACAATTGTCGGCCATGAGAAAGGAACCAGCATCTGCATTGCGGGTGGTCTTTGGGAGCTTTCCTGGGGCTCTGGTCCCTGACCATCGAGAAGAAGCAACTAAACACGTTGCTCCCACTAGACAAGTGCTAGACAAGTGAGCTGGCTTGGGGGCTGTCTCTAGGATGTGGATGCCTAGTTACCAGGGTTCCAAGTACTCTTGGGCTCCATGAGGGTACTTCCTGGGGTCAACTTACCTAAGCTCCCTCCTCACACAAGACCTCCCTAAGGGCCCCCGGGGCTGCTGACTGCTCACTCTCCATCTCCACACCACGTCCAGACACAGTCACACCAACAGAGTCCACCCCACAGCCTCTGGGGAGGTCTGAACGCAAGCAGGGCCCCAGCTTTGAGGACACAGAGTTGAATGCAGTCCCGCTCCTGCTTCTTGCCAGTGATGTCACCCTGGACAACCACGTGCCTCTCAGGGCCTCCTCAGTGTCCCCATCTGTGCAGTGGGGGTCATTCTAGCGTCTATTCCCTCGGGATGTCATCAGGTGCGATATAAGATATTTTATGTTTTCAAGTATATGTGGAAACCATTCTGGTTGGAACCTGATTTGGCCCGAAATTTATTTGAACCAAAGAAACCTGACTCGTGGCTTGTCAGACATGCATTGTCTGTGTGCTTTAATCATTACTCTAAAGTAAAGAATGTACTCTTTGAAGATAAAAAAGCATCCCTCCCTTCCTTTGATGTCAGCACCCTTTCAAGATAAGACTGAATGCCTCATTTCCCCCAGCGCCGAGGCCATGGTGACTTGCTGTCTATGTGCTCATCAATAGCAAAATATCTCCTTGAATCCTTGAGAGAATGTGCACCTGTCATGCTTGATGTGTGTCTCTGTCTTTGGAAACAGGATGTAACTCTGCTGAAAAGCACTCTTCTTCACAGCGCTTTCTTCCCTTGCAAAGATGTGCTCCGGGCTAGAGTCCTCAAATGAAATTGGGCTCAAATAAAACTTTGTGCTACAGAACGATTATTGATTATTTGCGGCACCTTTTCCTGGCAACCACGAAGGGACTTCTGAGACACCCACATGAGACCAGGTGGAGCCTACTTTCAACCAACACTGGTACCACAGGGGACCGTTGCGTTCCACTACCCCTCCTCCCCCCGGCTTCACTGCACTTTTCAGGTGCTCTGGTGAGTTCTCCCGAAATCTGGACCTCCTTATTTAAGTTGACAGTCCTGACTTGTTATTCCAGCTGTTAAAACAGTCTGAAGACTTCAACATCTTAAGGGTGTGTTGGTACTCTTCCTAGGTAAGAGGAAACTGGGGGGGACATTTCCTAGGTGAGGGGAGCCAACAGGGAGACATTTCCTAGGTAAGGGGAACCAAGGGGGAAGTTTGGAGTGAACTGGGTTAGCTGACCTCTTTAATTTGGCTTTCAATTGAAAAAGAGACATGTTGATAAAGTCTGAACAAACTGACAGCAAAATGAGAGACTGAATTTGTTTCGTTCTGAAGAAAAGGGGCACTTGCTCTTTCCAGCCACAAGTTGTTCTCAGGTGACTGAGAACCTGGTGTAAGTGTCTGAGGACAATCTCCATGACATGTGGCAGTCCCATAGGGAACTCAGTCACCATCATTCACTTTAAATAATTAATGTCTTGTCGAGGGGCCCGCACACAAGGATTGTTCATCCAGTGCTCTGCACCCCTACGGTAGTTGTAGACTGCCCGCAGGAGAAGCTAAGACACGTGAGAGAGGGTTCATCACCTTTTAGGAAGTGACACTCACAAGCAGCACAGTTTTGACCAGCTACACTGTCCTTAGAAATTGTTCAGACTTGATATTAAAATGAAACTAAAAGAAAATGAGAAACCACACTTTAAAGGCCAACAATGCCAGATGGGCACCCACCCACTGGAACTCTGGCTGGCTCTGTGTACAATATGTATGGAGCCTTTACTTGCAAGTACTTAACCAAATGGGGATAGCTGTAATTGGCTGAATCTTTGGATCAGGATAACCTGGGATAATTTAAAATTATACTGGCCACTTTGGGGCTCCTTTGAGCTTCCGAAACTTGTCTTTTTGTGCACTAGATTTGAGAACCGTGGAACAGACAGATTAAATGCAATCTTTAATCTCTAAAGAGTTAAGCATGCCACCTTCCAGCACACCTGCTCGAAAACTAAAGGTTGCAGAAGTTGTAAATATTTAAAACAACAGCAAAATCTTGCTACGCTTGTATTGTGTCCTGAGAGCTTGGCTTAGTAACCATCAGGTTGGGCGCCCCAAAATATGGTCAGACAGAATTGCGGGTTGCACCCAATTTGCAGTCAGGTATGGTTGGACAGAAATATGGGTTGAACTCCATTTGTGGCTAGGGTCCTACCAAAATGCCACCAGCTTCAGGGGTGTTACATTGGCCATTAGAAGGAATGATCTAATTAGATAAGATTGCTTAAGATGTGCACTTAAAAGCAAAGCCTTCAAAATTCCAAAAGAGCCCTACTGAAAGTTTGGTTGCAAAAAGCTAATAAAAATTAAGCTATAAAAGTTACCTAAAAGTCTATTAAATTATGGCTTTACAGACACCCCCATAATCGACCTTCTAAGAAGGGCCCAGTATGAGCCCCTCTCAGAGTTAATGAGATCATGAGAGATTTTCTGGGAAACTTAACGTTATTCCCTTAAACAGTCAATGGGAAACTTAAATTAAAAATTAATAGAATTGTTTAATACTGCCAAAAACACAGTTTGGATCCAACTATTCTTTTTTAAATTAGTGAGTTTTGTATTGTACCTGATTCATAGGAAACATTTAATGAAAACTATTTAAGGTCTCCGCTTGTGTCTGTCTGTGTATCTATGTATGTCTATGTGTACGCGTTATATATATGTGATATTTTTCTACCTCTGGATGATGTAATTTCTAAAAGAGCTCCACTAGTAGGCTTAAAGTAAGCATTTATATAAATTGTTTCTAAATGTAATGGAAACTAACCCAAATGTTTTTCAAGTTAACATGATATCATCTTTAGTAAATGAAAGCTTATTTAAGTTTGTTGGTTTGATGAAAATAAGCATGTTTTCAGTATTCTAAAAATTATATAAAATTCCTAAAAATCTGATATGTCCTGGTATAATTCTAGTCGTTATCTTAAAATGTGGCTTATAAAATAACCAAATTTCCTTGTAATTACATTATCATGTTAAGTCTTTTGCCATTGCCAGATAGTCATTATTTTACTCCAGTGGTTTTACAAATACATTTCATCTTCAGAGAAATTCGCAACAAGGCCTCTGACACTCCCAACATTTGACACACATGGAGAGAAAGCTTCTACAGTACGTTGGTTGTGTGATTTATCCTTTTTTCCTGTGAAAAGTCAGTGTTGGCAGGCTCCGGGCTCCTGTCACTTCAGCAAGTGTGTGAGGACACCCTGAATGCAGTGACCACGGGCCACTGTGACGTGTCACCTGGCCGTCATGTCTTCTTACACTCAGACTCTGTCATTCCACCTATATTGGGGAAGAAGCGAGGCCAGTGCAGAGCCCGAGTGGCAGGCACAGCCTGAGAAGGTGGAGGGACTCTTGTCACACGGTGGCCACCACTGTCTCCCTCAGTGGACAGTCGTTGCCAGGGGCCTGGGTCTCCGTCTTCCATCCCCTGAGCCCCCGCCGGACGTGCAGGCTGCCACTCCATGATGATTTCTGGAGAAGGGGCTCTTGCTAGCACACAGACCCTGACATCAGTGAATAAAAGACACTTGGCCTGCCGTTCTCGTCAGGTCCGCCCCTGACACACTCAGGAGAGTCCTGTCCTGACCACGCTTGTTTCTTGAATATGTGGTTGGCTCACATTTTCAGGAGGTCAGGAAACACCTACTGTGCACTCACTGTGTTCATGTGACAGTCAGACGCTGAGAACCACGCTGCAGGAAGAGTGCTCTGACTTGGCACAGCAGGTGACAGTCTCGTTGAGCACCTGGCACAGGGTAGACACTCAGGCTGCATTTCTGAAGATCCACACTGTTCTCTCACAGATTACGCTCAGGTCCCAGCACCTCCTGACCAGCATTAGAGTTACTCACACCTTCTGAGGGTCATTCTCCCCGCAGGGGCTGCATGGGAGCTGCTCAGGTGCCTCGGCCTACCGTGCAGCCTGACATTCCCACAGACCACTTCAGATGGCCTTGGCGGCCTCAGCACTGGGGTGGATCTGTGAGGCAGCCATTGTCCTGGGGCCTGTCCTGCCCCGTGGTTGAGCCCCAGGAATGTATCCCCTCCACAAAGGACCCCACACTTGCCTTTCTCTCTCCCAGGGTGCATCACCCAGCTACCCTCAGACGCTCATGCTGTGGCGACCAAGAAACCCAGCCTTTCTTCCACACAAACCTTGATATTTCACACGGAGCAGCCTAGATTCAGCTTGAGCTGGAGACAGTGCTTGGAGTCCCTCTCGCTGTGCTTTTCTCAGGGGCCACACTGAGGGCACGCTGAGCAGTCAAGTTTAAAAGGAGTAATCCAGAGATTGTGGTCACCTTCTCAAACCAGGAGTCTATTGTCTTGCTAGGGAGGCAAACAGGTGGGATGTAGCTGGTGGGGGAGCTGCCCATGAGGAGCAGAGAGACTTGCTCTTGCTGTCGCTCTGGTAGGGTGGTGCCAGCTGAATTGCCAGAGAAGAGCACAGGAATCTGTGCCCATCAGAAAAATGCCATGTGTGCATCCACCCTCAGAGATGGAAAGTGAACAGGCTCAGGCTTGTGACCCGAAGCTGTTCCTCAGCTGCAGTCATCCACCTTCATTACAGCGAGAGAACACTGAAGATGAAGCAAAGGCCTGATTGAGTCCCTGTTCCTGACCGACTGTACGCCAGGAGCTGCCAGGTGCTGGGGATGCGGTGGTGAGAAGCATGCATTCATTCCAGCTGGCGCATTTCGGGGCTGGCTGCCTCTCATGAGTCTGGCCTCAAACTAGGAAATCAAGATGAGGTCACCTGCCCCCAGAGCAGCCGAAGGAGGCCGTGTTCATGAGGGGATTCCTTTGGGCAGATTCAACCCCTCCCCCTGAGCTTCTAACCTTGCCTGTATGATAGAATCATCTGGGAGGTTACTAATTGATTGTTTTGATGTACCGTATTCAACATTTGGTGGACATTTGGCTGGTTCCACATTTTGGCTATTATGAATAATGCCAGAACTTCATGTATGAGTTTTACTTGGTCCAGCATTTTATTTTTTGGATCATTCGCATACAAGTGTCTGTGTGAACGTGTTCTCAGTGTTCTCGAGTGTATACCTAAGGAGTGAGATCACTGGTGCCTTCATTTAATTTTTTAAGTTTGGACACTTTTACCACGTAATTCATGACACGCTCGGTGACCCTGAGTCCAAGACACCGAGTATTGATTTCCCTGAAGACACCTCGGGCTATTACCTACAGGCTCCTCAGAGGCTCTGCCTGCTTCCCCGAGGTTCTCCCTGGACATCAGGACCCTCCCGGTGCCCCATGCTCATCAGGGTGGCAGATGGGCTTGGGTCTCGTTGATGCTGCACAGCTTCCCGCTGGGTCAGCTCAGGTCCAGAGCTCCTGGAAAAACAGCTCAAATGAGATGCTCCTCCATCAACCTTTGCGAGGTGGGAGCTCCGGTTTCTTGCCTCCGTCCTCTTCCTCCTTCTCTGTGCTGCCTCCACCATGTTGATAGGGACTTCCTTTAAGCCTCAAGAGTGTCAGAATAACTCACATTTTTTCTTGGCCATCCTTCACACCCAGCATCCATTCCTGTTGGTTTTTCTACCACATTGATATTTTTAAAACATTGACATGTGAGTCACATGATGTAAGACCATTTTAAAGTGTACAATTCAGTGGTTTTAGCGTATTGTCTATGTGGTGCAACCACCCCCATGATCTTATCCCACGCATTCCCTTTGGAGAGCTCGTTTTCACCATCATGAGCCCCCGTCCCCGCAGTGGAATGTCACATGATAAAACCAGGGGGGCCATGTGACCACAGAAGCTGCTCTTTCCTCCTGTAGCCGAGTTCTTTATGTTACCTTTTGAAAGAGGGTGGGGGAGGTTTTAAACAGATAGTTCATCGACGAGAAACTGAATCAGATTCTTGGGGGTGGAGTCCTGGCATGGGTAACCCCCCCAGGGATCTGAATGTGAGCTGCAGTGAGAACCTGCCAAGAACCAGCCAGAGCTGCTCCAGGAGGAATTATACCCTGGTTGGGCGTGGGGCAAATTCATGATTCTGAGGGTTGGCTGGATATCTGCTGGTCCCCTGCATGCGCCACTGCCCCCAACACCCCAACTCTGCACACAGAAGACACTTGAACCACCAGGGACCCCTCCTGAGAACTGAGGCCAGGACCCTGGCAGTGCCCCTTTCCTCCACCTATCGGCCCTCTTCATAACCCAGATCACCACTCAGATGCTAAGTTTGGTCCCCTGCGTGGAAGTCCTCAGTGGCTCCCCATGGCCTGTAGGAGGGTGAGGCCCCTGGCGGACCCGAGCACCCACCTTGCATTTCAGCCTCATCCCCTACCTGCCCCATCCACTCCTCCCTCCCCCGCCGCACTCCTCCATTCCAGCCAAGGTTCCCTCTGGCCCTCTATGACTTTGCTCCTCCCTCTGCTGGGTCCCCATCTTACCAAGCTCAACCCTAATGTCCTGGCTTCTTGGTCTGCCCCCTACTACTGGACAGTGGTCATTCCCTCCCCCTGGGCACAGCACACCTTTGTGGTCTAGCCTGGCCCTGCACTCCCTGGAATAGATCCTTTCCCTGTCTTCTCACCTCCTAGAGAGACTCAGGTGCAGGGGCCACAGCAGGTTCCTCGGGGTCCCCAGGACCTGGCACAAGGTCCAGCACCGCCCGAGTGACAGTGACTGTGAATGAGTGGTGGGAAAGGGAGGTCGGGCTCTGGAGGCCTTTGTAACTTTTGAGATTTTGGGGGAAATCAAGAGTCCCCGTAGATGTCCTAGCTCCAAGGGGGTCTCTGAAGGAATGAGGGGGGGCGTAGTCTGAAGACCCCAGATGGGAAAGCATTCACAGAGTCCAGAACTTTCTTGGGCTCAGGGTGGTGAGAAAGCTTCAGCGCCATTGTCACTCTCTTCAATCACCAGGTCTGCTTTTCCTGCGGACAAGGGTGAGGCGGGTGAGGATGGAGGTTGGGGGGTTCAGTGCAGGCTCAGGCCTTCAGCGCTGCCCTGCTCACACCAGCCATTCGTGGGAAATGTCAGAGAGGGGCAGTGAAGGGTGTCCAAGGTCCAAGACCTCTGTCCTGCCTGGGCATCCCAAGTGCCTGTCTGCCAAAAGGGCAGGAACCAAATGCCAGAGCCCTTGTGGGAGGGACGCTGGGCATGGAGCCCTCCCTCGTGCCCCTAGAGTATCTTGTTGGGAGGCATCAGCTCCTGGGCTTCTAGCACCAAGGACCTTCCTGGGGGTGTGACATCCACAGCAGGGCTCCAGGCTTGTGCCAGAAGCCCTGTGGCCCGGGATCCAGCCCCTGATCCTCCCCCTGCCACCAGCAAGGCCCTGTCCTGCTCCGCAGGCCCCCTAACCCCCAGGCCCACCTCTGCCAGAGGTTTAGGAGGAATGGTGGGCACAGTAGACAGTCTCCAAGATGGCAGCAGTGACCTTGGCCTCTTGGTTTCACACCCTTGTGTGTTCTGCTTCTGTGTCAAATCAGAGCAGGGCTGTATGGTGACAGAGTATGGTGGAGGCAGAGGGGTGTGAATTCTGAGGTTCGGGGCCAAAAAACCATTTTGGCTCCTATACTGGCCCTTGAATCACTTGCCCTGTGGGAATCCGGGCACCGTATTGTGAGGACACTCAAGCAGCCCCATGGGGAGACCCATGTGGAGAGGAACAGACTCCCTGCAAACAGCTGAGCCCAACTTGCCAGCCCTGTGAATAAACCACCTGGGAAGTAGATCCTGCAGTCCCAGCCAGGACTTCAGATGATCGCAGCATCCTGAGGGACCCTGAGCCAGCTGCTCAAACTGCTCCTGAATTCCTAACCCACAGAAACCGTGACACGTATACAATCAATTTAATCCATTGCATTTGGGGCAACTTGTTACCCTGCATCAGGTAACTAATACAGCCTCTCTCGCTCTGGGGTGTGTCCTCTCTCAGATGCTGGGTGTGGACGGGAAGGTTGTTCTGCCTTCCTCTCAGCCCCTGGCCATGTTCCTCGACCATGGAATGGAGAAGGAAAGAGATGAGATGTGGTCCTGGAGCAGCACAAAATCAGATGCCCTCAGCCAACATGATATTTTTCTCCGTTTTAATTAATACTTTACAAAGTACAAAATACATTGTCTTTTTGGAGAAACAGTTGGTATTTGTTTCTCTCCATCACACAGTACATGAATCTTGAGGGTTTCATGTTTCTTCAAGAAAGAAAGAAATCGTGAGGGTCCCCACCAGGGTGTAAGGCTGCCCACTTCTCCCCTCTCCAGACCTTGGGACAGATGTAAGTGCCACTGCTACTGCTGGTGACCTAGGGCAGGCCAGGTGAGGGCCAGACCCCCGAAGATGAGGTCCTGGGCAGCGTAAGGCTCCGCAGAATCCCACTATACCCCCAACTTCCCCTCACCCCATCTCAGGGTAACAGAAATGATCTTGGCATAGAGCAGGATCTTTTGTTTGTTACCCCCTGACCCCAGTTTTGGTGCCAACCCTGCTCAGTTCTTCCCTGGACCATTTCCTGAATAGCTAAACTGAGGCAGGGGACAGGGACACTCACTGGGCTTGGCCTGTGACTTGGGACATGAATTTGGCCTATTTTTCAAACCCCCTTCCCACCCCTTCTCCAACTTGCTGGACCCTCTCCAGGGACGATCCCCAGTAGGCGAGGGGGCACCAGCACCCAAAACCTCTCCCTGTGAACAGTATCCTCAGGACTGGACGCTTCTGAAGAGCCGGCTCAGCAGGTCTTGCCCCTTTGGGCTGCATGGACTGCCAGGCCTCGTGCTGCACAGCAGAGCCCCTGCTGGGGACACCTCTACCCCCTCCACAGAGCAGATTTACACAGTCAAGTAGGCTGGGGCAGTCCTGCATGCAAGGCCTGCCACACCACCATCAACTCCATATGTGGCCCCCTGGTAAGAGTGCTACCGAGGCCTCAAAATACTGGATGAGTCAGTCCCTCAGCTAGGATTTGGGCTCTGCACACGTGTGCTCACACACACACTAATGTGGATGACATGGCACATGCTCACACCTAACATGTGTGTGTTAACACACGTGTGGCTGTCCACAGAACACTGTCCTGACCCGAGGGCAGGGGCCACCTGCACTCCTGACTCTCTCAGCCTCCCACACTCTTGAAGCAAGAGCCACAAACTCCCTCATCACCAGGCTGCCCACAGACGCCAGGGGCCGGGCCGCAGGCTCCTACCTCCACTCCAGCCACTCCTGGTGCCGCCTGCCTCAAGGCCAGAGGCTGCCTCAGCCACCAGCCCCTGCCTTTACCTTCCCAAGAGAGCAGGCTTCATAGGAGGGGTGGACATCAAAGCTGAAAATATGGAAAGGGGATGAGAGACAGGTAAGCTTGTCCTTTTGCTGCCTCTAATTTGAAAATGAAAGAAAGAAAAGAGCCAGATGAGCTCTGAGAGGTAGGAAGAGGTCTCTCCTTCAGCAGGGCTCCACTCCCCTCAGGACAGCCCCGCCACTCTTCCCAAGCCTGCCCTCTGCTGAGCCGATCACCATCCACCACCCTGGTTTCTCCCCTCCCAGGAGGCCTCTGTGAATGGAGGGCTGCTGCCCCTCCCTCAGCACAGTATCCAGGAACCTGAAAGGCCAAAGCTCATGTCTTTCCACTGCTGGGAGACTCCATCATCCTCCCCCAGGTTACACTCACGAAGCCACACCTACTTCATTTCTCCATGGATGTGACAGCAGTGGCTGGCTGCTCCCCGCCCTGGCATACAGTAGGCACAGATATATTGGGGGTATTTTCTTCCTACCCCTGCCCAGTGTCCACTCAGAGAGTGGCATCAAAAATTCCTCAGTCACGGGGCTGGAGTGCTCCGCTCTCATGTGGGTGCTCCCCAAGTCTCCTCTCTTCGCTGGGGCCGGCAAGGGCCCTAGTTGTCCCCACCTCCAGATCCAGAGGCTCAGATAGGCGGCCCAGGGTGGCCGTGGGACTCCTATACTTCTTCCAGGGAAATGCTGCCAGTTGGGTGGGCCAGTTCATCTTTGATTATCAGGCAAATGGTGCCTTGGCTTGGGGTGGGAGCCTGGCCCTTCCTATCTCTCCAGAGCCTTCTCTCCTGACCTCCATGGCCTCCTCTGTCCTCTCAGAGGGGACAAGCCCCACAAGACCAGTCATCTTCTTCTGGACACTACACTGGTCCCCGAGGCCGTGTTGCCTGGTGTGGGAGGCCACAGTGGGCAGCTCTGGGTCACCAGGCTCCCTCCTTCTCCTCAAGGGGCCTGTGGCCTAGAGTTGGTGGGAGGGAGAGAATGCTGGTTCTTGAGGGGCTCTGGACCCCCTGAATCTTGGGGAGGAGAGTTCTACATGCCTCTCCAGCTCAGATGTGTGCCCTGGGCTGAGGACAGTGGCATGGGCAACACCTGCTTGGCGGCTTTGGAGACCCCCGTGGAGTAAGGAGGTGCAGAGGTGGCACTGCCCGTCTCTAATGGATTAGCGTTGGGGGCTGAGGGAGAAAGGGGTTTCTTGGGAACCAGGGGAGGCCATGCTGACGGTTGAGCCAGAGCACATTTTTCTAATTGGGGGTGAGGGACAAGGGGTGGTCAGGGCTCCCTCGTCCCTCACTCTCCCCTCCTTGAGCTCTTACCACTCTGGAATGTACAGGGATGGTGCAGGGACGAGCGAGGCGTGAGGGTTGTGCAGAGGGTCTGAGCTTTCTTCACCAGGGAGAAGCACAGAGGCAAAGACACACCCGGGAGCCCAGGTGGGGGCTCCAGTCACTGGCCCACCCCGCCTCTCGGCAGCCGGACACAGGAACACCATTGCCCTCCCATGCACGTGTCTGTCCAGCCATGGCCCAGAGATGCTCAACACCAACAGGACACACTCCTCAGGCCTCCCTGAGCCATTGGCTGCCCTCACTGCCTTTGCCTTCAGCCAGTAGGAAATGTGGCCATGGGCTCTTCCACTGGGGAGTGAGGGCAAAGGTCATGCAAGATAGCGGTGCCCAGGAGAGCTGAGGCATGAAGTAGAGAATGGCACTGGCAGCCCTGGCATTTTGCTGATGTGGGATTTCCACCCCTGCGCAGATGGCTGAGCTTGCCAGATGCAGGTCCCCTTGTCAGCCCAGCAGAGTGAAGGAGAACAGCCTCAGATCACTGATGGTCCAGCTCAGGGCTGCCCCAGGTGTCCTGCACCAAGCACAGAGCAGAAGGGACTGGGGACCTCCCTAACCACCACCCAGATGAGAAATCTGCGGGAAAACCTTGGCCCTGAGTCTCAGAACTCCCTGGTCCCATGAATGGCCCGGAGTAGAGTTCACAGGGCTGTGGGGAGGACAGGATAGGGGCTCAAGGTGGGCGCTGGTATTTTAGATGAGTGGGAAGGCATGAATTTTACCACATTTTATCCTTAGGAGAGTTGGAGGAGCAGGTGCAGTCGTGTCTACATATCTGCCCTCCCTGCGTTGATTCTACTCATCTTGACAACTACCGCTGCACTGCCTGCTCCACGTGCACTGATCTCATTCAACGGCACAGAATCCCCACCCTGGGAGCAGCATTGTCCCCATGTCATATGGGGAATTGGAGGTGCAAAAAGTGTCACCAATGCCCTCCTTCAGCTAGCAAGTACACCTGGTGTGGAACTGACGGTCAGGAAAAGTGTTCCTGGAGTTTCTACCTGCTGAGTTTGGCCGGGTTCTCACACTGCCCTGGGCGGCACCGTGTCTCCCGAGTTTTGGGAAATGTGTGGAGGCTCTTTGGGCTGTGCCAGTGAACGGGGGAGACCACTGTCATTTAAGGAGGCAGAACATGCCACAGACTGAAGAATTGTCGCCACCCCCAACCCACACCCAGGGTGCCCAGGTAAGAACCCCTGGGAAAACTGGGGAAGGACATTCTAGCTCTGGCCTCGCTTGGTCACTGGGGATAAAGAAGGTGCTCCTAATCAGCACAGGTGGCTGGTCCCTGAAGGCATGGGCACTCTGCACTTGGAGCATATTAACAAAGACTTTGAAACACTTAGAGCCCCAGAGTGTTCTGATCCTTTCACCTTCTGTAAGGAAGGATCCCCTTGGCCTCGGAGCTGGGTTGAAGGCCACAGGGCCAGGAGCCTTGTGTGACCTTGAGGGAGACTCTTGTCAAGGGCAGCCCTGGGAAGCTTCCTTGAGCCCCACTGACCCCACTGTGCTCCTCAGCATCTCTCAGACATAGTCCTGCCCCTTGGCCAACCCTTGGTTCCTTTGCTGGGACTCCCTCCCAGGCCCCTGCTCTACTTTGCCCCAGCCCCTGTCCAGCCTCCCACCACCACTCTCCAACTGAGCTACCAACCCTCCTCGGTCCTGCCCACCTGTGACCAAGATCACAAACTAGGTCCTGCTGGTCAGTCAGAGGCCACCACTCAGCTGGGTTTCACCCTGATGGGGGCCACCTGCAGCAGGAGCCCCACACTGGTGGGGCCTGATGGACACCTGAAAGGCTCTGGGGAAGGAGACCCTGGGCCAAGCAGGGTCAGGGCTGCCTGCACTGCCCACTGTTCTCCCTCCAGCCCTCCTGGGGCCAGGAGGGATAGGGGTGCACAATCTCATCTCTCCACCTTTTGTTGTGACTCACAATTGCTGCTGGTTTTCTCCTGGTGAAGTGAATGTGCTTTTAAAAAATGTGAGAAATTGAGAAAGGTGTAAAGAAGAAATTAATAATCGCTGCTAATCCCTGCCCGTGTAACTGGGCAAAGGCTCCTTCTGCTTGCTGCAACCTTGAAGCCAATCAATCACAAGATGAGTCGGTGGTGAGGAAAGGAAATTACTCGATTAGCTAGCAAAATTGGAAGATGATGGACTCATGTCCCAGAGACCATCTTAAACAAGCACATAATCTGAGGCAGTTCTGTAGGGACTAGTGGGCTGTGAAGGGGGCTCAGGAACATTGACCATCTGGCATCGGAGACTGGAGACATCACACCAGGTCTTTCAGTTGTCATCGATGATGGATGCCGGTATAGATGATCTTCCTGAGGAGGTCGTCATGTTCCTAAGAAATTCAAAAGAATAAAGTTATCATCTGTCACTCTTGGGATGTACGTGTGTCAGCCAGGATTATTTCCCAGACCTGTTTATCTCCTAGGCTAAGTGCAAGGTAAAACACACAGAGCTTGAGTGAGCTAGTCAGAGGTTACTCTAAGTTACAACACGGCTTCCCTCGAGTCAACTTGCTCTAGGCCAGTATCACCCACGGGTAACATTTGGCAAATTTTCTCCCAGGCCCTGCTGCATTTGTGCTTTCACTTCTTGTTTTCCTCATTCACATTAATTCGTAAGCATTTTCTGAAGTCAGCACAAATATTTTTCCAGCTGTATTGAGGTACGATTAACAAAGAAAAGTTGTATATATTGAAGGTGTACAATGTGATGATTTCATGTATGTGCACATTGTGAAATGAATACCACAATCAAGCTAATGAAGAGTTCCGTCACCTCCTGTAATAACTCCCCCTTTTTTTAATGCTAAGAACTCTTAAGATCAATTCTCTTGTGTATACAATGCATTATTATTAACTCTGGTCACCTTGTTCTATATTAGATCTTGAAAACATCCTCATGTTATAACTGAAAGTTTGTACCCTTTGACCAACATCTCTCATTCCCCTCGCACCCACCAACCTCCATCCCTTGTAGGCACATTCCACTCTCTGTTTCCACGAGTTTGACGTTTTTAGATTCCACGTGTAAATGAGATCATGTAGTGATTGTCTTTCAGTGTCTGGCTTATTATGCTTAGCATAATGTCCTCCAGGTTCAACTGTGTTGTCAGAAAAGGCAGGATTTCTCTCATATTGAAAGCTGGATAATATTTAATTGTAGATACATGTAATGTTTCTTAATCTAATCATCCATCAACAGACACTTAAGTTGTGTCCATATCTTGGCTATTGTTGTCACCAACTAACTGCCCCGAGTAATTCAAAGGCAATTTCGAAAGCACTTAACTGTTTCTTTTTTGTTGTTTTGGTGAGGAAGATTAGCCCTTACTTAGCATCTGTTGCCAATCTTCCTCTTTATGCTGAGGAAGATTTGCCTTGAGCTAACATCTGTGCCCATCTTCCTCCGTTTGATATGCGGGACGCCTGTCATGGCATGGCTTGATGAGCGGTGCATAGGTTGGCACCATGGATCCGAACCTGCGAACCACAGGCTGTTGAAGCGGTGCGCCCAAACCCAACCACTACGCCACGAGGCCGGCCCCTTAACTCTTTCTCAAAGTTGTTTCTCTGTTACTTTAAGAGACGCAATCACCAACCACCCTGAACCAGTCCAAACAGAACTGCAAAAGCAACGCCTGCACAGATGGGCCAAGAAGTGTCCAAAGTTACTTTTGCTTCATTTTAATGTTAAGATCTCCACCCCAGGAGGAGCTTAAGCCTTATTAGCATAACATGAAAGGTAGGGGAAAGCACGTTTTCAAACTACGCCTGGGCTGGCTTATACCCACCTCTATACGTGAGGACGAAACTTTCCTTTTGAATATTTATTCCCTACCAAAAATAAAAGGCACTTGTTTTCCCTTGCTGAGAGGGCCACAGCTTTGGAAGTGATTCCCTATGGTCCCCTTATTTGCGGCAAATGAATCGTACTTTGTGTGAGAACAACTTCTAGTAAAGGCTTTGATTTCAACTCACCAAATAGGGAACTCATTTTGGTTCGGTAACATTGTGACAAGTGCTGCAGTGAATATGGGAGGGCAGATATCACTTGAAGATACTGATTTCATTTCCTTTGGAACTATACCCCGTAGTGGGATTGCTGCATCATATGAGAGTTCCATTTGTAATCTTTTGAGAAAACTCTGATCTTTAATCTTTGAGAAAACACTGTTTTCCATACCGGCTGTACCAACAAAAATCAATTCCAGGTGGATTTTAAATCTAAACGGGGGTTTTTACAACAACTTCTCTAGTAAGTACCTTAGAAAAACAGTTTCAAGATCTTGGGGCAGCCAAAGATTTCACAGAACACAAAGAACAGTAAACATAAGGAACCAAAAGATAAACAGGAAATTATTAAAAATGAGAACTGTCAGTGAAAAGAAACTTTTAAGAGAGGAAAAAGGGCAGGCACAAAGGGGATAAACACTTGCCATGTATTTATCTGACACAAGACTCTCATATAGGATATTTGACTAACTGGCATAAATTTATAAAAATATTACAGACAATCCACGAGAATAAAAGGGGAGATTTCGCTAGGCACTTCAAAAAAAAGATAACCAAATGGGAACAATGAAATGGAAAAGGGCTCCACGTAATTACTCAGGAGGAAAATGCAAATTAAAACCACAATGAGCTACCACTACACATACACCACCACGGTTAAAATCAAACCTCTGACGGCACCAAGGGTTGGTGGAGATGCGGAGCAACTGGAACTTTTATACACAGCTGGGAGTGCAAACTATTTAATCTGCTTTGATACTCTTTGATAGTATCTCCTAAAGGTGGATGTACACATACTCCATGACCCAACAATTCCACGCTTAGGTATATACCCAACACAGATATGTTCATATGTTCACCAAAAGATGTACAAGATGTCCAGAGCAGCATTTTTTGGCATATCATCAAATTGTAGACAACCCATTCCGCATCAGTAGTGGAATGGATAAATAAAATGGGTTATATGTTTTATAGTGGAATACTATACAGAAATAAAAATTAACTACAGCCACATTCAAGAATATTGATGAATCTTACAAGCAAAATGAAAGAAGCCAGACACCAAAGAAGACACTCCGTATGATTCCATTTAAATCAAGTTCAAAGACAAGAAAAACAAATTCAGAAGTTAGAATATTGGCCCTCTCTCTCTTGGGAGAGAGAGGGAAGTGACCTGGGAGGGGCACATAAGAGGGCCGTTGGAGGGCTAGTCATATTCTATTTTTTTGTGGGTACTGGTTAGCGGTTTTGTTCCCTTTGGATAATTCACGGATCAATGCAAGTATGAATTCTGTACTTGCTGGTATGTATGCTATGCTCCAGTACATTAGTTCTCAGTACACGATGGTGACTCACGGTTACGTTCGTTACCATCACCACCATCTTTATTGTGTTGAGTCTGCTAGAAAAACCAGCACATTAATAATGTAGAGGATGTTGGATCAACTTGGCAGGCTGCGGCCTGGCTCCAGAGCACAGGTAGGGGGTGAGGCCTGTTTCCAGGACCCCAGGCTCAGGATTGGGGAGCTTGGAAGTAGGAGGGGAGGGAAGAACACCCACATGATGAGCATCTTGAAAACCAAATGACCTTGAAGTTCATTGTGAAGCTGAAGGGCAGCAGGGCTGATGCCACTTTTCCTCGAGGTTACTGGTCTAGCCCAGGGCTTTCTATACCATTTTCCTCAAAGCTGGAATAAAGGGATGTCTGTAATAAGGGCTTTAGGGAGAAAAATGCAAAAAGCTGATAGAACTGAGCCCAGATGTCTCTAAAATGACTAACATCGGAGCAGATGTGCATAGCTCAAGGAATATGGACTGTGAAGTTGGATGAAATAGGGAAAGAGAGATCAAATGGTTGAGGGAGCTGTGGGAGGCAAACAGCCATGTGTCCCCACACTTGGGTTCACCCTCCCATCTGATCAGCATAGGAAGCTGACACTAATAGGAAACGTCCTGTAAGATTTCCATAGGAGCTGCCGTGGCCCTAAGATCCTGAAGAGGAGGGGCAGTTAATGGGCCCTTTGAGAGGAGAACTCCAAAAGAAATTGGATGCCTCTCAGAACTGGACATGCCCCCAATCCAGATCAAGGAAGGTGTGAGCAAGCAAGAGGAGAGGATGGAGCAAATGTGCATGGAGCTCACAGTGATGGTCAAGTGGATCTAGACCCCATTACTTTAGAGGTGTCCATGTGTGCTTTATTTATCCTGGCCTCATAGGTATCCATCGATCCATCTATCCATCCATCCATCATGCATCCATACATGATCCATTCATCCACCATTCATTCATCCATTCATCTATCCCTCATTCATCCATCCAACGGTAAACCACACATCCACCCACCCATCCATCCATCCATTCACCCATCCACTCACTATCCTTGCATCAACTACCCTTTCATCCAACCATTCATCATCCATCCATCCAGCATCCATCCGACCATTCATTTAATTGAGGAACATGGGATGAAAATTATTATGATTATGTGTCCAGACCTTCCTTTGTCCTGACAGGGTTGAAGGCCTCAGGTCCTCTAACCATTACTATTGCCAAACCGTTTCCCCTGAAATCAAGTACAGTTTCATTCTGATGATGAGCACACATTGCATGATATTCCCCAGGTTTTGGGTGTGACCAACCACCAGGATCTGGTTTCCCAGCACCAGCTCCCACCTCACTCCTGGGTCTGCTGGGAATCACTTTCCTTGAGAGGCTGAGGACAACTCTCAGAACTGAATGAGACCAGTTTTTTCAGGGGTAGGGGAGATGGAGGACCTAGACATGGGCATTTAAGAAGGAAAAGGCAAAGAGAGGGGAACTTGGGTCCTCAGGCCCGGGTGGACAAGACTGAGGCCGGCATGTTGACCAGCTCCGAGAGAGGGACAGTGGGCATAGGGAGGCAAATGGGCAGACAGGGGGCAGGAACCTTGCACTGTACAGTTGGGGATGCCTGGAGCCCAGTACTGAGTGTCAGGGATGTCCAGGTCACATGAGTACCAACAAGAGGCACAGAGGGCTCACAAAGAGGTGAGGCTGTGACGGTCCCTGTGGGAGGGTAGTGACTAGGGACTGGGTGGCACCTAGACATTTGCAGACCTCAAATATTGTTCCAACAGCACCATGGATTTTTGAAGTTGATAACACGTTTTGTAACAATGTGTTTGATTTTTAATGGCAACCCCAGCGCAGTAGTCTTGCAAAATATAAACACATAATAGGGACAACAGTCCTCACATTTATAGATGGGCTTATAATATGTAAAGTTTCTTCCAAAACATGACTTTAGCCTCTGAGGGAACTATGTCTTAGAAAAGCTACCTGACTTGCCTATAACTTCACCAGGAGTAAGGGGTTAGCAGTGACCCATTGTGGATGGAAATCTGTCCAAGGCCTCACTGAGTTCCCCTCTCCCATGCTGGGCAGGAAGATGTTCCGCTCTGCCTGGGAGACACCATCAAAGACACAAGAGAGCAAATTCTGGCCCAAGTCCACCTGGGGTTCTGAACAACAGGACTGAGACCCTAACCCAGTGCAGGTGGCTGACCTGGGACACACACGTGCCCACTGCCCAGCCCTCCCAGAGACTCTCAAATGACCTTCACAGTGTGGTTAGGAATAAACTGGGTCCCTCAGCTCACAGCACGAAGAGCAGACTCAGTCCAGCAGTCACAAGGGACAGCTGCAGGGCTGGGTGGGGGACCCTACACCTCCTCCCTGCTCACCTGTCTGGCCCTGGGCTGACCTGGAGACAGGATCCTGCCCCTCCCTCATCTTCATAAAGGCACCTCATTTTGACTTGTAGGTGGTGATTAAATCATTTTTGGGGGGGATCCTGTGAATTTATGTTCTTAATTTTGCATAATTAGCCATCATTACTCTTGGGTTTGATTTCTTCTGAGAAAGCTTATCTGGAAGGGAGAATGTTATCAGAATGGGAAGCAGTACACCTCTGCATTAAGAGCTAGCAAGATAAAGCAATGGCTTCCTCGTATGTACCCCCTACTCCCATGGTCTTTGCTGCCCCAGCCCCAGGGATCCTGGACCAGCCCCGGTCACTCCAAGCTCCCCTGAGAGAGCTGGTCCTAGTCCAGGCTCCAGCTCCAGCCTTGGAGCTGATGTTGCCACCCCGCCCTTTCCTACCAGACCTCTTGAACTACAAGCAAAGTGTCCAGCCTGCTCTAAATGCCCCCACCATGATGTCCATGGCTCCCATTGCAGCCCCCTCACCCCTTGCAGGCTGAATTGATCTCCTTTCCCTCAAATGTACCCTGGCTCCTGTGTTCTGTACTCCCGTCAGTGCCCTCAGTGACCCTGGGGGGGGGACCACATTGACCTTCATGTCTGCTACCCATACCACCAGGTCTGCTGGTCCCACACACGCCCCTAATCCACCTCCTCCCTCTATTACTGCTGCTCTTCCCCCGTTCCAGACTTGTGAGTACTGGGGTGACTGCACTGACTGACACACCCTGAGTGGTCTCTGCTTTCCCTGCCCCTCTTTCCTACTCCATTCTGCTCCCAGAACTTTCTACCAAATGCAAATGGCATCATCTTGCTCCTGTGCATGTGTGGGTGCATTTGTGTGTTTGTGTGCATGTGGGTATGCCTGTGTACACATGTCTTTCTGTGCATATGTTTCTTTCTATTTGTATGCAGCATGTGTACACGTGCATATGTCTTTTGTGCCTACACATATCCACGTGTATGTGCATAGACGCATGTGTGCATGTGTGTTTTCTGAGTGTGTGCATATGCAGAGTTGTGTATGTGTCTCTGTGTGTGCATATTGTGCTGCATATGTGTCTGTGTGTGAGTGCATGTGTATGTGTGTGTGCCAGTGCATGGCAGGGGGAAGGCTCCAGAACATTCCCACTGCTACCAAGTTCTTGCTCCAAGGGGTGGGTGAATCCAACTTTACCAGGCCCCATAACCTTCTGTGAACCCTCTAACCCCAACCATGCTGCACCCCTGCTGGGGTGCATCACGCATATGGTAATCACAACGCTCAGGGCTCTCTTTTATGAGACTTCTTCCAGCTGCTCCTGAGGAGGGTCAGCCACCCTGTTGTGTTCCCCTTTCATGGCTCCTCACACACCAATGACTCCATCCATGGCTGCTGTAGGCAGGAAGGTATATTTGCATTCTGTGTGCACTGCCCTATCCAGAGGCCCTTGGAATTGTTCATGTCAGAGAGACGGATCCTCACTGATTCTCTAACAACACTACATGCAATGCCCTTCCCATCCAGTCAAGGACCAGAACCTCTGAATATGTTAGGTTTCAAGGCAAAGAGACATGCAAGTGCTCATGGATTAAGGGGCTGGTCAGCTCACCTTGAGATGGGAGACATCCTCGATTGTCCAGGTGGGCCCGGAGTAATCATATTTCTTACAAGTGGAAGAGGGAGTCAGGAGGGTCAGAGGAGAGAAGACGTGAGGACGGAGGCAGAGTCAGAGTGATGTGATGTGAGGAGGACTCTGCTGGACACTGCCGGCCTTGAAGTTGAAGGAAGAGCCCAGGAGCTAAGGGATGCAGTGACCTCTAGAGGCTGGAAAAGGTGAGAAAATGGATCCTCCCCAGAGCCTCCAGAGGGAACCTGCATGAATTAGAAAAACAACACTGGTCTGTTGAAATTGGTGATTTGAGCAGCACCACTTCAGCTGAGTCAAGAAGGCGTCCCGTTGTCCAGCAGACAACGAGGCAGGGGTGGTCTGCACAGAAAAGGTACAGGAGGTGTGTCTATGTGAAGATACCTGGCCCAGCCCCTGCAGGACCACAGGCAGAAGTTGTTCTCCAGTCTTCATGTGGGCGTTTCAATGGGTTGTGATTCAGCCTGAGGTGGAGAGCACTACCCCTGGGCATGAGATTGGCTTGTGTGAGTGTGTGTGTGTGTGTGTGTAAGTTTCTTAGGACTGTTGTAACAAATCACCACAATGTTGGTGGTTTAAAATAACAGAAACATTCTCTCACGGTTCTGAGACCAGGTGTCTGAAATCAAGGTGTTGTCAGGGAGCTGTGTTAACACAGCGCAGATCCCAATGAGTGATACCTGTGGCCTCAGCCCCATGTCTGAAGGCCCAGGGTGGCCTACTGACTGAGCTCTTCCTAGGGTGGGGCTGGGGTATCCCACGGCCCCCTGCTTCCTGCACATTCTCCAGGCCGATTCTCCAGATATTTGTGAATTCTGTGAACTACAGGATCATCTCCTTGTAGTTTATTTCTGCTTAAATTAGCTAGAGTTTCCTCTGGTATTTGTAGTCAATTACCCTCATTGGTCCAGATGCTCATAAAGAAAAAATTCACCCCTGTGACCCTTGCACTTTGAGATCGATGGCAAAACTAGCTTTCCAGTGTCCTTGGACTGGGTCTGCCAGACAGTAGGACAATGAAACGTACAGCTTGTGAAGGGAAATAGAAAACTCCTAGAAGGTGCATTGAGAGCCTACAAAACTTGTGTGATCCAAAGAATTGCGACAGGGACTCAGACAAGTCCATGAATGAGCATGTTCATTGCAGCATTATTCACAATAGCCAAAGGGTGGGAACAACCCAACTGTCCACCAACGGAAGAATGGATAACCAAAGGTGGTCTCTCCAAGCAATGGAATATCATTCAGCCATAAAAAGGAATGAAGTTCTGACACACACTTATAACATGGATGAACCTTGACAACATCATGCTAGGTATTTTCATATTGTAGGATTCCATTTATAAGAAATGTCCCGAGTCAGCAAATCCATAGAGATAGGGAGTAGATTAGTGTTTGTCAGGGGGTGGGGAAGGGAGGGAGGAGTGAGAAGTGACCGCTAATAGGCATGAGGAAGCTTTATAGGATGATGAAAGTATTCTGGATTAAGACAGTGGGTGGAGGAGGTGTGGCCGGGGGCTGTGCATCTCAGAAGGGGCAGTGGAGGAGTTGAGTGGAGTTTCTGAACTTGATGTGGAGCAAAAGTGCAGTGATCAGCGACCTTAGCTGGCCTAGTGGCCTTTGCAACCCCCATCTATGGCTGGGACCTCTCAAGGTTGACCCCAGCAAGGTTAGGGTTGAGGTCAGTGAGCCCCCACAGGGCCAGCTTCTTGGCTGTGGGTCATTTCCTTCTGTTGAGTTGGATGGCAGGGCCTTTGAAGTGCTGGGCAGACTCAAACTGAGTTCCTCTGGGAGGAGACCAGCGTGACTCCTGCTTCAGATGGTTCTTCCCAACACTTTCGTAACTAGACTTCAGTGGGCAGGCAGCTCGTATGTGCAGACCAGTTGCTCCTAGGCATAGTGACCATGAGTGGACATGCACCGCCCTCTTGACCAGCGTGTGAGCAGGAGGAAGTCTGGCATCACCTACCCGGGGAACGACTGAGATGAGGGGGTCTCAGGGTGAGTAGCATTGAGAAGGGACAGCTGAGGGGAGGCAATGACAGTCAGATTGGCCCCAGGACCAGCTGCAGCAGGTCGGGGCTGTGGTTTGACCACTGACCTCCCTCTTCTGAGTGTCCCCTCAGGAGGTACATTTCCTGGACCCGGAGAATCTGCTCCCCAAAGGTGAGCAGGGGCATTTACCTGCACACATGACACGGCAGATGGGCTGTGTTGTCCTCACAGAGCACCGCTCAGAGCCTCTTCACAAGAGAGCTCGCCACTGAGCTGCAAGACCAGCAGCAGGCCGAAGGCCACCAGTGGCAGTGCCCCAGGATGGAGCACATGGGGAGATTTGGGGAGGAGGGCGCTGGGCTGGCCTTTCCACTCTGCAGGCTCCTCCAGGGGCAGCCATGGTCCCCACCTCCCTGCTGGGCCAGTGAGGCTCCTGGGAGGGTCTCCTGCCTCTTTGGGCTTCCTTCTCCTTCATATCAGGCATCAGCCCCCACACCCCTCTCGCTCTCCTACACAGCTCAGCAGCCACTTCCCAAATGACCCAACTGAGTAAGAAACCAAAAAAAGGCGCCAGGGGTAGAAAGGGAGAAATAGAAATGTTGTGTCTGCAGGAAAGATGAACTCTACATGGTCAAACCCCTTGGGGTCCCAGTGTCTCCATGATGAGCTCTCTGGATGTCATGTGTGTTCCTGGAAAAAAGGCTTTGCTGTATTGCATGTGTAGGGAGTAACTTGTTCTTGCAGACATAGCGTGAATGTTCCAGTGTGAGAATGAAGAGTGCGGCCAAATGGGGCGGCCACAGAGCCTTCGGCCCCAGGATTTCAAAAGGCAAGCATATGCTTTGGTTCATACTTTTTGAAGCTGAGGGCCAAGTTGTCACTGCTAGAAAAAGCCCCACCCCAAAACTAGAGAGTATGGGCGTTGACACCAAGTAGGTCAAGAAAGGATCGGATGCCCATAGACAGCACGTGCTAGCAGTGTGTCCTGCCCAGCCAGCAGGCTCAGAACCCCACATCTTGGCATCTGGGTCCTCAGCCACTGGCAGCAAGTCTGGTATTTCTCAGGCCTGGCACTCGATCAAGGCCCTGCAAAGATGAGACCCTCAGATATGGAAACCCGTGAACACAATTCCTACAGGGTTATTTTGTCATATTGTTTTAATAATGCGGCACATTAGCACCAAAAGTCTGTCTTATTTAAGGACATTTGGGGACATATATTCTAAAGACTCAATCCATTCCTGAGAACTCCACCCTCTACTTTTCCACGCCTCCTGAGTAGTGCCTGCGATGGGTCTAAAGTATTCCTTAGCATCCTTTTCATCATTGCCCCTCTGGCACCTGCCACAGGCAGACACTCCATAGACGCAGTTGCACTGAATCCAGCCCAGCATCTCGTCTGGGGTGGGGAAAGACAACAGCAATCAGAAGAATAATAATAAGTGAGCATCGGCACATACTATGTCTCCCTGAGTCCCCCCATCCAGGAGGCACTTGGCCCATTGTCACATAGCTGGTCGGGCCCGTCTGACTCCTAAGGTCCCAGCCTTGGCCTCTGCTCCCTGGGACTTCAGAGAGCCCAGAGCAGAATGGGAGTGAATGGGGTCACAGGAAGTGTGCTCTGGTGTTGCTCACACCGGCTAACCCAGCAATAGCTGTCATGCATCTCCAACTTCCCCTCTCCTCTCAGGACTCCTTCACCATCCATTTGGTCTCAGTTGTAAAGATGAAATGTGTCTAGTCAGGAGCAATGAATGACAGATGGAACATGTTATTTTTCCCCCCCAAAACATCCTCTGTTCTTTTGGAATCCCTGCAGTGCAACTTGGACCAGCAGGTTTGGGGAGCAGGTAAGCACCCTACTGGTTGCTGGTCTCCTCTTCCATCAGGCCGAGTGGAGGTGTTGGGGACAGACTGGACAACACCTGGTGTGGGCCAGGGACTCTGACACCCACTGGGGCCTAGGAGCACCCTCCTTCACCGTGCATCCACACAGACCAAGGCAAGGAACTGCCCTTGAGGATGGTGTCCAAGTCTTCATGGCTGGTTTCTCCTAAATTTTAAATGGCTCCAGGGGCTCAAATATTCCCCCGGTGGCCCTCCCATGCCAGGGTGCAGGGTTTTCCAGTCTGATGTCTACAGCCTGCAGGGCTGCATTTGGGCTCTGGATGGTCACCTGGATCCCACAGCAGCAAGTAAATCTCAGAAGGAGGTGAGGAGCTGTAAGAACAAAGGCTTATTTTTGTTCTGACATGTTAATTTTGTAAACGTGTATGAGCTGTGCATTAGACACCAGCTTTTAATCACTCTCATCTGATCTTTCCACGTTTTTCTCCCCTCCAGATAACTCTTGTGTTGTCAAGCTACCAGACCATAGTACTGTGTTTCCTCCTTCCAGGAGAGGTTCCTCTGCTGTGGGGTCCCACCTTGCCTATGGGTTCAGAAGTCCAAAAGAGATTGTTTTTTGAGTGAGTTGTCAGTGTCTCTGCATTCTGCCTCTGTCTTCCCTGGGTGAGGTTGAGCTGAGGCATGTGGAGCATCCCTGGGCCTCAAAGTTCACAGAGACTGGTACCCGACACCTGTCCCAAGGCTCTAAAGGCAGAGACTGGCCAACTCCCAGGTCCTCAGGGCCACAGGGAGCTGTGTGAGGCTGTGCATGCTTCCCAAGCACCAGGCGTGAATGCTGGGAGGAGGCCCAGGCTGAGCTGTCTTCAGGGGGACTCTGCCTATGATGAGAGTGGACCTCAGAGGCCAGGCCTGAAGGGCTGTCACAAGCTGTCAGCTCAGAGCACCATCACCTCTGTCCGGGGCTTGAGGACAGAGACCATCAGCTGGGGGGAGGTCTGAAGACCCACAAAAGCACTTCCTTAGAAATGGGGTAAGCATTGGACCTCCACTGAGCCCAGTGGGCACCCAAAAGAAGAGTCAAGAAGGATTTTGCTTCTCTCTAGCCTTTCCTCTGTGGCCTGTGCTGGCCCCACAGGCTCATTTGGAAACCTGGTACGCGTGGGTGAGGGACAAGTACAGCAGCTGCAGCAGCACTGGTCTTTCCTTCTGTCCTGCTCCCTGCCCAGCTCCTGCCCCTCTGGTAACAGGACTAATGGGGACAGACTCTGTTCTTCTGCTCCCTGGTGTGGGCATCGGCCTGGAATCATGTTTTAAACTTGTTACTTTCCCAGTAAATGACCAGGTTAAGTATCTGAAGAGGTTGGAAGGGACTAACGGCCAGACATAGTTGGGTATGAGATTGGACTTCTTCCTCTCTTCCTCCTGCAAAACTCACAGTGGTGGTCCCCAGGCTCACTGGCAGAGCCCAGGCAGGAGTCTCTGCAGGCTGGGGTGGGTGTCCACTACTCGCTCAAGGAGAAGGGTGGAAACCAGGTTGGCATCCAGGCAGGGTGAGCCACCAGCCAGATAGCCACCATGGACAGGCTGCTTAGAGCTAATGTCCCAAAGTATGTGATCATAGAGCAGGGCGCCCTTGAAAACTCCAGGGAGGCAAGGCCAGTGTGCGCTTCTCATTGAGCTTCAGGTGCTGAGAAAGACAGGTGGATGGCACCCACAGACGCAGATGTGGCAAGAAAAATGAAGAGTCGAGAGCCAGGCAGGGCAGGGCACACTCAGAACTGCAGGACAAATTCCCTTTGATTCTACTATATGCAAAACAACATGTGTCAGTTTCTCTGAGACTAAAACAAGCGAAATCAGATGTCCTGTGCTGCTGCGGCTCCAAAGACTCTCTGAGGCACCACATGTGAAATGTGGCCTGCAAAAGGCTGCTGCTGGCCTTTTGTAGGCCTCTCCAACCAAAAGTGGACTCGGGTCACCCATCACCATAGCTGCCATCCTGGGTGCTTGAGCCCACCTGGGGGACTGTGGGGAGAGGGAGGCACCCTAGAAGGAGGAAAGAAGGAAATAACACCACCCTAAATCTTGCAGTTCTGCCCAGAAACCAGTGCTGAAGTGACATTTCCCATGACCGGCTTGCACGTGCAGCCTCCACCCTCATGCCACACACACTCTGGGAAAAGAGGGGGTGTGCATTAGGAAGATCCTTGCTACTTGTTCTAAAACTGATCAAATCTCTGAAATCACTTAGTGAAGACTAACTAACTGCTCTAAGATTTCTGATGGATTTTTCTTTATAGTTTCAATCTCTTTTGTGAAAAAATTCCTGATTTCATTGAATTGTCTGTTTTCTTATATTTCATTGAGCTTTTTTATGATAGCTATTTTGAATTCTCTGTCATTAAGGTTATACATTTCTGTGCTTTCAGGGTTGATTTCTGGGTGCTTGTCGTTTTCCTTTTGGTCTGGAGATTTAATATATTTCTTGGAAATCTTTTCATGTTAGTACATGTGGATCTACCTTATTGTTTCTAATTGCTCTATAATATTCCACAGCATAGAATTACTATAATAGTTTTAGTGTAAAACTGTCATAGAAATAGTGATATTTTTGAAATTTAATTTTTTTAATAATATTTTCTTTTTTTTAATAACGTTTGAGTGTGGTTTTTTTGGTTTGTTTCCTGGAAGTTGGAATTTTCTTTTTCTTTCTGTGTTATGGTTGGTTTCAAGGAGGAACATGAAGCTTCTTTGGTCATCTTCAGCCAGGTGTCTTCATTTATTTACTCGTATCTTTGCATAATCTAATTGCAAAGAAATTATGTTGTATTTGGCAGCATTTGGGAACTGTTTTATTGAAGAGATTATGAAATGTAGATTGATTTGTACTATTGTAAGCAGTCACTTGTATGACTGTTTTTGGAAATTTGTTTTGTTTTGTTTTGTTTTTTTGTGAGGATGATCAGCTGTGAGCTAACATCCATGCCAATCCTCCTCTTTTTGCTGAGGAAGACTGGCCCTGAGCTAACATCCATGCCCATCTTCCTCCACTTTATGTGGGACGCTGCCACAGCACGGCCTCAGAAGTGGTGCCTCAGTGTACATCTGGGATCCGAACCCAGGCCGCCAGCAGCGCAGCACACGCACTTAACCACTATGCTGCGGTGCCGGCCCTGGGATAGTCTTCACTGTACACATACTTGTGCATTGAGACTTTCGAACTTTAAAATTATACCACTTTTGATTGTTACTGTGTCTTTTCAAACAGAAACATCAATTTTAAGCAGTTTCTATGAGAAAGGAAGCAGATACCATCTCTACTGGGACTAAGCACTGGTAACATTTGATTTAAGTTGCATGAGAAGTTGATGATTGTATCTAAAGTACCATTGTTGCTACTAATATTATTACTAGTATACTTACAACTCTTATAACGATACTAGTAGTATAGTAACAAAAATATTTGTTAAGTATTTATGTGCCAAGCACTTAGCATAGTGGTATCTCATATATCTAAATAGGCATTTTTACAATATCATCATTTACTTTCTCATTATTGATATTACACAATAATAGTCATGAATAGTCAAACCATGGTATAAGCAAAAGGTTAAAAACAAGCATTAGATTTACAAAAAGGAAGCTTTCCCATTCCTTTGGGGCTTCCTTAACCCTTCTTGAAGGAAGACAAATGCATCCTCTTGTGGGTATCACCAGTACTGCTTCGACTGGCTGACATAATTAGCTGTGTGGCTTTGGGATATTAATAAATGTCTTTCAGCCTGTTTCCTTACAGTAGAATGGAGACAATATTGCTTACCTTGTAGGAATGTTAGGGTGAAATGAGAAAATATACATAAAGTGCCTGAGAACTTTTAGGTATTTAAAGTGAGCAACTTGAATTTTACCCATGTATAGCAATGATTGTCAACTGGGTTGGAGGAGAGGACATGTTCTCCTATAGAAACCTATCAGAATTTCTTTTTTTTAAATTTTTTTGGTGAGGAAGATCGGCCATGAGCTAACATCCTTTGCCAACCTTCCTCTCTTTTTTTTGCTTCAGGAAAATTGGCCCTGAGCTAACATCTGTGCCCATCTTCCTCTATTTTGTATGTGGAATGCTGCCACAGCATGGCTTGATGAATGGTGTGTGGATCTGTGCCCGGGATCCGAACCTGCAAACCTGGGGCCACTGCAGCAGAGCATGCAAATCACTACACCACTAGTCATCAGAATTTCTGAGTGAGGCCTTTTTAAAATCATATATGATCTCCCCCAAATGGACATTCTTTTCTCCTCTTTTTCTTTCCTCCCCCTCTCAACTCTTGAACTATGGCTATGTCAAACAACTTTTCCTGATGAAAGACTTTTATGTTGGGATAGAGTGGAAGAAAGCTTGAGAACTTTTGATAAAAGTAGTAGTTTCCAACTTCCCTGTATCAGATCACTTGGGGATTTTTATCTAAGCAGATTCCCTGGCTGAACTACCTAACAGAAATTCTCAAACTGTAGTATGCATGCACAAGAAGTGCAACTTCCTTTGGATTGCTGAGAGTGAAAGGGAGAAGGGAGGGGGAGAGAGGAGAGAGATGAGTTTTGTCTTTAAGAATGAAGAATCCAGTTGACTTTCTGTAAATTTTTAAGGGTCGCATTCTGCTTTACTATGTCTCCTTGTAACTAACTACTCACATTTATGCATTGTGAAAGATTGGATCTGTGAAGAAAAAATCACAGGGACTGACGCCCTGTTAAGGGAAATGCTCCTGACTAATAATGCCAAAAACCACTCTCCTAAACAACTCCAAGAAGGTATAGTAGATTGATACTCCTTTTTCCCCTTTAGTAGTGCAAAGAGATGTTAGGCTCATTGAAATCTTAAAATCATGCAGAATTTCCCTGGGGATATAATAATGTTTTCGTGAATATAATTTTAATAATTCTCTTTGAGTTTAAGGAGTTTTAACCATTTATTTCTGATATGCTTGTATCTGTTACCTCATAGGTCCTACGTTATATCACTGAACAGGTTGTGTGAAAGGTCGATAAAAAGAAGTCAGAAATAAGTGCCATGGAATAGAGCAACGGACTTGCGGTTACTGGATAGCGTTCTAGATCACCACTGTCAAATAGAAATAAGACGCAAGACACATATAATTTTAACATATAATTTGAAACTTTCTATAGCCACATTAAAGTAAAAAGAAGGGCAAAATTAATTTTAATAATTGTTTCATTTAACCCAATATATCTAATATATTATTTCATCAGGTGCTCGATATAAACAACGATTAATGAGATATTTTACTGTTGTTCCATACTAAGTCTTAGGAATCCAGTGTATATTTTATACTTACTGCACATCTCATTTTGGACTAGCTACATTTCAAGTGCTCAACAGCCAGATGTGGTTAGTGTCTGTTCTATTGAAGAGCACAGGATTGATATTATTGAATAACAGCAATCTGCTGAGTGCTTATAACCTATAAAGGGGGCCACCTTTATAGGTATCAACAAACTCCCATCTTTCAAATGAATGTGACTACCAAAGGCAATACTTGTGTATATTTTCATATTTCAATCAATTTTTAAAATCTTTCTGAATCACCAAGGAAATGAACCTTGTCTTTGGGTCACTAATGTGATTTCTTAAATGAGATATGTTTTGTTCTTTGTGAAATAACTACACCTAAATGAATTTTTCTTAAGGTCCTTATTTTAAGTATGGCCAAAACTATGGCTAGGATTGAAAGTTTTACGTTTAGAGCAACGTTGTTTTCTTGATTTGTTTGGCCTGTAGTCTGATAGAGCAATGTTACTTCTTATTTGCTAAGCTGTATAGAATTTAGATTATGACTGCTAAGTTTCCCCTTTAGCATTTTCAGCTGTCCCAGTAAGACATATGGAAACGATACAGATTCTAGAACGCTTGACTCTACTCTCTGCCAGTGAACTTATACCATAGGCAGAAGTATTAACATCCAATATAAGCCAGCTATTGAATTCAGGGGTTCTGTGGAGAATGCTTCAAACAGTCAATAAACTATGGATGGTTCTTAATACTGTGATGCCTAGAAGGTAATTTCAGTGTATTGTTACACGTAATAGATAAGTGTATAGCAGTGATTATATACAATAACCTAAACTTAATGGTTGAAAAAAATTGTTGAGTGTTTAACAATATAAATCCCCTCTGAAGACTACTAATTAAAGAGTCATTATAACTTTCAGAAAAAGCATAAATTTGATCTTAAGAAACAGAGAGAAACTATAAAGTATTTCCAACTTGAGAAACTTCCTTAAAAGTGAGTTTTCCTCTATAGGCATCTGTCATTTGTGGCTAATTGTGATTTAAATCACTGTGTGTCTTGCATCATTGTGGTGGCTCCAAATTTTGCTGCACATTAAAATCACCTGGACAGCTGTTAAAACTCTTGTTCCTCAATTGTAACCCATGCCAATTAAATCAGAATGTCTGCGGTTGGGAGTCAAGCATTAGTATTTTCTTTTTTTAAGATTCCCCAGTTGATTCCATTATGCAGCAATGTTTAGAGAACACTTGATTAATTATTTCTTTAGTCAAATGGGTCTCTGCTGGTCCATAGATTGCATCAGAAACACCTGTTCAGCTCTGAAAACCAGGATACTGGGCTGGCCTTCCCTGAGATATCAGATGCTTAATGTTCAATCAAGTAAGTTCGATGTGAAAAATAAAAGCATACACTTAAAAAATACTGTAAGAATTTTCATATTTTTAAACAAGGCTGTTTTGTAGTCTTCTAAGATTAAATACAGCGGTCCTGTGTTCTTTTGTTTTGTTTTATTTTAAACTGAGGCTTTGGAATATTTTATGTGAGTAGGAAACCTCTAGGAGTTCAAAAAAGGTTGAAATAAATGGTTTCTAACTAAATGCAGCGCACATTCTTGGATCAGTTTTCAAAGGCTGATCAAAACCTGCTGTGTTTAAATAACAACATGCTGTTTTTCATCACATCCGTTGATGATGTAAACAAAATGTGTAACTATATTAGTAAATGTTAATATTCATGTATTTTAAGTTAAGGTTACAAAATTTGTCACAATGTGATTTTTTTTATTCAAGTGAAAACAGATGTGTGCAGCTATTTTGAATATTGGTTTATAAACATGCATATTCTTTATCAAATGAACTTGTAGTTTTTTTATGTTTTCTTTCACTACTGTTCACCTGAAAGGAACAGTTCAAGGGACTGGAATCCAGGACTGTCTGGCTCCAGAGCCTACGTGTATCCACTTCTGTTAACGCCACACACGTCAAATGGCCATACAAGGCTAGAGTCGGTTGGGAGCCTTAGGAATTGAGTGGAGGAAAATCGAAAATCGTAGTAGTTTCCCTGGAGCAGTTACTTAAAGGATTTGATATTTAAAAAAATTGTAAAAGCAGAATAAAAATTTGAAGATATTTTTAAGTATTGATAAATTATCCTTCATTCCACTGTTTTAACAGTAAGTTACATTTTTTATACTTTCCCTCCATCTTTGCTTATGCATATATATTTTCACATAATGGAATTCATAATACCCAGTAGGGAGTCTGCTTTCTTTCATTTAAATTTATATGAAATTTTTTTTGCAAGTTGTTTACTTTTGATAATTATTTTATTGGCTTCCTAATGATCAAACTGATGTATCATAACCGTATAGGGTGCTATTACTAGACCGGAGGTTGATGACTTTTTTCAGGATTACAATAGGCAATGTTATCAATTTAGGTATTTTTACTTTTTCTTTCTTTTGGATTACTCTTTTAGGATGAATTTTTGAGCCTGAGATTACTAAATTAAAAGGTAGAATTTATTTTTAGCACTGTACATTTTGCAATTGGGGAAGATGCAGTAAAACTGAAAGGGAAGCAAACAAATCCACTCTCCTCCCGCTGCTCCCCCTACAGCAAACCTCTCCCCAAACTAGTTGCTCAAACTTGAGAAACTGTCTCACGTTTTACTTTTTTGAGACACTAGTATTGGAGCCAAGCTTAGGCTATTCAGAAATTGACAAAATCACACTTTGGAGAGATCACGATTAACTCCCTACCTTTGAGGAAACTGAAGTGTACTTCGTGGCAAAGAATAACAACCCGGTTTTAGGAGGGACGGAAGGCGGGTGAGCCTTGATGGAGCAGAAGTGACCAGGGCGGGAGCACTCTAGAGCGTTGCTCTGGTTGAAGTCGCTATCCGGGGAAGCCTGGAACATCCTGAGGGTCTGTGGCCACTCGTCAACCAGCCTTGTCGCCTGGCCGGGCTCAGGCTTCTGGCAGTTCCCGCCTCCGTCTGTGCGACACCCGGGCCGACGTGAAGTTCGGAAACGTGAGCTGAGCGGCACTGACGGGCGCTCTGGGAAGAACTCGGCAAGGCTTTCCTTTCGCTTGGTCTACAGACCTGAAGAATGAGACTGCGAGTTTCCAAGGAAACGGATACATGGGTTAAGTCGCCGGTTTCAAAATCTCAAAATGGAGAAGACTTTTCCTTTAAACGCTGCGCTCTGCTCCCATCCTTCGCTCTTCAAGCGTTCGCCTCCGGGCCACGAAATACTTTGCTTTGGTTTTTATTGCGGAGGCCTCTCGGGGGCCCCCTAACCTCACGCCGGGACTGGTTTCTTGGTTTCTGCTCTGGCGGGTGATTGGGTGCTGGGAGTCGAGGGGGCGGGAGGCAGGAATTCGTCCGCAAGAGCGCTTGCGCGCGGCCTGGAGAGAGCGGAGGAGGGAGCGGGTGAGGCGCCGGGAGTCCGCACTCGGCCAGGGTGAGGAGGCGAGAGGTTTGGGGCTTCTCCTCTCTGCCAGGCTCCGCAGTGTGTGCTCGCAGATACCATTTCCTTTTCTCCCAGGACTCGGAGCCCAGGCAGCGCTGCCTCGGTTTTCCTCAGAACAGGCCAGCCTGTCTCTCCTGGGGCGGCGCGCAGCCTGCCCGAAGAGAGCCTTCTGCTCTCGCCTGGCCGCCGTGCAGGCCGTCGGGGTGACCACGTCCCCGGGCCTCGGGGTTCTGAACACGCGGAGGCCAGAGGGATCCTGTCCTGAACCCCGAGGAGAGGATCCGGGCCCCCTTGACCCTCCGCTGACTCGTGGCAGCGGGGAAGATGGCTGGAGGCGGATCGTGGCTCGTCCTTTATCCCCTGGGGGGTTGTGGTGACTGCAGGCGGGATGGATTTCTATGCTGTATCTGAGGAACTAGCTGGCGTTGCGTTATTGGCTGGGGTGAAGGGGTTAGAGACCACCAAATCTCTACTCAAGAGTTGCACAGATAGAATCACAGAATAGTAGAACTGGGAAATGCCTCAGAATAGTGGTTCTTAGCTTGTTTTGGAACACGTAGGCTAGGGGTCAGGGTATAATTGGCTTCATAAGCTGTTGAATTACTTACTCTTTTAACCATCCCTCCATCCCCAGGTCGAATTTGCCGTTTTTTTTCACTATTGCAAGGAAGTCCTCAGTTGATAACAGTGCATATCAGTCTCCCCTCTGTTTTCAGTTATTTTATTAGGATATAGTTTTGGGAATGAGAAATCCACGGACTTTCTCTTCAGAGAAACGCAGTCATGTACCAAGACTTCTGCATGCAATAGCAAGAGAGCACAGTCTCTGACTTCCGTCTCTGGATCCTAGATTAAGCATAGGTGGTTTAGAAGAGGTGGGGATTAATGTAGATCACCTCCTCTGTGTCAAATACTGGAGTTTAGGCACGTTCTATCCATTAACTTACTTAATTCTTAACTCAATGCCTGGCTAATTTTCGTCAAAACTCTATCGGGTAGATAATCTTATCTCCATTGCACAGATGAAGAAACAGACTGAGGTTCAGTGATTCACACAGTGGGACTCACACTTAGGCTTGCTTTACTCCAAAGCCCATCTTCTTTTCATTATACCCTTCTGACCTTTAAATCAGAATTATCAAGCACCTACTGTGTGCCAAGGCATTTTCTCCCTTACAACAGTTTTTCAATTAGGGATTATTACAGATGAGGATCTTAGTCTAGAGAAGTGAAGACATGATCAAGGAAACACATCTGAGTTGTGGGAACCTGATCTAGAACACGTACTTCTACCTCCTGGTCCACAGCTTTGGCAGAGTAGGGATACAAATCCGGATTTGTCAGATTCCGAGACATGTTCTCAACCACTGTGATGGTTAAGACTAGGAAATTCTTTTACTTGCATTTGTTTTGTTGATACATTTAGAAATCCCCTTTTTATTTCTAGACTTCTGTCCTAGTCTAGTTGGGTATCTGGTTTTCTTTGAATTGCATTGTTTCAGTCTTGATTTTCATTTCTGCTGCAGTTAGGAATCTAAGTAAACAGGAAAGCATGACTCTTCAATATGGTCTGAATGTACAGTTGGTGGGGTGAAGATGAACTTTCCTTGTAAAGCTTGTCCATCATAGCTTGCTATAATGAATTCTGCAAGTATTTTTCAGCAGTTAAGTCTTCATTAAGATAAAGATGCTGATAATTCATAACGTATACTGAATCTGTGACTACATTCATTTTCTCAGATAGTAAATGGATTGAAAATATTTGCTGGGTTCATGGAAGAACATGTAACCTTTCAAAAAATAATCCTGATCGCTATGAACTGTATATGGTTAGGAGGCAAAGGAGAATATTCTGAAAACTATTCTCAGCTCATTTGGCACTTCTATTTACTTTACGGAATTACTACCTTCTACAAAGTATTTACTGTCTTTTACACAGAATACTATATTTCTCACCATATTTTTTGAGATGTTTCAATCATATAGAAAATTAATAGACCAATGAGTAAGCCAACTTTCCAGAGTTGTTCAATCTTAATATTTTGCCATATTTACTTTATACCTTGTTTGCAAGTAACATTACTAGTATGCTGAATTTATTCTTTTTCTTTCCTAGACGTGTTGTTATACTTTTGTTACATATGTATGTATCCGTAAACAATATAGAGCATTACTTTACCTGTTTTTAAACTTTGTACAATGATATGATACTGTACCCATATTTGTTCAGAAGTGTTTTTAGTTGCTTAACATTATTTTTAAGAAGTAGCCTTATTGATTGTTCATCTATTTTAATTGCTGTGTAGTATTCCATTGTATGAATATACCAGAATTTTTTTATCCATTTTCCTTTTGACTGACATTTAAGTTGTTTACATTCTTTTGCAATTCTAAACAATGCTGCTATGAACTTTCTTATGCATGTTTCCTTATGTTCCTGTGGGAAAGCTTTTGGATATATACATAGGACTGGACTTCCTGGTGTTGGGTATCTTCAACTTTGCTAGAAATTGTTAATTTCTGTCCAAAGTGGTTGTAGCGATTTACACTCCCCCTAGCAGTATCCTCCATTAAGTTTTCATCCAAGATATTAGTGTACTCTAGTTTTAAAGAAATGACGGTGCTTGCATCATTAAGGCACAAATTGCTTTGTTCATTTCTTTTATGCCTATATGCTTTTAAGTCCAACATAATTTTAGGGAGAAAGATAAAGGAATAAGGTCTAGATTGAACTAAATACTAATTCTCCCTTCTGCTATTGTACAACCTTACTTCTTGTTGTGTTTGTACTTGTGATGGAGACAGACCCTAATGAAGTAAATTGTTTACTGAGTTTTTTTTTTATTGTTTTTGTGTCAATAGATTGTCCAAGGATTAAAAAGTAAGCAGCATTGTTTGTTGGAGAGCCCTACAGAAAGTGGGAAAAGCTTAGTCTTACTTTGTGCTGCTTTAGCGTGGCAACAGTCTCTTCTTCGTGGTAAGTATTTGGTTGATATATTCAGCTTGATTATTGGGACTTGAAAAAAATATAATAAAGTACTTTTTATCCAGAATGATTCATTTAAAGAAATAGCAGTAACTAAGAATATACTTTTGGTCTTTCTTTTAATCCTCCCTGCTTGATATTTTAATAAGTCTCAATATAAACGAATACTCAAGTGGTTGTGCCTTTATTACATTATTAATCTTTGACTATTATCTTTTTGTAAATTAGGCAAATTGATGATAATTTCTCTATAAATGTCTCTGACACCATAAGTGTTTCTCTCCTGTCCTAATTTGATGTTACAGATGGGGTGACCAACTTGTCCAGATTTGCCAAGTACTTTCCCAGGGTTAGCACTGAAAATCTTACAGCCTGGGGAACCTACCAATCCTGGGCAAATTCGAGTAATTGCTCACTGTATCTGCAGAGGATGATTAATGTTTTTTGAATTAGAAATATTATAAATAGAGGTTCTTTCACTTTTAGGGAAGCCAGTGGATGAAAGCTTAAGCAAAATAGCTGAAGTACCGTTGTCGAGTCGTTGTATGTGCCATTCAAAGAATTTTACAAATGATGGCGAGGACCGAGGAACTTCACGTCATTTCAACAGTCCAAGTACGCCACCTTCTGAAAGAAATGGCACTTCATCAACTTGTCAAGGTAGGTTATAGTTTTGCCTGGGTCTGTTGGTATCTGTAACAGGAACCTTCATTACTGTTGTTATGAGACCTAATTTGATAAATTTGATGAGCATAATTGATTAGGTACCTCCATCTAATTTCTCTGGAATTATTTTTAGATAACACAAGAGTGGTCAGAAATCCTTGGACTACTTTATTCTTGGTTTGGCTTTTAATTGATTTGGACATTTTGCTAGCTTAAATCATTTTTTGAAGCAGGCAAGACAAAACAAATGATATTCAGAAATTGATGTTATTTGTAGGCAGGATTGTTAATTATAGGTTAGAATTTTAGAAAACATTGATTTGTATTGTAAGACAAAATCTAGTTAGCCTCATTCATTCTTGATAAGTCTGCATGAACTTCTGAAGCCAGTATCCTGCATGAGGATGAGATATGTTTTAGGTATGATCCTTGACTAGTTCTAATTAGGTTTATTTAAGAGAAATATATTAAGAATAACATAAGACTATTCATTTTTAAAAAATATTTCTCTGGCTTTGACTATATGGAAAAGATTGATCTTTATTTGCCTAAGCCAGAAACCTAGGAGACATCGTGTACATGTTACTCTACCTTATTTCTCCGGGCAAATCTCTATCTCCATTGACAACTCCCTGGTCCAAACTACCATCTCTTGTTTAGAGCATGCAATAACTTCTTTTCCTGCTTTCACTCATGCCATTCTTTAACTAATCACTGGCAGGGAGAAAAGAGGTGGCCATGACTGACTTAAGTCGCAACAGTATCCACTTCCTAAAATCAAGAATGGAGTCATCTTCCTCTAAAGCACATGACTATGTGTGGAGGAGGGTGGCTGCTGGAACCTAAGTGTGATTCTGTTAGGAGTGAGAAAGAGGAGATGGGATAGTACTGGAGAGGTGACCAATAGTGTTGTCTACACTGTTTTGACCCTTAGCCCTTTTGACTTTCTTTCCATTCCTTCAAAGGGTCATGCTTTCTTCTGCCTCAGAGCCTTTGCTTGTGTTAGTGTCTCTTCAGAGGAAAGTTACATCTTCAACTTGTTATCCTCCTCTTCCATTAGGTGTTGCTTAAATGTCGCTTCCTTGAGGGAGCCATACTGACCTTTCCGTTAGATCAGATTTGGTTTCCCTGTTATTTTGTGTCATCTCACTGTGCTTGTCTCCTTGACAGCACTTGTCTGTGAAGTTTTTATTATCCATGTGTCTGTGTGCATCTTTTATTAATCTCTGCTTCCCCTAGCAGACTGTGTTCTCCATGAGGTCAGGAACCATGTCAGTTTGCTCACCATTGTAACCCTGGAACCTAGCAGAGTGCTTGGCATATAGTAGGTGCTAGATAAATATTTGTTGTGTGAATGAATGGAGTTGATTTTGAGCTAATTATAAGAACTCTGGTTTACAATATTTATATACAACCTGTATTATTTTTAGAAAAGCTTTATTGTAATATACTTGAGAAAACAAACTGCATTTATTTAAATGGTATGCTTTGATAAGTTATGACCTCCACCATAAGGTGTACCTCTATGAAAATTTCAGTCAGTGTCAAGATAGTGAACATATCCATTACCTTCAAAAGTTTTCTCATGCACCTTTGTTATCCCTCCTTCCCACCCCTCTGTGACTTCCTCTCCCCCAAGAACCACTGATTTGCTTTCTATCACTAGAGATTAGTTTGCATTTTCGAGAGTTTATATAAATGGAATCAGACAATTTGTACACTGATTTTGTCTAGCTTCTGTCACTTAACATAATTCTTTTGAAATTCACCCATGTTGTGTGTATCAACAATTTGTTCCATTGTGTTGCTGAGTAATGTTCTGTTCTGTGGATATACTACAAATTGTTTATCCAGTCACGTGTTGATGTATATGTGAGTTGTTTCTAGTTTTGGGTTATTGCAAATAAAGCTGCTATGAACATTTGTATGTAAGTCTTTGTTATGGACATGTGCTTTCCTTTTTATGGGCAAATACCTAAGAGTGGAGTGAGTGGATCACTTATGTTGAACTCTTTAAGAAACTTCCAAACTGTTTCCCAAAGTGTTTATACATTATACCATTTTACATTCCCACCAGCAGTGTCCAAGAGTTCCCATTTCTCTACATCTTTGCTTACACTTGGTATGGTCAGTCTTGTCAGCCATTCTAATAGGCATGTAGTGTTGTATCTCATTGTGGTTTTAATCAGCATTTCTCTGATAACTTATGATGTTGAGCGTCTTTTTGTGTGCTTATTAGCCATCTGTGTATCTTCTCTGATAAAATGTCTGTTCGAATATTTGCCTGTTTTTTTTTTCTTATTGTTAAGTTTTGAGAGTTCTTTATATATTTTGAATACAAGTGTTTTTCTATCAAATATAGTTTTAGGTTTTACCATTAAGTCTAAAATCCATTTCGAGTTATTTTTGGTATATGGTGTGAGGTATGGATCCAAGTTCATTTATTTTGCCTATGGATAGCTCATTGTTCAGCACCATTTATTGAAACGGCTACCCTTTATCCACTGCATTGCCTTTGTGCCTTGGTAAAAAATCAGTTGTCAATATATACAAAACTTGCATTTTAACATCATTGTGAGTTAGGGCTAGAATAGGGTTTAGAATAGTCTCTTGAAGCATCAGATGCGGTAAATCAGGGTTGTATTCTTTATATTTTTAAGCAAATTCTTTAATAAGATATAAGCTAAATACAGAAAAGCATACAAATCCTAAGTGTATAGCTTGATGAATTTTCACAAAGTAAACACACTCGTGTATCTACCACCTAGATAAAAATAGGACATTCTCAACACCCTACAGCCCCTTCTCATGCTTCTTTCTAGTCACTATCCTTTCTCTGCACAGGTATTTGCTCTCCTCCCTTCTGTCACCATTGATGAGTTTTGCCTCTTTATAGAAATGGAGTGATATCTGTACTCTTGAGTCTGCGTACTTTTGCTTAACATTGTATTTTGGGGATTCATTTGTGTTGTTGCATATAGTAGTAGTTCTTGTTGTGGTATATTATTTCCTTCTATGAACATATCACAGTTTATTAATCCATTCTGCAGTTATTAGACATTTGGATGGTTTCTCCTTTGGGCTTTTAATGCTTTTATGAACATTCTTGTTCATTCTTTTGCAAATAGGTAAGTATTTTCTGTTGGATATATCCCTAGGAATGGCATTGCTGGTCATAGTGTATGGATATGTTCAGCTATAGTAGAGACTGCCAACATTTTCCAAAGTGGTTGAACCAGTTTATGCAACCCCTTCACTACATCCAGTTGTATATGGGTATTATGTTGTTCAGCATTCTTGTTAACACTTGATATGTCCAGTCTTCTAAAATTTTAGCCGTTCTGGTGCATGGATGGTGTTCTCGTGAGTTTGAATTGATATTTCTCTGGTGACTAATGAGGTTGAGAATCTTTATATATGTTTATTGGTCATTTGAATATTCCTTGTAGTGAATTGTCTATTCAGATTGTTCATATTTCTATTGAGTTGTTTATTACTGATTTCTATGAGTTTTTTTTTTTTAATATCTTCTGGCTATGTCTTGTTTCTTTATAACTTTGTATTTTAAAGACTTAACCCCTCCAATAAGCTTCCTGCCAACGTCACTGCTATAGAGAACAGGAAGATAAGCCTTTTGGTCAATGCAAATAATATGATTTTTTTTTTAATGAATTGGGGTAAATCTCAGTGGCATATGGCAGTTCAGTTTTTCTAAAATTAAATTATTGTTTTTGGTAGACATTCCCTGGCCTTTAATGGGCACATGCAAATTTGCCCCTTGATTTATTTGGGACAGGGTTTCTCAAAAGTGGCACTATTAAAATTTGAATGGGATAATTCTTTGTTGTGGCAGCTGTCCTGTGCACTGTGGGGTGCTTAGCAGCATCTCCCAGGCCTCAACCCACTAGAGGCCAGTAGTACCTACCCCCCACTTTGTGACAACCAAAAATGTTTCCAGACGTTGCTGAATGTCCCTGGGGTGGGAGGTGGGGGTGTTAAAATTGCCCTGGTCGAGAACCACTGATCTAGATTTGTTTTGTGGGTATTTTACCAGTTTGCCAGGAAATTAGGGAGCTCAAAATTACGTGTGTTTTCTAAAATACATATGGAAATACAAAGGACTAAGAATAGTCAAGATATTTTTTAAGCAGCAGGTCAAGGTGAGAAGACTTGTTCTATGAGATATCCTGATTTATTATATATAAAGCTATAATAACTAAAGCACTTTGGTATTAGCACAGTATTAGACCAGTGGAAAACAGTAGAGAACCCAAATCCAGTTCCGTGTGTATCCAGAAACTTGATTTCTTTTAATAGTAGTGCTCTTACAGAGCAGAGGGCAAAGAAGGGGCGTTTCTATAAGTGGTCCTGGGACTATTAGATATCAGTATGGAAAAAATTCAAATTGGTATCCTACTTTACTCCGTACACAAAAATCCATTCCAGGTAGATTAAAGACCTAAGCATGAAAGGCAAAACTACTAAGATGTTAGAATATAGTGGTTTTCAAACGATGTTCTTAAGAGTCTTAGAAAAAACATGGCTTGTAGTGGGAAGGGGACAGTGGATCAGGGAAGTTCTAGGTCTTGCGTGCTCTTTTGGAAATTTTAAACGCTATTTCTTAAAAAACTGTAGTCCTCCTCAGAAAAGGCTTGAAAACCTGTGCTGTGTGGCATAGAATGCCTTCTGTGTTTCTGCAGACTCAAACCTTATTTTTTTTTTGAAAATAGTATTGGACTTGCTTATAGTGCTTTCTCCCCTAGTAGTCTGTAAATCCTTCAAGGCCAGGGACTGGTTTTTTTTCATTGTTTTTCCATGGGGTCTGGAATTGTATGGACTCAATAAAATAAATGCTTGTTAAATGAATTCAAGCACTGGGAGTGGAGGGAATGTATAGAGAAGAGCAGAGAGGAAGGAAGGTACTTTGAAGAACACTCTCATTTACAGGAAGCGAGAAACCACTGCATTGCAATAGTTAAGAACCGTGTTACAGACATTAAGGAAAAAGCAAATGCATTTATTCTGTTGCAAGAATACAGAGTGTTACGTTTGGCTGTATACCTAGAGGTTATGCTTATGGATTTTAGAATCAGACAGCAGGAGTCAGTCATATCTGGGCTCTGCCTCTTACTAGCTAAACAATATTGGGCATGAACTTGACTTCTTTCAAACCTAGTATTCGCACTTATAAAATGGGAATAATATTATTCGGTGATTTAAGAGGTCATTGATGACCTTGAGATAGAGCTTTCCGGATTGTGGGATTAAAAGCTAGATTATAGGAGCTTGATTCTACTATATTGTTAAGCCTAAAGAACATTGAGAAGCTCAGTAGGAAACAAACATTGAGACACTGTAAAGAACGATTTTTATAGAAATGAAATACATTTTCTTGAGAGAATCTTACAGTTATATTTTTTAAGCCACGTTATTGGGAGTGGTCTACAAAAGCATAAAGCTACAATTGGACTTTCCTGTTGAAAGTATATTTCTCAAAATGTTTGCTATATCTTTGTTAAGGTAAACTGAGTGGTAAAGTGCTTTTAAACATGTTGAGCATTTCATGTTTTAAAGTATGTGATGAAATTTTTAGAAATAAATCATACATCTTGATTCCAATTTTTTTCTAGAAAAATTTCCTGGAGCAACCCCTGATGGCCTAGTGGTTAAAGTTTGGCATGCTCCGCTTCGGCGTCCCAGGTTCAGTTCCCAGGCGTGAACCACACCACTCGTCTCTCATTGACTATGCTGTGGTGGTGGCTCATATAGAAGAACTAGAAGGACTTACACGTAGAATATAGAACTATGTACTGGGGCTTTGGGAAGGGAGAAAGAAGAGAGGCAGATTGGCAACAGATGTTAGCTCAAGGCAAATCTTTCCAAGCAGGGAAACGAAAAAGAAAAAGAAAAATTTCCTAAATGTAAGTTACTTATACCCATTTTTTATGACTTCTTAAATAAGACTCTCCCGAAAAAAACTATACTGGCTGCAAAGCTATCTGCCATTAAACAGGTATCCATATGGAGAGATAAAAATGGTGATTTTCAAGTAGAGAAGAATTCAACCCTTATAAACTACACAGCAGGTAAACAGAATTTGTTGGCAGTGAAATATTCCCGTTAGTTCTAGTAGAACAAGGTAGCCAAGCATCAATCAAGATTTCAGTGGTGCTTGTAGAGAGTAGTTGGGTCATGTCACAGACATAAATTGTAAATTATTGTAACTTCATTTTATATAGTTACTCATTACAAAGGAGTTTATTATTATACTAGATTATTGAGGCTAACATCATTAAAATGTAACTGCATGGTGCTTTCTTATATAAGAGGAATTTGACAATAAACTATTTACTTAAGGCATATACTGATAGTATAGCTACTTTCTACTTTTAATTCTTCTGTTGTTTTGATCTAATAATGGCATTTTGGGGGTTCAAAATACCTTTTTTTAGAAACCTTGATACAACCATATGTTGTCTTCAAAATCTTACTTCAAATAAAGCAATAGAGGCAAGTTGGAAGTAAAAGCATGGAATACATAAACAAAATAATAAGGGAATTATGTTGCCAGTTATCAATGGGTTGCCCCTGTGTAACAACATCAGAGTGTTGGCCTCTATTGTCTGTTCTGCAATAATGGAGCTGCACCCAGTAGACATTTCTCTTTTGCACCTGGCAGGGGTTAAGCTTTGTCAGAGAAGGTTTAGGACAAAGGGCCTTCCTTCCTAATTCCAGGGTGCTTCCATTCTTTTCTTTTTCTTTCTCCTGCAGTACAACCAACAGTGGCACAATTCAAGGGTGTCTACAGGGACTCACCCACAGTGGGTGATCCACAGTGGATTCAGTGGATCCCCTTTGATGGCTTAATAAGGAGAATGAGTGGCACCCCTGCAAGTGGAATCCCAGTGAATCCAGTAGGCATCCCAGCCTCAGCCTACCTGCACCTGGGAGGGGACAGGGCTTTCCTGTTTGCCAGTCTCAGCCTGCTGTTCCCTACCTGCTGAGCTCTGCCCTGACCAGGGACCGGTACTGGCCTTGGGAAACATGACAATCTTCTCTACCATCCCTGTGCTGCAATCATTCCTTCTCCAACAAGCCCTGAAGGCAGCCTTGGCGAGGGGGGTCCTCTCCCAAAATTCTTTCTTTCTTAACTACTCTACTGTAATTCTGGGCTATTCTCTATAGTTCCCTTTAAAGGTTTATGGTTAATTGTTCATTATATAAACTGTCCCTGCTCAATCTATTGGTTGGTTTCCGTGTCCTGATTGAACCCTGATTCTTATCATTATATATTATTTTATAGGGTGTTAGTGCTAAGGGGAAAAATGAAAGGAGAACAAGTTGGATAGGGAGTGTCAGGACAAGAGGATAGTTTATATTTTAAATGACATGGTCAATACAGCCTCAGCAAGATGACATTTGAACACAGAATTAAAGATAGTGAAGAAGATGAGGCATGAAATCATCATGTGGAAGAGGATTCCAAATGGAAGGAACATAGAGTGCAAGTCTACAGGTGGGAGAGTGCCTGGCATGTACCAGGAGCATAATGGAGTGCAGAGGTACAGGGGATGACTGGCCAAAGATGATGTCAGAGAGAGTGTGGGACCAACTGTATGGTGCTTGAGGTCCAGCATAAGGACTTGAACTTTCCCCCTGAGAGAAATGGAGAGCCCCTGGAGAGATTTCACAATGTCAGGGTGTGACATCTGGTTTTAAAGGGTCACTCCAATTGGTGCATTGGAGATAGATTGTGGGTCAAATATAGAGGCAGAGAACCCAGTTAGAAGGATACAGTGATAATCCAGGCCAGAACAATGGTGCAATGTGGTCCACCCAGCCATCAGGGAGTAACAGGGTGTTGACTTACATACTCACCGCAAGCAAAGAAAAAACTAGTCAAAGTACGTGATATGATTATTTTGCTAATGATCAGTCTACAAATGCAGTGGGTGAAAGTCCACAAGGCCAGAGAAAAGCAACCTTCGTGTAAAGAAAAATTCTGAGGAACTGTGAGTCACACCACCTGCAACAACCACAGATTCTAGAATTATTTGAGATGCCAGGACAATGAGGAGGGAATAATCTTTTCAACAAGTAGTGCTGGGACAGGTGGATATCCACATGTGAAAGAATAAAGGTGAACCCCTACCTACACCATATACAAAAATGTTACATCTTCTTACCATCAAAGATGTAAATGTAAGACCTAAAACTATAAAACTCTTGGAAGAAAACATGGCCCTGGATTAGGCAGTGTTTTTATAATTATGGCACCCAACACATAAGCAACCAAAGGGAAAACAGATCAATTCAACTTCATCAAATTAAAACTTGAGTGCGTTGAAAGACATGATCAAGAAAGTGAAAAGACAACTCACAGAAGGGGAGAACATGTTTACAGATCTTTACATATCTGATAAGGGTCTACTATTGACAATATATAATACATTCTCCCCTCTCAACAATAAAATACAAATAGCACAATGAAAAATGGGCAATGCATTTGGATAGGCATTTCTCCATAAGAAATACATGCCTGCCTGGTGCTGTGCTGTCACTGCCCGAGGCTGCAGTTCCTGTGCTGGCCATCAGGTGGCAGCCTCCTGTGTCAGTGGTGCCCACTGAGCTTTGTTGGAGCAATTGGAGAAAGGAGGAGTCATGCAGAAGTCATGCTGACCCTCCGCCTGCCTCAGGACCCACTTGCACTTCCTATTACTAGTGTTCCTCTTCACCGACTGAGTGGAGCAAAAGCAGGAAGGAGGGATCCAAGATGCCCCTATTTGTTCATTCGGCAGCTATGTGCCAAGCCCTCACCCTGGGCCGGGAGCCCTGGTGGTCCCAAGGGTGGTACTGAAATCTACCCAGTGGTCCCTGCCCACCAGGAGCTCAGTCTGGAGGCAGATGGACAAAAGCACAAAATCAGAGACACGTGAAAGAGAAGAGCATGAACTGGAATGAAAATAAAGAGTGTCCTGCAGGGAGGGCTGGGGTCTCACTGGGTAGGAGGGTCTGAAAGGCCTGACTGAGGTGACATTTGCTGTGACCAGAATGACAGGAGGACCCAGCGCTGCACTCACCTGTGATCAGCGTGCCAGGGAGAAGGCACTGCTGGTGTGGAGACACCCAGGCAGAAGTGAGTTTGGCCAGAGGAGGTTAGAGAGGTGGGCACTGTGGCTGCAGATAGCCTGGAGGGGAGAGGAGGGAGAAGGGCAGGCCAGACCCAGGAACTGGGAGATGGTGTGAGGTGTCTCCTCCTCTCTGAGAACACTGCTCCCCACCCTGCATCTTTAAACCGCAAATATTCTCTCTCTCTCCATCTCTGTGGACCAGGAATCCTGCACAACTGAGCTGGAGCCTCTGCTCATGACGACTTCCATGTTGGGGCTGTGGCCTCCACTGAGGCTGGAACAGGGTGAGATGTGCTGTCAAGCTTACTCTTGTGGGCTCGGTCAGGAGCAGCTTCACTGAGAGCCCGGCTCCTTTCTGTCTGTTGGCCAGGGCACTCCCTTGGTTTTCTTCTATGTGGGCCTCTGCATAGGGGAGCTCAGGACATCCATGTATGTCCCCAGGTCCAGGGGTTAGACAGACTGAGAGAGGGGAACAAGGGAAGAGGGAAGAGGGAACACAAGAGAGCGAGTGAGAGAGAATGACAGCCTCAGTGATGGAATCTGAGAAGGGTCGTCCTGTCACTTGTGCTGGGTCTGTTGGTCAGAAGCCAGTGCCTAAGCAGTCAGTGGTCCACAGGGACGTGTAGAACAGGCAGGGAGATCATCCCTGCAGGGGCACGCTGACCTTGACTCGAGTGTCCTGGTTGCGAAAGGCTCCCTTCCTACCTGGGCTGATCCTGCATTGAGCTCAGATCCTCCTCCTTGGGAGTGTTGCTCATCGTGACCCGGGTGTGCTCTCCCGGGTTCCCTGGGCTCCTGTCTCCTCCAGGAGGGAGATGTACACTGAAGAGGCTGAGGCCAGAGCAAGCAGGGACCACTCCACCCTCCCAGTTCATTTGCTTCCTTCCCCAGGAGGGCCGACTCCTCAGGAGCCTCTCCTCACTGCTCACCATCTTCTCTGCTCTGAGAGCACCTCGTTTCAGCCTCTGAAGAAGACCTGGGGAGAAGTTTGCAGGTGGGAAGGCCTCTCTCCATGGGAGCCCCAGAGTGGACAGGGACCTTCGACAGGGCTGGGCATTGTCCCCTCAGTCAACTTGGACTTCCTGGGAGGCAGCAACACCTGGGGGCAGGGCCTAGGCTGGTGGAAGGTCTCTAAGCTTCCCCACAATGCCCATCTTCCTGGTCTCACCTGATTGGGCACAGGCCTGCACAAGCACACAACATTTCAGACCCCCTGGGGTCATGTGCAGCCCATCAAGGCCGCTGTGTCTGTCTCATTGTGTGGTTGTCCGTCTCACTTTCCTGGCTGATTCGCTGCTCTGTTCTAGATCCAACCTCAGGCGGCTGAAAAGTTGACTTGCCACGTCAGCTTGCCACTGAGATGGCTACTGTTTCCAGAAATGCTTAGGGGCCGGGCTTTGTCCACCCATGGCGACATCAAGTGGACAACCTCTGACAGTGAAGCCCCCCCCTTCAGTCTTGCGCCACTCACAGGGCCGTCACACTGAGGGGGTGGGGACGGGACCTGCCCTGGGCCAAAACACCACGACTCTCACTGTTCTTCCCTCAGCTTCAAATGCTCCTCAGTTGGTTGTATGTCTTTGGTCTCTTCCCAGAAGTTGTTTTCTGACAGCGCGTCCAGTGTGATCATGGCTTTCCGGGAAGAGGATTGGCTGAATTCCTCACTCAACCATTTGGTGTGTCCTGCCGCCCCACCCCGATCACTTTCTAAAGGCTCATCCTTTCAGCAATCTGAGGACCCAAGATTGTGAGTCTGTGTCCCGGAGGGATTTTGAGAAGAGCTGGTGGGATGGCAGTATTGCAAAGCATAAAGTCTTGCTTCCAGAAAGCTCTCTGGGATCCTCATCATCTTGCTGTTTTGGAGTCAAAGCCCTGAGGTCTTTAAAAAGCCAGCAATGTTAGAACATGGGCAGGACAAACAAAAGTCTCTGGGCTCCAACACCAACTAAAATATTCTGAATTTCTAGTAACCTGAGACGAGTGGAAAGGAATTGGGAGTATGGAGTGGAGGGGCGGTTTGGGCCAACTACGCATCTGGGAGGAGAAATGCCATGCAGAGCAGCCTTTCTGGGGGCATAAGTGTGGGACATGTGTGCAGACCCCCGCTGCAGACATTGCTGCTGCTGCCCTTCAGTTCCCTCAGCCCACTTGAGTCCCTGCAGTCCCTGGGAGCCAGTCCCCAGCAGGCCCACAGTGTCCCCCTGGAGCACCTGCATCCACTCTCTGCCTGAGGGCTCTCTCCTGCACCGGGAGCTTTCTCTCCTGCAAGCCTGTGCCAGCCTGTAGCACAGAAGCCTTCATGACCCGGGGTAAACCCTCCACCCACAGGGACAGAGCCAGTCCGGGTGGGATCTCGTCTCCCAACAGGACTAGGATGGATGCTCACCTCAGTGCTCCCTCGTCAGGCCCGCACTGGCTCTCCTCCCCCAGGCTCCCTTCCCCCATGGTCTCCCTCGGGCCTCCTCCATCACCTGCAAACAAACCACTTGCCCTTCAACCTTGTCTGCTTTGGGGGCCCAAACCCTGCCGAGGCTCCATGCTGGCTGTGACTTGGAGCAGGTCGTCCAGCCTTCTGGACTTGAGCTTCCTCACCTGTAAGATGGGGACAAAAGGCCTGCCTCCCGGAGTCTTCGGAGGAGACACAGCATGGGAAGATGCAAACCGCTGCAAAGAAAGATGCCAGGTGATCACCCAGTAAAACACCAACCTTGCCAAAGCAACAGGAGCTCGTGAGGCTGAGGGAGGAACGCGGGCAGCCTGTCCCAACAACGTGGAGATTCACTGACGAGTGTGGCCGTGCAGGGTAGGCCCCTGAACAGTGGAAGAGCCATTAAAAAGGAGGGTGACAGGACAGAGGCTTCCAAGGAGAAAGATTTAAGTGTTAGAGGATCACAGAGGCCTTAGGAAAATCGTGAGGCCCTGGAACATGTTACTGAAATGCTATTATTGGCCGTAAAAATGTGTTACAAATACCCAGTCCACTCTGGATTACTTCTCATTGGTTGTAGGAATGAGTGCACACTTGTGATTAGAACCCACATTTTGTTAAATATAGGATATCTTTATTTTACTTAACTTTTAATTTTTTTTTTGTCGATGAAGTGCCAAGCATGGGTTTTCTCCGTTCTTTTCTTTGCATGGGTGACCTCTACTTTCAGAAGTGGATTCCTGGTGCTCATCACCACTACTATCCCAAGGGACAGCCCTCTTTCATGTCACACCGTGGATGTGAGCTCCAGGTGGACAGGGACCACATCGGGTCATACTGGTGAAGTTACAGTGCTCGGCCCATGGCAGGGACCAGAGCGTATTGGGTGAATGAGTGAGTAAACAATGAACGAATGCATGAATGAGTACATGAGTGCAGGAGTGAGTGAGTGAGGGAATGAGTGAAGGAATGACTGGGTGAATGAAGCAATAAGTGAATAAACCACAGCAGCTGGATCCACACAGGAGGAGGCTTTATCTGTGGCGGGCTCACAGGGTGTCACAGCACAAGGCCTAGACGGTGGCATGGAGCATGTCCAGCTCTCCTTCCAGCACTGAGCCTCCGTCACCTGCAACACAGTGTGGTCCTGGTTCTTCTTCAGCTCCACCTCAAACAATGTTGAATGTTCCCGGTAACAGAGCAGCAGGAAGGGAACCTGAGGAGGGACTTCCCAGACCCTGCGCCCTGGAAGACCACTGTGACAGCCTGTCAGGGGGCTCTTAACACGCTCCAGGCACCAGGCTAGAAATACTCAAGCCATTCCTCAGGGAAGTCTCCCAACAGCCCATCAGGAGGCCAAGTCATTTCCTCATTGTACAGATGGGGAAGCTGAGGCTGAGAGCATCACCTGCATCACCAGCTAGAAAGAGGCTGAGCAGGCGCTAGGACCCCTGTTTCTCTGACTTTGGATCATTCCAAACCACTGTCCTGCACTGCGGCCTCCTCGGGCTCAAGGGTCCTGGCCTCCCTGGGGCCTGCACCCTTCTGGCCTCCAGCCATCACTGAACTAAAGGGACAGGGCCACTCCGTCTGCCTGGGGCTGGGTATGGTGGCCGGGGAATGGCCAGCCGTGGGCGCTGTGGGATCTCCCAGTACCAAGGACCAGCCTATCCCCCCGCAGAGTGAGGTCTTTCTGGGCATCAGGACCAAAAGTTGTCAGAACTTTAGGGAAAAGAGGTCCCTCACTCAGCATGGGGGAGCCCTTCTCAGGCAGGCCCCATGGGGTCTAAGAGGCACTGGGTTCAAATCCCGGCTCTGCCACTCTGCAGGGCACAGAGGGGGCAAGTCTCTTTGAGCCTCAGTTTCCTCATCAGTGAAATGAAGACAATAATTGATCCTCCCCCAAGGAGTTGTGGGGAGGATTCAAGGAAATAGCTCAAGAGGAGAACAGAGGCCCCGGTAAGTGCTCATCACCGTGAGCTGTTCCTGCTGATGTCACCCCACTGAGAGGCCCCTGGGGCCCTTCGCCTCTGCCCACTCTGATCTCCCACCAGGCATGCCCTACTCGCTCTGACTCCGCTGTTCCTCTGGAATGCCTTTCTCCACCCCATCTTGTCCCACGGGAGTCAGCCAGCCAGCTGGGGATCCAGGACCCAGCCCCATCTCTCCTCCCGTGATTCCTCTTCATTACAGCTAGTAGCTGTTGAGCTCTGAAAAGGTGCAGGACACTCCAGGTGCAGCCTGAGCAAACTTGTCTGACACCACCATGAAAGGTCGGCTGCCACCCCACTTCACATTTGAGGAAACCAAGGCTCCAATGGCAGTTCCTCTCCGAGGTCACCAGGGCTCTCTCGCTCATCCCCACTGAGCAGGGGCCCTCCATCGCAGAAGCTGAATGTGCTGGATATGTGGGCTGGGGCTGGCACAGTGCCTGAGGCAGCCATCACTCCTGGAAGACCCTGAGGTGTGCTTTGGCACAATGACCTTCTCCAAAGCCTCCAGCCCCATGCTCTGACCTTCTGGCACCTTCTATGACACCTCCACTGTGTCTTGTCAAAGTCACTTCTGCTCACACAAGCTCAAGTGGGTCCTGCTGTTGCAACTGAGAACTCCCCCTGGAGGGAGTATCTTCAAGGAGGTCCCTGTGACTCACTGCTCTGTCCTAGATGTGCTTTCCCTACTGAGGATGGGGCTCTCTGCTTGGAGGGAGAGGGAGCAGGCAGGAGTGTCCAGACCCTCATCATCATCTGTCCTGGATGGCAGGCCAGGCTGCTCAGCTCAGATGAGTTAGGGAGCAGGAGGGGCATGGGCAAGGCCAAAGCGGAGTCAGGTGTGGTAGGGGCGGGGCCAGGGGTGAGGGGAGTGGTAGGGCCAGAAGGAACAGGAGTGGGGCCTTCCAGCTGGGCAGGTCACCCCAGGTACCTTCATCCCCTGCATCCTAGCTGCTCCTCCTTCTCCCTCCCCCCCTCAGGTCTCTGCTTCAAGGTTTCTGGAATCCCCGTTCCCAAACAAGATCACAGCGTAGAAGGAGACCTTGGGTGTCAGACTGTGACCAACACCTTAACATCACGTTTACATTATGAGCCAGAATCTCCACCTCTAGGGATCGGTCCTAAAGAAGTAGAGATTTATGGATGCAGGTGTTCCTTTCAGCATGCTGACGGGAGTGAAAAATCAGAAATGATCCGTGTTGCCCAGCAGAGGCTCTTAGGAAATTCTGAGGCCGACGCAGGGGAGGAAGAGGATTGACTGGCCAGGGTCCAGCCCTGGGGAAATCAGGTTCCAGAAGAGCACACTCCCTGCAGTCCTTCCCACACGATAGCCGCAAGTGCACACCCACACACACTTGCACATAGACATACCCATGTGCATACAGATGCACACAGCTGAATGTGCACATGCACACACGTGCACACACACGTGCATACAAATGCAAAGGACTGAAACGGTGAACACTGCCTATTAAGGGCACTCCTCAGTTTCCACTTAATTCTTAATTCCCTTAGAATTCATTCTTTTACTATAATAAAAGTTCATTGTCTTTGTAATAAAAACTTTTACAAAGAAAAACTAAATAATGTACTTCAGTCCAAAGATGAGTGATAAATGGATAACATTAACCATGTGATTTTATTCTTGTTAGAATTATAAGAGGAATAGAGGCACATTCTATCAAGTTGAAACATCACGCAGGCCCCTAAAGGAGAAGAGAAGCGAGTGGGAATTCCCATCCCCAGAGGTGAACCCCGTGGACGATTTGGTGCGTATCTCTCTGGCTTTGTCTCTCTCTTTCTGTCTGTCTCTCTCTGTCTCTTGCTCACACACAGATTCATTTTCATAGATGCGTGTCTCCCGGCTGATATCACATATACGTGGTCTTACAGATGGGACAGATGGAGCCCATCTCCTCGCCATGGACAGTAGCATTCCTTCCAATTGCTTGCTATTGCAACCAGTGCTGTGATGAATAGTCTGGAAAATACATCTTTGAAAAGTTGGGCAGGAATTTCTGTGGGATGAAGTCCTGGGATCAGCACCGCCAGTACAGGCGTGCCCCTGGGGACAGCGATGGGTCCTGCAGGCTGGTCCCCAGAGAGGAGTGTCCTTTCACACTTGTCTCTAGGGGTCTACTGGGGCCTCTGCTTCCTCACATTGTCACCAGGGCTTGTCATCACCACATTGGACCCCTGCTCATCTGATGGGGCCCAGTGCCCTCTCCACAGTGTCTCCATGTGCGCGTCTCCTCCTCGGGGAGCTCAAGCATCTCTGACACATGCTGCCCCTGTGTAGCGCCTCTTGTTGGCGTTGAATGTGTTTGCTCTTTATCTCTTTTTAAAACTCTGACTTTTGAGCATTTTTTTGGACCACAAGGAGGCGTAACCTTTCCCTGGCCTTGTGTTATGAGGATACGTTCCAGTTTATGGTTTGACTTTCCAGCTTTCAATCCTTTTCTTGTTTTTGTTTTGGCCGCACGAAGAGCAACGCGTTTCGTGTGTGGCTTCTGGCTCTGGTGTCCCACTTAAAACAACAGTCTGTACCCCAAGATTATGCACATATTTACCAAAAGGGCTTTCTTTGATACATCAAGTCTAGACTCCATCTGGGATTTTCCTATCAATTTAGAGAAATTCTATTTCAAATAAAAACAGAAAAGGAAAAGCTATCAGGCCGTGTGAAAATGAGTGGGCAGACACAATGGCCACCTACGGCATGATTTCACTTATAGGAAACATCCAGAACAGATTAAAAAAAAAAAAGTGACAGAAAACAGATCAGGGGTTGCCAGGGCCCGAGCGAGAAATGGGGAGTGACTGCTTTTAGAATAGGGTTTCCTTTTGGAGAATGAAATATTCTGAACCCAGACAACGGTGATGGATGCACAGCATTGTGAATGTACTTGATGCTCATGAAGTGTACAATTTAAAATGAAAAACAGTAAATTGTTAAAAGATGAAAGTTAAATTTATTTTAAATATTCAAGATATAAACAATAAAAACAAAGCAATGAAAGGAACCAAGAAAGAAACAAATACAATAAGCAGGGTGGGGAAGGAAATGTGTGGTAATGGAGCAGGTGGAACAGGTGTGATTGGAGGTGCTAATGAGGGAGGTTCGCGAGCCAGATCTCCCAGGCCACAGAATTTGGCCTCAGCTGCCTCCCTGTCTCCTGCAGGCGCCTGTGCAGGGGATGGCTCTCCCTGCACGGAGGCTGGGGCCTCAGCTGCCTCCTGTTCTCCTGCAGGAGTCTGTGCAGTGGATGGCACTCCCTGCACAGAGGCTGGGGCCTCAGCTGCCTCCTGTTCTCCTGCATGAGCCTGTGCAGGGAATGGCTCTGCCTGAGTGGAGGCTGGAGCCTCAGCTGCCTCTCATTCTCCTGCAGGAGGCTGTGCAGGAGATGTCTGTCCCTGCACGGAGATTCGGGCCACAGCTGCCTCCCTGTCTCCTGCAGGAGCCTGTGCAGGGGATGGCGCTACCTGCACGGAGGCAGGGACTTCAGATGCCTCCTCGTCTCCTGCAGGAGGCTGTGCAGGAGATGGCTCTCCCTGCACAGAGGCTTGGGCCTCTTCTGCCTCCTGGTATCCTACAGGATCCAGGGTGCGCCATCCCCCTGTACAGGGGATGGCGCACCCTGCTTGGAGCCTGGGCCCTCAACTACCTCCTCTTCTCCTGCAGGAGCCTGTGCAGGGGATGGCTCTCCCTGCACAGAGGCTGGGGCCTCAGTTGCCTCCTGGTCTCCTGCAGGAGACTGTGCAGGGGATGACTCTCCCTGCACGGAGGTTGGGGCCTCAGCTGCCTCTTGGAGTCCTGCAGGCGGCTGTGCAGGAGATCTCTGTCCCAGCATGGAGGCAGAGATCTCAGCTGCCTCCTCATCTCCTGCAGAAGGCTGTGCAGGGGATGGCTCTCCCTGCACAGAGGTTTGGGCCTCTTCTGCCTCCTGGTATCCTACAGGAGCCAGTGCAGGGGATGGCGCACCCTGCTTGGAGCCTGGGCTCTCAGCTGCCTCCTGGTCTGCTGCAGCACATGGTGGATATGATTGTTCTCCCGGGACTGAAGCTGGGTCCTCTGGTGGCTCTGAGGGTTTTATCACTGCCACTGCAGACCCTCTCCCTGTAGCTGCTGATCCAGTCCTGTGGGACACCGGCGCCTCCATCGGGGAGATGGATGGAATATCCCCTTCCACCAGCTCCACGCTGATCTCCTGTCTGGAGCTCTGCAAAGACAGTGACTGGCTCTGTCCCAGAGGCATCAGAGCCCTGCCCAGCTGTCTTTGCTGCTGCTTCTGCCCTCTGGACCTAATTCTCCCAGATCAGGCACATACCTGTGTCTGCACAGTATTCCACCCCTGAGGAAAAACATACACATCAGGGGCTTGTGATAAACCTCAGGCAGAAGGGCGCCACCCCAGCACTCCACGTCCCACCCAGCCGGCCTTGACCTGGGTTTTGAAACTGACCGACCCCCCCCAGGCTTCTAACACCTCACCGACTGCTCCTGCTCACGGTGGTCCACCCACATGAACCCGCCCTTCCAGGCACACATGAGGAGGGGATGTAGGGCTGCCGTGATGGGACCACAGTGGTAGCCTGGTTTGGAATGGCCTTCCCTGAGCCTCCCGATGTTACCTTTCCATCCTTCCGGGGAAATGGCCACAGCCGTCGACCGTTTGAGGGGCACCAGCATCTGCATCGGTGTTTGGGGGCTTTCCTGGGGCTCCGGCCCCTGGGCATCGGGAAGCAGCAACTAAACATGTTGCTCCTTCTAGACAAGTGCTAGACAAGTGAGCTCACTTGGGGGCTGTGTTTAGGATGTGGGTGCCTAGTTACCAGGGTTCCAAGTTCTGTTGGGCTCTGTGAGGTCACTTCCTGGGATCCCCTTACCTAAGCTTCCTCCTCACACAAGACCTTCCTAAGGGTCCCCCGGGCTGCTGACTGCTCACTCTCCATCTCCACACCCTGTCCAGACACAGTCACACCAACACAGTCCACCCCACAGCCTCTGGGGAGGTCTGGACACAACCAGGGCCCCAGCTTTGAGGACACAGAGTTGAATTCAGTCCCGCTCCTGCTTCTTGCCAGTGATGTCACCCTGGACAACCCTGTGCCTCTCAGGGCCTCCCCCGTGTCCCTGTCTGTGTAGTGGGGGTCATTCTAACATCTATTTCCTAGGGATGTCATCAGGTGCATAGACCTAGAGATCCCTTCAGAGCCTGTGAAACCATGGGCTGCTCCCACACGTAGCTCCTGCACAGACTTTGCAGTGCAAGGATGACAGAAAGGGCTGGCTGTGGCAGAGAATACAATGCAAAGAGGCTTCGGTCTGCTGGGCGTCTGGGAGAGGCACTTCCTCTCTTGCCTGTTTCCCAGTGTCCCTAGGGAGGGTTGAAATGAAATGACGTTCAGACATCATCTCCTTCTGCCTTGCAACCCTCCAGGGCCTCCTGTTCTGTTTAGACTCAGGTCCAAGTGCCTGAGTGGCTGTCATCTCAGCCTATGTGGTGGGCAGCCCACACAGTAGCCCCAGCGTTCCCACTTCCTAGGCACACATCCTTTGTAATCCCCGCTCCTCGAGGAGAATGGACTTTGCGGCTGGCTTCTAACCAACAGAATAGGGCCGAGTGATGGGATGTCACTTCCATGGTCGGTTTAATGAAAAGTCTGTGACTTCTGCCTGTTTCTGTCTTTCCTGTGTTCATTCTATCTCTCTGTCTCTATCTCTCTCCCTGTCTTTGTCTCTCTCTGTGTCTGTGTCTCTGGCTTTCTGTATCTCTCTTGGTCTCTCCCTGTCTCTCTGTCTCTCTCTTTGTCTCTCCTCTCTGTCTCACTGTGTCTGTCTGTGTCTCCTCTTTTTGTCTCTCCTACCCATCTTTCTATCTCTGTGTGTCTCTGTCTCTCTTTCTCGCTCTCTTTCTGTCTCTCGGATCCACTATTCAGGAGAAGCCAGATCAGATATTATGAGCTTCCATCCCTATGACACCCCCAAGTGCAAAGAACTGGCAGAGGGCCCCGGCCCACAGACAGAAAAGGCCTGAAACCCCCCATCCAAACTGAATCCTACCACTGCTCTGATACTTCCGAATGATCTCCGAGATGGCTCCTGCCTCTATCGACCTTCAGTTGAGAACACAGCCCCAGCCTCCTGCTAGACCTTGACAGGGAGCCTCCCAGCTGACCTGAGCCTGGACCCTGGTAGAGACATTGTCAGATGCTCAATGACAGGTCTTGTAAGTGCTAAGTGAGGCTAATGCTGTCACCCAGCATAGACAGCTAGTACCTCCTTCCAGGCCTGGGTCTGGCCCTGCCATCCTCTCTCTCTCACTTCTCTCCTCCCCAGCTCACTCTAGCCACACTGGCTCTTTTCTCACCTCCTCTCTCGTCAAATTCTCTTCTGCCTCCAAGTCTCTGTGCCTTTGAGCTTCCCCCAGCATGCTGTTGGCAGACAGATGCAGGGCTGGTTCCTCTTGTCCTTCTGCTCAGGGCACAAATGTCCCCAGGGAGGCCCTTTACACCCACCTAGGGGCTCCAGGCCCTCCCTCCTCCAGCACCCTGCTTCATTGCCCTGTAGCACCTGCTCTTCTTTTTCACATGGATTTGTTCATGATTTTGTCCCTTCCACCTCCAGGGTGTGAGCTCCTGGAGGGCAGGGACCATGTGGGTGCTTTCAGCACTACCCTCAGGACTAACATGGGCCCTGCTCAGAGTGAGTGCTGGGGCCACAGTAGCTGAAAGAATCATGAGAGGATCTCAGAACCCTCCCACCTCTGAGCAGCTCCCATTGTGAACGTGGATGCCAGTAATCAAAGGTTGCTTTGGACAGGGGAACACCCAGAACGAGGCCTGGGCGTCCCTTCCCTGCTCCACTTGCTCCATTGAGCACGAGTGGACACAGAACACCTCTGGTGGTCAGCCCTAGCCTTGCAGCCCCAGGCAGGAAAGCAGAAAGCAAAACACACACATTTCTTTGTTTGGGGTCCTCAAGGTAGTGGTTCCCCCAGGGCCGAGGGTGCAAAGGATCAGGACCCGTGGGCTCCAGGAGAGATGTGAGGGACCTCAGAATCCTCTCTTGCTCCCCACTTTCCTTACACTGGCCCTGGCGTGTCCCGTTGACTCACAAGGCATCCTCATCCCAGCCAGGAAAATGACTCCACCTCACTTCCAAAGGAGGACCCCGAGGCTCCAACAAGGATGACCTTGTCCCTGGTCCCCGGACAAGTCGACCAGTGCTCTGCCATGTTCTGCACTGCCCGCGGCCCCAGTCCCCAAGCTCTCAGGCTGCCCTCTGCAAAGCAAGATCTAGAAGGAATGGAATGCATTTTACAACGACTCAGAGAACAGTGGGTCATGGATGGAGAATGAAGGTCAAGAGACTCTTCTACAAGCCTGTGAGACCCTTAGAGTCACCCCATCTATGCATCCCAATTTACAGAGGCCGAAGATCAGGCCTTCTCTCATGTAGCCCCTCCCCCCTAGGGGGGGGTCATATCCTAGTTCCCGGTGCCCAGAGTGGTGGACACAGGACACCAGACCTGGTTCTCTGCAGGCTGCTCTAGGGATGGCCCGAACCCCTGCATCCCCCTGTGCACCTTGGGGACCCCCTGCCCACCAGTCTGGCATCTCTCCCCTTCATGCTATGGGCCTGGGCATGTGGCTAGGGGACCGGATGCCCCTGCCCTATGGCAGAGCAGCCTCCAACCTCTTTCTTCCTTCCTCCTGTCACCTCCCCAGTGTGCACTTCCCTTCTGACACAGGGCTGGGCAGTCAGAGTGTGTGTTGTGTGTATGCTTGTGTGTGTGAGTGCGTCCACGTGGGGATGCATAGAGGAAAGGGCCCTACATGGGGGACGTTGGCAGGGGTCCCCCAGGATCTTAGGAGCTCTCATTCCCAAAGCAAACCCCTTGGAAGTGTTGAGGCTGGCCTAAGAGCTTGGAATGCTCTCTTCTCCTCTGGACTTTGCCCACCTCGTGGGCCCAGGGCCTGTCCCTGCTCCTCCTGGCCTCAGTTTCCCAACTATACTGTGAGGGTTGGACATGGAGCAACATCAGCCCCGATGAACATGGACATGACCCAGGATCTCTGCCCGCGTGAGTGTGGCAGGGATACCCTCATGGTCTCATAGGCCTCTCTCCTGTGGGGCAACCAGGCCTCCTGTCCACGGACAGACACACAGAGGGGCCCTGCAGACAGCACTTCTGGGTGACACAGCCCGCAGCACACACGTGTAACACAACGGTCCCCTGACATGGCTGCTTTCGTCTGTCCCCTCCCCAGCCAACTGCTCGGTGACCCTCACATCCCCTACGTACCGGGAACACGCCACACAAGCCAGGTGGGCCACACGGTGCACAGTTGAGTAGGTTGGACATCTGGGGATGTGAGAGTCACTGAATATACACCGACCTCACTGTACTGGTCCACAGACTGCATCCCAGGGTCCAGCTCCATGCATGGCTGGTCCTGTGGACACGAAGACAGTGGTGGACACAGACCCTGGGCAGGGAGAAGGCCAGGCCACTCTTTTCCCTCCTCCTCTACACCCCCTCCTGGCCACATGAGGTCCAGCCAATCCCTGCCTGCAGCCCTGGCGGGTGTAGGAGGAGCTGAAGGGAGCCCAGCTGGGCAACTATTGGAGGGAGTTACTGTTATTAGGAAGCCCCCTGGGTGCTGAGTTATTAAACCCCATTTTACAGATGACCAGTGGTACCAGCGTTCGAGGTCACTCTGCTCTAAGTGACCAAGTCCAGACGTGAACAGGGGACTAGACATCCTTACTTTTCACTACCATTGAGCCCAGCATTGACCATCGAGGCCTTGTCCTGCGTTGGGTCTCCTCCAGCCAGGCGACCTCCTGAGTCCAAGCACTTTGGGCACCTTCTTCTCCCTGCTTGAATCCCAACACACCCTCCTGAGGTCAGAGTCACTGACCCCATTTTTCATGGAGGAAACTGAGTCTCCGAGAAGACACCACATGAACTTGCCTGTCACAGGGCTGTGAGGTGACCCAGGTGTGGGTTTGACGCCAGGTCAATCTGCCTCTAAAGGCTCTGCTAGCACAGGAGCCTGAGGAGGTGGCCTGTGAGCCCAGCACAGAGGTGAGTCCATCCTGGATGGGGGCTCGGGAGAGGGGCACTGCAGGCTAGGAGCTCTGAAGGGGGCAGGGGCTTGGCAGGGTCCTTGGGGAGGAAGGCTCTAGGGAGGGTGGGGTGCGGTGAGGGGTGCACTCTGGGGATGGTGTCTGGACCAGATCACCCATGGCCGTGACGCAGGCAAGGAGTCGGGCCTCACTACAGGTTGCGTGGACTTGAACGAGCAGTCTCATCAGAGCCCCAGGCGGTTAGGACCTAGATTTGGAGGGAGCTTGGTGGGCACCTTATCCACCTCCACTCAAGCCCAGATCCCCAAGAACCAACAGGATGAGAAGGCTGCTTCCATTTCCTCCCATGTACAGTGGGCACTGTGGCGGTCGCCTACCTTCTGCCTGGGCTGGGGATGCTGCCTGGAGGGCCCAGAGAGGGCTTCTTGTCAAAGTAGCCATTCAGGACAGGTCTGTGCTCAGAGAGCTCTGAGTGATGGGACCAAGGGCATGTCCCACCAGTGGGCTAAAAAGACGCTCCTGTCCATGTCGCTGTTGTTTATTGCAGGTGGACAGGGATGATGCAGCATCACCCACTGGCTGGATGCAGAGGGCCAGCGAGGAGCTATGGTTGAAGAGCCTGAGACACAACGCTTGTGTGTGACCAAATCTGCCATGGGTGTGGTGGAGGCTGAGGAGGAAGAGGTGCTGCTGGAGGCCAAGATGAAACCAGAGACCATCGGGGACCAGGGGGCGGTTGATTTCCATAACTGTGGGGGATGGCATGATCAGCAGAGTCTCTTGACCCGGCAGGACACCCTAGGCCGGCATCCAGCTCCTGGGCTTCTTGGCCCCTTTGTAGGTGTCGATGGGGAACAGTGGTCCCGGGCAAGAAGGGACTGGGAATGGGCTGTCAGGGAAACTGTGTAGGGCAGCCACCTTCTTTTCCTTGAAATCAGGGGACTCTGGGTCAATACTCATGTTGCTCTCCTCCACCTTGGAGCTGGAGGAACCAGCCAAGTGCTCGCTGAGCATTGGACAATGTCCCTGCCACTGATGTCCTGGCCCCACCTGAGGTGTCCCAGCACTTGGAGTGGGAGCTATCCCTGGTCCTGAAGCCTGTGTTGGGGCCTGGAGGCTTGGAGGCTGGATGGAAGGGCTGCATTTGCAGAGGTCACGCCCCCTGGGTGAGTGGGGACTCTGGGACACCTGAAGTCACAGATGCAAGTGACCCACACCTGGGAAGGTGTGAGGGAGGTGCACAGAGGGCAGTGCCTCAGTGGCAGGCAGGGCTTCATGCCCATGGGCAGCACTCCTTGACAAAGGTCAGCTAGTCCTTTGGACCCTAGAGGGCAGAAGGCACCTAAGGCTGCCAGTGGTCCACGGGAGGCCAGGACAGCCTGCTGACTGGCAGGCATCAGGCCTGCAGCAGGAGAGGTTCAGGGTGAAACTGCTCCTGGGTAGCCTGGGCCAGCAGGTTGGACAGAAAAGATGGCCACTTGGTTTTTGTCACTCTAGTCTGTACGTGATCGTCTCTCCAGCTAGCCAGACCCTGGGGAGGGTGGCCTGTGGCTGAACAGCACTAGGGACTGAGGAGAAGGTGCCCTTGGCAATATCGAGTCCCTCTTCTTCATGTGAAGCAGGGTTGAGCTGGCTCCATGCCTGACCTCACCCCCTTGGTGACAGTGGGCTTCTTCAGGTCAAAGTCATACTAGGCATCAGGTTCATGGCACTGAACACATTGGCATCCTCAGGGGTCTTCAACATGGAGGGGAGGGGCCAAAGGAGTGTTGGCTGTGCTCAGGACAGCCATACCAGGGACAGGGAAATGCACAGAGAGAGGAAGCAGATCAGTGCTTGTCAGGGGGTGGGAGAGTGGATATGGGGGCATGGCTGCTTCATGGGTACAGGGGTTCTGGTGGGGTGATGCAATGATCTGGAACTAGATAATGGTGACTGTACACAGCATAGAGGATGTAGTTAATGGCCGGCCCTGAATTGTACAACTTTAAGTGATGAAAACACTAAACTTTATTGAATCTAAATTGGAACACACAAAACATAAGAAATCATAAAACATAGAAAAGGGAAAAGACATCCTGCCCTCACAGGCAAGGTGAAGGACAGCTCTGGGGTGGAGCTGGAGCCGGCCGGGCCTTAGTTGCTGAAGAAGAGGGTGGTGCTGCAGCTGCCGTAGTGCTGGAGCCACTGCTGTGGCTGATGCTGGAGATCCCACCAGCTCTGGCTATGCAACTGGCCCAGGAGCTGGACCTGATCTGGGGCTGGAGCTGGGTCTGTCTCAGGTGATGGTGCTAGACCTGCCTCTAGAATTGGCTCCAGTGCTGAGACCGACTCTAGCTCTGCATTGTTGACAGATTTGGTGCAGGAGCCAGTGATGGAAATGGCTGCTGCTCTGGAGCTGGTCAAGTGTGGGAGCTGGAGGGAGCTCTCCTTCTGGAGCTGGCCGCAACTGAGCTCTAGAGCTGGTGCCAGAGCTGTCACTAGTCCACAGCTGGAGCAGGATCTGGTGCTATGTGGATCTAACTTTGTAGGTCGAGGTAACTCTGGCTCTGCTGCTGGTGACCGAGCCTTCTCTAGCTCCACAGCTGGTAAACAGCATGTCGTGACCTTTGGATGGGGTCAGTGACATCACCAACCAATCACGAGCTGTCCATCAGATGGTGGGAGCACTCCAGCAAATAACATATATTACATTAGTGTAATTTCATCTCCGTTCTAGTTACATATTTATTTTAAATATACTTAGAAGGAGAATAGGATAATAGAAACCATTTATTCTTTGCTCAGATTTAACAGAGCACACCTTATTGATGTCGTTTTTTAAGAAATATTACATACACAGTGGAAGGCACCATTCTTCTTCCTCTCTCTTTCCTCCCCAAAGGTAACTACTGTCTTGAAGTTAATATATGTATTCTATACACATTTTCTTTTGAAAAAAGACAGTTGTCCCCAATTTGCTGAGATTTTTTTATGTGTCTATCAAAGATATGTTTCTGAGCAGATGCTGTTAAAAACTTTGTCCTTTCAAAATAAAGATGACAAGTCAACCATTAGTTGAGAAAGTACCTGCTTTTTAGACATCATTTTTTAAAGAGAGGTTTGAAAATATCTCCATCATGTTACCATTGATCCTCCCTATTTGGAAGAGTTACATTCTATCAATTTTTAGCAAACACTGCATGAGCCAGACTGAACCAGTGCTCCTAGAGGAAGGACAAGGTTAGATTTCTGCAGCCTTTGGTCGTGACATATTTGGGAACCTATCAACACATAGCCTTGTTTTATGTTTGTCTCTTTTGAAAAGATCTTATTTAGTATAGACTGTAGACACATTATTTGAACTCCCAGCCAATATCACTATCCATAACCCATGCCTGAAGGAATCTCATCTAACACAAGTGTTTTCTACATACGGCCCATCACAGGCTTCTTGTGCTTAGGAACACTACACAACACTTCAGCACTATGCGGATCATTACAAAGAGGAAAAACAGCAGCAAGAAGCAAAAAAGGTGAAAAATGTACCATTTATAATTTTATTTATTTATTTTTTCCCCCAAAGCCCCAGTAGATAGTTGTATGTCATAGCTGCACATCCTTCTAGTTGCTGTATGTGGGACGCGGCCTCAGCATGGCCAGAGAAGTGGTGCATTGGTGCGCGGCGGGATCCGAACCCGGGCCGCCAGCAGCGGAACGCGCGCACTTAACCGCTAAGCCACGGGGCCAGCCCCTGTACCATTTAATAGACCAGGAAAAGGACACTTGTTGACCTGAGAGCTGAAACAAGAATGTCACCTTGTTCTACCTCAGCCGGGAATGTGCGCCTCAGGCAACTCCAACTTTCTGCCACTCTGCACCCATCCAGGAATTACTAGGAAAAACACAGTGTGTGTTGGGTTTGGATTCACCTGTAAATTTTAGTGACTAGGTGAATTCACGAATATCAAATTACTGAATAAGGAGGATTGACTCTGTTCTGTTGCCAAAAACAATGAGTGTATGAAACTCATACTTCAGAACTTAAACATGGAAAGCTTTCTAATCTGCTTTAAAATCTACATGAAGAGTTTCATTGTTTTGAGCCATTTGTTAAAAATGTCAAAAACATCTTCTGATTGGTTTAAAAGAACAACTGATTGACCTCAGGAATGGCTGTGTGTACTCACCATCTCTGATTTCTCTCATTCTCTCTTGAACCCATTCCAATGAACCCCCACCACTCCACTACAACTCTTTTTGCCAAGGTCACAAGTGACCACCACATTGCTAAATCCTACAGTCATTTGTCAGTCTGTGATTTACTTGATCTACCAGCACTTGACATAACTATTCACTATGTATGTTAATAAAGTCTGGTAATAGCCAATAAATGATTTTGAGACAATCAGATATTCATTTGACAAAACATTAATAAATATTCTATTTGGTCTCATACCACTCCTTAAAAATCAACTCCAAATTTGAATATAATAAACAATAAAAGTGTAATGAATATTAAAAGTATTAGATTGTTTTAAAAAGATTATAGAACATCTTTATATCTTGGATAATAGACAGTCTTGCTAAACGAGACTCAGAAAGCAGAACTCTAGTCGATAAGATTCATAAAACTAACTACAGCAAAATACAACTTTGTAAGACCAAAGGCACCGTAAATTAAGTAAAAAAACAGAAGAAAACACTCCAACATGTAATCAAGGGTTTCTCTGCAGACTATATGAAGAACTCCTGTAAACTAATGAGAGATAAACCATCCAGTGGAAGTGTGGCAAAGGATACGAACAGCCAAACAATTCTCAGTGGAGGAAATATGAAATTCCAGTAACCAAGAAGTGTTCAACCTTCCCAGAGATGACAGAAATACAAAATAAATCAACAAAGAGACATGCCTTAGATATCAGATTGACAAACATTTACAAAGTTTGTTTCAGGTGTTGGTTACATGGAAAAATGAATCCACTCATACAGTACTGAAGCACAACTTTTGGAGAACAAATTGAAAATACCTGTTGAGTTTTTCAAATGAGCATTTTCTATGACTCAGCAGTTCGTTTATTAGTATCTGCCCAGGAGATACCTTCACACAGATACAAAAAGAAACATGTATAAGAATATTATTCATAATATTGTAATAGCAAAAAATGGGGACAACCCAAATGTGCACCAAAAGAAGAATGGTTCAACAAGACGTAGTTTGTTCATAGTAACGTGTCAGAGTGACAAAGAATGGAGTAGATCCAAGCAAATTGTTACAGAATTATCTCCCATATAGTTTTGGGTGAAAAGAGGAGGCTGCAGAATGAGGTGCATATTATACCATTTTCTTTAAACACACAAAACAAAAAGAAAAGAATATTTTTTCTACAGCAACAGATACATGTGGGGCTGTGGTTAAAGGAGCCTTTAGCTTGATCCATATATAACTATAGTGTTTTACAAAGGTACTGCTTCATATATTATTTGTATAATGAAAAATTAAAATACATAAGACTAATTAAGTTCATTCTTTCCTACTAGAGAATTTCAGCTACCCCAAAGTAACTAAGAAATCAGAACAACCACAGGAAAATGTCAGCATAGGTGGGGGACAACTGAGCTTGGCTAACATGAGCAGACATTTTTCACACATTAGGGGAGCAGATATTTTGCTGTAGGACCATCTTTGCCATGCAAACCTTGGGACAAAAGTGCAAGTATTTGCCAGGATACAGCCAAGATATAAAACCAACAAGATCTTGAAAATAAAATGGAAAAGCCCAGTTGTCACTCTAAATCTACCTCTTCATTAGCCAAAACCAGCTTTGAAGCTGTTTTAGCCTGTTTCTCCACGAACAAGAGCCACAAAATTGACGGGCCAGCATCACCACCTCGTGGCTCTGCTTCCCATCGCAGGGTTCATCACCATACCCTTTGGCCCCCAAATCTCAAACCAAGAGTTCTGTCTTTTGGATATCCCTTCAAAGTTAAATGTTTTAGAAATACAAGAGACTCAAGTAGGGTTATGGATTTTTTAATTCTGACAAGGCAAGATTTTTTAAGAGACTACTATCTATCATCATTGCCAGTTTGTAAAAGAACAGCTATTTAAAACCAAGAAATCAGAAAGGCCATAAACTCGTATCAGAAGACAGTCCTGCTTATCAAAGAACAGTTGAAAGTGGTATACACATTTCATAAATACGTAAATATCCCATAACTATATTAATAATTGTGATCATTAGTTAGGCTGTTAAATAGGTCAACTTCACCAGGCCATGAGGTGCCCAGATCTCTGGCTAAACGTTATTTCTGAGGGTGTCTGTAAAAGTGTTTCTGGAAGAGATTAGCAGTTGAATTGGTGGGCTGAGTAAAGCAGATTGCCCTCCCTGTTGTGTGTGGGCCTCATCCAACCTACTGAGGGCCTGAACAGAACAAAAATGCCGAGGAACCTTGAATTATCTGTCTCTCTCTCTCTCTCTCTCTCTCTCTCTCTGCCTGAAGGTTTGAGCTGGGACATCAGTCTTCTCCCGCCCTTGAACTGGAACTTATACCATTGTTGTTCCTGATTCTCAGGCCTGTGGACTCAGACTGGAAGTACACCTCCAGCCTTCCTGAGTCTCCAGCTTGCAGACGGAAGGTCATGGCACTCTTATGTCTCCTAGTTGTTCTGTTTCTCTGGAGAACGCTGATTAACACAACCATATTTACATACTTCTCCTTTATCAATGTGTGTCTCAGCTTTATCAATAAAGGTAGAGCTGGAGACAAGGTCTTGTACATAGATACTTAATTTGGGAGGTACCAGGAGTGAGAGAGCAGGGAGAGGTCATGAGTAATACTGTCCTTCTCATGGAGAGGCAGCCTTCCTTTGATCCTCATTGATCAGACTGGCCAGACGGCTCTGTTGGGTTCCAGGCACCCCCAGGAAACCACTGCTTGTCTGTCCTCACTCCTCCTTGTACATGGCCTGAAAATTGGCTCAGAGAACTTATGCAATTCACCAGAGATGTACTCAAGTCGGCCTGGCAGAAGAGGCATTGAAAAACAGGCTGACACATGTTCTGGTTCCTTTTACATCAGATTTTATTCTTCCCTTTACTCACTTATTCTTTCAATAAAAAATGTATCAATATCTACCATGTCTTAATAATGATAGCAACATTTATTGAGCGCTTACTATATGCCTGGTACTGTTACTGCTTTATAGGTATTATTTCATTTAATCCTCACAACAGTGTTATGAGGTAAGTGCTTTTAGTATCCCCCATTTTACAGATAAAGAACAAAACACAGAGAAGTTAAATAATGTGCTTGAGGCCACACAGTCAAGAAATGGTGACGCTCAAATATGACTCGGGAGTTTGGGCTCCTTCCTAACTGCCAGATGTCAACTGTGTTTCAGCTGCTCTGCTTCCAGGTTTCAGGCTCATGATGGGGCATAGAGAGAAAGAGAAGGCACACCGGGAGACAGGTGGGTGCCATCCCAACCCAACACAGTAAGTCGGATGGAAGTGGGTACCCAGGTGCCATCGGAGCATGGAGGGGTACTCTCACCCCAGAAGTTGGGGCCACTGAGCTGACTCTTGAAGGACAGAAAGTGGAGAAGGGGCGATGTAAGTTGGGGAGGAGTCCAGGCAGCAGAAATAACAGAAGAATACCACTGGGAACACCACAGAAGTGCAATGGTTTCAAATTTCAGTGCACACGCTCAGATGGCAAACCATGCCATTGCCTTTTTTCTTTGGGACCTTAAAGTCTATTAGGATCCCCCATTCTCTAGGTGTCAGAAATAATCTCCTTCAATTCAGAGGCTGAGTCCACCCTGGCCCTGGGACTGTGTCCTCAACTGGGGGCTTCTGTGGGGCCATGGTATGTATCTGCATGGAAGACAAAGGTGGAGAAACCATCGTTACTCATCATCAGTCCACATGTTTCTGCTGACACTGCCCACAAGAGGTCCTTGACACAGAATACCGACTTGCTTAGTAAGCCTGTCTTATCTCCTGCTTCCTTGACCTTCTGGCCTCCTTCAGTGATGGCTCTCTGCTCTCCTTCACTGACAAGCTTCTCCAAAGACTCTCATCACCATGTCTCCACTTCTTCCCCTCCCAGTCTTCATTCACTATTCAACACACAGTGATGTGTATTCTGTTCCTACAACACACCCAAAATGTTCTGCTAAGATCGCCACTGGGCTCCACGTTGCTAAATCCAATAGATGCTCTTCTCTTCATCTTAGCTGATTTCCCGGCTATATTCAACTTTCATGACCCAACACTTTCTTACTTTTCTTTCTACAACGTTGACCACCTCCAAAAGTCATCCCTGATTTTTCTCTCATCTCCTTGATTTTACCTCTCCCCAAACATTTAATCTATCAAGTTCTATCAATTGTATTGTCAAAAATTACACATCAAGTCTATCAACTTCTCTGCAGTTCCGCTGCTAACACAGTGGCATATGCTACAATTCTCTCTCCCCTGGATGAGTGAAACAGTCTCTTCACTCATCTCTCTGCTTCCACACTTGCCTCCAACAATCCAGTCTCTGCACAGTAGACGTGGCATCCTCAGTTCTGTGCAACATCTCATCATGTCTGGCCCCAGGAAAATTCAGTTCTGTTTTTCTTATGAAAATCTTTGGTTTTGTAAAATATCCTTGATGTTTTCTGGCATATAGTTTTATTTATCTTCATTTTTACTGTCAAAAGACACATATAATCACACACACACAGAAACTCTCATTAAGGGCCTATTACTTGTAAATCATTAGCTTGATATAGTGAGACATAAAAAGTAACCTCATTCTTTTAAAAAATAACTTGATAACAGGGACTCTGGCTTAAGGAGCTCATGAATTGTTTGGAGAAAAAATAAAACAATGAAAATGTAAGCAAAGAGAAAAAGGTGTAAACAACAGTCCACCATAAAATATCATCACAAGATGGCACAAGATTAGTTGCCAAATTAAATATGAACAAATTATTTGCTACAGAAATTCACAGGAAGGAAAATACTGGAAGCTGGACTGGAAAAAAAAAACTTCAGGGAAGACAGAAAATAAATTTGAATTGGCCCCTGAAGAATGAGTAGGATTTATAAAAGCACAAAGAATTAAAAAGTCATAAAAGCTCAAGTAAACTAGTTTTGCTAAAGAAGAAAGTATGGTTTACTGAGTCATCAGAAAGAAGGCTCACACCAGAATGAGGTCAGCTCAGCGAGGACCATGAATGCCAGGGTGAGAAGTCTGACTGATTTTATAGGCAATGAGAGCCACTTAAGCATTCGATGTAGAGCTTCCCATGATCAATGTGGTACTTTAGGAAGATTATTCTGGCATGGTGTGAGACTGAAGGATGAGAGGAAGCTGTCACTAATCCACTTAGCCTCCCTATAGGGAGCTCTCATTTTTTTTTACATAAGCTTTGTGAACAGTTATCCTCCAACAACAGTTTCTGGATGAGCATCTCCAGGATGGTCATGGCTGCACGTATCTTGTTTAATTGGAAGAGACCACAGATAACTAAATCACAGGCTGACACTTTTATGATGAGACTGAAGAAGACAAGTCTTTACTCAGCCTGTGTCCACTGGGAAAGCAGGAGGTGCCCTCCACTCTGCTCCCTCCTCCCTTACATCCAGACAAAACACCAGCATCTCCAGGCCACCTCCCTTTGTTCCAGTCAGGTTCATCTGATGCTGTTCCTTACGTTCTCCTTATATCTGACATCACTGGTCATGTTATTAGGTCCTAAGACTTTGGGACTTCAGCTCCTTTGGCCTTGCCTTTCTTTGGCTATGACAACAATGGTCATCACTTTACAGCTGAGACAAAGATCAATTATTTGCATCTTGGTCTCTCCTCTTTACCTTTTAGGGCTTCATCCTCTGGGGCAGATGCTACAGAAAGAAGAATGCTGAAATGCTTTTGCTATGTGATGACAATAAGTTATTTCTACTCTTCAAAGCCCTGTAGATCTATGGGCAGGTCTGTGCATTCCGTAGAACAATATCTTGAGAATGAAGCTCAAATTGCACTCAGTGCCATTCTGTGCCAGGCATAAAATATACCCGCCAGCAGAAAACTAGGGGATTGCAACTCCAACACTTCAGTCTCAGACTTACCTTTAGTTTATTAAACACTTTAAAGGATATAACAGTTAATGATGTATCTTCCTGCTCAAATATTATCAATATCTCCTAATATTTCCAAATAAAATCCTTTGAGAGGAAAGAAACTAATACTTTGGGGGATGTCTTAGGTACCAGGCCCTCTTCTAAGCAGTTTTCATACATTATTTATTTCATCTTCTAAACAACACTTTTAGGTGGGTACTATCCCCATTTTACTGATGAGGAAACTAATGTTGAAGAAGGTTAAGTAACTTGGCCAAGGTAACACAGAATGTAAGGAGTGGATTCAACTTAGCCCCATCTTCACTGTACCACCTGGTCCACTCTGCCTTCACATGGCATTCAGGGTCCGAAAAGTGTGGCCCCAAACTGCCTCTCCAATCTAGTACACATTTTCCCATCTTTTATTTTGTTATATATAAATCACAGTTGTTTGTCCAATCTAATTTCATGATTTCAAAAACATAACATCATAGAAAACCAACCAGCAGCAGTTGCTAAGCTGAAATACACATACTTTACAACCTAGCAATTCTACTCCTAGGTAAATACCAAGAGAAACATGCACGTATGTTCATCAAAGACAGGTACAGTACTCAGAGCAGCACTACTCACACGAGTCAAAAACAAAAACATGGGCATAACCCAAATATCTATCTACAACAGAAGGGACAAATATTTCTACAAGGAAAATATAAATTACAATGAGAACAAACTATAGCCATACACACGTATGAATCTCACAAACATAATGCTGTGTGAAAGAAGCCGGGCACGAAAAAGTATATGCTCTATGATTCCATTTATATGAAGTTCAGAAACAGGCAAAACTTAGCTGACCCACTGGAAGCTGGGACAGAGGTCATCTGTCCCCAGGTGGAGGGGAGCAGATATGACTGAAGAGAGATGACGCCTCAGCACAAATCAAGGTGGTGGCACCAAACTATATTAGAATCATCGTAATCTTCACAGGCATGACCTCACGCTGGGGAAAAAAAAAAAAACAGTTTTACTAAAGAACATTCTTTTTTTTTGTGAGGAAGATCAGCCCTGGGCTAACATCCGTGCCCATCTTCCTCTACTTTATATGGGATGCTGCCACAGCATGGCTCGACAAGCAGTGCATCGGTGCGTGTCAGGATCCAAACTGGTGAACCCCGGGCCGTCGCAACGGAGCGCACGCACTTAACCGCTTTCGCCCGGGGCCGGCCCCTAAAGAACGTTCTTGATGGAACAGTAACTATTATTTATTTTTTAATTTTATTTGTTTATTTATTTTCCCCCCAAAGCCCCAGTAGATAGTTGTATGTCATAGTTGCACATCCTTCTAGTTGCTGTATGTGGGACACGGCCTCAGCATGGCCGGAGAAGCGGTGCCTCAGTGCGCGCTCGGGATCCGAACCCGGGCTGCCAGCAGCGGAGCACGCGCACTTAACCGCTATGCCACGGGGCCGGCCCGTATGTTATTAACTTTATTAAATCTTGACCTTGAATATACCTCTTTTTAGTATTTTGATATAGTACGTAGTATGTGATGAAATGGGAAGTAGGCGGGAAGCACTTCTGTTACGCACTGAAGGACAATGGCTGTCTTGAGGAGAAGCATTTGTGTGACAATCTGAGCTGACCTAGCCACTCTTGATAGAACGTCATTTTTACTTAAAAGAATGACTGACAAACTGAGGTTATTCAGTTTTGGGTATTTGGCACACATTTTCTCAAAAATTACCTCCAAGAGCCTATCACTTCAAGGAAAACAACTGACGGTATTTGTTGACAATGACAAAATTCAAGCTCTCAGCCAAAATTATGGAAAACTTACACTTGATACAAAGAGCTTGACAGCTTTCCACTATGTAAGACTTTTCTGATAGGTCGGGGGTAGTGTTAAGCACTGTATGGTATTTTGTTTTGTTTTGTTTTCGTATAATGAAACGTGTCAACACTTGGAAGATCTGCAGAACTCAATGAGCAGAGGTCTAGAATAGTAAATCCTTAGAGACGGGAACAGTGGTTGCTTGGGGCCAGGTCAAGTGATGGAGCAGGAATGGGGAGAGATGCTAATGTGCTCGGGGTTTCATTTTGCGGTGTTGAAAATGTTCTAAAATTAGACTGTAGTGATGGTTGTAAAACTGTAAATATACTAAAAACTACTGCACTGTGTACTCTAAGTGGGTGAATCGTATGGTATGTGACATATATCTCAAAAAAGTTATAAAATAAAAACTCTACCACCGTAATAATATTGTAACATCTGGAGTTTATTTAAAAAAAAAAAAAACAGGTTGTCAACACAAAGGCCATGGTTTGCTGACCCCTGTTTTATTGTACAATGTACCATCATCTTTGAGTTTATCATTCTAGAACATCTCTGGTGTCCAGTATTTCAAAGTCCATCTTTAATCTACTATTTTTTTATTCTCCCAACATGCCCTCCTTTTATCTGTGCATCAAAAAAATGTTCTTTAAAGTGAGAATTGCCTCTATTAGTAAAACTTCTAACCAACACTCCACAATCAACACACACAACAACAACAATAAAAGATATCAGCTGAGGCTACAGTCATCTGAAGACTTGATTGAGGCTGAAGGATCTGCTTCTAAAATCACTCATGTGGCTGTTGGCACGAGGCCTCGGTTCTTCACCTCAAGGATTTCTCCATCTGTTGCCTGAGTTTCCTCATGACATGTCAGCTGACTTCCTCCTGAGCAAGAAATCCAAGAGAGAGCAAGGAAGACACCTCAGTGCCTTTTCTGACCCAGTTTCTGAAGTGTACAACATCACTTTCACTTTCTTCTATTTGTTAGGAGTGAGTAGTCAAGTTTTGCCCACACTCAAGGAGAGGGGAATTAGGCTCCACCTTTTGAAGGGAATAATATCAAAGAATTTGTGGACATATCTTAAAACCACCATAGCCACCTTGGCAGTATACAAACAGGCTCTCATCTCCTCTGTGGGAAGGCAGAGAAACTGGGGACCAGGCCCAAGACTTAATGGTCAGAACAGCCAAACTCCAAAGATGGATAAATTCCCAACAAATGTAGGTCTGCTGTACCAAGGTCAGGGCCCGGTTGGGAAAATATGGATGGAGTTATCTAGATTGATGTCCCTGAAGATCCTGAATCCCCAGATTCCCCTGAACCCTCTGAGCCTCCAGAGGCAGCCCACTCCTTTCCATTATGCACTAACCTCCTGTCTCCCACTTGCTTGGAGATGATGCAGAGGCTGCTTCCCCACAAGACAATGTTCACCCACCCACCTCCATCTCAGTGGGGTGTGGATATTCAGGATCTGCCCTTCCTGGCCACCAGGACTTTAATCCCTACAACTGTGATTTAATCTCAAAATTAGGATTGAGTCACAACACAAGCCAGCTGCTGACACATTGAGGCTCACAAGGGAGCAAAGGGACTGTGCCCCAAGGAGCTACAAAACCTACCCAGCATGGACCAGCATAAGTCAGGAGAGCGTGTGTGAGACTGGAGTCTAGGGTGCTTGATCAAGAGGACTGGAAGATAAGTTGAATAAGGGAGAGTTGATCCATTTGCAAGCTCTTTCCTAGGATCCAGGATTCAACACTTACTCATCAAGAAAATGAATAGGCAAGCTACAGATTGGGGAAAATATTCTCAACACATGTATCTGACAAAAGAATTGTGTCAAGAATATATAAAGAACTTCTACAACTCAATAATAAACAGACAATCCAACTTTTTTAAAAGGACAAAAAACTTGAGTAGACAGTGAACAAAGAAGAAATGGCCAGTGAACACATGAAAAAGTTCTCAACATCATAAGTCATCAGTAAAATGCAAATTAACCCCATGAGATACTTCCACACACCCATTAGGATGGTTAAAATGAAAAAGACTGACAATACCAAGTGTTGGTGAAGATGAGAACCAACTGGAACTCTCATATTTTGGTGTGTAAAATGGTACAATCACTTTAAAAAAGTGTTAGTCAGTTTCTTAACTGAAACCCAGCAATTCCACTCCTAGGTATACATCCAAGAGCAACAAAAATTTACGTCCACAAAGCCTTGTACAAGAATGCTTGCAGGAGTTTCATTCACAATAGTACCAAAATTGAAAACAGCTCAGGCGTCCATCAATAGAAGAGATAAACTGTGGTATGGTCATATAACAGAAAACTACTTTGCAATGAAATGGATTGAATTATTAATACACACAACAATATAGATTAATCTCAGCAGTATTACGCTGAATGAGGAAAGCCCGACACAGACTAGTACATGCTGCCATTAGTACATACTTCCATTCAGAAATTCTAGCAGACAAAAGTAATCTACAGGGATAGAAATCAGAGTAATGGTTGCTTTTGGAGGAGGAACTGACTGGGAAGGGGCACAGGGGAACTCTCTGGGGCTGATGGACATGTTCTATATTTTGATAGGACTGTGAGTTACAAGGGTATATGCATTTGCCAAAATTGATTGAATTGTACACTTAAGATCCATGCATTTCACTATATGCAAATTATACTCTGATTAGGATAAGGAATAAAACTCATCATTTTTCCTTCCAAACCTCTTCCTCTTACCATTTATCTTAGTTAACACATCACCACCTATTTAGTATTCTTCAAGCCCAATTCATCCTAGACTTCTCTCTCCCTCTTCCTGCCACTGTCTCTCCCTCTATCACCAAACACTTTGGAATCCTTCTCCTAGAGAACTCTCAAATCTGTCACCTCATTTCCATTACTAATGACCCGGGCTTAGTTCACACCCCTGGACTAATGAAATAGACTTATAGCTGGACTTACCCTTTCCTAATTGACTCCTTACAATGCCAATAAAGTGATCTTCCTAAAATTCCTAATTTATTATGTCATTCCCTCACTAAAATCTTCTTCAATAGATTTACACTACCTGTGAAAGACTATCTAAATTCCTGGCAGAACAACATGGCAACAGTTACCTAGTCTAGTCTGTGAGCATGCCCAACAGATTTCATGTCCGAAGTAGTCTGGTCCCCAAGTAGAGGCCTGGCAGTCTCATCTTCTGTCTGATGAACTATGCATTTATGTGTCACGTTCAAGCATATAGCCTAGATTTCATAATCATCTCAGTTGAGTGACAAATTCTCATCCTCCTCCTTTAATGCCTCAGTGAAAGGAGTCCAACTCCAGCCACCAAGACTCAAACCCTGGAGGCACCAGTTCTCCCCACCCCTCATCAGCCACACCAGATGAGACAAAAAAGTCCTTCCCATTTAGCCTCAACAGCATCCATTGAGCTGACTGCCTGCCTTGTTCTAACGTCAGGACTGCAGCACCCCTCTGTAATTACGGCCGTTGCCTCTCAACCGGTTTTCTCCACTTTAAATGCAACTTAGAGGACTTACGCCCGACACATTAACATCTTGCATGGTTCAGATTTCAACATCCCAGAGATTCCCACTTTCCCTGGGTAGCACTATAACCGTTGCTTTACTTGGAGTTTTGTATTACAAATTTCAAAAAGATTAGCTTAAAAATGAGGACTCCCAGTGATCAAATCAACTCTCCATTTTTATGACTCACTTTATCTCAAAGTTAACGTCAGAGGCTGGTCTAACATCCCAGCAAAGGCTTACTTTCATGTCATTGAAAATGTCTCAGCAAAAATTGAACTGCCTTTGTTGGGGCTGCTGTTTATAAAAGAAATGTCCAGAGCATGGCAGGTGAGAAGATATTACCTCTGAGATGCCTTCTAACACAGATGTTTTTCTAATATTCAAGGTGGTAGATTAAAGATGGCCATAAATTGACACTCCTCCTATTAGAGGTGGGGTCTATGTCGCCTCCTTTTAAATTTGGGCAGGTTCTATAACTGCTTTGACCAACAGAATACTTCAAGCGTGATGCTGTGCCAGCTTCTAGGCCCAGCCCTTACGAGACAAGCAGCTTCCATTTCTTGTGTCTTGAAACAGTTGCTCTTGGAGCCCTCAGCCGCCATGTAAAAATTCCAACTGTCCTAAGGCCGCCGTGCTGGAGACACACGTAGGGAGGTCCTGAGACCACACGATAGAGAGAGATGCCCAGCCTGCCCCAGCTGAGGTCTCAGACATCACGGAGCATAAATGAATCATCCTCACTGTCTTCTGTCTGAATTCCTGTCCTACAAAACTGCAAGGAATATTTATTTATCCAATGAATATTTACTGGATATCTACTATGTGTCAGGTTCCACTCTGCATGCTAGAGTTACACTGGTGAACAAAACTAACAGCTCCTGTCCTCTGGGAGCTGACAATGAATGATAAATATAAAAAGAGAAAAGCCAATAAGCCCCAGTTGGGCTCAAGAATTAACAAATGGTCTCAGTGCACAAGGTACACATGTACGCAGTGGTGGCAGGAGGGCAGCCCCACGCCTACTGGGACCTAGGCATGGAGCCCAGCACTGGCAGCCATAACTCAATTCCTATGGGGTAAAGGAGTCTTACTCTCTGCAAGACAATAGTCTCAAGCCAAACTTGAGGCTCGAGGTCCTTCTTCTTAAAAAGAAGCTGAAAAAGACAGCTGCCAACTGGGGCTAGGTGCCCTGACCTCACAGGAAGCCGTGGGCTTGAGGAGGCGAAGAACACAGAATCCGAACTAAACTGGGTCTGAGATTCCCAAATATGATCACAGAACAGAGCATCAAAATATCATAAGATCTGGTTCTGGGCTGGAGGCGGAGGACAACACGTGATGGCAACTATCAAACCATAAAACTGCTAGACAGGAGGGAAAGAGACAACTCATCCATAAAACTGTGCACCTGTTCCTGACATGTGAAACACACCCCACTGAAATGAAACACAGACAGAACCTCTCAAGTCCACCTAAAAGGCTTTGCCTACACAGAAGAAAAGCTGTAGTACTATTTTGTAAGCAAAGTTTGTGTTTTGGTGTGTCATCTATAGAGAGTTTTTATTCTTGTTCCTATAGGGTTTGATATTGCTATGGTGGGGAAATAAAACTCAGCAGCCTGCCGAGCATCAAGAGAGTCTGACAGTCACGGCCACTTGTGAGTCTACTTAGCTGGCTGGCAGCCACCGTGCAGCCCTGGAGAGGACCGTGGGCCAGCTCGCAGTGAAGACGGGTCTCCTCTTTAAGGGAGCCACTGTAACTCTAAGGAATGGACAAAAGCTACTATAAAACTGCAAGTATTCTCACACACAGATTTGACTACCTTAAGACAAAAATGAAATAGATGAGTGTTTTCAATAGTAAGTAAGTTTTTCATAACGTGATCGCAAGTAAAATAATTTCCTAACATACGTCTTTTAAATTCAGGTATGAATGGAACACATCAGGTGACCCTGGGTGACTTTTGCCTCATCTATTAGTGACGCAAATTAGTATCCAGGATCCAGCCATTTTATTATTTATGAAAAATAAAGCAATTGAAGTAAATAAATGTCTAACCACAGTTTGACAAGAACGTAGCCTGGAGGCAATATTGAACAGGCAAGAAGCGCAGAGTTCTGAAGCCGGAATGTTGAGTTTCCGACCTTGACTCTGCCCGTAATAGGTGTGAAATCTTTGGGAGGCGACTTTGCTTCTCTGTGCCTGTTCCCTCATGTGCTCACACACTATATTGGCATTCATATATTATATTTTACAGGGGTCTTCAGAAATGAAACTGAGTAGTAGAGAAATACTTTGATAAGAATGTATTTTATTTTGTTTTGCTTCAAGAAAAAATACAAGAACATACCTTTACTGTGGCAATCTAATGGAGGTGCCCCTAAGAAGTCATTTCTAGATGGGACTGGGGACTTTGTTTTAACTTTAAAATAGGTAATCTTTCACAAGCTCGGGAAGCAACAACTGTATTTAAACGGAAAACTCTCCACAAGGGAAGAAGCAAACCACCCAGGGGCTGCATTGGTTTTGCAAGTGCCCCCTGACGCCGGCGCAAGGATGCAGGAAGCACCTCCTGCGTCGTTGTCCCACTCCCGACAGGACTTGGGGGCTCGGTCCTAAGTGAGCGGAGGGACCCCGTCCCACTCTGCACCAGCAACGCCTCGCTTTCCCTTCCTGCAAACAAGCCGGTGCAAATAACCTGGGGCCCCTGCGACCGCCTCGCTGCACTCACCTGCCGCTGCACAGCAGCTCGCAGCCCGGCCGCTTCGCCTCCCCCGGGCGGCCCCGACCAGGAGGCGGGGATAGGGGCGTGGCTTAGGGAGGGGCGGGGCTAGGGGCCGGGGCTCTTCCCCCGCCCACCTCACTGCGCCTGCGCCCAAGGGTGCGTGCGGGGCAGGGTGGGAGGTGGTGCCCCCGTGGTGGTCGGTGCTGATGTGGGTCCACCGGGTGTTTGCCGCCCCTCCTGTTCCGATCCTCTGAGCTTTCCAGCCGTCACGGCGCCCAACTCTGGTCACTCCTGCCGCCCCTCCGCCCGCCTGCGTCAGGTGCCAGCAACCAGCCGGAGTCTCCCCCGCGAGGTCAGACTACCTCCCCCTGCTCCTTTGGAGAACGTCGTGACGCCTCCTCGCCTGTGTCCCTGGCGCCTGGCTGGTTAGGTGTATCGTGTCGTTTAATCACCTCTGCAGCTGAGACAGTGAAACCAAGAAGTGAAGGAACTTGCTTCAAGTCACAGACCCAAAATGCGCTCCAGCTTGAAGTTGATTGCAGGCTGCCTGCCGCCGCCCTTCCACCTCGCGTGGCGCGCCCAAGTTGAGTGCCTAGCCAAGTGCCATGGGCTTTACCTGAGTTTTCACTGTTTCTTAAGCCCTGCGAGGGCGGTATTATCTCTACAGAGGAGTCTAAGTGACTTGTCAGTCCAGCTTTGTCTCATGGCAAAACCTGGGCCATTTAAAACACCGTATGTGGCCTCTGTGTTCCTCCACACCTTTTGTCTTAAATGGCTTTATTGAGGTGACTTACAAAAAGCCTGTACATATTTAAAGTGTACAATTTGATTTTTATGTATGTATGTATATGCCCCTGAAACCGTCACCACAATCAAGAGTGAACGTAGCCACCACCCCCAAAAGTTTCCTTCTGCCCATTTGCAATTCCTCCTCCCAGTCACAGACTGCCATGACCACTCCTCAGATAACCATAGATCTTCTTTCTATCACTATAGATTAGTTTGCATTTTATAGAATTGTATTATGAATGTTTACTGTGTGCTTTTTTGGGAGGAGGAGAGTCGGGCTTAATTATTTTGAGATTCAGTAGTGTTGCTGAGTGTATCAATAGTTCATTTCCTTTTTATCACTGAGTAGTAGTCCGTTACATGGATATACCACAGTTTGTTTATCCATTCACACATTGTTGGACTTTTAGGTTGTTTCCAGTTTCTGGTTTTTTTTTTTACAAACAAAGCTATCAACATGGTTCTTCATTTTCTTACTATTCAGTTTTGAAAGTTCTTTACATTATCGGGATATGTCTTTCCAGTTATATGACTCAATATTTTCTTCCAGTCTGTGGCTTAAAAGCATGTTTCAGAAGCAGACTTTTTAAATACTTCAAAAGCAAACTTTTTAAATTTTGATAAAGTTTAATTTATCAATTTTTATTTATAGATTGTGCTGTTGGCTCCATATCTAAGAAATTTTTTCCTAACCCAAGGCCCCAAAGATTCTGTCCACTTTTTCTCAAGAAATTTTATAGTTCTAAATTTTAAATTTATGTCTGCGATCTATGCTGTATTAATTTTCATATGTAGTGTGAGATATGGGTAGAAGTTAATTTCTTTGCATGTAGATACCCAGTTGTTTCAACCATTTGTTGAAAAGACTAGTTATTCTCTACCAAATTGCCTTTGCCACGTTTTTGAAAATCAATTGATCATATAAATGTGAGTTTATTTATGGAATGTCTATTCTGTTCATTGATTTATTTATCTGTATTAGCATTGATATCACATGGTCTTGATTACCATAGCTTTATAATAAGTCTTGAAATCAGGTCATTTAAATCTTTCAATTTTGTTCTTTTTTCTCAAAGTTGGCTTGGCTATCCTATACCCTTTGCATTTCAAAATGAATTTTAGAATCAGTTTGCCAGTTTTAACAAAAAAAATTGCACAGATTTTGATTGAGATTGCAATGAATCTATAGATAAACCTAGGGAAAATTGACACCTTAAAAATATTGAGTCTTGTGATCTGTGAAAATGGTATGTATCTGCATTTACTTACGTATTATGTAATTTCTCTCAGAAGTGTTTTGTAGTTTTCAATGTACAGGCCTTGCACATCTTTTGTCAGATTTAACTCTAATTATTTCATACTTTTTATGCTATTGCAAATAGTATTACTTATAAATTTTTAATGGTTTATTGCTAATATATAGAAATAAAATTGATTTTTGTATATTGATCTTATATCCTGAAAACTTGCTAAACCCGCTCATTAGTTTGAGTAGCTTTTTATACAATCTATAGGATTTTATTTGTAGACAATCATGTCATCAGTGAATAAAGACCATTATCTTCTTCCTTTTCGATCTGGACCTTTTATTTCTTTTTCTTACCTTAATTGTACTAGCTAGAACCTCCAGTACAATTCAGTGGGGGAATGGATGGTCTTTCCAATAAATGAGGCTGGGTCAATTGGATAGTCATACGAGAAAGCATGAACCTTGACCCCCATCTCACACAATACACAAAAATTAATTTCAGAACCTTCATGGACCTGAATGTGGAAAATGAGACAATAATACTATCAAAGAAAACATAAGACAATGTTAATTGTAAGGGCAGGCAAAGATTTCTTAAATGAGACACAAATAACAGTAGCTATAAAAGGTTAACAAATTAATTCAATTTAATTTATAAATTAAATAGGATTAACTTATACATTAATTAAATTAGTAGAACTTGTATTCATCAAGACACCGTTAAGAAAGTAAAAGGTAAATGACAGGCCAGGAGAAGATATTTGTGAAATGTATCTGACGAAGGACTCCTATAAATTGATAAGAAAACATCTGAATCAATTTTTTAGAGGAGAGGAGGGGCAGAAGGCTTGCATTGACCTTTACAAAAGAGGATAGCCAAAGGGCAAGGCATGATGAGAAGTCATTCAGTATCATTAGTCATCAAGGACATGCAAAGTAAAACCACAATTGAGATACCACTACAAACCAAGACTCTCAACCCCCACTGTGGTGCAACCACTTTGGAAAACTGGCAGTATTTGCTACAGCTATACTTACATGTTCATCCTACGACATAGCAGTGCCATTTCTGGGTATATACCCAATGTAAATGAGTGCTTATGTCCACCAAAAGACACGAATGAGAATGTTCATAGCAGTTTTATTCATAATGATCAAAAACTGGAAACAACTCCAATGTCCACCAGCATTAGAATGGATAACTATATTATGTTATATTCATATAATAGAATACTATTGTATAGAATGGAATACTACAACAAGGAAAAAGAAAAACTACTGCTACTTGCTCGCACTTGGATGAATATCACAAATACAGTGTTGATCAAAATAAGCCAACCACAAAAGGTTACATCTGTATGATTCTATTTGTATAAAGTTCATAAACAGGCAAAACCAACCCATGGTTACTTTTGATGGGGGAGTGATAATGACTGAGAGAGAGCACAAGCAAACCTATTGGGGTACCAGAAATGATCTATACCTTGATCTGTGTGGTGGCTAAGCAGATGTATACACATGTAAAAATTCACTGCTCTGCACCTAAGATTTATGTGTTTTATGTATAGATGTTATATCAACATAAAAGAAAACTGAAGTGTTTTTTCTGAACATAATTATTCAGCTCTGCTGATACGTACACATATTTCTGAGCCAAAGCTGCACTTTTGATCACTATAACTTTCTAGTAGGTTTGATATCTACAAAATAAGTTCAAGTCTTTTCTTCCAAAATTTTCTTGCACCTGTATGCTTCCAAGCTAAACTTTAGGATCAGTTTTTCAAATTCCTTAGAAAAATTCTACTGGGATTTTTATTGGTATTATGCGATATTTGTAGTTTATTTGAAGAGCACTTACATCTCTCCAGTATTGACTCTTTCCATCCAATCAACATGGTTCGTTTATTCAGGAATTTTCAATCAAGATTTAAATTATTCTTTATGTAGGGCTAGAACATGTTTTGGTATATTATGTATATGATGTATATTAAGTCATTATGGTTTCTGTTCCTATTATAGGAGAAATATTTGTCCCATTACTTCTCTAATCATTGCTGGTATATAAAAAGGCTCTTTTTCCCCCTATCTGGCCACCTTGCTGAACTCCTTCATTCATTTTAGGAGTTTTCCATTCGATTCTTTTAATTTCTAGGTTGTAAGTAATGTATTAAAATATTTTCTCCTTTATATGAGAATCTGACTTCTGATTAGTTTCCTAACTATGTTTTCCTGAAAACAGAAAGATGGTATCTGTAGACTATGTGACTAGGCAACTTTGCTTATAATAAAAATGACTCCTGGTTTGTAACTTTTGTCTGGACTGGGAGTCACCATGGCCTTAGGTTCCTTTTCTAACCCACCAGTCCCTTGTGGGGACCCTGGAAACCATGCCTATGGAGTTGTCACCAAAGATATTTTCGCGGGGGTCGGGGGCATGAGGTTTTTAAATCAGAGTGACTGCCTGGTGTAGCTCTTGTCTTCCTGCACCTGAGCCGTCTGCTGAGTGGACTGCAGTAAAGATTCCCACTGCTAGGAATATCTACACTGCCTTGCTAGCATGTGTGGTTCCTGCCCTATGGCCTTGAATAGGCCAGGATGCTATGTGGCCCACAGTGGTCTTGTGAATCTGAATTAGTTGAATCTAAGAAGACCCACCCCCTGGGCATTGCAGAGTGGTGGAGCAGTGGGCTAGACTTTCAGACCCTCGATGCAGTTTGACCAATGGACTGTGAGATAGAGGGGTGGGGAAGGAAAGCTGACAAGGCATTAGATGTCTGAGAGGGAGAGTCCATCTGCCTGTTCTCTGAAGTTGAAAACTCTGCGGCATATGACAAGAGATTAGGGCAGAAGCGGGCTGGAGTAAAACCAGATTCATACCAAGAGGAGACACTGCTCACTGTTTATGAAGGGGACCTGGGCCGAAACCCACTGCAGCTGAGCTACCGGGATAGGTTAATGTCTCGCTGGGAGGTTTGGAGGGGGACTGCGAAGACAAAAGAATGAACCTGAAGACCCCATGCTTGTGATGGGCCGCCACCTGATAAAGCAGGCGGAACTGCCAAGTTGACTGCAATTCCACTCAAACTTGAATCTACATGGAGAGAGGTTTGAGAGCACCCAAGCAGACAAAGGGCTGTGCGGTGGCCAGCAGCTCCAGGCAGAGCTACAATGACAGCAGTTTAATATGGTTTGGGGTCACCAATACAAGGTTAAAGAAAGCTCTCCATGTGTGGCAAAGGGTAACCCCAGGCCACCTAAACAGCATCCTGGAGTCTGACAACAGCTTTGGACCCAGAATGCTTGAGTCATTTTAAGGCTGCGCTGGAGCCTGAGCAGTGTCCTCTGCTGCCATCTAGTGAAAATTTATGGGAATGCAAACATTTTCAAAATCGACGCAGATTTTTAAAGCAATCATTGGTTATTGTAAATGCCTAAGCTCTACTATTAGACTGGATAAAACTCTTGATTTGCGCTTAGTGTATAGGGAAAAACTACACTTTTTCTAAAAAGGTTAAATAAATTTCATTGTAGTATATTTGATTTGCTGAAAACTATGGTGTAATATCATTTGATATAAAATGCCTAGAATTCCCAGAATAAAGGGGGTATTTTAGGCATTATAAAGACAGATGGCCAAAGACTATTCCAGTTGCACAGGACATGGAGGGGACATCCTTACCCCACTGGTTAATACAAATCCTCGTGATCACAAAATGTGCTAACTTGTCCTTTTCTATGTTGAAAATGTCAGCCAAAGTCGTGGAGGTGGACTATGGGCAAAGGGTTAACGAACACTTCCGCATGAGAATCTAACCTTAGGTTATCTCCCTGAAAGTATGTGTCAACTATTTAACTAGGCAACATTGCTTACAGTAAAAATGATCATTAGTAAATTGCACCTGGACTGGCGAACCTCTAACTACCCGATGGGGAAACGATTGTTTTGAGCTTCCTGCGTGTGAAACTCTTGTAACTGGGCACGACTCGTGCAGAGACCCTGGAAGCTACGCCTGTGGAACTGTGAGATCGTCTCTGTGAGGCATGGGGCTTTACATCAAAGCAGTTCTCGTAAAGGCCCCAGTGTGGATCTCGACTCCTTGCACCTACTGAATGAAGTGCAGCAAGGACCTCGCTGCAAAGAACACCTGAGGCTGCTCTGTGATTGCTGCAGGTCCTGCCCTGTAGCCTTCTAGCTGCGCCGAGGAGGCCTGGGTCGTCTTGGGAGTCAGCAAAGCCTAAGAAGACCGCTGCGGGCCTTGCAGTGGTCATTACATCCACTGCCAAAAATGACTTTTGTTTTCTTTTTCCTTTCCATAACTATACTCATGTCCTTTTCATTTGTTATTTGTTATAGTTTGTTGAATGATAGTGAGCACAATGGTGGGAGGAGGGGTGCAGTGGGTGAGGAGGGGAGACAGAATGCCTTGTCCCTATATTTTATTTTTCCACTTTTTATTTGGAAATAATTTCAAACTTATAGAAAAGTTGCAAGAATACAAAGACATCCTAGAAAGACTTCACAGAGATTCACTGTTAACATTTTTCCACATTTGTTTTGTTTTTATTTTCTCTCTCTACATGTATGCATTTTTATTATCATTATTTGAGAGTAAGTTGCAGCCATCATATCCCTTTATCCTTATTATTTTATTGTGTATTTCCTAAAAAACAAGGCATCTACTTACATTATCACAGCATAATTCTCAAATTGGGAATTAAAATGAATACAGTGCTATTACCTAATTAACAGACCTGTGAAAATTTTTCCAGTTGTCCCAATATTGTTTTTTTTATAGCATATTTTTTCCCTGCTCCCAGATCCAGTCTTGTAGTCGTCTCACTGCTTTTAGTTGTCATGTCCCTTTACTCTTCCTTAATCGAGAATAGTTCCTTAATCCTTTTTTGTCTTTCATGACATGGGCATTTTGAAGAGCACAGGCCTATTGTTTTAGCAGAATTTCCTTCAGTTTGGGTTTGTCTGAAGTTTCCTCACGGTCAGATTCAGGTTGGGGTCTCCACCCTTTAGGGAACTCCACTCTGGCCTCCCTCTAGCCACATCTCTCAAGCCTGGAGCCAAGGAGGCAAGCCCATTGGAGCCTGCCCACTCCCACTTGGTCCAGAGAGTAAATATTTTAGGCTTTGCAGGCTATATGATCTCTGTCACAACTACTCAGCTCTGCTACTGTAGCAAGAAAGCTGCCGTAGATAATGTGTAAATGAATGAGCATGGCTATATTCAAATAAAATTTTATTTATAAAAACAGGTGGACGGCGCATATTTGGCCCATGAGTCAGTTTGCTTGACCCCTCTTCTAATCCATGCCCCAGCTACCAAGAAGTCCAGAATTCCACGCCCAAACAGCCTCAGCCCCGTTCCCAGAGTAGGCCTGTGAGGGCCTCTCTTCCCCGGGTCTGCCATAGTGAGACGTGGCATCTTGCCACTAAGGAGTGCGTTTCTCTAGGCTTGCGTGTGCCCAGGAGATGACAGTTTTGAGGAATGTGGACAGATTTGAACGCAGAGGTGGGGCCTTCACAGTGTCAGAAAGAGCTGAGAGTGAGAAGAGAAGGGGCAAAGAGCTAGCCGGGTCGGCTCCCCTCCTCTCACCATGTCTGGTGCAAGACTCCAAGGAGCCTAAGAATTACATTCGCATCTGGCCTTCCTGGTCAGTGTGAAGGGTTAGTTTATCCAGAGAAAAAGGAGTGACATATGTTATTCAACCATTTGTTGCTTGATTTATATGTATATATATTTGAACATTTAGCTATATGGTACGTGGTCTCTATTTGCACTTTGCCCCAGCCCCATAGTGCAAGGGCAGCCTGTGTGACAGCATGAACACTTCTCAGAACAGCCTCAGCGGGCTGACTGTTCCCCACAGGTGTTTATCTGTGAAGGGAACCTGCAAACTGGCTCCTGGCTCCACTCTGCCCCGGGAGAATCAGGGACGATCTGTGACAAGGCCTCCCAGCCTTCCTTGCCTGCAGCCACTTGGGTCGGCAAAAGACCCCAGGTTCAGTGCTCAGCTTCTAAGCAACAGAACAAGGAAGATACTAACGGGCCAATTCTCATTCTTCCCACTTTCTACTTCTAGACTGTCTTTTCTTTCTGGTTTATCTAACTGATTTCTTTGGACCTCTTCATATTTGAACAACCAATTCCCCTGACAGACTTCAGACCCCTGGAGGTTTCTGCATCTCCCTCTCTCATTCATGTAACACACCCCCACCATGACTGCCACCACCCCTGCCATCGCCACGCTGCCATAGCTGCCTCTGGTCAGCATGGGGCCTTAAGGCACCTGTCCCTTAACCAGAACACTCCAGAGCCAGGAGATGTTGTAGGGGTGCCATCTTACCAACACTAGTGCACACTCATGTCCAGACACTTTGGAATTCCAACCAAGTAAATAACACCAATATGGTACCCGGATCTCGTAAGTAGTGAGGTGTATCTGGAAAGATAAGCAGTTCTTTAAAATGTTACCTCATGAAGTACCTCCAACTTTTAATATCTTTTAGAGGAAAGTAATGTATGTAAAGTATTAATCTAAATATCACTTCCAATAACATAATACTTTTGGTAAGGCATCCGATAACATCGAAATTTAAGAATTACTGCTATGCAATTTACATAATTCCTATAATATAGTAGCATATAATTTACTGTTATATAATTTACTATTAGTTTGCTGAATTTTTTAACTTTTGTCCTAAAATTGTTTTCTATATATATAAACTCTAAAAGTTGTTCCATTGTAATTTGTTTCTTTTTATAATGCTTTGAATCTCCAGAAAAAGGTCTTTTTTATGACAGTCTTTTGCAATAATATATTGATTAGTTACTCTATCATTTAAAAAAAATTTTTTATTGAGGTCATAATGGTTTATAACATTGTGAGATTCCAGTTGTACATTATTATTTGTCGGTCACCATATAAATGTGCCCCTTCACCCCTTGTGCCCACCCCCCAACTCCCTTCCCCCTGGTAACCACCAAACTGTTCTCTCTGTCCATGTATTAGTTGATATTCCACATATGAGTGAAGTCATACAGTGTTTGTCTTTCTCTGTCTGGCTTAGTTCACGTAACATAATACCCTCCAGGCCCATCCATGTTGTTGCAAATGGGACGATTTTGTCTTTTTTTATGGCTGAGTAGTATTCCATTTTATATATATAGCACATCTTCTTTATCCAGTCATCTGTCGACGGACACTTGGGTTGCTTCCACATCTTAGCTATAGTGAATAATGCTGCGATGAACATAGGGGTGCATAAGCCTCTTTGGATTGTTGATTTGAGGTTTGTTGGGTAGATACTCAGTAGTGGGATAGCTGGATCATAAGGTATTCCTGTTTTTAATTTTTTGTGTGTGTGAGGAAGATCAGCCCTGAGCTAACATCCATGACTATCTTCCTCCACTTTATGTGGGACGCCGCTACAGCATGGCCTGACAAACAGTGTGTCAGTGCACGCCCGGGACCCAGACCTGGGCCGCCAGTGACAGAGTAAGTGCACTTAACTGCTACACCATGGGGCCAGCCCTGTTTATAATTTTTTGAGGAATCTCCATACTGTTTTCCATAGAGGCTGCACCAATTTGCATTCCCACCAGTAGTGGATTAGGGTTCCCATTTCTCCACAGCTCCTCCAACATTTGTTGCTTTTTGTCTTGGTGATTATAGCCGTTCTAACGAGTGTAAGATGATACCTTGTTGTGGTTTTAATTTAAATTTCCCTGATGATTAGTGATGTTGAGCATCCTTTCATGTGCCTGTTGGTCATCTGTATATCTTCTTTGGTGAAGTGTCTGTTCATTTCCTGTGCCCATTTTTTGATTGGGTTGTTTGTTTTTTTGTTATTCAGTTGTGAGTGTTCTTTATATATTATGGAGATTAATCCCTTGTCAGATTTATGGTTTGCAAGTATTTTTTCCCAGCTGGTGGTTTCCCTATTCATTTTGATCCTGGTTTCATTTGCCTTGTAGAAGCTCTTTAATCTGATGAAGTCCCACTTTTTTATTTTTTCTTTTGTTTCTCTTGTCTGAGTAGACATGAAATTCAAAAACATCCCTTTATGGCTGATGATGAGTAGTGTACTACCTATATTTTCCTCCAGGAGTTTTATAGTTTCAGGTCTCACCTTCAGGTCTTTGATCCATTTTGAGTTAATTTTTTTGTATGGCAAAAGAAGATAGTCTACTTTCATTCTTTTCATGTGGCTGTCCAGTTTTCCCAGAACCATTTATTGAAAAGAGTTTCCTTTCTCCACTGTATGTCCTTAGCTCCTTTGTCAAAGATTAGCTGCCTGTAGATATGAGGTTTTATTTCGGGATTTTCAATTCTGTTCCATTGATCTGTGTGTCTGTTTTTGTACCAGTACCATGCTGTTTTAATTACTATCACTTTGTAGTATGTTTTGAAGTCAGGGATTGTGATGCCTCCAGCCTTGTTCTTCTTTTTCAGGATTGCTTTAGCTATACGAGATCTTTTGTTGCCCCATATGAATGCTACTATTCTTTGTTTTATTTCTGTGAAGAATGTCCTTGGGATTCTGATTTGGGATTGCATTGAATCTGTAGATGACTTTAGGTAGTATGGACATTTTAACAATGTTTATTCTTCCAATCCAAGTGCATGGAATCTTTTTCCATTTCTTTATGTCATCATTGATTTCACTCAGTAATGTCTTATAGTTTTCCTTGTATAGGTCTTTCACTTCCTTGGTTAAATTTACTCGTAGATATTTTATTCTTTTTGTTGCATTTGTAAATGGAATTGTCTTCCTGAGTTCTCTTTCTGTTAGTTCATTGTTGGTATATAGAAATGCAACCGAGTTCTGTAAGTTGATTTTATACCCTGCCACTTGGCTGTAGTTGTTGATTATTTCTAATAGTTTTCCAATGGATTCTTTAGGGTTTTCTGTATATAAGATCGCGTCATCTGCAAACAGTGAGAGTTTCACTTCTTCATTGCCTATTTGGATTCCTTTTATTCCTTTTTCTTGCCTAATTGCTCTGGCCAGAACCTCCAGTACTGTGTTGAATAAGAGTGGTAAGAGTGGGCTCCCTTGGCTTGTCCCTGTTTTCAGAGGGATGGGTTTCAGTTTTTCCCCATTGAGTATGATGTTGGCTGTGGGTTTGTCATATATGGCCTTTATTATGTTAAGGTACTTTCCTTCTATACTCATTTTGTTGAGAGTTTTTATCATAAGTGCATGTTGGATCATGTCAAAAGCCTTCTCTGTATCTATTGAGATGATCATATAGTTTTTATTCCTCGTTTTGTTAATGTGGTGTATCACATTGATTGATTTGTGGATGTTGAACCATCCCTGTGTCCCTGGTATAAATCCCACTTGATCATGGTGTATGATCTTTTTAATGTATTGCTGGATTCTGATTGCCAATGTTTTGCCAATGTTTGTTTGTGTTCATCAGCGATGTTGGCCTGTAATTTTCCTTCTTTGTATTGTCCTTGCCTGGCTTTGGTATCAGAGTGATGTTGGCCTCGTAGAATGTGTTGGGAAGTATTCCATCTTCCTCTATTTTTTGGAATAGTTTGAGAAGGATAAGTATCAAGTCTTCTTTGAATGTTTGGTCAAATTCTCTAGAGAAGCCATCTGGTCCTGGACTTTTATTTTTTGGGAGGTTTTTGATTACTGTTTCAATCTCTTTACTTGTGATTGGTCTATTCAGGTTCTCTATTTCTTCTTGATTCAGTTTTGGAAGGTTGTATGAGTCTAGCAATTTATCCATTTCTTCTAGATTCTCCAATTTGTTGGCATATAGTTTTTCATAGTATTCTGTTATAATCTTTTGTATTTCTGTGGTATCTGTTGTAATTTCTCCTTTTTCATTTCTAATTTTATTTATTTGAGCCTTCTCTCTTTATTTCTTGGTGAGTCTGGATAAGGGTTTGTCAATTTTGTTTATCTTCTCAAAGAACCAGCTCATTGTTTCATTGATCCTTTCTACTGTTTTTTAAATTTCATTTTCATTTATTTATGTTCTGATTTTTATTATTTCCCCCCTTCTGCTGACTTTAGGCTTTGTTTCTTCTTATTTTTCTAATTCTGTTAGGCATAGTTTGAGGTTGCTTATTTGGGCTTTTCCTTGTTTGTTAAGGTGGGCCTGTATTGCTTTGAGTTTCCCTCTCAGGACTGCTTTTGCTGCATCCCATATGAGTTGGTACGGTGTATTTTCATTTTCATTTGTCTCCAGCTATGCTTTGATTTCTCCTTTAATTTCATCAATCATCCATTGGTGGTTTAGTAGCATATTGTTGAGTCTCCACAGCTTTGTCACTTTCCCAGTTTTTTCCTTGTAGTTGATTTCTAACTTCATGGCATTATAGTCTGAAAAGATGCTTGTTATGATTTCAATCTTCTTAAATTTATATAAGCATGCCTTGTTTCCCAACATATAGTCTATTCTTGAGACTGTTCCATGCACACTTGAGAAGAATGTGTAATCTGCTGTGTTTGGATGGAGTGCTCTGTATATGTCTATTAAATCAATCTCATTTAGATTTTGTTTGGGTCCATTATTTCCTTATTTATTTTCTGTCTGGGTTATCTGTCCATTGATGAGAGTGGGGTGTTAAGATCCCCTGCTACTATTGTGTTGTTGTTAATATCTCCTTTTAGGTTTGTCAATAGTTGCTTTATGTACCTTGGTGTTCCTGTATTGGGTGCATATATATTTAAAAGTGATACGTCTTCTTGGTGGAGTGTCCCTTTTATCATTATATATTGCCCCTCTTTGTCTCTCATTACCTGTTTTATCTTGAAGTCAACTTCGTCTGATATGAGTATGGCAACACCTGCTTTCTTTTGTTTGCCATTAGCTTGGAGTATTGTCTTCCATCCTTTCACTCTGAGCCTGTGTTTGTCTTTAGAGCTGAGATGTGTTTCCTGGAGGCAGCATATTATTGGGTCTTGTTTTTTAATACATCCCACCACTCTGTGTCTTTTGATTGGAGAGTTCAGTCCATTTACATTTAGGGTACTTATTGATATATGGGGGCTTATTGTTATTTTATCGCTCTTTTTCTGGTTCTTTTGCATTTCTTTTGTTTCTTGTCCCATGTGTTTCAGACTACCAATTTAGTTTGGTAGTTCTGTAAGGGAGTTCCCTTAGTTTTCTCTTTCTTTATCATGTGTGATTCTGTTCTGGTTATTTGATCAGTGGTTACCATGAGGTTCGTATAAAAAATATCTTGTATGTGATAGTCCATTTTTTGATGGACTCTTATTCTCTTAGACTAAGTTGATTCGATCCCTTTCCTCTTCCCTTTCTAAGTTATTGCTGTCATATCTTATTCCTTCCTGTGTTGTGAGTTTGTGTTTAACATGATGAGGTTTTATTCATGCTTGGTGCTTACCTTCCCTTGATCTTTTTCTTGTGTGTGTGAGGAAGATAGGCCCTGAGCTAGCATCTGCCAATCTTCTTTTTTTTTCTTTTTTTGTTGAGGAAGACTGGCCCTGGGTTAACATCCATGCCCATCTTCCTCCACTTTACGTGGGACGCCTGCCACAGGCCACATGACCTGACAAGCGGTGCGTGGGTGTGCGCCTGGGATCCAAACTGGCAAGCCCCGAGTCACTGCACTGGAGCACGTGCATTTAACCACTTGCGCCACTGGGCCAGCCCCTGATCTTTGGTTTTATATTGAAGTGTTTGCTAATCTATTTTGATAGGGCCGGCCCTGTGGCTTAGCGGTTGAGTGCTCGCGCTCCGATGCTGGCGGCCTGGGTTTGGATCCTGGGCGCACACCGACGCACCGCTTCTCCGGCCATGCTGAGGCCGCGTCCCACATACAGCAACTAGAAGGATGTGCAACTATGACATACAACTATCTACTGGGGCTTTGGGGGAACAATAAATAAATAAAATTATAATCTATTTTGATAGAGGACTGCATTTTTTCTGGTTTTGTTGACCTATTTTCCTCCTTGTTCAAAACTTTGAATCCCCTTTCTCTTTTTTTCCTCAGGTATGCGGGCCTTCTTGAACACTTCTTGTAGTGGGGGTCTTGTGGCAATGAACTCCCTTAGCTTTTGTTTATCTGGGATAGTTATTATTTCTCCATCATATCTGAAGGATATTTTTGATGGATAGAGTATTCTTGGCTGAAAGTTTTTGTCCCTCACAATTTTGAATATATCGTTCCACTCTCTCCTAGCTTGTAAAGTTTCTGTCAAGAAATCAGCTGAGATCCTGATAGGAAATCCTTTGTATGTTATTTATTTATTTATTTTTGTCAGGCTGCCCTTAATATTTTTTCTTTGTCATTGACTTTTGCCACCTTTACTACTATATGCCTTGGAGAGGGTATTTTTGTGTTGATATATTTAGGAGATCTATTGATTTCATTCACTGGTATTTACAGCTCCTTCCCCAGGTTTGGGAAGTTCTCAGATATTATTTCTTTGAACAAGTTCTCTGCTCCTTTTTCCCTCTCTTCTCCCTTGGAATATCTATAATCCTTATGTTGGATTTCCTAGAGTTGGATATTTCTCAGAGAGTTTCTTCATTTCTTTTTAGTCTTAGTGCTCTTTCCTCCTCCATCTGGAACATTTCTGCATTGCTGTCCTCAATATTACTAATTCTTTCCTCTATATTGTCGGCTCTGATGCTTAAGGTTTCCAGATGTGTCTTTATCTCCTCTATTGTATTTTCATCTCTAAGATTTCTGATTGGATTTTTTTTTACGGTTTCAATCTCCTTTGTGAAGAAACTCCTGATTTCATTGAATTGTCTGTCTGTGTTTTCTTGTATTTCATTAAGCTTTTTTATGATGGCTATTTTGAATTCTCTGCCATTAAGATTATACATTTCTGGGGCCGGCCCCGTGGCTTGGCAGTTAAGTGCATGCGCTCTGCTGCTGGCGGCCTGGGTTCGGATCCCAGGCGTGCACCAATGCACCGCTTCTCTGGCCATGCTGAGGCTGGGTCCCACATACAGTAACTAGAAGGATGTGCAGCTATAACATACAACTAGCTACTGGGGCTTTGGGGGAAAAATAAATAAATAAAATTATAAAAACAAAGATGATACATTTCTGTGCTTTCTGGGTTGACTTCTGGGTGCTTGTCATTTTTCCTTTTGGTCTGGAGATTTAATATATTTTTGCATGGTGCCTGTCAGTGTTGGCTTACTTTTCCTCATAGTGAAAATATATGGTCGCAGTTTCCTTTTGCTGCTGCTGGTTGGGAATCAAGGGGCGTATATTCTGGCCTGCCTCAATCTGCAGGCACTCTTGTCACCCCTGGCTGATCTGAGGCTGAGTGGAGGTTGCTGGGGGGGTAAGTGTGGGAACAGCTGGAGCTGGAGTGTGGGAACAGCTGAGACTGGAGTGCAGGTAGGCTGAAGCAGCTGGGGCTTGGGTGCATGTGGGTTGAAGCAGCTGCAGCTGAAGTGCCGCTCGGCCAAAGAAGCAGGGGCTGGAGTGCCACTGGGCCGAAGAAGCTGGACCTGGAGTGCACTGAGCTGAAGAAGGAGGAGCTGGGGTGCCACTGGGCCAAAGAAGCTGGAACTGGAGTGCTGTGGGCCGAAGTTGCTTGTGCCAAGTTAGCTGGAGCCTAAGCACAGGCCAAGCCAAAGCCACTGGAGCCAGGGAATGGGGGGCAGTCCAGCCAAAGGAGCTGGGGCCGTGACATGGGGAAGCCAGGAAAGCTGGGGCCGTGGCTTGGTCCAGCCAGAGCAGCTGGGGCTGTGGCCTGGTGGGGCCTGAGCTGCCACTGCCTCTGGTGCGGGGACACAGGTTCGCCTTGCTGGTGGTTGGGCCCGGGCACCTGGGGACCACTGCCTGTGGGGGTGGGGCATGGTCATGCTGCCCCTGTTGGTGGGGCCTGGGCTCCTGGGGGCTGCTGATTCTGGGGATGGGGTTGAGCTGAAGCACCACTGTGCTGAAGCGCCAGTCGGGTGGGCCGGGTGGGGGAGGGGTGCTTACTTTCTCCTCCCCTATCTCAGAGGTTTCTCACCTTGCTGTCACTCTCTGCTCTCCTGAGGGGCTAGCTGGTTGAAACTACCCTCGCAACAGTTCAGCTCCCTCCGTAGGGGGATCCCTTCAGGCCGTAAGGGGTCTTGGAGAGCTCCAGGTTTTCACGCGGTGACCCGCCCCTCCCCCTCCTCTGAGAGCTGCGTGGTCTCAGTCTCTGGGACGCAGTCCTTGGGGAAGGAAAGGAGCTCCTCTAACCCCCTTCCAATTCCTCTGGGGATTCCAGCACCTCCATCCTCGGGTGTATGGCTGCCTGAGTGCCTCAGATGTCGCCTGTGTTGTGTGAATAACTTCTGTTGGAATATGAATGCCATTTTTGTTGTGTCTTAGAGGGGGAGTGTTCAATGGGGGAAGCTCACTCCACTATGATGCTGACATCACTCAGTTGTCTTTTCATTTTGATCCTCATTTCCTTTGCCTTGCAGAAGCCCTTTAGTCTGATGAAGTCCCACTTGTTTATTTTTTCTTTTGTTTCCCTTGTCTCAGTAGACATGGAATTTGAAAAGATCCCTCCAAAACTGATCTCAAAGAGTGTTCTGCCTATATTTTCTTCTAGGAGTTTTATAGTTTCAGGTCTTACTTTTAAGTGTTTGATCCATTTTGAGTTAATTTTTGTGTATGGAAAAAGATAATGGTCTACTTTCATTCTTTTGCATGTGGCTGTCCAATTTTCCCAGCACCATTTGTTGCAGAGACTTTCCTTTCTCCATTCTATGTTCTTAGCTCCTTTGTTGAAGATTAGCTGTCCATATATGTGTGGTTTTATTTCTGGACATTCAATTCTGTTCCACTGATCTGTACGTCTGTTTTTGTACCAGTACCATGTTGTTTTGATTATTATACCTTTGCTGTATATTTTGAAGTGAGGGACTGTGATGCCTCCTGTTTTGTTCTTTTTTCTCAGGATTGCTTTAGCTATTTGGGGTCTTTTGTTGCCCCAATGAATTTTAGTATTCCTTGTTCTATTTCTGTGAAGAATGTCATTGGAATTCTGATTGGAATTACATTGAATCTGTAGATGGCTTTAGCTAGTATGGACATTTTAACCATGTTTATTCTTTCAATCCATGTGTATGGGCTGTCTTTCCATTTCTTTATGTCATCATCGATTTCTATCAACAATGTCTTATAGTTTTCATTGTATAGGTCTTTCACCTCCTTGGTTAATTTTATTCCTAGATATTTTATTCTTTTTGTTGCGATTGTAAATGAGATTGTATTCTTGAGTTCTCTTTCTGACAGTTCGTTATTAGAGTATAGATAATGCAACTGATTTTTGTAAGCTGATTTTGTACCCTGCAACTTTGGTGTCGTTGTTGATTATTTCTAATAGTTTTCTGATGGCTTCTTTAGGGTTTTCTATATGTAAAATCATGTCATCTGCAAACAGCGAGAGTTTCACTTCTTCATTGCTTATTTGGATTCCTTTTATTCCTTTTTCTTGCCTAATTGCTCTGGCCAGAACCTCCAGTACTGTGTTGAATAAGAGTGGTGATAGTGGGCACCCTTGTCTTGTTCCTGTTCTCAGAAGGATGGGTTTCAGTTTTTCCCCATTGAGTATGATGTTGGCTGTGGGTTTGTCATATATGGCCTTTATTATGTTGAGATACTTTCCTTCTATACCCATTTCGTTGAGACTTTTTATCATAAAGGGATGTTGGATCTTGTCAAAAGCCTTCTCTGCATCTATTGAGATGATCATATAGTTTTTATTCCTCATTTTGTTAACGTGGTGTATCACGTTGATTGATTTGCAGATGTTGAACCATCCCTGTGTCCCTGGGATAAATCCCATTTGATCATGGTGTATGATCTTTTTAATGTATTGCTGGATTCTGTTTGCCAATGTTTTGTTGAGGATTTTTGCATCTGTGTTCCTCAATGATATTGGCCTGTAATTTTCCTTCTTTGTATTGTCCTTGCCTGGCTTTGGTATCAGAGTGATGTTGGCCTCATAGAATGAGTTAGGAAGTATTCCATCTTCCTCTATTTTTTGGAATAGTTTGAGAAGGATAGGTTTTAAATCTTCTTTGAATGTTTGGTAAAATTCTACAGAGAAGCCATCTGGTCCTGGACTTTTATTTTTTGGGAGGTTTTTGATTACTGTTTCAATCTCTTCACATGTGATTGGTCTGTTCAGATCCTCTATTGCTTCTTGATTCAGTTTTGGAAGGTTGTATGAGTCTAAGAATTTATCCATTTGTTCTAGATGTCCAATTTGTTGGCATATGGTTTTTCATAGTATTCTTATAATCCTTTGTATTTTTGTGGTGTCCATTGTAATTTCTCCTCTTTCATTTCTAATTTTATTTATTTGAGCCTTGTCTCCTTTTTCCTTAGTAAGTCTGGCTAAAGGTTTGACAATTTTGTTTATCTTCTCAAAGAACCAGCTCTTTGTTTCATTGATATTTTCTACTGTTTTTTAATGGTGACAAAGGGGCCATACTAATGTAAGGTGCTAATCACAGGGAAAATTGGGCATGAAGTACATGGGAACTCTGTATTATCATCACAATTTTCTGTAAATCTAAAACTATTCTAACATTAAAATTTTATTTAACAATTTTTTAAAAATAAAGACAGGGCTCCCTGATATCAATAAGCCTCGTGAAAATGCATTCATTAATAATCAGAGGAAGCACCCCCCACATGCTTGTACATGCACACACACACACACACACACACACACACAACTCAGGCATAGGGAGGGAGCCCAGGATCTGACTCTGACATCACAATGAACAGAATCCAAAAAGCAATTACACTGCCAAGTATTATGCTAAAACAATTATTGAAATTGCTAGTCGAAAACAGTTAATGGAATAATTAAGACAGATTGACCTAAAAGCTGATTTAAAATTAACCTGACACGTGCATGCTATCTAAATAAAGACTCTCTCCTATGAGCTAGCTTCTCATTAAAATCAAATTCCACTGGGAGAAATTACACACTTGCACCGTGATTGGGAAGAACAGGCCGCGTTCACTCAACCACTGATGGAACTGGAGGGTCATCAGACGAGGTAAATGGAAATGAGTGTCCTGTCCTTCCAGGTGCGCTGCTATCTGTCTCAGTAACAAGCCACCTCCCTCCCATTTTTCCCTTTGGAAATGATGGAAACTCATTAAAATTGCGTCAGCTCAGGACCCCAAACCACTGGGTGCCTGAGTGGGCACATCTGAAGCTTCCAAAGGGAAAGATCGGAAGGGAGGGGCCGTGGGCTGGGCTCCCGTGGATGCACTGAGGGCAGGGAAGGGAGCTGAGCAGATCTGAAAATGAGGTCCCTCAAGCACTCGAGGAAACTCGATGGCTTCCACCCCTCGTTTCTCTAAAGGTGAGAAAACCCACGCTTGTTGGAGACCAAACTCCAGGCGGGTGGCAGAGGCAGGAGCTCTTTTCAGCGTAATGCTTTTCCCCGCCCAGCACCTTCTCCTTTCCACTGCCGTATCCAGATGGAAAGAACTCATGGTGAGGTTTGTGGGTCTACAGGCCTGGATCACACCTTGCTCCTGAGTTTAGCCCAGGGGTGTCCCAGTCTGAGTGAGCAGTTTTCGCTTGTCCCCATATCCCTAGCTGGCTGCCTGCCACTGGCCAACCTAGGATCCTGTGGTGTGTGCGCCTATGCGGGGGGACGCACCTGAGAAGGCCCGCCCTGCTGGAGGAGGGTCATGGCCACCCCTCCCTCCGAGGGCCCTGGCTCCTTGCAAGAAGGTCTCAGCTGATGTCTGGAACACAGGGATGCAGGCTCCTTGTTCCTTGTAAACCCTTGGAGTTACCTTGATAACATTTTTTTAAATGGATCCCCTGCTCAGCATTTTTATGAGATAAAGAATTTCCCCTATTAAAATTATTCAAGTTTAATAATAACATATTATTGGGACAAGCAGGAAAACACAGGATACTCCAAAACGATCCATTACTTGGAGGATTTTAAAATTCTAATGAGAGAAACCACTCTCTCTCATTGTTCATCCTCTTGGCCATCAGCAGGATTAGTCTGGGAGGAGGACAAGGCAGGAATTGGCTGCATTCCTTATTTATCCCTCTGATTTCTCCAGAGTTTTTCTTTTCTTCAAAGAGACATCTCTGGGCTCTGCAGGGCTTGTCAGTCGTGATGTCAGGCGACTCTGAGACTGTGCAGAGCAAGAGGATGAGAACAGGGGAGGGAGAGGAGGAAGAGATGGGACCATCACTTCCCATCACAGGCTGAGGCTGAGTTAATCTCCACCTAGGTCAGGATCCCAGGAATCGGATGTCATCAGCCTTGTCACACCGTGGGAGTTGGGAACAGGGAACAGCCAAGGTGCCACGGCCACTTTCAGAGAAATAAACAAAGTGGGAGGGCACCACTGGGAGCCAGTTTGAAAATGGTCACTAATGTGAAATAATAAGACACACTTTTCAGAAAAGTGAAGACAATTCTTTTGGTTCTCAGACTTGCAAACACTATGTGTTCTTCAGGAGCAGACTGAAGCCGTTGACCTCTAGGGTGATTGTGAAAGGAATCTGGGCTCCATCACTGTTTCTGAATAAGTCAGAACAGTCCAGCACTCACTCCTTGACAATGCGGAAGATGACCAGCGTCCAGGTGCTGTGGAGTCGAGACCTCTATCACTCAGAGCATCCTGCCAGGCAGAGGGGGCTAGCCTGGTGGCCACTAGACCTTTATCAGATGTGGGATTTGCAAATATTTTCTGCCATTTTGGATTGTGGATTATCTTTTTTTCCTTCTTAATATTCTCCTTTTATGCACAAAAGTTTTTCATTTTGAAGAAGTCCAATTTGTCTAATTTTTCTTTTGTTGCTTTTGCTTTTGGTGTTATATCTAAGAAATCATTGTCAAATTCAAGTCACAAAGATTTACTCCTATGTTTTCTTCTATGAGTTTTATAATTTTGGCTCTTTTATGTAGGCCTTGGATCCATTTTGAACTCATTTTGTGGATGGTGTGAGGTAAGGGTCCAGCTTCACCCTTTTGCATGTGGGTGTCCAGTTGTTCCAGCACCTGTACTAACTGTGGGTTTTTCGGATTTTTCCTCATGTATGATTCTATCTGCATAAAGAGTCATAAAGAGGCAACTCTATTGCATTTCCAATTGTTGTGATTATTATTTTTATTTTATTTCAAACTGTCTGTGCCTTTATATTTAAAGTGCAATTTTTGTAAATAGTATACATTTGGGTCTTATTTTTATATCCATCCCAAGAATCTCGGCCTTTAACTGAACTCTTCGGTCCACTAATGTGTAAAACGATGAGCAAACAAGATGGTGGGATAGGAGTTTCCAGCACAGGTTGTTCAGCAACAGCCTTGAACAAAAAGAACAAAGTTGGAGGCATCACACTTCCTGACTTCAAAATATACTACAAAGCTATGGGGGCCGGCCCGGTAGCATAGTGGTTAAGTTCACCTGCTCCACTTCAAAGGCCCAGGGTACACAGGTTCAGATCCTGGGCGCAGACCTACACACTGCTCATCAAGCCATGCTGTGGTGGTGCCCGACATACCAAAAATAGAGGAACATGGGAACAGATGTTAGCTTAGGGCTAATCTTCCTCACCAATATATATATATATATTATATATATATATAATATATATATATAGTATATATATATATATTATATATATATATATACTACAAAGCCATAGTAATCAAAACAGCATGGCCCTGGCATTAAAACAGACACACAGACCAATGAAACAGAAGAGAGAGCCCAGAAATAACTCCATGCATTTATGGTAAATTGATCTTTGACAAAGTTGTCAAGAATAAGCAATGGGGAAAGGATAGTCTCTTCAACAAATAGTGTTGGGAAAACTGGTTTTCCACACATGGAAGAACTGAACCCTTACCTCACTCCGTATGTAAAAATTAACTCAAAATGGAGTAAAGACTTAAATTTAAGACCTGAGACCATAAAACTATTAGAAGAAAATATAGGAGAAAAACTTGAGATTGGTCTGGGCAATGCTTTTTTTGGACATGACCCCAAAAGCAGTGGCAAAAAAAAGTAAAAGTAGATAATGGGATGCATTCAAACTAAAAAGCTTCTGCACAGCAAAGGAAATCATCAACAGAGTGAAGAGACAACCTACAGAATGGGAGAAAATATTTGCAAACTGTAATCTGATGAGGGGTTAATATCCAAAATATATAAAGAACTCATACAACTCAATAGCAAGAAACAAGTAACTCAGCTGAAAAATGAGCAAAGGATATGAATAAACATTTCTCAAAAGAAGACATATGAATGGCCAACAGATACATGAAAAGGTGCTCAACATCACTAGTCATCAGGGAAATGCAAATCAAAACCACAATCAGATATCACCTCACACCTGTTAGAATGGCCATGATCAAAAAAACACAAAAAATAACATGTCTTGCTGAGGATGTGGAGAAAAGGGAACACTTGTGCACCATTGGTGGAAATGTAAATTGGTGTGGCCACTGTGGAAACCAGTATGCAGGTTCCTCAAAAAATTAGCAATAGTATCAATAGAACACCTTGGTATGATTGATAGAATCAATCATTGTACATAAAACAGATCTACACATATATGATAAATAAAAGAACATAAGGGAAAAAATTAACAGTAGAACTACCACGTGATCCAACAATCCCACTCCTGGGATATATCCAAAGGAAATGCAATCAGTATTTCAAAGAGATATCTGCACCCCCATGTTCACTGAAGCATTAATCACAGTAGCAGAGATATGGAAACAACCCAAGTGTCCGTTGACAGATGAATGGATAAGGAAGATGTGGTACATATACACAACAGAATATTATTCAATCATGAGAAAGAAGGAAATCCTGCCATTTGTGACAACACGGACGATCCTGGAGGACATTATGCTAAACGAAACAAGCCAGACAGAGAAAGACAAATATGGTATAATCTCACTTATACGTGAAATCTAAAAAAACAAAAAAACACATGGAACTCATAGAAGCAGAGATTAGAACGGTTACCAGGGGCTGGGGTTGGGGAAGGAGATGGTGGTCAGGGGTACAAAGATGCAGTGACATGGGTTGAGTAAGTCCAGAGATCTCACTTACAGCACGATGACCACAGTTAATACTACTGTGCTGAATACTTGAGATCCGCTAAAAGAGTAGCTGGGTGCTCTCATCACAAAAAAATGGTAACTGTGTGAGGAGATGAGGTGTCAATTAGCTTGACTGCAGTAATTATTTCACTAAGTACATGTACATAAAATCAGCATTGGATACTTTAAAATATATAATTTTTATTAAAAGTATGTAAAATTAAAAATAAATAGCTATTGACATAGTTTTGGGTCTGTAATTTTATTTCTTTTTTCTATTCGTTTCCTCCAGTTTTTTCCGCTTTATTTGTCTTTTTAAAACTTTCCTATTAGTTTTTTCAAAAGAAGTAATGGAGGCATGATTCACATGCCATAAAAGTCAAGTTTTTTTATTTTACAGTACTATTTGTTATGAACACATACATTCATAAACCACCACAGAAATCGAGACAGAAAACAGCTCTGCTGCTCCCAAAATTCCCCGTCTGCCCCTTGTGGCAGCCCCTCCTCCCCACTAGCCAACACTGATCTGCTCCCTATCAGTAGTTCTGCTTCTTCCTGAATCTCACAGGGGTGGGATCACACACTGTGTAACAACTTCTTGAGATTTACCTTCTTTACTTAGCAGATTGTATTTGACATTCATCCATTTCGTCTCACATATAAAATGCTTATTCCTTTTCATTACTGAATAATATTCCATTGGATGGATGTGCCACTTATTTACTAGCTGAAGACCGTTTATATCTACAGTTTGTCTGTTTGGGTTGTTTCGAGTTTTTGGAAATTGTGAATAAGTCTGCTATAAACATCAACATACAGATTTTTGTGTGAACGTAACTTTTTGATTCTCTTTGACATATATCCAAGAATAAGATTACTGGATCAGAAAGATTACATGGTCAACATTTCTTTAACTTTACAAGCAACTCTCAAAAGGTTTTCCAATATGGCTGAAACATTCTGCTTTCCCAGCAGGAGTGTACGAGCATTCTGGTTGCTCTGCATCCTTGCCAGTACTTGATATTGTTGCTAATTTTTTAAGCCATTCTGAAAGGTGCACACATGTATCTCATTGTGGTTTTAACTTGAATTTCTCTGATGACTGATGATGTTGAGCATATTTTCCTGTACTTTCATTCCATTTGTGTATCATTTTTGCTGAAGTGCCTCTTCAAATCTTTTGTCAATTTTTTACGAGGTTGTTTGTTTTGTTATTCAAATTTAAGGGTTCTTCATATACACCGAATAAAAAGCCTTCACAGATATGTGTTGCAGAAATGGTTTCTCCCAGTTTTTGACTTGTTTTCCTTCTCTCAACAGTGTCTTTTGAAGAGAAGGAGTTCTTAGTTTTGATAAAGTTTAACTAAACACAATTGGTTATGGGTGTGCTTTTGGTTTCACACCTGAGAAATCTTTGCCTAATCCAAGGTCATGAATATTTTCTCCTAGAAGATTTATAGTTTTAGATTTTACACTTACTGCTATGATTCACTTTGAGTTAATTTTTGTATGTGGTGTGAGACATGGGTCCAAGGATTTTGGGGTTTTGTTTTGCTTTGAGTTATATATTATGGTGGATATTTTTGCATATGAATATTCAATTTTTCCAGTGCCACTTTTTGAAAATACCATTCTTTCTCCATTAAGTTATTTTTGCAACTTTGTCAAATATCAATTGCTCATACACGTGTGATTCTGTTTCTGGATTCTCTCTTCTGTTCCACTGATCTGTGTGTTTATTCATTCACCAGCACACTATTGATTATCGTAATGTTATAATATGCCTGGAAAGCAGGTAGTTTAAGGCCTCCAACTTTGTTCTTCTTTTCAAAATTGTTTTGGATATTCTAATTACTTTGCCTACTCAAAAAAATTGTAGAATCAACTTCATAGTTTCTATAAAAAATATGCTGGAATTGTAATTGGTATAGATCAACTTAAGGAGAATTAATATTTAAAATACCGAGTCTTCCAATCCACGAACACAGCATATTTCTGCTGGGGTTTGAATGCTTATGTCCTCCCAAAATTCCCATGTTGAAATCCTAACCCCCAAGGTTGAGAGTGTTTGAAGATGGGGCCTCTGGGAGGTGCTTGTGTCATGTGGGTCGAGCCCTCATGAACAAGATTAGTGCCTTTAAAACAAAAGAGGCTCCAGAGAGAGCCCTTGTCCCCTCCACCGTGTGAGGACACAGCAAGGAGTCACCGGCTATGAACCAGGAAGTGGGCTGTCACCAGAATGTGACCATGCTGGCGCCTTGATCTTGGACTCTCAGCCTCCAGAACTGTGGGAAATAAATGTCTGTTGTTTATAAGCTATCCAGACTGTGGGTTTTGTTATAGCAGCCCGAATAGACTAAGACCATTTCCCTGCTTATTGAAGTTTTCTTTTACTTCTTCCATCAGTGTTTTGTAGTTTTCAGCATAGAGATTCTACAGGCATATTATAGGACTTATTCCTAAATATGTTATGATTTTTGTTGCTATTGTAAGTTGCACTTTAAAAATGTCAATTTCTGGGGGCTGGCCTGGTGGCACAGTTGTTAAGTTCGCATACTTCACTTCCACGGCCCTTGGTCCTCCAGTTCGGATCCTGGGCATAGATCTACACACTGCTCATCGAGCCATGCTGTGGGAGCATCCCATACAAAGTAGAAGAATATTGGCACAGATGTGAGCTCAGGGACCATCTTCCTCAAGCAAAAGAAAAAACATGTCAATTTCCAATCATTTATTGCCACCGTATAGAAATACAAATGATTTTCGTATGCTGACTTTGTATCCTATGACCTTGTTACACTCATTTATGAATTCCAGTAGCCTTTTTTTTTTGTTATATTCTTAAGGATTTTTTACGCAGACAGTCATGTCATCTGTGAAAAAAGACAGTTTTACTTCTTCCTTTCCAATCTGTATGCCTTTTATTTGATTTTCTTGCTATTTCACACCAACTAAGAATCCAGTGTGGTGTTGACTGGAGACAATGAGAGTGGATGTCTCTGCCTTGATCCTGACTTACAGGGGAAGCCTTTAGTCTTACTGTCTGTGATAACTGCAGGTTCTCATGGATGCCTTGTATCAAGATAAAGTTCCCTCTACTTCTACTTTCCTGGACTTTTATAAATGGATGTAGAATTTCTTCAAATGCATTTTCTGCATGTCACATGATTTTCCTCTTTAATCTGGTGGTGTGGTGGATTACATTGTTTTATTTTTTGTCCTATTGTCTATTTTTTTTTCCAGTCATTTCTCCAGGGTTCACAATCTCCATCTCTAACTTTTCCTGTTCCACTTACAATGAACATTTTAGTACTTCAGGTAAAATATGGAAATATTGCAGCCATATTGGGCCACCCTGCCCATCCTTTATGCTGTAGTAACTGTATGTACTGCATCTACATATCTTATGAACCTCAGAAGAAAATATTATCATTTTTTAAAGACTTTATTTTTTTAGAGCAGTTTTTGTTTCACAAAAAAATTGAGTGTTTGGCACATATATGCCCTGCTCCCATATGCACAGCCCCCCCACTATCAACATTGCCCATCGGATGGTGTATTTGTTACAGATGACGAACCTGCACTGACATGTCATCATCACCCAAAATCACAGTTTACACCAGGTTCACTCTCGCTGTTGTGCATTCTGTGGGTTTGGACAGATGTCTAATGACATGTATCCACCATTATTGTGTCATACAGAATAGTTTCACTGCCCTAAAATCCCTCTATGCTCACCTATTCATCCTTCTACCCTCCCCATAATATTACAGTTTTTACTGTAAGTTGTGTGTATTATACAAAAGTTAGAAGGAAAAAGCAGAAAAAATGAGTAGCCTTTGACATTTACTTAGATATTTACCATTTCTGAAGCTACTTATTCCATTCTGAGGATCTGAGATTCCTTTTCTGGTATAATTTCCCTTCTCCTAAAGAATTTCCTTTAGCATCTTCTATTGTAGAGATTTGCTAGTAATAATTTCTCTTAGTTTTTCTAAATCTGAAAATGTTGTCTCTCAACAGTGATTTTCAAAAGATATCTTTGCTGGATATACGATTCTGGATTGACAGGTCTTTTTTTTCTCTCTCTCAACACTTTAAATCTCTTTTCTCATTCTCTTCTGGTCCCCATAGTTTCTGATGAGAAGTCAGCTATTAATCAAATCATTACTCCACTCTGTGTGAAGTGTCATTTTTCTCTGTTGCTTCCAACGTTTGCTTTTCGGCCTTGGTATCCAGCTGCTTGATCTGATGTGTCTTTATGTGGGACTGTCTTCATTCTGCTTGGTGTTAGTTGAGCATCATATTTGCAAATGTCTATCTTCCATCACTTGGATAATTCCAGCCACTATTTCTTCAAGTATTTTTGTCTGCACATTCTCTCTCTCCATTCCTTCTTTGAAGCCGACCATATGTATATTAAAGTTTGATCTTACCTAAGAGTGACTGGGGCTCTGTTATTTTTCCACCCTTTTTTCATTCTATTTTCCATGTTAATTTCTATTGCTCTACTTAAATTCCATGTAAAGAATTTGTTATTTCTAATATTGTATTTTCCAATTCCAAAATTTTCTTTTTTAAATTTTTCTGCTGAGTTTTCCTACTCTTTCATTTGCTGCAAGCATATTTGTTTACCTTCACGGAGGATAGTTATGACAATCACTTTAAAATCTTTGTTTAATACTTATGCTTTCAGCCAAGATGAAATAACAAGGAACACATTTACCCTTCTTCCCACAACAACTGAAAATCTTGGGGAACATATATCAAACAGTAGTTTTCACACATTGGGTCTCAGGCAGCAGAGTTCAGTGATCCCTGAGAGATCTGGAACCGACAAGGTGGGCCCTGTGGTGGCCCTGCTGCCTGGAGAGAGAATTCCAGGCTCCAGCACAAGGAAGGAGAACCCAGGTGGACCCCTGAACTCTCCCTGAGTTGAAGAGATGGCACTGGGTGTCCTGGGAGGCTGAGGTGACTAGAGCACATAGAGAAGACCACCCAAGAAGAGAGAACTGCAGCAAGAGAGAACGTCACAGATTCTCAGTGGGCCCACTGCATCTTCCACTGAGTACTGACCAGTGCACTCATGTGAGGAAACTACCCAACACTACAGAATCAAACACCAAAAAATTAGAGGAAATAATTCTTGGAGCTCACACAGACAGAAATGGTTTGGGTTCAACTAGTCCACACATGGCTTAGGAAAGCCCCATAACTCACAGGAGATTGTGTCCAGTATTCAGAGTGGCCTCAGTGGTGGAACACAGTCAGCCTTGGACTAAAGTTTACTCAGATCCCACCTAACAAAGCTTAGAATCAGCCTGAATGTTTCAAATTGTTTCAAAGTAACACAACTCTGTCCCAGGAAACAGCTCAAGAATATTTTTAGGAGTACAAACTATCCAGGTTCCAACAAGGAAAAATACACAATGTCTACCAGCCAACCAAAAATTACCTGGTACGCAGGAAAACACATCATGTAATGAGGAGACAAATCAGTCAACTGATACTGACCACAAATAGCACAGATGACGTAATTCATAGACAAAGATGAGATGTTATTACTGTCATCATATTCCACATGTTCAAGAAGTTAGAGACAAGATTGACAATGTGGGGGGTTGGGAGTGGGTGAAATAGGTGAGGGGATAAGAGGTACAAACTTCCAGTCATAAAATGAATAAGTCATGGGGATGGAATTACATCATGGGGAACATAGACAATAATATTGTCATAACTTTGTATGGTGACAGATGGAACTAGATTTATCACGGTGATCACTTTATAATGTATATAAATGTCAAATCACTATGTTGTGCCCCTGAAACTATCATAATATTGTATGTCAATACTTCAGTAAAAAAAAGAAAAGGCTGATGATGTTAAGTAGAAATATGGAAGATATGAAAAAGACCCAAAAACTTTTAGAGATGAAATGTCTGTAACTAAACATCTGTAATGAAAAACTTACTAGATGAGATTAAGAGCAAATTAGTCAAAAGATTAATGAAATTGAAGACATATAATAGAAACCATTCAAAATAAAATACAGAGAGAAAATAGACCAAAGAAAATGAGCAGAAAGTTAACTGTAGGACAAATTCAAATGACCTAAAATATGTGTAATCAGAAAGAGAAAGAGAAGAAAACAGAAAAAACAATTTGAGGAAATAATGACTGAAAATTTTCCATATTTTATTAAAAAAAAACTATAAACCCACTTATCCAAGACACTTAATGAACCCCAAGTCTAAGAAGTATGAAGACGGCACATCATAATTAAATTGCTTAAATAGGGTGATAACAAGATAATCATGAAATCAGACAGGAGATAAAAAGACCTGCTGAGTGCAGAGAAACAAAGGTTAGGATGAAGGCAGATCTCTTACTGGAACTGAGGCCAGAGCAGAGTAGAGCAAGGTCTTCAGAGAATTGAGAGAAAAAGCTGCTAATTTATGATTCTATGCCTGGCAGCAAAGGGTACAAATAAGATAAAATATCAACTTTCTCAGACACACAAGAGCTGAGATAATTCATGGTCACCAGCAGATCAGCGCTGAGAGATGCTGAAGGAAAATGACACAATATGGAAACCTTATGTGAAGAAAGGGATAGAGAGCACTTTCTGTGGGGTATGTAACACGTCGAATAAAACGTGTGAAAACGTGGACACGGAGGCTGCAGTGGGGGTGGGAGAGCACTGTTGTGACGTTGTTCAGACGTCATGAAGTGGTCTGATATTATTTGAAGATAAACTGTGATAAGTTAAAGATGTGTACTGTAAACACTAAGGCATGCACACACACGCACACATAGAGCAAAGACTTATCCAGAATAAGCCAAAAAAGATGATTAAATGGAATCATAAAAAATACTTAAATTATCCAAAAAAAAAGCAGTCTAAGAGGAAAAAGGAAACAAAAAACAGATTGGTCAAATAAGAAACAAATCGCAGGATAGATTCAAATCTAACTATTATCAGCAGTAACATTAGATGACAGTGGTCTAAAAACCCCATTTAAAAGGCATAATTTGTCAGATTGAATAAGAAAGCAAACTCAACTATATGCTGCCTACCCCAAACCCACTTTAAATATAAAAACACAAATAAATTAAAAATAAAGAGATTGAAAAAACATGCCATGCTAACACTAGTTGAAAGAAAGCTGGAGAAGCTATACTAATACTAGATAAAGCAGATTTCAGGCGCAGTGAATATGACCAGGAATAAAGGAGGTCATTGTGAAATCCAAAAGGATCCATTATCAAGAAGACATAATATAGACTGTTTATGCACCTAATAACTGAGCTTCATGGCACATGAAGAAAAATCCTTATCTGCCAGTTCCAACACCTGGGTCATCTTGGGATCTACCTCAGTTGGTCCTCTTTTCTCTTAATAATGTGTCCCATTTACTTGATTTTTGGATGTTGGGTGATTTTGCACTGTGTCCTGGACATTATGAATGTGGTGTGGTGGAAATTTTGGATTCTGTTATTTTCCACCAATAACTGTGTCTCTTGGTTCAGCAGGTAGTGATCTCAGCTGGTCTTCAACTGCAAACTGGCTCCTAGCTGCAGCTCCAGCCTCAGTTCAGATCTTCTGTTGTTAGCGGGTGGCTTGTGCATGTGTGGTTCAGTCCGTCAGAAAGGTGGGGGCAGAGTCTGAAGTTTCCCCTGCACATTTCTTCCCCTCCTGCAATCCCCCTCCCTCTTCAGTGACTATGTCCGGAACTAGGTGCCTGGAGAAACTCAAAGGTGGGTTTGGAAGCAATTAACTGTTTTTCCAAGCTGTTTCTTTTCCTTTTGTAGGTTAAGGAGATGTAACCACCAGCCATCCTGAAACTGACCAAATGAGGCACTCAAGGGAGATGTAACCACCAGCCATCCTGAAACTGAACAAGCCACACCACAAAAGCTATGCCCATGACCTTTGCTTTATTTTTAATGCAAAGATCTCTCCAGGAGGAGCTTAGGCCTCATTATGTGGAAGCATGTTCTCGAACTGAGCTTGTGGAAGTGAATACCCACCTCTCCCTTTTGAATATTATTCCCCAACTGAAATAAAATTTCCTGCTTCCCTTCGTTCTGGGACGCCATGACTTTGGAAATGATTCCTCATGGCCTCCTATTTGCTGCAAATACAGTTTACTTTGTGAGACAACTTCCACTGGTATAGTCTTGTTTAACTCACCAGGAGGTGAGCCCACTTGGTTTGGTAACAAGCCCACTTGGTTCGGTAACAACCACAGCCCCCCAGTTTCATTTTTCTCGTTCTTGGGCTGTGAAGACTGTGGTTTTCCCATAGCCACTGCCTCCCATGCCCTGCTCTGACTGCACATGGCCCCAGACTGGAAGCCACAGAAATTCACTTCAAACTACTCCCCAGGAATCTGTCTGCTGCTGTTCATTCCCCAATGCCATCAAGCGGCTCCTGGTTGCATTATGTACAGATTTTCTAGTTGTTCTCTGCGGGGGAGGCAGTGTGGCATGATCTTACAAAATCATTTCAGGACGCAGAACCAGCAATTACCTGTCCACTTTTAGAACTGCCTTGTGCACGAACCTCACATCCTTTGAGTCCCAGTTGGAAAAAGCGTACGTTTCATCTGTTTCAAAGGTCGAGATAGCTTCACTGCAGGGGACTTGAGGAACAGATTCCCATCTTCCAGAGGACATGAGTGCAGCATAGTGAACGGAACCCCTGAATAGCCACGGGTGCACTAGACGGGGGTTGGGGCCGGCTACCACAGGAGGGAAGAGGAGAGGACAGCTGGAGCCTATTCTGTTTTCAGAGTCCCCATCTCAGCACAGCTGTCTGCTCCTGCCCAGAAGCCACCTCCCCTCCTTCTTTCTATGTCCTTAGAGAAAAATAAAGCCAACCTCCTTCCCCCCCCATCCCCACCAACCCGCCAGTCATTCAGTGTCACCCTGACACCATGCCCACTGGTCAGAGTGGGCCCAGGATCCAAGGACAAACCACTGAGCAGTCTGGTTTCTGCCTCACAGCTCAGCAGAGATAGTCATGCTAACAGACGCCAGGTGAGAGGGAGATGGGTGAGGGTCAAGCCAGAGGAGGTTACACCTGAGGGAAGTTGGGGGGCCCCCTTGTGCCACGGAAAGAGGGTGGTCCTCACTCTGCAGGCAGCAGGAGCTGGGGCACCGAGGAGTGTTGTGCCAGGAGCGTTGTGATCCGACTGCATTTCACTCAACATTAACAAGTTCCCATCCAGCCTCAGCCCCTGACACGCCCAGTGCGTCTCCAGAAAGGGGTAGACGCAAGCCAGAAGGATCCCGGCAGCAGTATTTCCCCACCGAGTGCTGGGGGAAGGGCTGTGGTCCTGGGTTTGGAGCTGAGAGGAGGTGGAGAGATCCAGCATGGGAGGGCGGGGGTAAGCAGGGATTTGACGGGGAGCCCAGCCAGGGACATTACCAGGACAGGAAAGCGGGTGCAGGTCATGGTCCTGGGGGGCTCGGTGTTCAGGTGATGGTCTAAGGGCTGGAGGTCTCACCTGCACACTCAGTTCCTGTGGATGGGGCGGCAGGGCCCCAGAACCCGGACACACTGTTGTTAAGACAGTAAATCTTGTAACAGCAGCCACCGTGCATCGAGCGCATGCTCCTGCCGTGCTTCACCTGCACCACCTCCCCTTCTGACCACCTCCCGGAAGTGGGGATTCCTCTCCGTTTTTGATGCGGGGCAGCCATCAGGGTCCAGCTTGAGATGAACACATGAGGCCCACGGGAAGCCTAGATGCAGAGCCACCTCCGCCATCCCCGGCCTTAGAGGGTCAGCTTCCCCGTCTCCAACAAAGGGTTGACAGTACTGTGACCCTGTAGACCCCATGGGGTTGTCTGATGGTCCTGGTGAGCTGACAGGGTGACACGGTGGGAGGAGATGAGGGGGATGCTGCTGGCTCTGCTAGCCACGCCACAGCCGGGACTCAGGGCCAGGACACGAGCTTCGTGGGGGTGCTTGCCCTCCATACAGATGCAATGCCGTGACTGGAGCCGCTCAAGAACTTGGTCCAGCCATGTGGTTCCTGAGTGGGGAGCAGCCAGACTGGCCAGACTCGGGAGCTCCTGGAACATGCGTGCGGAGCCTATGCTCCAACTGTCTGCATCCTGGTCCCCTCGAGAGCAGCTATGGGAACCAAGTGCTCTCTCCTTCTTGAAGGTTGACTGCACTTGTCTGAAGCTGGCGGACACAGTCAAGACGGTGGGAAACGCTGGGTGTCGTGAGGGGGACTGGGCCCACCCTCAGAATGAGCACGTGTGTGTGTTGTGTGCCACTGCTGGCTTAGGCATGCTTATAAGTGACATACATGTGCGCACATGCACACACACACACACGCACGCACACTCACAGCTCACTTTCACTGAAAGTGTTTCCCAGGGAACACCAGCCCAGCCACGGCGTGTGTCCAGGTCTCTGTCACCGAGGACATGCAGCTAGAGGGCGTGAGCTGAGACAAGGAGAGAGAAGAGGACAGAACCAGGAGAGGAGAAACTGCCTGTTCCAGGAGGTGACAAGGAGAAGAGCGCCCCATCTCTGAGGAAGAAGCTGGGGCCCTCTTGGGTACTCTGAGGTCTTGCCCAAGTCACTTTCTACAGAGGATTTGGGGTATCCACAGCATGTCCAGGGCCCCCTCCCTAGCTCTACTGAGAAAATACAGACTACTTTGGACGGCACCCACAAGGACCATGGTGAGACATATGTGCGGGGCAGCGGCCTGGAACAGGGCCTGTTCAGAGGGGCAAGGAGACATCACCAGGCTATTAGGAGGATGGTCTGGGAGGCTCAGAGCAGGATGTCACAGGGGGCCCATGCAACAGGTGCCCTAGGGAGAGGGAGAGAGAGAGAGAGAGAGAGACAGAGACAGAGACAGAGAAGAGAGACAGAGAGGGAGAGAAGGAGAGAGAGAGAGAGATCCCTGACCTCTGAGTCTCTGCCTCCACCGCTGGCTGGTGCCAACTCACACGCCATCCCACTTCTGCCCATCACCCCCATGCCTGCCCCGGGGCCAGCCCCACCACAGAGCGGCCGGTTCCTGGTCACCTCTGTGCCGTCCCTTCCCGACCTGACCCCAGTGCAGGGGAGAAGGTTCAGACAAGTCTTTCCATGTCCCTCTGCATGACAATAGACTTCCTCCCCTCTCCCATTCCACAGGCCCATCCGGAACATCCACCTTAGTCATTAGCTCAGGAGAGGATGCAAGATGAGAATCTCTGCTATTGTGTGGGGAGACTCAGTTTCCCGGGTTTCCCCCACGGACACATGTTCTTCAGCTGGGTCTGATTTTCTCCAGACAGCCTGTCTTGTTAAGGATTTGGCCAGCCCTAAGCACCTGAAGGGAAAGGGCGGAGGGGGGTTCTCTCTCTGCCCCCGACAGCCCCGAGCTGGGTTGGTCCCTCAGACCTGGCCAGGGGCAGCCCATCCCCTGGCGCCCTTCCCCGAGGCATCCAAGGGCAGGCTCGGCGCCAGCCCCACCCCGCTCGCCACTGCCCGACCATCGTCCTCCCTAGGGGGGCCTGGGCAGGACAGGGACCCGGGTGTGGGAGGCCTCCAGATCTCAGGCCTGGCACACCGTTTACCAGGCTGCTTCCTCCTCTGACGGGGGCCCAGCACACACCCCAGGAGACTTGGCAGCCGCCCCCAGGGCTCTATCCTCTGGAACTCGTCCCCTTGGAAGGGGCCTGGCCCAGGTGCCAGGTTCGGCTGGTCGGCCAGCCTCCTTTGGAGAAAGCAGGCAAGCCGAGCCAGGCTTGCAGTGGCCCTGGCGTGACACCTGCGACCTCAGGCAGAGGGCCTCCCGCGTGCCCTCCATGGCGGATTTCTCCCCGGAGCCGTGGCCTGGGCACTAGGAAGGCCGGGCCTCCCCGACTCCCGGGAGGAGGGGCTAGCCCAGTTGCGCCCTGGCCCCCAAACCCTGCGGTGCCGTCTGCCTGTCTCGGCGCTTCTGACTCCACAGAGCCTTTCCTACACCTGGGCTGGCTGCAGTGGCAAAGTGCAGGTGTGGGGTGAGGCCATGGCTTTGTCTTTCCAGGAAAAAATGAGCCCCTGGCCGAAGCAGCTGGCCCAGGCAGAGACTTGAGTTTGCAGCCCAGTACGTCTGTGGCCATCAGGGCCAGAGTAATGCTTCCAAGGCTGGGAAGCGGCCTCCAAGCTGAGTGGGAGTGGGGGAGGGGAGGGAGACAACAGCTGAAGCCGAGTCCAGAAGAGCGGCGATGGGACAGCTGCAGCTGGGTCAGAGCCTGGAGGGAGGGCGGGGCCTTCACTGAGGACCCCCCGAGGCCAGCCCTAGGCCCCCGGATGTCGCGCATGCACCCTTGGCCTGGGCAGTGTGTGGTGGGTTGAAGCCAAGCCCGCAGGGCTCCCGGAGCGGCCAGAGAAAGAAGGGCCCATGGAGAGGTAGGCGAGGTCGGCAGGGTGGGCCACCTGTGACCCCAGGCTCAGGGTCTCACGTGTGCCCTCCATGGCGGATTTCTCCCTGGGGCCTTGGCCTGAGCACTAGGAAGGCCATGCCTTCCCGACTCCCTAGAGGAGGGGCTTGCCCAGTTTGGCCATTGTCACACTGGCCACATTTCTGACCTTCCTTAGTCAAACTCACTTCTTCCTGTGAGTCTCTGCACCAGGGTGCCTTCTCCTTGTCACACTAACTGTTCCCAGACCTAGGCAGGAGTGCTAACACTTGTCGTTCTGGTCACAGCAAAGTTCTGAAATGCCTCAGGGAGGCCTTTCAAAAGCACCTAGCACAGTCTCTACCATCACCGATCTCACATCAGAAGAGCATTACATGATTTCCGCATCCTTCCTCCCATAGAGATAAAATGAGTGCATGAGGAAGAGCTGTCTGCTTTGTCTGAAGCAGGTAATACCTGCTGGTAATACCAGGCACATGACTGTCTCTTCCAGGCCAAATTTTTCCCACCACGAGTCCACTGTTTAAGGAAACTGTCATTCCCTCTCTTTCATGGGTCTGGTTTCCCCCAAGAACACAGTGAACCATCCCCTCTCCCTGTGCTGCATCACCATAATCCCACAGCCAGAAGATATGCACAAGTTTAAATCACCACCATATCCTGAATTCAGGCACTGCTGAGACCTTCCCATCAATTTTGTCATTCAATGGTGACTCCTGAGGACACCTTTCCCCTGAGACCCACTCCCAACCTGTCCTTAGCTTCTTACAGTAACACCGAAATATCCTCAGAGTTCTCCCAACCTGGGCAAGAAACATTCTGAAATGTTCTCTGTATTAATTTTCAGGGACTGGGGATATTGGTAGATGTAATTTGAGTGTGTATGTGCAGTAGTTTCTACGCAGGTATCCTGTTTTTCAGACACATATAAAATAGTGTGGCTACTCAATGCACCAAGAAAATGGATAACTGATCAAATTTTTTCATGATGTGAAGTCTTTAGAGAATAAATGTCACGGTTAAGAGCGCAGACTATGGAGCTAACTCCTCATGTCCAAATTCCAGCTGCATCCCTTACTAGGTATTTGTATTGGCAGAGTTATTTACCTGATTGGTGCCTCAGTTTCTTCATCTCTCAGTTGGCAATAATGATCAGCATACCTACTTTGTAGGTTTATGGAGAGTATTAAAGGAGTTAATGTTTGAAAAATGTTTGGAACACCTAGTGTATTGCCAGTGCTGTACCTATATATTAGAAATAAAATTTAGAAATTCTTCTGACACTGCCTGTGTGCCCCAGAGTGTGAGACTGTTGATGGATGTATGTAGAAAGCACTCCATGACATACGATGAATAAATGAGTGAACAACATTGGCGAATGCATTACCAATGTCACCTATGTCACCCTACAGGCATCCCCAAGCTGAACCACATGCAGACATTCCTGCTCTGTCCTGCATCACATTTCCTGGAGGAATCACTGGGGCTTCTTAGACCCTGTTAACCGTGCCCACTAAAGGTTCTTTTCTGTCAGCAAACCCCAGTCTTTGTCCAATTGCTGCAGCTCACAGGGTCTGCACTCTGATCCTTGTCTTCACTCGAGGGAGAAGTGCCATCCCCAGAGCTGGGCACACGCAGAGGCTGAGCCTTGGAGAAAATGATTCCCTGGCCCTGGGGCAGGTAGAAGAGCGAAGGGACAGAGTGGGATTTGGGGAAAATCCTCCAGGTGTTTTCAGAAGGGATGGAGGCAGGGGATGTGTCAGCAAGGACTGGTCTGGTTGGTGGGCCTTGGTGGTTAAATAGTAGGGGGGCTGGGAAATTTCCTAGGTTCTAGCATAATACAATCAATATAATGGTCATGAAATCAGAATCAGCCTAATTAAGGCCAAGTTAACCCAATGTCAGCTGTTCCCTGACTCTCTAATCCAGTAGTGACTTATAATAAAGGTATTAGTGTTCTATTATCTCCTTTTCATTGATTGGCTAAAGTAATTATTCTTTACATAGCCTGTCTGTTTTTACATAGTAAAGAAAAAGTGAGTTTTAAAACAACTCTCCTTGGAAAAGTCTCCCTAACATATTGAATTAATAACAGAAGCCACGACAGGAAATTCACCACATATCTTGAGCTTTAGTCTCTGGTTTTAGATCTTCCTAACTGGTAAATTACCTTGACTTCTGCCTTCTTTCTTGAGATTAGTGCATTTAGGACTAAGTAGGAGTGCAACCTCATGCCATGTGAGAAGTGGTGACTCTAGGAAGAGGTTTGTTTCTTTCTGTCAGTGTGTGTGTGTGTGTGTGTGTGTGTGTGTGTGTGTGTGTATGACAGTTTTTGCTGCATCTTGCAGTGTGGGCCAGTGTAGACTCCTTTTCTAGGGAAAAAATTTCCCTAACCACTTTCTCCGGACTTTCTTTTCACTGGTGGCTTCCTCGGCACTGTCCAATAGTAACATTAAGCACTCTATATTATAGAATTTAATTTTTTTCTTAGTAGCCACATTTTAAAAAATGAAAGCAAACAGGTGAAACTAATTTTAATAGTATATTTTAACCCACTAGAACCAAGATATTATCAATGTGGGTGCAATCTATACAAAAATTAATAATGAGAAAGTTTACCTTTTTTTCCTGGGTTTCATAAATCCAGTGTGTACTTCCCACTCTCAGCACAATCTCCATTTGGAAGTTGAGTTTTTTCATACATTCTCTGTACTGAGATTTAATGTTCACAGTCGTCAAATAAGAGTCACTAGGAGTGGGGTGGATGATAATTTCACTACTGATTTAAGCTCTAATGGAGCTATGAACACCAACTGGTCAATGGGTTAATCAAATGAATAGTCATATAGTACAGAAGAATGGTACGATTTGGGATTTAGAAAAAGACTGGGGACCGTGTGTCCTGACAGGGAGCACCAGGGCTTTTCTTGTTGAGAGTGACAAGGACAAAAAGAGAATAAAGTCATACTCATAAGTGTCTAACAACATGGGGGAGAAGAAATGACCTGCCGTAGTCCTGAGTTTTGACCTCGAGCTTTCTGTTCTTTACACAAATCTCTTTGATGATGTCCCAGGACACAGGTCAGATTAATCCCCACAGGGAAAGAGGGAGGGTAGAAGTACAAGGCATCTGACATAATTGTCCTGGGAAAGCAGGCTTCATTTATCACTCTGATCCACATTCACAATTTATTTTTATAGGGTAAGAGGAAAAGAAGTATGAGGGTCAAATCATCACAGAGGAAGCGACATGATTGTGGAAACCAATCCAACCCAAAGCCTGGTTTGAGCATCTCCATCCCTTTGAGGATGTCCAGTTACATATTCAAGAGGCCAGTTACTAGAATCACATCCTATCCTGGCAATGAGGTCAGATGCCATCAATGGGAGGAAACGTTGGAGCAGCCCCAACAACTCTGCTGGCAGAAGAGACTGCAAGGTCTCCAGGCCTGCAGAGTGCAGGAGAACTGTTAAGACCTTTGGACCTTGCCAAAGCCCTGCTGAGTCTTGCACCTAGTTGCACAGATGCATCCCTGCCAGGTGTGTTCACAGGTGGTCTGAACTCCAGCCCCATGCCCACCCCTGCCTGGTCTTCAGATTCAGCAGAGACGATCCCAGGAGCTGGTCTGTACATCCCACAGCTCCTTTGCAAACAACTTCTGGTGACTGAGGAGGATATCAGGAAACAGGAAAAAAAAGTGAAGACGGCAAGAGAGAGACTGGCGGTAGCACTGAGGCAGAGAGACTCGCTAGCGAGGCAGGGAGAGTGAGGGGCCAAGAAGGACGTCCCGACAAACACGATGAAGAAAAGACAAGACGGTGCAGATGACATGGAGCTCACACTACATTAATGCCTCTGCAGGGCTCCTGATGTGTTCTTGCTTTGAGCTCTTGAGACTTTAGTATATACCAATAGTTTTCTTTTCTTTGATTCCTTTGCATAACAGAGAAGATACAGACAGTGATCCTTCTGAGGTGAGAGATTGGGTTTCAGGTGAGGAGAGAAAGGAGAGCTTTTCTTCTCATTTTGTTCTCTCATTTTCCTTTCCTGAGTGTTACGCATTTGTATTTTAAGATCAACAGAGAGTTATTACAGTCAGGGGATTCTTTAGAGTTTTGCCCTCACAGTCACAGAGAAAACATACCTAGTCCAAATGGATTGTCCTTTTTGTGTAATATTCCAATAGATTCCAACATATTTCACTAAAGAGCTGTTATATCTGTCTTCTCAAAAAAGACACCTACTTCTGGGTCTCTATTTTTCTGGTATTTGTTGCATGTTGAATCACAGTTGCATATAATGAAATACTGGATTGTCCCTTTTTTTAGATTTATATGTGTTGGAAATTTGATTCATGAAAATTGATATGCCATTGTGGTATCATGCTCTCAGGAGAATGACTGTTTTCAGCATCACAAGTCTCACAATAAGCCAGTGTGTTGGGATTTGTCTATTTGTCTGATCGAGTACGTTGCACTCTTCAAATCCTCTTTATCATTACTTACTTTTGTCCCACAGATTTATCAGTTTCTGAGAGCAATGTGTTAAACAATAATAGAGTATCTTAGTACTTATATCTTCCCTAAAAAATGAGTTATTTTTTAGCTAAATCTTCTCTCCTCTATTCTTCCATGTGGTAATCATCTGGAATTTTGGTTCGAATGTGTTTTTAATGTCTTGTTTTAAAACTAATACTAAATTAGACAGACTGTTTTTTCCTTTCCTCGTGACTCCTGTTATGTTTTCCTGGGTTCACATTTCTTCTTCCTGATGTACATTCTTTAGCGGTTCTTTCACTGCAGGCCTGTGGGAGGTCAACTTTGAGTCTGTTTGTAGGTCAGATAACGTCTTTCTTTCTTTGACACATAGTTTGAATAGGTATTTAATTTAGCTTTGGAGTAATTTTTTTCCTTCTTTGTCAAGTTATTTAATATATCTGAGCCTCCATATCTTTAGATTAAAATGGGAATAAAACCCTAAAAATGGTGACTGTAACTGAGATAATACACGCAGAGCATGCCAGTCATGTTGCTTAGCAGAAATTAAATAATCAATAATGATTATTATTAATCATTATAATGATATTATTATAATAATGTAATATATAATAATATATTAATGTATAATAATAATTATACGTTAATTTATAATTATAATGTACAGTGTATAATGTATGCAATGTATAATAATAATATATTAATATTATTAATCATTATAATCCTCAGAGTGTGCATTCTCAGAAAATCACTGCCTAAGATTGAGAATATGAAGCTCACACACAAAAAGTCTGAGAGAGTGGCATGACCATGACTTTAATTCTCAGCCCTTGCGTATCTTCAGCTGTGGTCATCTGCACAGTGTGTGCAGATAATGTAATCTGTTCCCACAGACCCACAGCAGAACAGCGCAGCCTGCCTCATGCTTGGGATGCTCTGGGCTGCTTTTTGGGGAGCCTCTGCTGTGAGGCTAGTTGGACTCTGTACAGAGAAAGATGAAAAAAGACTCTTTCTTTTCCCTCAGATTTCTCCCCCCGAGTTTTATTCAGTTTTACATCCAGAGCAGATACTCTCTTCCCAGAGCCTTGGTGTTACTCTGGGATTCAGGCTTCCCAGACACCTCGTCATTTCAGCTCCCAAGGCCCAAGGTGACTGCAGAGTCATGTCTCACCCACTCCTCCCATCTTGGCCTGTTTCCCGTCATGGAGGACCCATGAGTGGGGAGAGGAGCCATTGAGGGAGATTGATCTGGAAGTCCTGGTGAATCTGAGCTTCAGAGAATGAAGCAGAAAAGGGGAACTTAAGACTGCCAGGCCTTCAGTGGGGGAGGAATATGGAGGAACCGAGAGGGGTGTGATGGCTGCACAGAGTCAAGGGGAGGGATGTTCCAAAGTTTCCTAAGAGAAGGGAAACCTTGCACTGATGTGGAGATTCGATTTTACATGATGGCAATGTCTGTGCTGGTTTCACCAATTCTGGTGTCCCTGAGGGATGAACTGGTGTGACACCACAGGACAGAAGTTGCAGTCACTTTCAGGACTTAAAGAAGGTGAAATCTTTCAGCTTAGTCCCCTGTGAGCCAGTCAGGGGCCAAGTCTAGAAAGGCTTGGAGCCTGAGTCCATCCAATGTGGTTTCGTTCTGTTTCAGCCAAGCTCCTCTGGACCCAAGCTGGGAAAAGGGGACCTCAGATCTAGTCAGATCTAGTCATCGCAGCTTCCATAGGTCGCCATGAGGCAGGTAATAGCCCAGGCGCCGTCACTGGACCTCATAGTCGCCCTCCTTCCTCCGCTGGCAGACAGTGACTTGTGAGGTGAGGAGAGCACATCAGAATGTTCCAGTCAGTTGCCCAGTATGGGAGACTCCAGGGGAAGGAGATGTCAAAGTCACAGAGACCCGATGCCTCCTGTGTCTCCCTCTTCCTTTTGTCCACTTAATTTTCACCCTCAGTCCTTCTTTTCCTTCCCTTTTCCCTCTCTTGGCTCTCTCTTCCTCTCTTTCCCCTACATGTTCTAACTTAATTGAGGTATTAACGACATACAATTAACTGCATACATTTAAAGTGAACAATTTGATACATTTTGATTATAACTTATTCAACCAACACCACAATCAAGAAAAGGAATGCCCATCCTCCCCAAATTTCCTCATGCTCATTTTAATTCCTCCTTTCCTGCCATTTGCAAACACATTCTCATTCCCAGGCAACCAGTGATCCGGTATATGTCCCTACAGATTTTCCTGTATTTTCCAAGAATTTTTATAAATGAGATCATATACTATGTACTCATTTTTTACTGGCTTCTTTCACTCAGCATAATTATTCTGAGATTTATGCTTGTCACTGCATGTACTATGAATTCATTCCTATCCCCATCCCTTCCCTGGCAGCACTGTGCACACACCCGAGCACTTCCCAGGTTGGCATGAGAGCCAATAGTACTGCTGCATCCCCAAAAGTAGGAAGGCGCCTTGGTGCAACTCTGGGAGGGGTTGGCAGCAGCCCTGGACCTGCAAATGAATGCTTTCCTGGATGGTTGGAAAGCCCACCGTGCCACTGGAGTCCCAATGATTGGCCAATGCTCAGAACCCTTGAAGAAGACCCACCCACCAAGCACAGAGGCTGGCATGAGCATAAGAAAAGGCAGCATCAGATATCTGTGCACATGCAAGTGCTTTCACAGATGGCACAAATACCCGTAGTAGTGCTATGGTCACACAACTGGGTACGTGCCTCCGTGTGGCGGCAACTCTGAGCCCAGTGTGAATGCTTTCTCAGCGGGTGGGAACACCCACAGTACCCATGCAACTTCCAGCATATGGGGTGGGATCAGAAACACAGCTCATGCTTCCCCCACAGTGCTAGCAGGTGGAATCTGTGACCTGATACTAGCACAAATATGCAGGCAAAAGATTAGTTCATCAAACACCATAAGAAACTACAGTAAAAATTCAGAGCAGAAGGAAATGACAAGTCTCCAGAAACCAACCTTGAAGTCACAGAAATTTACAATCTAAATGACAGAGAATTCAAAATAACTGTCATAAAGAAACTCACCAAGTTACAAGAATGTTCAGACAGTTCGATGAACTCAAAATAAAATTAATGAGGAAAAGGAATACTTCAGCAAAGAGAATGAAACTATTAAAAAAAAAGCAGAAATTCTGGATATGAAGAACATAATTAATGAGATAAAAAAGAATCTAGAATCCTTAAAAAATAGATCTGATGTTATGGATGAAAGAATTAGTGATTTAGAGGATAGAAATATAGAAATGCTTCCAGTGGACGAAGAGAGAGGACTCAGATTTTTAAAAAATGAAGGAATTCTTGGAGAAATATATGACTCAATTATAAAAGCAGCCTAAGAATTATACGTATTCCAGAGGGAGAAAAGAGGGAGAAAGGAGCAGAGAGCTTGTTCAAAGAATAATAGCTGAGAACTTCCCAAATCTGGGGAAGAACCGGACTTACAAATACATGAAGACAACAGAATGCCTAATTACATCAATGCTAAAAGACTTTCTCCAAGGCATATAATAGTAAAATTGGCAAAAGCCAATGGCAAAGAAAAAATATTAAGGGAAGCGAGACAGAAGAAAATAACCTAAAAATGAACCCCTATCAGGCTTTCAGCATATTTCTTGGTAGAAACTTTACAGGCAAGGAAAGAATGGAATGATATATTAAAAATACTGAAAGACAAAAACTTTCAGCCAAGAATACTCTATCCAGTGAAACGATCCTTATGATACAATGGAGAAATAAAAGTTTTCCCAGATAAACAAAGGCTGAGGGAGTTCATCGCCACTAGATCTCCCATACAAGCAATGATCAAGAACGCCCTCATACCTGAAACAAAAAGAAGGTAAATGTCTACAAAGCTTTGAGCAAAGAGATAAATAGACAGACAAAATCAGAAAGCTACAGCTCTGCTTCACAACAGGGTAGCAAATACTTAATTATAACTTAAAAGAAGAAGGGAAGGAAAGCATCAAAAGTAACTATAAACACTTCAGCTTAGTCACAAATGCACAACACAAAAATAAATAACTTGTGACAACAATAACTCAGAAGGAGAAGAGGAAAGGAACGGAACCTGCTTAGACTAATGGAGATAAGAGTCTCTCAGAAGATGGACTATGTCATCTGTGAGATCTTCATACAAACCTCACAGTAACCAGCAAACAAAAAGTCAGAGCAGAGCCATAGATCATAAAAAAAGATAAAACCTCCACAGAAAACCCCCAAAATGAAATGGTAGTCAGAAAGACAAAGGAAGAGAAACAATGGAAATATAGATTAGGTGGGATTAAGCCCTCATGTATCAATAATCACTCTAAATGTAAATCGATTGAATTCTCCAATCAACAGACACAGAGTGGTGGGGTGGATTAGAAAACAAGACCCAAAAATACGCTGCCTCCAGGAAACACATCTGAGCACAAAAAACAAACAGGCTCAGAATGAATGGATGGGAGACAATACTGCAAGCAAATGGCAAATAAAAGAAAGTAGGTGTTTCCATACTTATATCAGACAAAGCAGACTTCAAGATAAAAAAAGACTATGAGAGACAAAGAGGGGCAGTATATAATGATAAAGGGGACTTTCCACCAAGAGGACATAACACTTATAAAGATATATGCACCTAACACAGCAGCACAAAAGAATATAAAGCAACTATCAATAGACCTAAAGGGAGAAATTAACAGCAACACAATAATAGCAGGGGACCTGAACAACCCACTTACATCTACGGATAGATCATGCAGAGAAAGGCAACAAGTAAATAGTGGAATTAAATGAAACATATGATCAGATGAACTTAATTGATATATAGAGAGCATACCCTCCCAAAACAGCAGAATACACATTCTTCTTAAGTGCACATGGAACCTTCTCAAAGATATACCATATGCTGTGAAACAAGGCAAGCCTGAATAAATTTAAGATTGAAATCATATCAAGCTTCTTTTCTGACCACAATGCTATGGCACTAGAAATCAACTACAAGAAAAAAGATGGGGAAGTCACAAATATGTGGAGACTAAAGAACACACGACTGAAGAACCATTGGATCAATGAACAAATCAAAGGAGAAATCAAAAAATACCTGAAGACAAAGGAAAATGAAAAGACAACCAAACAACTCTTATGGGATGCAGCAAAAGCAGTTCTAAGACGGAAATTCATAGCAATGCAAGCGCACCTCAACAAACAAGAAAAATACCAAATAAGTAACCTTAAACTACACCTAATAGAACCAGAAAATGAAGAACAAATGAAGCCCAAAGTCAGCAGAATGAAGGAAATAATAAAAATTAGAGCAGAAATAAATGAATTAGAGACTAAAAAAACAGTAGAAAGGATCAATGAAACAAAGAGCTGGTTCTTTGAGAAGACTGAAACAAAATTGACAGACCCTTAGCCAGACTCACTAAGAAAAAAAGAGAGAAGCCTCAAAGACCTAAAATTAGAAATTAACGGGGAGAAATTACAACAGATACCACAGAAATCAAAAGGACAATAAGAGATGGGCCGGCCCCATGGCTTGGTGGTTAAGTGCGCGCGCTCCGATGCTGGCGGCCCGGGTTTGGATCCCGGGCACGCACCGAGGCACCACTTCTCCATCCATCCTGAGGCTGAGTCCCGCATACAGCAACTAGAAGGATGTGCAGCTATGACATACGACTATCTACTGGGGCTTTGGGGGAAAAAATAAATAAATAAAATCTTTAAAAAAAAAAATTGTTTGGGCCGGCCCCGTGGCTTAGCGGTTAAGTGCGTGCGCTCCGCTGCTGGCGGCCAGGGTTCGGATCCCGGGCACGCACCGAGGCACCACTTCTCCATCCATCCTGAGGCTGAGTCCCACATACAGCAACTAGATGGATGTGCAGTTATGACATACAACTATCTACTGGGGCTTTGGGGGGAAAAATAAATAAATAAAATCTTTATTAAAAAAAATAATAAAATAAAAAGGACAATAAGAGAATACACTGGACAATTTACATGCCACCAATTTCGATAACCTAAAAGAAATAGATAAATTCTTAGATTCTTACCACCTCCCAAAACTGAATCAAGAAGAAATAGAGAAAATGAACAGACCAATCACAAGTAAAGAGATCAAAATGGTCATCAAAACCCTCCTAAAAAAACAGAAGTCCAGGACCGGATGGCTTCTCTGGAGAATTCTACCAAATATTCAAACAAGATTTAATACCTATGCTTCTCAAACTATTCCAAACAGTTGAAGAAGATGGAACACTTCCTAATTCATTCTATGAGGTCAACATCACTCTGACAGCAAAAGCAGGCAAGGACAGCACAAAGAAGGAATATTACAGGCCAATATCACTGATGAACACAGATGCAAAAATCCTCAACTAAATATCAGCAAATCGAACACAGCAATATATTAAAAGGATCATATACCATGATCAAGTGGAATTTATACCAGAGATGCAGGGATGGTTCAACATCCGCAAATCAATCAATGTGATACACCATATTAAGAAAATGAGGAATAAAAATCACATGATCCTCTCCACAGATGCAGAGAAAGGATTTGACAAGATCCAACATCCATTTATGATAAAAACTCTCAATAAAATAGGTATAGAAGGAACGTACTGCAACACCATAAAGACCATATATCACAAACCCACAGCCAACATCATACTTAATGGCGAAAAACTTAAAGCCATTCCTCTGAGAACAGGAAGAAGACAAAGGTGCCCACTCTCGCCACTCGCATTCAACATAGTACTGGAGGTTTTGGCCAGAGCAATTAGGCTGGAAAAAGAAATAAAAGGAATCCCAATTGGAAAAGAAAAAATGAAACTCTTGCTGTTTGCAGATGACATGATTGTAAATATAGAAAACCCTAAAAATCCATCAGAAAACTATTAGAAATAATCAACAACTACAGCAAAGTTGCAGCGTACAAAATCAACTTACAAAAAGCAGTTGCATTTCTATACCCTAACAATGAACTAACAGAAAGAGAACTCAAGAATACAATCCCATTTATAATTGCAACAAAAAGAAAAAAGTGTCTAGGGATAAATTTAACCAAAGAGGTTAAAGACCTATACAATGAAAACTATAAGACATTATTGAAAGAAATCAATGATGACCTGAAGTAATGGGAAGATATTCCATGCACATGGATTGGAAGAATAAACACAGTTAAAATGTCCATATTACCTAAAGTAATCTACAGATTCAAAGCAATCCCAATCAAAATCCCAATGACATTCTTCATAGAAACAGAACACAGAATCCTAAAATATATATGGAATAACAAAAGACCTCAAATAGACAAAGAAATCCTGAGAAGAAAGAACAAAGCTGGAGGCATCACAATCCTAACTTGAAAATATATTACATAGCTATAGTAATCAAAATGGCACAGTACTGGCACAAAAACAGACTCATAGATCAATGGAGCAGAACTGAAAGCCCAGGAAAAAAACCACACATCTGTGGTCAGTTAATCTCTGACAAAGGAGCCAAGATCATACAATGGAGAAAGGAAAGTCTCTTCAATAAATGCTGTTGAGAAAACTGGACAGCCACATGCAAATGAATGAAAGTAGATCATTATCTTCCACCATACACAAAAATTAACTCGAAATGGATAAAAGACTTGAATCTAACACTTGAAACCATAAAACTCCTAGAAGCAAATATACGCAGTACAGTCTTTGACATCGGTCTTAGCAGCATCTTTTCCAATACCATGTCTACTCAGGCAAGGGAAAGAAAAGAAAAAATATACAAATGGGACTACATGAGACTAAAAGCCTTCTGCAAGGCAAAGGAAATGATGAACAAAACGACAAGACAGGGCCGGCCCCGTGGCTTAGTGGTTAAGTGCGCGTGCTCCGCTACTGGCGGCCCAGGTTCGGTTCCCGGATGCGAATAGACGCACCTCCTGTCCGGCCATGCTGAGGCCGCGTCCCACATACATCAACTACAAGGATCTGCAACTATGACATACAACCATCAACCGGGACTTTGGGGGAAAAAAAAAGGAGGAGGATTGGCAATAGATGTTAGCTCAGAGCCGGTCTTCCTCAGAAAAAAAGTGGAGGATTAGCACGGATGTTAGCTCAGGGCTGATCTTCCTCACAAAAAAAAAAAAAAAGGAAAAGACAACCCACAAACTGGGATAAAATATTTGCAAATCATATATCTGACAAGGGGTTAATCTCCAAAATATATAAACAACTCATACTACCCAACAACAAAAAAACAGATAATCCAATCTAAAAATGGGCAGAGGGTATGAACAGACATTTTTCCAAAGAAGATATACAAAAGGTCAACAGACACATGAAAAGATGTATAACATCACTAATTGTTAGGGATATTCAAATCAAAACTACAATGAGAGATCACCTTACACCTGTCAGAATGGCTATAATTCCCAAGACAAAAAATAACAAATGTTGGAGAGGAGAAGGAGAAAAGGGCACCCTCACACACTGCTGGTGGGAATGCAAACTGGTGCAGCCACCAGGGAAAACAGTATGGAGATTTCTCAAAAACTTAAAAATAGAAATAGCATACCTTTCAGCTATCCCACTACTGGGTATTTATCCAAAGAAATTGAAATCAACAATTCAAAGAGATTTATGCACCCCTGTGTTCACTGCGGCATTATTTACAATAGCCAAGACATGGAAGCAACCCAAGTGCCCTGCTACAGATGAATAGATAAAGAAGATGTGGTATATATACAATGGAATACTACTAAGCCAGAAAAAAAAGACAAGATCATCCTGTATGCAACAACCTGGATGGACCTTGAGGGTATGAAGTTAAATGAAATAAGCCAGACAAAGACAAATATGCCTGATTTCACTCATATGTAGAAGATAAACATACACAGGGATAAAGAGAACAGATTAGTGCTTACCAGAGGGGCTGGGGGCTGGGGCTGGGGGTTGTGTGAAAGTGTTAAAGGGGCACATATGCATGGTGATGGATAAAAGTTAGACTACTGGTGGTGAGTAGGATGCAGTCTATACAGAAATTCACAGATAATAATGAACACCCGAAATTACACAATGTTAAAACCCTTTATAATTTCAATAAAATAATTAAAAAAGAAAAAAAATAATTCATTCTTTTTTATGGTTGAATAGTATTCCACTGTGGGGATATACCACACTTTGTGTATCCGTTCACCAGTAGATGGACATTTGGGTTGTTTTCCGTTTTTGTCTACTATAAATTGGTTGTTATCAACATGTGTGTACAAGTCTGTGTATAGACATACGGGTTTATTTCCCTTGGATGGATTCCTAGGGGAGGAATGGCTGGGTAGACGTATATAATTATTAAAGATGCATCCAAGCTATTTTTCACCAGCACTCGATGAGAGTTTCAGTGACTTGACATCTTCAACAACACTTGCTATAGTCAGTTTTTTTAATTATAGCCATTCTCAAGTATGGTGGAATCTCATGATGACTGTCACTTACATTTCCCCAATGACTCATGTAGTGAAGGAGAAGGCAAGCCACACACAGACTGGGAGAAAACATCTGCAAAACATATCCCTAGAAAAGGATGTGTATTTTTAATATATAAAGAGGTCTTACAACTCAATAGTAAGAAGACAAGCAACACGTCATGGCTTACCAGCAGACAGCAGATCAGGCCTGTGATGAGCACCAGGATTCCCACCAAACAGCTGAGGATGAAGGCCCAGACAGGGTGGTCTGGGGAGACATGTGCTGGGGTGAGCCACCTCCTGTCATCGCCCCAAGGCTCCTGCTGACCCCACTGTGCCTCAACCATCCTTGACAAGGGTTGGCCAACTCTCCTCATCATCCAAGACGCTGTGAGCATGGTTCTCTTAGATGAGGCACAGCATCAAGATACTCGCCCCCTACCGTGGGCTGGGGCTTCCTGCAGGTTTACCAGGCTTATCAGTCAAGGTGTCATCTCTATTGGGAGAATATTCTGGAAATGAATGAAATGGAGAAGGCATATGAATGTGTTTCACTCTTTTTAATTAAACTTTTTAGACGCAGAAAAATAAACGGAACAGTCTCATAAACATCCATCATCTAATTTAACCATGTATATTCCATCTAATTAAAACAATATTTCATCAATTTATAAATTATTAACACTTGCCACCCTTGATTCATCCCATGTTTTCAATGAAATATTAAAGTCAAGTAGACATCATGATGTTTCACCCCATTTTAGTTTCCATCTCTAAAAAGTGAGCACACTTTGCTACAAAATCCAAGACCATTATCACAGAACAAAAATGTAATAAATTAAACCAAATTCATACCTCTGGGCACAGAGGACTGAATTTGGGCTGGACTTTCTTATGACGGCCGGGGGGAGAATGGGTCATCACAGTTGGCAAGCTTATGGGATCTCTCTAAATTTGTAAATTCCCACTCAAAAGTGTTCTTCCGTGCCTAGAAACACATTCATCCCCTTCTCCTTTATCTATTTGCTTAATATTAATTTTCTAGGATTAAGCTACAATGTAATATCCTGCAGGAAGTCTTCTCTGATTTCCACCTGCAAGTATGAGTTTGTTCACATCAAATAATTGATAAATTTCAATTCTCTATTCTTGTTATTGCCAGCTACAACATAAACTCCAGGAGGGTAGGACACACAGCACCCAGTGGGCATGGGGGGAGGGGTGCAGGTCCCCCTACTTGTACCTCTATCCAGACAACCTCTTAGAGGTGTGCTGTCTGATATGCAGCAGCAACAAGTCTCTTTTTAAATTAACATTAATTTTAGTTACATAAAATACAAATTCTAGTACCTCAGTAACATTAAATATCAGTAACAATAAAGACCAGTCACAATACCATCCTTTGAGGACTCAACAGCCACATGCAGCTATGCACTGGACAGCACAGATAGAACATTCCACCACTACAGAAAGTTCCAGCGCATTGGTGCACATCTAGAGTGGGACTTGGCAAACTATATCCTGTGGATCAGGAACCACATGACCACCAAACCAGTAAGTCTGCTTCACACACAGCTGGAGTCCCTCACTGACCATCTGGCCCAGTGGCTCTCAGTGCAGAGATAAGGAAACAAAAGTCCAGAGAGGGGAGGTGATTAGTTTGAGGTCACAGAGCTGTCTAGGAGAAGGTGAGGGCCTCCTATACTACACTGGTGTCCTTTTCTCTCTCTCAATGGTGGGTAAAGACTGGGGGACTATGCCACCTCCTGCCAGCCTGAGAAAGTTCAATGATCTCTCAGCCCCAGGCATCCAGAGTCCCCAGAAAGGCCTCACTTCCTTTTACAATGACCAGGGAGCCTTACCATCCCCAAGGACACTCTTCCTGTCCAGAGTCAAGTTCTGCAGCTGGGTACCATTCTGGGTCAGCCGCAGGAATTCCTCATAGATGGCAACTCTGTCCAGTCTCTGTACCAAGGCGGCAAGGTACACAGGGAGTCCACTCCAGTGTGGTTACTGTGGGGGACAGACCTGGAAGGGCACAAAGGATGAACAAGGGTGCCTGGAATTCTACCCTGATTCTAGATTCCCTGCTTCTGGGTCCTGTCCAAGAGGACTTTTTGCAATAATGTAAACACTTGTCTGCACTACCAAATACACTCATTATTAGCCCCATGTTGTTATCGAGCACTTAAAATGTGGCTAGTGTGTGTGAGTGAGGAACTGAATTTCTCATGTAATTTCATTTCAAGTAATTAATTTATAAATAAATAACTACAGGGAGAATATTTTTGAAACTTTGGAGTAAGGACTTCTGCAAATGCATAAAAACAATGAGAACACTGGTAAAAATGGTCGAAATCATCTTTTCAGAAGTCTAGAAATTAATCAAAGGCTTGTAAGAATCTGAGGGTTTAGTGAAGACACACGGTGGAATCTTGATAAAGGGAGCAAACTTTGTGGCACTACAACTTTCACTATTCCCATCCTGCTCTCACAATATCCTCCATAACTTTGAAAGCCATCAGTCTCAGAACCATGGTAGCTGAGACAACCAGCAGCCCAGCAGCCATAATGGGTTTGGAGCTCTGAAAAGACCCATCCCCATCGAACTCTCACTAGCTGACCTGCCTGGCAGCTCCCCGAAAAAGCCCCATGTTCAGGGTTTGACGTTACTTGACTCAGAGCTTGCCCAGGGTGGAAAGTCTGTCCCCAGGACACTTGATAAAAATATTCAGGGCTAATTGTTTTCTATTGTAGTTGCCTGAGGGAGTGATACCAGCTGAGACAGGCAAGAGGTGAGACAAAAACTTAGAAGAAAAATTGGGGGAATGAGATGTCCACAGGGGGCTTTGAAAAGCTCCAGTGTATTTGCGGGCATCTAGAAGGCCACAAGTGCTCAGGGCTGTGGCACGCCCAGGAAAGACTTGAGAACATCTTAATCTCTCACTTCTAGTTGAAGGGTTAGCTTAATATCTGAAAACTTGGTTATGTATTACACAATATTAATAGAATACGGGCCAATACCATGCAATCTCCATCACATATACAGAAAAGAATTTCACAAAATACAACGCCCTTCATGTCTAAAAAAGAAAACACTCAACAAATTAGGAATAGAAAAAAACTTTCTCAACCTATAAACAGCATCGATGAAAAACCCACGGCTAACACCATATTCAATGGTGAAAGACTGAAAATTTCCCCCTAAGGCCAGGGACAAGACAATGATTCTTCCCATATCTCGTATGTTAATCACAGGTACTAGAGGTTCTAATGAGGGCAATTAGGCAAGAAAAAGGAATAAAGAAACCCAGATTGGAAGGGAAGAGGTAAAACTATTTGTTTTGCAGATGAGAAGATATTGTATATAGAAAAACCTAAAAAATACACTCCTCCCCACACATAATATGTCAATCGTATCCTAATAGGTGTATAAAAAATTTAAATTGCCCCATGTGTTTAGTGGCTAGACTATTGGAGAACACAGTTAGACTGCTGATATTTGTTGAAAGTCTCCAGAAGAGGAGGAGGAGGAGGATGCTGGAGGTTGGTGACACTAAACGTTAATGCTTTCCTCATCCCCCCAAAACCTATGGAAGGAGATGTTAGGATTAGCTGACAGGGATGTGGGGCAGAATGGTCACGATGTAAGTGACTTCCAGATCAATGATGTGTCACGGGAGCTCAGAGTCATCAGCCACCAGCTCAGCCAATGCTTCCAATCTCCTCAACCTACATCAAGTCGGTGACCAGGCAGGAATGAAATATGTCTCAAAGCTGGCTGCCTCTGTAGAGCTTGGTGACCTAGAACAAACATGAGGGAGAGTGGGTGAGGTGGAGGTCTCCCGGGGACGCAGGGGGCCACTGGAGCCAGTGAAAGATCATAGACCTTGGGGCAAGGGAGACCTGACTTCTAATCCTGGCTCTGCCCCTAACTCACTGTGTGACCTTTGGCACAATACTCCCCTTTCTGAGCTTCAGTTTACCCATGCGAGAAATGGGGAAGGCAGCTAGGACATCACATCTGGACACTGAGAGAACCCAGACATGCAGGGAAAGTGAAGGGTTGAAACAATCACACAACAGATATAAGTCAGACAGAGGAATGACGGTGCCCTCAGGGCAAGGAGAGATGGGAGAGGGAGACCCCACCTGGTCCTGGGTGTCCCTCAGCAGGGCAGTGTACTCCGAGGATGTGGGCTCCGAGTTGTTGAGGTTCCAGCTGATGATGTAGAAATGTAGCTGGTGCTCTTTCTTGATGGATAAACTCCAGGCTGCAGAGCCTGGAGCCACCGAGAGGAAGAGCAGACAGGTGGAGATTCTCAGCTCCCTGCACAGAGGCATGGTGGCCCACGGGGTCAGGGTGGTGGGTGCAGACAGCGTCCACACTGGTGGCTGGCCCATCCTTCTCAGGCCTGGGGAGAGAGGGATGTGGGGACTCTAGAGAGAGGTCCTGAAAGCTCTGGGGGTGGGGGCCAGACCAGGAAGGAAGAAATGGGAGGACAGTGGGGAGACAGAGAGGGGTGGTCACAAAAGTGGTCATTAGGGGCAAATGCTCAGGGGAGGGTCTCACCTGAGGGAGACCAGTCTGCAACTCGAGTAGAAGGGACCCAGGCTGCTCTTCTTAAACAAGGATCCAGCTGGGGAGGAAGGAGGAGGAGGAGGAGCAGGAGGGACAGGGGTTGGGGGAGGGGCTGGGTGGGAATTAACCCACCAGGAGCTGCTGGGACCAGGGTCTCACCAGGATCTGCAGGAGCCTCTCAGTGGAGTTGAACGTGGCTGAGCCGTTGCTCATGTGTGATGAATACCGAAGGGTGGAGATGGTGACATTGACTGTGAGGGTCTTCAGGTTGTGCCCCAAAGCTGCAAGACGAGAGGGAGAGCGATGGCCATCTCTGAAAGCTGGCCTGAGACCACACCAGAGTCCTGTACTCATTATAATCTGTCGTCTTCTGTCCCAGTGGCACCACCACCCACCCGTGTGGTCACCCAAGTCAGAACCAGCATATCTGCTCAGCTCCTCCTCCCTCCCAGTAACACCCATTCACCTTGCACACTGGTCCTCACATACACTCCCTCTCTCCATCCCTGTCCTAGCTCAGGTCTTAACTTCCTTCACCCGGACCAACACCCCAGCAGACTCACTCGATGCTCTGTCTAAATGATGTTCTACGTGGACTACTAGAAGAATCTTTCTGAAATGAATACCTCACTAGGGCCACCACTGCTCTAGTACCACCCATGGCTCCCTATGGCCTTCAGTGTTTAGTTCAACCTTCTTGACCTGGCACTCAAGGCTCTACTCAATCTGGCTCCTGCTGACCTTTCAGTCTCATTTTATTCATCTTCTGCAGGTTAAACATTATGCTTCTTGCAACCCACATTCGTTTCAATTCTCCCCATAGGGCATGTTGTTTCTGGCCGGAGCCTTTGCTCATGGAATCCTCTCTGCCAGGAAAACCCTTCATCCTCTATTTGCCAGGTACCCTCCTACTCATTCTTAAAGTCTTCATTCTGGTGTAACTTTCTCTAGCAAGCTCTTCCCCTCAAAATTATGCCAGGTGCCTCTCCCCAAAATATCCCACATTGTATTATAATGGTGTGTTAATTTCACAAGACTAGGGGCTCTCTGAGGGCTGGCCTCAGACTGAATCGTTGGTATAATCTTTGTGATCAGCATGATTGCTCTAAAACCAGAATTTCACACCCTGGCTTCCCAGCTCCTGGATCACAACTGGCTCGTGGGGGAGTGGGGCCAGAGAGCTTCTCTTGGGAAGGAAAAGGGGCCCCCAGATACCTGTGGTGGCTTCTGGTGGCACAGGCGATGATCAAGTATGCAGGGACGTGGTGGCCGGCTCGGGAGCTGTGGAGAGGGCTGTCAGCAGGGAGGGACAGAGTGGGAGGAGCCTCCAGGCTCACACGGGCTCCAGCACTGGCTGTCTCAGGACCACCATTCACAGATGAAGCATAAATGAGAGTGAGGGGACGGGTGACTGTGTGAGCAGAGGGACGAGCAAGCCTGTTGGTGAGAGGAGCCCAAGAGAGAGAGATAGGTGAACAAGAGAGACTGAACTTGGAGGAGAGACAGATAGACAGGCAGAAAAATGGGCAGATGGATAGGATACCTGGAAAAGGAGGACCAAGGGGGGGGCTTTAGGAGAATTAAAGTGAAAACCACGTGGGGTCAGAATGTGGTGGAGAACATGTTTGTGTCTAAGGCTTTCTCACACTGGGCTGGGACTCTCCACCAGAACCTGGGCGGGAGAGAAGGGATGATTTAGGGCCCTTCCAGGTGCTTCCCTCACCAAGGACAGCAGGTGAAGGAGAACAAGTGCTCCCCAACCCCAAATGCAGACGGGACACAGGAGATCAGGGCCAGGAATACTCATTGGTGGTAGTCGGGGCCACGGCTCCATAGGTGTAACCTGTGGAGAGAAGGCGAGAGGAGCTGAGCAAGAGTTGGGGTGAACATAAAGAATTAAGGGAGAGGAAGGATGTAGGGACCTTTGTGGGAAAAGCAGAGGGGAAAGCAGCGGGGACGAGTGGAGGGGTGTTCAGGGGGAAGGCAACGAGATGGAAGGTGGCTGGACCCAGTGATCACACAGTGATGAGAAGACTGAACCCAGACCAGGAGGATAGAGAGATGGATCATAGCTCACTTTAGAGCAACGGAGGGAACACAGAACTCCGACTGGGAGAGAGAGTGTGGCTGTAGCACAGCCCCTCACCACCGACGTAGAGGCTGTCCCCGTCCAGGGTGAAGGCGCCCAGGTGGGTGACACACTGGGTCTCATGGCTCAGCTTCCAGTAGTGTCCCTCTCTGTCCAGCCCGGGACCTGTGGAGGTCAGAGTGGAAGGTGCAGATCATGTCCACCCCAGTGGCTGCCCCATCCTTCTCAAGCCTGGGTGAGGAAGATCATGGGGATGTGGAATACTGAGCAGGGTCATTCTGGGTGTGGATAGCGAGAGAGGGGAAGGGAGGAGGCTGATGGAGATGCTGAAGGGGCTGCTCTGATGCCTGCAGGGTCTCTCCTAGGTGTCTCCCGTGTGAGACACCCCCCTCACAAGTAAGGCCTGGCTTCTTTTAGGATGTGGAGGGGGGCCTGTGAGTGGCAAAGAGGGGTGAACACACAGACCTGTGTGAGGGGGTGCCTGCAGGTCTGCACGGACAGCAGCGAGAACAGTCAGTGCCCTGTGCCATCTGACACATGCAGGCAAGAAAGTACCGTTATGTTCTCTCGGTTCTACATTCCAAGGTCTTTTCTTTCTACTTCTTTCCTACTCCACAGCCATCACCCAGGCCTAGGGAACAATCATCTTATTCCTAATCTTATTCCCAGCACCTCCCATCTTGCCTACTAAGTCTTCATTCTTAACCATGAAGTCCATTTTAACCCACGTGCTTAGACCAAACGCTAATCACATCATCCTTCTACTCGCATCTCTCCAGAGTCTTCCCACTGGTCTTAGAACAGAGTCCCAAGTCACCCCTGATCTGGTCCTGCCTGTCCTCCCCTCGCAAGTGTGGCTCACACCGCTCCCCCTGAGTTGACTCGGCTCGGCCATCCCTGTTCTCAGTTCATGGACACACCAGGCTCTCTGCTTCAGGGGTGTCCTCATGCGGGTCCCTCTGCCTGAAACGCTCTCTTGAACACACTCCCACACCCTCACTCCAGTCTAACCCTCCGACCAGCTAAATCCAGTCCCAACTCCAGCTCTCAAGCTAAATATCAGTCCTTCTCAAGAGGGCTTCTCTGCCCGCTCATGTTGATTCCCCTTGTGCCAAACTCCCACATCACTCTTATCATTAACTTTTCAAAATCCAAATTCCCAAATACAATATAAATTCCATGGAGGTGGGACAAGGTCTCTCTGGTTCTCCAGGTCCCCATGCATGTGTCCCAGGGCCTGGCTCATGAGATGAGGAACCATCCCGGTTTGTCTAGGACTGCCCTGGTTTGAACACTAAACGTCCTGTGTCCTGGAAAACCCCACTGTCCTGAATAAACGAGGATGGTTGGTCACCATAAATTATACACTCAAAGACTATCTATTGCATGACAAGCACACATTCCCCTCAAGAACATCACAGGAAAGCGAGAATGAAAAAGGCACACACACATACACACACAATTAGTAGAGGCCAACAACTAAATACAAAATTACTTAACAAGATTCTCTGCAACGTGAATCATCAGACCGTTATTTCAGAAAAGTTTCAAAAACAAAGTTAATTCCCTTTAAAAGGCAAGGTGGTGAGGACAGTCTTTTTGGAGACTAGCGCCCTTCCCTTCAATCTACAGTGTTGTTTAGTACTCCTCCAAATGATTTGAAATGTCATAAAGAAAAAAAATGCTCAAAATAAATCTGGCTACTGGCAAATTCAATTTTAAATTTGTTATTAATACAAAGAAGTTCAAATCATCTTTTTCCCTGAATGCTCCTTTATTTCAAATTTTTGTGGATGATTTATAGGACTTTAGAACTCAAATTGAATGGGTCTAAGGAATGTTGTTGAGTATCCCTGCTAATATTTCATGGGATGTCTTCTAATACTACATACACATGCAAAACATTTCTGTATTTATATTATATATAAATCCTGACTTTTGAGTATTATGCAATGCAAGTAAATCTATATTTTCTTCTATAATACACATTTGCAGTTATTTACGTTTGTTTCATGTGTTTTTACTTGCATATAACTGTACTTACTGAAATATTTACCACACAGAACCACACACAGCTTACCATATTTCCATCCATCCAACATCAATAATATTTCTCAAGATACCCTCACTCTCAATGACTCCCTGTGGTGAGAACCTGAGCCCAGGAAAGCCCACTGGCAGGTCTTCTGCACAACGGAGGCTGCCGGAACCTGTTGGTACCAGGTCCACAGGGTACTCACCTGGTCACACAGAAATCCATGGATCAGCGAGGACAGGTGGACCCTCAGCCTGGTTTCACCTCAAACTTGATCTCCACGGATGCTTCTTGTGTCTGAGGGGGGAAAAAAAAGCACAAACAAGCTTTTGAGGCCTTTTATAGGGTGTTGGATGGAAAGTTCACCCCATTCACTTTTCTTTTTCGTATTTACTGATTTAACTGTAACCGTTGGTTGTGACTGGATTTTCCCGATTCCTATCCAGCCACCTGCTGCTCCCAGAGAGGGGAGAAAGCAGCTTCGTGCTGTGTGCACTTGAGTCGCTCAACTCACTTGGCTGGACAGAGACTTTTTGGTGACTCTGGACCCTTTAAACAAGCTTGTCATTTAGGGACCCTGTAAGTGACTCGCTGACTTGTCAACAATTTCCACACTTCATTCAGGGCTCGGGAGATTTTCAGACCCTGGAGCAGGTTTCCCAACCTCGGCATCACTGACATTTGGGGCTGGATAATTCTCTGTCAGGCTGTCCTGGGCCCTGGAGGACGCTGAGCAGCATCCCTGCCCCCCCTCTAGATGCCAGGAGCGCCCCATTTGTAACAACACAAACACCGTCTGCAGATGCGGATAAGCCCTCTGGGGACAAAATCACACGGAGGACGATGACGGGGACTCTGAAGAGGGGACGGCGGCGCCTGGAGCCAGGAGGAACAGCAGCCTCGGGCGCCCTGAGCAAACAGCCCAGGGGAAATGGGGCTCCGGGAGGACGGAGGGAAGCCGGGCCCCGGCGGGGCTGCCCCTGGCCCATGCCCCTCCGTGGACCGTGACTGGAGCCGGGACCGCCCACCGCTCACCGCGCTCCGCCCCTTCGGGCGAACATCCACGGGAATGCGGTCCGCTCCGAGAAGACGGAACACACCTTGCAGAACGCCCGCTCCATCCACGGCGCCGCACGCGCTTCCGGTTCCGGTCTCAGGCGGACGTTCGGGGAGGACGAACGTTTGGGGAATGCCGGTTGAGGCGGCGGGCGAGGCGAGGCCACGCACCACAACCTCGGGGTAGGTGTCTAGTTTCTAGAGTGAGTGAGAAGCTGGAAAGCGGTCTGGGTCAGCTCCAGGGACAGGGACAAAATCTAGGGCGGGGCTGTGTGCGGGAACCAGTTCTAGGGGCCGGCTGTGGGCGGGGACAAGGCTGTGAGTGACAGCAGGCTGGGGAGGCGCTTCTGTGGGCGGGAACAAGGCTCCCGGAGGGGCAATGAGCCGGGACCAGGCTGTGGGCGTGGACCAGGCTGTGGGCTGAGCCAGGCCCGAACGTTGTGGGCGGAGACCAGTTCCAGGGGCGGGAAGAGGCGGGCGTGTGGCTGGAATAATTCAGGCAGACTTCACAGGGGGAGGAAATCAGCTCCAGGAGCGGGGCTGGAGGCGAGGCTTTCTGTGGACCCCTAGACTGTACAGGTAGCTGGATGTTGAACAGCTGTTCTTCATTCCTTTCCCCACCTTTACACAGCCTCATAGAATGATGTGCCCATATTTAGAATTCTAAATTTTTTGTGCGTTTGCTGTTCTCAATTTCGTTAAAAAATTGGATCATATATTCACATTTGTCTACAACTTGATGTTCCAAGCCAGTAGATAAGGATATAACGCTATTTTAATTTTAAAAATCTGGGGGGAGGTAGGCCCACGTCGTAGGTGCACGTATACGAAAACTTCAAAGAGTGGTGCAAAGTCAATAAAATATTCTCACTCTACCACTGTCTCCCGGTACTTTTGCACAGAGATAAACATCCTTTCCTCCTCTATCCTTCCAGACATACTGCGTATATGTGGGACTGTGTATATGTTCCAGCCCAAGAGGGATGTCCCCAAGCAAAACCTGAAGCCCATGAATTGTCTCATGCATCATAAGTTAATGAGAAGAGATTTAATTTTTTGGTGGAAGGAGATGAACCAGTGATGAATCCATAGGAAGACAACAAAGAAACAAGAGAATTTTACCATTTAAAAGGTCAAAGGAAAAAGTGAGAAAGAAAATGTATTCATACTATCTGACGTAGCACATCTCTGGATAAGATTCATCTGCTATAAAATTGTAAACACTTATGTCATAAAACAGAGGACATCGAATTTTGAGTTATCCTAATTCATTAAATAGTTATATTGGGCAAGGGGAATTATGTTTTTAACATATGTAAGAACTCTTCATGCTGATTTTTTTCAGAGAAGAAAGAAACTATAAATAGTCAAAACCTGAAAAATGAAAAAGCTGTATGAGTAGCTAATTTAGAAATATAGATTTTCAACCAGAAAATTAAAGAAGTTGTTTTTGGAACCAGAGTCAAGAGTGGGGAAGGTAGCTTTTCATTATCAGGTTTGAAGTATTATTGGAGAGATGTGCGTATACATACACACATATGCACACACACGGGAGCCTGAATTTGTATTCCAAAGGGATCATCTAACTCTACAAAGAATTTGTAAAAAGGATTCACTTTACAACAGTAGAATGTATTTTGAAAACTACAGACTTCAAGCATTAAAAAAGCTGTCATCATCCCGGTGGAAAAATGAATGGGGCATCACTTTCCAACCCACATGGTGATAAGCATTTTACATACATTACTCTTGACTTTTCTCACAGCAACCCATAAGGAAGATGGTATTATCTATCTCCATTTTGCAGATGAGGAAATTGGTGACAACAGATTGCTAAAATTTTCATATAAGTTCTCAATAGATATTGTTTTATGTTAAAATTGTTTATTGAATTTTCTTTTCATTAATAAAATGATATGTGTCACTCTTACAAATAAGCAAAGGCTGTGTAAAAACAATTTAGCAAAACTACAGTTTTCTTTTGATATAATTAAATATAACAATCACTTTATTATATTTCTGCTCTCTGCCTCACATCTACGAAGATATTTCCTATCCTAAAGGCTTACTAGAAAACTCTACTAAAAATCAAGAATCAGGGAATACCCATATTATGCAAGGTTCCTGAATACATGCAAAAAAAGCCATTATAACAAATTTTTGTACAAAAATCTTAGATCATTCATGAACTGATAACAACACAAATCATGATTAGGCAAGGTATTTCTGTAGAATGACAAATATTTAAACTTTAGACATTTAGAAAGGTAGTTCATTACAGTAACTAATGTGTATAAGAAGAATTTTTTCAAACTCACTAAGTGCCAGGAAATTATTTGACAAAATGCACTGCAATATTATTCACAATAGCCAAGAGATGGAAACTACCTAATTGTGCATCCGTGGGTGAAAGGATGAAGAAAATCTAGGGCATCTATACAATGAAATATTATTCAGCCTTAAAAAGGAAGGAAATCCTGTATTCAGAATTGCTTGCCTGGATCATTTCAGTAGCCATGTGCTTTCTTCCTTAGTACCCTCTGATCCATTCGCCAACCAGGAACCAGGGTGATCCTTTTACAATGTAAGCGCCACAACCTCTAATGGATCCCTAAAACAGATTTTGGAGGTGGACTGCCTGGGTACCGGTTGTGTGACCTTGGTCAATTATATAACCTCTAATATTCCTCATCCATACAATAGAGGTTAATAGTATTGTCTCCATGGCATTGTTGTGAGGATTAAATGAGTGAATACATGTCAGATGCCTAGCATGTGCCTGGCATATGGTAAGGCATCATGAAAAATTTAACTGTAATTATAACCAAATTAAATATTGTGATGGCCTATTAATTAAGTTAAACCATATGAAATTTCTAATATTCAACCATTTTGACCCATTATTATTGTTGAATAAATGATAAAACTCAGTCAAGGCAGGTTGCATAGAGTCAAAAAGGATTGGATAAATGAAAATATTTTTAGAAAAAATAAGCTGAAATAGATTGCTTTGTAATTTACAAAGCAGTTTCTCATACTTTGTTTCATTTAATCTCTATAGAATGCTTTTCAGGGTATTATTACCACTGTCTCTGAAGGAGTAACTGACTTTCCCCAAATCACACCACATTAAATAACACAATTAGAGTGGAAACATCATTTCAAGTATAAATCCCATATGATATTTTATTTCCCCTTCATAATAACATCTGTCCTCTCAGGAAAGTGAGGAAATAATGCTGATTCATAGGAACTTAGTCTTAAAGAGACATACTCTCAGATGATAAACACTATGTCTTTGAAACAAGGGTGTTGAGAGAAGAAACTTGGGACCAATGCTTTCTGGGTTTTCAAGTCCATGATTAGACTTCTGGTAAACAGCCAAAGAAGGGAAAGGGTGAAAAATAGTCCAGAATGAAAAAAGTTTGACGTATATGTAACTTTATTGATCACCTCAAGATTCTCTTTTTGTTTATGGTCTGTGTCACCCTACTAGAATATAAATGCTCTCAGGGTAGATGACTGCTATCGTGCAGCAAGTGGTAGGCGCTGAGTAAATATTTATTAAAGGAATGAAAGTGGCCTTGAATACATCTGCTCTTTACTCACCAGAGAACAGCCCCATAGCAGGCAAATGGCATCATTAACAAAATTTTAAAAATCATATCCTTATTAGCTCATAACCATGGATACAAGGCTCCCATTTATTTCATACTTTCTAAGTACTTCAGCATTCTGTTTTATTAGGGAGTGTTTCCACAGCCTTGCTGTAAAATAAAGCAAGACTTTTTGGCCCATTGATTGCTGTTTCCAGCAGAGCCCATCTCTATACTTACCTCTAAACAATTAACTATAGATTTGTTATCCCAATGAACAGCGATTTGTTATGGAACCTGTTTTATCAGTGTCATGCGAAGGTAGACATTTGACATGTCTTTAAGGGGTGATATGGATAATAATGTTGATGCAGAAGAAAACTAAAAATTCTCTCTGGTCTTTGTCAAGTGCATCTGGGTGAAGGGTATCTTGTTGTCACTGGATTTGAGAACTCAAAAAGACTCGCCCAACTCTTCATGTTACAGGTGAAGAAAATGAGGTCTAAAGAGGTTGAGAGATTTGACCAAGACTAATTCCTGGGACTAGAGAAAGATCTTCTGATTCTCAGCTGGCCACATTGTCATAAGATCTCCAGCTCCAAACAGCCAAGAGACGCAAGTCTGTTGATTTCCAGGCAGAAATGATTCCCCTTCACGTTTTTACTTTTTCTCCCTTAGATGCCTGCTCTGCCCTGACAAGGAATTTATCTGATGTTTACGCTACACTTAAGAAGAGGAAAATGCTCCTGGCAAACACTACTGTGATTCAGTGTGGCATTGGAGAGCCCAGTCATGAAAAAACGAGAATCAACAGAATAAGAGGTAAATAAAATTAGAGAAGAAGAGAAAATCTATTATTTTAGTGGGACATAACTTATAAAGTTTAGAACTGGTAAATAAATGCAGTAATGTGTAAGGAAGCTAGATTTCTATATGAAACATCAAAAATACTGTTACATGAGCAAGAATTAGTTTAAACATGTAAATAATTATTCCATTCATAAGAGCAATGAATTATTTAAGATGAGTAGTGAAAATAATTGGAACTACACATTAGTTATATGAAGAAGATTATAAAAAGATACAAAGCGTGTAAAAGCTCTGATTAAATGGAGAGATATACTATACTTGTGATTGAAAACAGTGTTTCAAAGATATAAGTTTAATGTTTCCAAACATTATTCAGATTCCATATGCTTCAAATCAACTTTTAAAATGATGTAGTGTTTGTTTTATAGACTAAAAGATATCCATTTGTAAAATAAAACACTGGACCATCAACTAACATTATTCACAAGTAAATCATTCCAAATGGATTATAAGGGCTAAAATTAAAAGTAAAAATCCCCTGCGTATAACAGTAGTGGATGACAATATAGAAGAATATCCATAATCTTAAAATTAGTGAAGATATTCTTAATATATATGCTTAAAGATGTCTGGTTGAAAAGAGGAAGGAGAAAAAGTAAAATGGAACGTGATATTGTCTCTGATTTTCTTTCAGAGACTTAATCTAGAGAAGAATATTCCAGTCTACGATATTGGATAAAGAAATAGAAATCTGTGATAATTACACAAATAATGAGATGACATATATAAATGGTAGCATAATGTATCAGTTAGCTTTTGCTGTATAACAAACCATCCTAAAATTTGGTGGCTTCAAATAAGAATAGTTTACTTTTTCTCAAGATTCTGTGGGTTAACTGGGCAGTTATTTTGATCTGGACCTATTGGTTGCTCAGCTAGGATTGGCTGGTCTAGGACGGCCTTACTCACATATCTGATTGTTGACTTGAAGTCACCTGGAGTGATGGAGATGTGCAGTCTATCTAGACTCATTCACATATTGATGGCCTCAGGCTTCCCAAGGGCAGCCAGAGAAGGACAAGTACCAACAATGAGCAAGTGTTTTTCAAGCCTTTGCTTATGTCATTTGTTAATGTCCCATTGGCCAAAGCAAGTTACAAGGCCAAGTTTACCCAGAGTCAACGTGGGATGGTACAACCAAAGAGACAGTGGGAGAGGACTAATGTGTGGCCATTTTTGCAATCTTTAACACATAAGTTTAGAGGAGAATTAGTATGAATGTTTTTGTATTTGTTCATTTGAATGCCCGAGGAAAATTGCACAAAGCCAAAAGAAACATAAAGCAAAAAATTAAGTGGAGATGTAAGGTAAGTTTAGTTGGTACTTAAAGTGGGTCTGCACAAATGTCGTAGTTTATTTTTCAAGTGTAGGCAAGTTCTTGTGACCTATGAAAATAACTTACATTTCGATTATTTTCTCGCTGAATGTGTTTTATTCATTAACACATTTGATGTGTTTCTCTCTGGCCTTAGGAAAATAACGTAGCACTTGGGAGCAAAGATGCAGCCTAATAGCCCCACACTGGAGGCCAAGATAGAGCAGACATCCATGGCCACCATGACCTTGCCCTTGGTGCTGTGGTAGATGGGGAGGAAGGTGACCCAGACACTGCAGAACACCAGCATGCTGAACGTCAGGAACTTGGCTTCATTAAAGGTGTCAGGCAGGTTCCGTGCCAGGAAAGCCACAATGAAGCTGCCCAGGGCCAAGGAGCCCAGGTATCCCAGGACACAGTAGAAAGCAGTGACCGAGCCCTTGTTGCACACGATGAAGATGTGGCCGTGTTGAGAGTGTGCATCTGTGTCAATGAAGGGAGGAGAGGTTCCCAGCCAGATTCCACAGAGACTCAGCTGGATAAAGGAGCAGATGGGAAAGATGAAGTTAGGTTCCTCTGACACCAACCACTGCCTCATCCTTCTCCTTGGTGCAGTGACCTTGAAGGACACAGCCACAGTCATAGTTTTGGCCAAGACACTGAAAACTGCCACAGTAAATACAACTCCAAATGTGATTTGTTGAAGACTGCAGGTGGCTGTGTTGGGACGACCAATGAAGAGTAAGGAGCAGAGGAAGCAGAGGGTGAGGGAGATGAGCAAGATGTAGCTGAGAGTCTGATTATTGGCCTTGACTATGGGAGTGTCTTGGTGCTTCACAAAGACCCCCAGCACCACAGCTGTGAGGAGAGAAAAGCACAGAGCTGTGCACCAGGGCCATCCCTAAGGAGTCCTCCTAAGCCAGAAAAGTCACAGCTTTTTTTGAGGCAGCAATCTCACCCTCTGTTGGCATACTGATGATCTGGACACTTCACACACTGATCCATGTCTGGGGAGAGATGCAAAGTGTCCTCAGCCCAGGTTCAGTCATTCTCTCTCATTCGCATGCCCCCAAAGAAGGCATGGGGTAAGCTTAGCCAATTGTCTTCCTTTGTTGCTCCAGGCACCAAATAACAGAATGCTCTGCAGAGAACCATTCCCAGTTAATACTGCCCATCTTATTTATGGTTAAGTAAAGCTATTATCCATCTCAGTATTTATCTTGCATATTCATGAAAGCACATTTTTCTCAGCAGAAAACCAAACGTCCTCCCTGTCTCTCTGAGCTATACCCCTGTAAACTATGGCCTAGATTTACTCATTCAATGAGCAAGCAGTTATTGGAAAACCTCCATGAGGCAGATAATATGCTACATACTAGGGAAACAGAGATGACCAAGTCATAGACCTCACTCCTCGGGAGTTTCAAAATGAGACCATTTCTACCATCTAAAATGATCTACAAAACATTTCATCTTAATTTCACTTCCACCACTTCTGTTAAGATTTTAGTCACTTCTCTCCTACGTTATCATAAGATCCTTTTACTCTGGTTCCCTGCCCTTGTCCTGCATCACAAGTGATACGTCTACATGTAAGTGGGATCATGTTTATCCTCCATTAAAAAATCCGACAAAATCGTAGGAAGACCAAAAAGACTGTATAACCTTGGTCATGCCTACCTCTACTACCTCTGCTCTGATTTTTAAGATTCCCAAATCTTCATGTGGTTCTGAAAGTGTTCCGTGCCCACTCATCCCTGCAGGTATGAATACATGCTTTTTCCTTCTACAGGGGCATTGCTCCTTCCTCTTTACGTCCTCTTAAATTCTCTCACTTTTCACGTTTAGAAGTACAATCTGCCTGATAACGTTTTCTGTGGATGGTGTGAGTTAGGGTTGGTGAGTCATTGCCTTCTCCATGAAGACAGCCAATTTACCCAACATGGTTTATTGAAAAGGCTTTCATTTTCCCACTCCTCTTCAGTGTTTCCTTGTAAATCAGACGTCTATACGTGAGTCCCTATATGAGCAGCTTTTATCTGAACTCACCATTTGGTTCCGTTGATTTTCTTGTTTATCCTCTTGATGAACCTCCTCTATTGTGATGCTATAATACTTGATGTCAGGTAGAGTAAGTCCTCCCACTCTATTCATTGTTTGCAAGATTTTCTTAGCTAAGTTTTTCCTTTATCATTTCCATAAGAATTGTATCAATTGTAATTTCCACAGAACAGGTCAGCATTTTAGCTGCAATTTTGTGGAAGCTGTAGATTAATTTGGAGAGTTTTGATATCTGTAGAATTTTGAGTCTGTTCAGTCACGAATTTGATTTATCCCTCCAGTTCTTTCAGTTTTCCTCCATTTATCTAAATGCTGTTCTATAAATTAATGGACAGAAATCTTTTGAAAGTCTCATTAAAGTTATTTCTAGGTACTTCATACTTTAAGATGTTGTAAATGTCATTTTTATAAATTTAAATTTTGAATGCTTATGACGGGTAGATGGAAGCAAAACTTTCTATATTAACCTTGTATTCAGCCACCAATAAACTCAGTTAATACCTTAATTTATATGGATTTTACATTTATACCATAATATCATCTGAAGATAACATCAATTTTACTTCTTCCTTTGAAGTAAATTATTCCTTTTATTTCTTTTCCTGCCAATATTTTATCAAGCAAGACCTCCAGCATAACGGCTTATAGAGGCAGTGATGTTGAACATTCTTCTCTTATCCTTGCTTTCATCAGTGTAAGATAAAGTTCCATTCTGTGAATACTGTGTATGGGAGTAAGAGAGTTTCGTTCTGTTCCTGATTTGGTAAGTGTTTTTTCTGTTGTTGTTGTTTGTTTTAAAATATGAATAGGTGTTTAATTTTACTAGTTTTTCTTACAGTTACTGAGATTATTATTTCTCTTTTTTCAGAGATTAGTGTACTGAATTACATTGCATGAACCTAACTTGGTCATGATATGTTCTTCTTATAAAATATAGCTAGATTTGGAACCTTGATTTGATTTGATTTTTTTTTTTTAGGATAAATGAATTTAACCCAACAAAGAATGTGGCCTGTAATTTCCTTTCCTGCAATGATTTTGTTAGATTTTGGTACCAATGTTAATCTAGTCTCTCAAAGTGAGTCAAAAAGTTTTCAGTTTTTCCTATTCTCTGGAAGAGTTTGAGTAGATGTATATTATTTTTTTCTTGAATATTTTGGCAGATTCATCAGCTTTGTACCAAATAAATAGCTTACAATAAAATTTTGTAGAACTGTTTTAAAGGATGGTCTCAATTTCTGTAATAGGTCTGGCAATATTCAGATTTTTCATTTTTTCTTGAGGCAGTTTGGTAACTTTTATTTGCCAGAAATTCGTGAATTTCCTCTAAATTTTCATTGTATCAACATGATGTTATTTATGTTTTCTTCATGTTAAATATTTTCCATGTGATCTGCACAGATTACTCCCTTTTCTACCTTGGTATTATTTTGTTGCAATTTTTCTTTTTTTGAACACTAGTACTAGGATTTTATTGAGCATATTTGTCATTTATTAGAATCTAATTAGTTTTATTTATCCTTTTGATGTTTGTCTTTTATTTTGTTAACACTTCCTCTAATATTTATCACTTTGTGTTTTCTCTTTTCCTTGTGTTTACATTTCTGCTCTTTTTCTAGTTTGTGATGAATGCTTAGAACTTAGAAATTCAACCTTTCTTTATTTAAATATACACAATAATATATAAATATATATAATCTAGGATTATACATTTCTCTTTAAGGATAGATTTAACTCCACCCCATAAGATTTGATGAATAATATTTTTAATTGGAAATACATTCTAATTTCCATCATAGTTTACTCATTAATCATCGGTTGTTTACAAGTGTATTTATTAATATCCAAGCATGTAGGAATTGAAGCTAGTGGACGTAGTGTTCTTTAGATGTGCATATGGAACATATACCCAAACTCACCACATGCCAAATGTGCACGTGGAAGCTTTATCCAAATTGACGATATGCCAGACTATGTCATCAATCTCAGTACATTTCAAATAAATTGAAATTATACAAAAGATGTTGTGAAATTAAGCTTCATATCAATCACAAAAATAAAATTAGATAATGCCACCATTGAGGTTATTTCAACATCGCACCATTTAATATCATAAATCTGAGTAATTCCAAGATGTTAATTATTGTATGAAAAATCTTCAGTGTTGGTTTTCTGTCCCTCTTCTATTTCATGACCCAACTCCCAAACCCACATTGTCTGTGTTCTAGTCACGTTGAACCTTTTCTCAGCTCCCTAGAATATTAAATGCAGGGCTAATTTGCCAGTTTCTGCCATTTCTAAGAATTCCACCAAGAATTTAATCTGCTTACATTAGTCTGATATAATACTAATGCTACTGCCTCTATGAAAAAGTCCATGACACTTCCCTCCCCACAAACATATATGCTATCACTTATTTCATCCCATGGGTCTCTGCATACCTATATTGCAGCCCTATGTCACCACCTTGAATTTGCATCACTGCATATTGTCTCCCCTACTCACCTGTGAACTCGAGGAGATCAGAAACCAAGCAGTTCCATAAGCTCATTGTACACCATAGAAATATTTACTTCTTAAATCAAACACAACCTTCTGAGCTCCTGTTCTGTGCCAAGAACAGCACCAGACACTGGAAAAATAAGGATTTCTTCAATGTGATCTAAATGTAGCTTTAAAGATGATGAAAAGTAAGGACTTACAATACCATGTGTTAGATTCCATGAGAGAGATTTAAGTTAGTTACTGTGGAGTGGTCATAAAGGGTTTCCTTGAGATCATAATGCCTGCAATGATGCTAAAATGAGACAAGTAAGCTAGTTCAAGGTAGAGAGAGAGGGTATCATTTTGGGAGGAAATATTATTGGCTATAAAAGTTAAATTACTAAATGGAGGAAGGCAACATTTTGACCCTGCAGTCCTCATCAGAGTTTTTCCATTTCTTTGGGAGAACGGTGCATACAAAAGAGAGGTGGAGAGCCAGCCCTGATAGCCTAGTGGTGAAAGTTCAGTGCTCACCACTTCGGTGGCCCATGTTGGTTTCCTGGTCATGGATCCACACCATCTCTCTGTGAATTGCCATGCTCTGGTGGTGGCTCACATAGAAGAACCAGAGTGATTTACAACTAGGATATAAAACTATGTACTACAGTTTTGGGGACAATAATAAAAGAGCAAGATTGGCAACAGATATTAGATAGCTCAGGACAAATATTTCCCTTCAAAAAAAAAATAGAAGTGGAGAATGTCGCTGCAAGGCATATACTCACCTATTTTATTGGAAATCACATTCTCTGGGCTGGGAATGCAAGCAAAACAACAGGCAGCCTTGCTCTCTTGAGGGCTCTTCCTGAATCCCGGACTGCAACTCTCACTGCATACAGAATGTGGAGTCTGGAGAAAATCAGATAACACTTGGTAACAGCTGTGACTTTTACCTAATTTTCAAGTAGCTAGAGTGTTTAGAGTATTGGGCCTTAACAAACTTAATCTTGAAATATCTAAATCCAATTCATTGGTTGGACGCCATGCTTATTGTATGATATAAAACACTGGTACACCTCAGAAATACTGTGGGTTTGTTTCCAGAGCACTGCAATAAATCAAATATTGCAATAAAGTGAGTCACACCAATTTTTTGATTTCCTAGTGTATAAAGAAGTTATGTTTACACTATACTGTAGTGTACTAAGTGTGCAATAACATTATCTCTAAAAATCATGTACATAACTTAATTTTTTTAAAAAAATTATTCCTGAAAATTACTAACCACCTTCTGAACCTTCAGCAACTTGCAATCTTTTGCTTATGAAGGTCTTGCTTCCATCTTGGATTGTTGGTAAATGAAAAAATTACTTCAGTTGGAAGTGAATTGTTAAATTCCCATATGTGGCCCTTTATGAAGCTCTGAGGGGGCACAAAACCCAACAAGATTTTGGTTATTCATGTGTAGTGTAAGTAATTGTGATTGGGTTCAACCCACCTCAGTAATTCCCGTGTCCCACTCAATCACCTCCTCAGATAAAGACAATTCTTGACCACGTGGAGCATGTTGGGAATATTCTCCTACTTTCACCTTAAGTCCAAGACCTTCGGGAAAATTCCAAAAGTTGAGAATGGTTTACTCTGAATCTGATTTTCCTTCATCAGCCAAATTCACTGAGTCACCAGCAGGATTGTTAAATTCTATGTTCCTCAGAAAAGGGTGCAGCTAAAAGAGACACATCATCCTGTGGTGAAGTGGGCCCGGGTGTTAAAGAGAAAAACCCTGAATTGGGAACAGCCTTTCATTGTCTGTAATCTTTGCTTCATAGTGTACCTTTATTACAAGTATCCAATGAAGTAAAGCAAATGAAATCATATGGAGAACTAAAATATCATAATGTTTCTAAAATATCAGTTAGTTTCGAGAGAAAATGACTAAAGACAAGAATATCAAGATGATCAGTGGTGATAGGATTCAGACAAATCTCGAGTACAAGGTACAATCTAGCCACCCTCATGCACTCTCTGAATTTTCCCAGACCATCAATCTGCAAAATGATGTTAGCAATACCTAAAGTTGTTACAGAATTAAATGAGATCATTTATGTAAAGTATTCACTATGATGTTCAGCACCAGATAGGCACATAAAGGACAAGTTCTCTTCTTGTCATTGAGGAGCTTCATGGGAGAAGACAGGATATTCCCTATTGAAACGTTAGGCAGGCAGGATGTTGGGATCCTTTGTAACACAAAGCATTGATATTGACTCATAGCTCACTTCCTCGTTGCCACTAGAACCTTCTTGTAGATGACTTACTACTCAGGACTAGATATACCTCCTAGAGAGTGAAACAAGTATAGAAACTCTTGTGCTTTTCTTGGAGAAAGAGTCCTAACTGCTTGGTTTGAGCACCTGTGGAACCATAAGAAAGTCACTTTTGCGAGTATACATTCTGTTAAGTCGAAGAGACTTTACCTGCCAGGGACAAAACACCAGACCTTCCCACTTCGCATTGGCTGCATTTCTGCATGTTGAAGAAGCAGCTTGTGAAGGTTCCAGGCCACAGCATACACAACATTTTACATACTGTAACTCCATTCAGTCGTGCTTGTGTCAAACATCTGCCAAGGCAGCCATCCTAAGGAGGCATTAGGTGGACAATTCTCCAGTGTTTTACAGTAAGACTCAGAAATCGTGCAAGGAATAAAGGGAAACCACAACATAGTGAGGTAAATGTCTTCTGGATATTTGGAAGGGTTAACTATCTGGATAAAATTTTCAAAGCCAGGGACCTCACTATGGTGGTGTGAAAAAATGAGAGTCCCATGGAATGAGTCAAGGATGAAATCTCTCTCACTGTGGATAAAATCCCACTCTGATGTCGTGACCCAGACTTTCCATATCACTAAGTACTCCCAAGTAGAAATGCTCAAGCTTATGAGAGAGTTGGCATCACCAGAAATGATAACCACATTCCCTTCTGTTTCCTCTACTTGCAAATCATATGGCCATGTCCTTGAGTAATATGACCTTTCAGTCACAGGAATCTTTTCCACAAAGGCTGCACAGATTCCATTCCTGTCCATCTCTCCTCTCAAGTCTGAGAGAAACACAACACCTTTCTTGTCTTCTGAGATGACCAGCCCCACCCAGCTCCAACTCAAATGAAGCAGCAAAGAGTCCATGCCAATGGCTAGAGATGTGTCCCTGGGGGCCATCTAATAGAGAGATGGAAACTGCTTATCATCATTCAGGGTAAGATCAAAAGGACCATAGGTAAGCTAAAAGGAAAAGACAACTGGAAGTAATATTAGGAAGGGGATTGGCAAAAATCACACTCTCAGTCCTGAAGGCTGTTCAGCAACACCTGGAGTGGTAGAAGAGGACAATTGCTCATTTCATTTTCTAATCATTTTGCACTCCCTGAAAGCTTTCTATAAAATAAGATCAGCCAGAGTTTCAGGAAACTGCTTTGTCTCCTTCCCCCTCAAACTTCTCTCTACTCCAAAGAAAGGAAATGTCATTCTCCATCGAGGTCCTGTACACGGATCCTTTGAGATCATATCCTTTGAGAGATGCACAAACCCAGTCTCCTCCTCTCTTCCTTTTTAGGCCCCTGAGAATGGCACCAAAGGAGACGTGGTTTCATCTCTCCCCATCCCATGCAGTCTTACCTGTGGAAATTTGTACAGTTCTAGCAGTGTTCCAATCTGGGCAGAAATTGCCCAGGTGGTTCCTGTAAGGACCGCTAGAGACTTACTCTCTCTCCTGCAGTCGTAATTAGGGATGTCCTTGCCCAACCCTGAGAGCCAAATCAGGGAACTCTCCAATGTCCTCCTTTCACTGGGTAGGGCATTATAGAGATCAAATCCCAGAGACATGTTGGGCAATATATGAGGGTCCCTGTTGATTTCCTCAATGGCAAAAACCAAGGACAGAACATACTAGTAGTTCTTGTACTGAAACCTGCATAGAGGGATAAGGATCCTTAGGGAAAATACTCAAAATGATTTCCTTCAAATGCAATACAATGACTTTATTAAAATGAATTTGCTATTGACTCGAATGTCTGTGGCAACAGATGACACTCTTGAAGCCTTAGAATTTATAACTAAAGAAAATAACATGACTCCAGCTGTGGAACGTCCTTACTGAATTCCACACTCATGAAAGAAACTGGTTAAATACACAGAAGAAAGTACAATGAATGGAAAAACAGATCACATTCAGAGTAGACTTGTAAATGGCTCTTTGGTTCAGGATCCAAAATGCTTGTTTATATGAGCACACCATTAAATCCTTCCTAGAAGAGCAACAATATTAGCATGAGATTGGAGAAAGCCCTGGGGAGGAAGAATAATTGCAACTGGAAGATACGTGACAAGCATAGACGCATGACATGTGCACGTTGAGAATGGTGCAACAGAAGGCTGTCAATCAAATTGCCTAAACCTCTGTCCCCTCAAACCTGTGCGTCTGCCACCATCAAAACCAGGAAACTAAGGTGAACTTCAGAGATCCAATGAAGGAGGAATCATCAACAGGCAGGAACAATTGAAAGAATCAAGAAGGACTGAAGGGACTAGAAACACTTAGGAATCTAAGAGAGAGAGCATTGTAAAGTTTAAAAAGCTTCTCATCCATTTCTTATTTTAAAAATATAAAATTAAAATTAATCATTAACATCTTTAACGGTACCTATTCCTGATAGCCCATATTGTCTTCATCTTTCCTACAGACTTTCTGCACACAAATAACACCTAAGCCAAAGAAAATTCTCTGCATTTCTATTGCCTGGGATTTGTGATAGCATCAAGAATAAAATAGAGCAGTCTCTTATACTTATTTCAAGTGTTCTATTATTTGAGGATTGATTAGTACCCTAGTTCATGCTCACTGCTTATTAATGTTCCCCATGTCCCTGTGAAGAATAGGTGTTCTTCACTTGTTGGGTATAGGGTTCGATGTGTATCCATTAAATCAAACTTGCTAATTTGTTTTTCAAATACTCTATTATTAGATATATGTTATTCTTTGTCTCAGAGGAAAGTTGAAATTCTTCACTATGATGATATATTATGTCTACCTCTCCTCTTCCTCTGCCTCCTTCTCTTGTACTTCCTCCTCCTCCTCCTCCGACTTTTTCTTCTTGTCTTCTCCTTCTTCTCCTTCTCCTCCACTTCCTTCTCCTCCTTCCTTTCCTAGTTGAGGCTATATTATCTTCACAGGACATCGTGTGTAGTATAACAACTATATCTTCATGATAAGTTGAACTTATATACCATTGGGGATTAACCACTTAATTCCTAATGATGCTTTGTTCCGCATCTGTTTTATCTCATATTATTATAGCTACCCTGGGTTGATTTTTGATTGATTTTGTCCTAGCATATCTTTATATCTTCTATTCTGTTTTGAATTTCTAGTTTTCCATGTTTTTTAGTTTTCACAAGTCTTGTAAACAAGATATAGCTAAATTTATCATTGTCGCATCAAATTTAACAATCTGTATTTAACTGGAGAATTTATTGCATTTACATTTGTTTTATTTATATCCTTCTTTTGCTCCCACTATCTATATGTTTTCCTTCTATTTTTTCCACAAGTTTTATTATGTTATTTCCCTTTAAAATTTATTGATTTATACTTGTTTTCCATATTCTATTGTATCTCCTCTATTTGGGTGAGAGTTATAGTCTCTACTTCTATTTTACCACCAGCCCACATTGCCTGAAGTGGATATAGTTTCTCATCTCCTGAGAAATTTATAGACCCTTTAACTTTCAGTTTTACCCTCATGACTCACTTGTTTTTGTTGTACAGTACTTTATTTCTCCTTTTTCTTTACTCTCTCTCATCATCTCCATATCTAAATTATCTTTCATGTTTTTTAGTTCCTTGTCTTTCTATGCTGCATTCTATTTCCTGCAGAATTCAAATTTGGTTTTCTATTCTCTCTTCTGTTGTAGAACCCATCTATGAAGTTTTAAAACTCAACAGTTATGTATTTTTCATCTCTTAAAGTTCTATAAGGCCCTTTGCCAAATATGTCATATCATTTCTAGAGTCTCCTGTTTGATTTTGTTATTCCATTTTTTGTCGTTCCATTTTTTATACACAGTTATTTTATATCTTGAAGTTGGTAAGTCTAATAGTGAAGGTTTTGGTGTTTAAATCTATTGTTTTATTTTTAATTTTCTTATGTCTTATGACTCTTATCGACAATGGCATGTATTCCTTATTTGTTTGGAGAACTTTGATTATGAGCTCATATTTGTCTGATTTTAATGTGTACAGAATGTAAGACTTTAGTTTAGATTCTTTCCTCCAGAGAAGAATGTCACTGGTTTCTGCTCACAGTCATGTGGGATGACACCAAGCTAAGTGCCTTTTTTGTGTGACTCACAACTAATCTGTGAGTCCCAGATTCATTCCCTCAAATCACTGGTGACTCAAAGACAAATCCTTTCATGAGAGGATCATACTGGCCTTTGACCACTGGGTGAATCCAAATTTGTCTAGTGCTTACAATTTCCTTCTTCTGTCCTTTGAGACTTGGCTTACATCTTGTGAACTCAAGAATGCAATAACATTATATTTTATGGAAGATAGCGTTATGTGGAGGGAAACTCCTTTGAGGTATCTAGTCCTCCATACTCCTAGTATTTCATTCTTTTGGATACTTCTTTGCATTTCTTTCTTTTAATAAAAATTCTTTCTTTAACTTGAAAAGAAAATAAATTTTAAAATCAAATGTGTGAGCTTGGGAGTATAGAAATAATTTACACGCTATTCAACAAAATAAGTTTAAGATATAGATAATTTTCCAGTAATGTATGTATGGATTAGGTACATTTAAGTGAAACTAAGAACCTCTATTTAGAACATATTTAATCAAGTTTTAGGAGAAGAATCATTGAGATGCACACTCCAGGAACATTCTGTTTCTGTGAGGTGCACACATACTACACATATACCTGATCGTCATGTGACAAGCCATGATATGGCCAACTTTAGTTCAACTTAGTTCAGGTGTGATGTGATCAATTAAACTTGAAGAAGGGAGAGTGTCCAGAATGTCCAGAAGCCCCATGTGTTTCCAATGTTAGAGCATTAAATACTGAGAACAAGGAAGAATGGTGCAGGTGTTGTATAAATAAATTACAATGTCTAAAGAAAACAGAGAACAGCATCCACATTAAACGTATTGCTGATTGTGCCACATTTCTGAAAATAAAGCACACCTTTCAGAGGAAAAATGAAGAACGTTTTTGTGTCAGTTAGGGCCTCAAAATGCTGAGGTGGAGTTAGGAGTACAAGAAGATTATTGTGGCATAACACCTGTGAAGAATCAAAGGCTTGGGTAGGAACAGCCCGCACACTCAGATACGGATTTTACTCCCTCTGAAATGAAAAAAAATAAGGAATGTTAGGCAGAGGAGCTTTGAATCACAATGTGGAGATGCTAGTCTCCACCCGAGACCTACTGAATCAGAATGTTTGGGGTGGGGTACAGCAAACCTTCTGTGTTTTAACAAGCCTTCCAGATAATTCAGATCCATAATCAAGTTTGAGGTTGACGAGTTTCAAAAAAAAACACAGTACCAAAGAAGTGAACACTGAAAAATTAAAACAATTGTCTCAGTACTTTGTGTTAATGTGATTTTTAAAAAATGCAAAACACAAACTACTTTAAAGAATGTGCATAAAATTTAAAACCATCCTGAACCAAGAGCTTAATCTATACCTAGAGACACTGGATTTGGAGAAAAAGAAAAGAAGTAGAATACTAATTAATTTTTCACCTAACATTGAGGAGGCAGTGAGGCAAGACTTCAGATTCTGGGTTCTTCTTATTTCTCAAATTAAAAATATTGTAAAATAGGGGCCAGCCTGGTGGCATAGTGGTTAAGTTTGCACGCTCTGCTTTGGTGGTCTAGGGTGCGTGGGTTCGGATCCCGGGTGCGGACCTCTGCACCACTCATCAAGCCATGCTGTGGTGGTGTCGCATATAAAGTAGAGGAAGATGGTCATGGATGTTAGCCCAGGGCCAGTTTTCCTCAGCAGAAAAAATAATTCTAAAATAGAATGTGAAAAAGATGTATATATCCAACATGGTGAAAAAAAGTTTAATAAGGAAAATTACTTTAAATGGTGCAAAACAAGGAAAAAAGAAAAAAAGCAAAGTACAAAATTTAAAAATAAAACCACAGAGATAATGCTACATATAGCAGTTATACTATACTGAAGTTACTTAAATCACTTTTTCAATATTGAATGTTACTCTACATTCCACAAAGACATAGGAAACTAACATTGAACATAGATGCTGAAAGAAAGGGGATTGTCAGTGATATTCCATACACGTGCTCACAAAAGTAAAGCCACAACTAATATGAAACTTTTATATATGAATGTGTATAATGGTACACATATCTGAAGGCAAAATATTTAGGGGCTAAAAGGTGGTTAGCAGTCAAAATGTATATGTTCAATTATAGTATCATATATTTAAAAAAGGATTTAATAATAGGAAGTAAAGTGAACCTAACTACAACCAAAGTAAGAGTATTCAATTAACTTCTCAGTATTTGTCCAAAAAAAGTCAATATAGGAATCATATATATTGTTAATCTTGATTTATCATTAAATATGTTTGGAGCATACACACACACGTGCCTGCATATAAATATCAAACATCCTACTTCAAAACAAAGAAAGCATATTATTATAAAATTAGGTCTATCCTTGTCCAGCAAGCAATTTCGACATAGCAATCAATTCCTGAAGCCGCCAGAAGAGAGATACATGGCCAACCATAGATATTCTGACTCAGTAGCTCATCAGAGGAACGGGCAGAATTGAAATCCAGTTCCTTAACCAACTTGCACGCAAAAATGCTCATTAACTGCCAACATATCTTAAACAAATCAGACAATTTATAAGCCAATAAACACTCTCATGCATAACCGTTTGGTCAAACAGGAAATCAAACCAATGATTAGAAAGGAGTGGTGATGGTTTGTAATTGGTATTTGAGTGGTGAACACGATGTAATCTATGCAGAAATAGAAGCATAATGATATAAACCTAAAATTTATACAGTGTTATAAACCAATGTTACTGCAATAAACAAAAATTAAAAATAAATAAATAAATAAATGAAGGAGTAGCAAGGAGCCCTGGAGAGAGAGGAGAGAGAAAGGAAGAAGAAAAGAAAACTGTCTGTTCTGAGAGAAAATATCTCAGCAAGGGAGGGGGAGAGGGGAATCACCTCCCCCAAACCTGGAGGAGGAGAGAGAGGGGGAGGAAAGGGGGAGAGAGAATCCCCCTCTGACCGTTCCCTGCAGGATCTTAGGGCTGGCCAAATCCTTAACAAGACAGGTTGGCTGGAGAAAATCAGACCCAGCTGAAGAACATGTGTCCATGGGAGAAACCTGGGAAACTGAGTTTCTCCACACAGGGCAGAGATTCTCATCTTGCATCCTCTCCTGAGCTAATGACAAAGGTGTATGTCTTGGGTGGGCCTGGGGGATGGGAGAGGGGGAGAAGGCCATTGTCATGCAGAGGGACATGGAAAGGCTTATCTGAACCCTTTCCCCTGCACTGGGGTCAGGTCCAGAAGGGCCAGCACGGAGGTGACCAGGAACAGGCCTGTCTGTGGTGTGGCTGGCCCCGGGGCAGGCATGGGGGTGGTGGGTGGAAGTGGGATGGCGTGTGAGTTGGCACCAGCCAGCGGTGGAGGCAGCGACTCAGAGGTCAGGGGTCTCTCTCTCTCTCTCTCCCTCTCTCTCTCTCTCCCCGCCTCGGGGACCTGAGGAGAGTAAGGTGCTGCGCCCTGCCCACCTCGCCTACCTCTCCCATGGGCCCTTCTTTCTCTGACCGCTCCAGGAGCCCTGCGGGCTTGGGTTCAACCCTCCACATCCCCGTACAGGCCAAGGGCGTGTGCGCGATCGGCGGGGCCTAGGGCTGGCCTCGGGGGTCCGCAGTGAAGGCCCCGCCCACCCGCCAGGCTCTGACCGGCTGGCGCCACCCAGCTGCAGCGGTTTCATCGCCGCCCTTCTGGACTTGGCTTCAGCTGCTGTCTCCCTCCCCTCCCCCACTCCCACTCAGCTTGAAGGCCGCTTCCCTGCCTTGAAAGCATTGCTCTGGCTCTGATGGCCAGAGGCGTACCGGGCTTCAAGCTCAAGGCTCTGCCTGGCCAGCTGCTTCGTCCCCTGGCTCATTTCTTCCTGGAAAGACAAAGCTATTGCTTCACCCCACACCTCCACTTTGCGACTGCAGCCAGGCCAGGTGTAGGAAAGGCTCTTGAAGTCAGAAGTGCCGAGACAGGCGTATGGCACTGCAGGGCTAGGGAGCCAGGGCCCTACTGGCCCTACTGGCCCTACTGGGCAATCCCTTCCCACAACAGCTCCCAGCCTCCTCTCTGGAGTCGGGAAGGTCTGGCCTTCCTAGTCCTTGGCCATGGCTCTAGGGAGAAATCCTCGCCAGAGTGTGGCATGAGGCCCTCTGACTAAGGGTGCATGTGCCACACCCAGGGCGACATGAAGGCTGGCGCAGATCGCGTGCTCTTTCCAAAGGAGGCTTGCCTATTGGCTCATCCACCTGCGCCGGGCCCCTTTCCTTGTGGGATCATGTCCGGTGGAAAGAGCCTTGGTGCCTGCTGCCAATTTTTTGGGGTGTGTTCTTGCCCCCTTCTGCGAAGGGAACCACTTGACAACTGCTGTGCCACACCTCGGGTCTTTTAGCCTCCCTCAGCTGTGTCCCCGCCATGCCCATTCCTACCTCCATGGAGGGACTACTAAGGTCTTGGCACTTGCCAAGTGGAAATAGTCATTAGAGACTTAACTTGGAGTTGTAGTAAAAGAGCATAACATAACAGCATTGAGCTTGGGCTCTGCCATTTATGAGCTGTGTAACCTGGATGAGTTTTCTAGCCCCTGCACCCAGTCTCTTCATCTATATAATTGTGAAAAGACCAACATCTACTACGTCGGGATATTTTGAGGATTATGTGTGTTAATGTATCTTCAAGCACAGAATTAACATTCAGAGTGTAGTGCCTGGCTCAGTAGAAGTGTTTGCTGCTGTTATTATAATTATCATTATTTCATGTCCTTCACTTCCTCTTGAGTTCCCTGTCAAACCAACCATGGTCCATGGTGTCAACAGTTTTATTCCAGGCTCCTGCTTAATGGCCTGCAGAGGGATCCTCCCGCTCATAACCTCTTATTTTTATCCCAGTCTCTGGAACTCTTTCTTCTTGGCACTGAGGCACTGAATGGGGTCCCACACCCAACCCTGCATGTACTCCTTTTAATATCCCATGCTTTTGAAATACTGTTTAGTGTTTACTTGGTGGAATATACTCCCTGACATGAACAACACACGGGAGATAGGATTTAGGAAACATTGTTCCATGTAGGGCTCTGATTTTATCATAACACAGAGTACAGATGATCAAGGGCCAAGGTAGAGTTCCTTATTGCAAAAATCTTCAGAGATGAGGGTGTTCTAATGTGACACCACCTGAAAATAAAGCCAGCACATAAAAGCAGTTGTAGTTTTAAAAGGAAAAGCACACAACTGAAAGAATTGATCCCATTAAATACACTATTCTATTTGTTTATGTATCAAATTACTGATAGGTAATAAGCAGGTGTACAGATAGTAGAATTATCAATTTCACAGAGAATTCTTTTAACAGTTGTTCATATCTTGTGTTTTACATCATTTATTAAGGTAATATTTTCATCTTTACTTTTCCTTGTGTCTCTATCTTTCTCAACTTTTCCAAGAGATATATTTATATTATCTTCTCAAATTTTAGGGAAAGTTAAAAAAAGTTATGAAACATTTGAAGTTGTTGATTTTGTATATTGGAGGAGGACTAGATTGCAAGTGAATTAGTGATAATTAGAGTTTTAGTTTGGTAAAAGATGGTAGCTGGAATTGATACCAGGATGTTTGTAAGCTAATTTTTACTTCATTATTTGATATAGTTTCTAAAATGCCAGAACCGGTAATTTTAAATTTAACAACTTGTCTCATTTTAAAATATGTGTTCTTGGAGAGGGTGACTGAGGTAAGTAGACAATAATTTACTGTAGTGACTTGTTTTTCTCCAATTAATCTGTTATAAACCCAACAGGCATATAGCATTCTTTTGTCCAAATGACCTGATGGCACTTTCTTAACTTTTCTTGCTGTGATTCTAGCAATCTAGGGTCACACCACCTTCTCTCTCCTAGTCATGATTTCAGTTGTAAGAGTCACATTGTCAATAATATGGTGACAAATTTGCACACAGTCTACAATTTACTAAAATATATATATCAATTGCAAGCTTTGATAACATGATTGTTAAGGAATGAACAATTTGCAGTGCACTTAACAGCTGATTGCTACACATTATTGTGTAAGGACATCATGGTTAAAACCATTATTTGCAACATGGGGCCCCTTTCAATTTTATTTTAATGGAAAGTGTTCAATGACATTTTTCTTTTGAAGAAGAAAGACTTGCATTTCCATCTTAGAAAATTATGAACTTGTTTTTAGCCCTTTTTCTTGTCTTCAGCTCTTCTTTATATTGATTACTAATTCACATGTCCAGTTACTTCAGATTCATGGTGCTATCTCCTCTGCCTTTTTCATGGCTCTCACATTAATTTTTCCATAATCCATTCTGTGAAAGAGGTTTATCTCCACCTTCATATATTGAGGAAGGAACCGACCCTCCTTTATGTGAACTTGGAAAGAAAGGCCAAGGTGATGCCACGGTGTCCTTCCCCACCATTGAGCTGCAGAATGGCTGCAGAGTCCTGTGAATCTTTTGCTCACCTCCTGGCTCCCTACATACTTGGCATTGTCTGCGCGGAGAACCCCAGCTTGTTACAAGTGAATTTTTGAAGTCTTTAGAAGCCGGCTGAAGGATAAGACTGGCTAGAAAGGACATCAGCAAGCAGTGTACTCCAAAAGTTGGTGGCAGAAACATTAAGAAGAAGAAAACCTTTCCGTTTATCTTGTTTTCTCTTTATCTTCTCTCTTTTCATTTTCCTTTAGTTATATGGTATAAACCCTATCCACCACCCATGGTGCTTTTTTTTTTTTTCCCTCAAAACCCCAGTACATTGCTATATATCTTAGTTGTAGGTCAACCCATGGAGGTTCTTTTTCTTGGAGTCCCATGGCATTTTATTCATATCTCTTTCTATCAAATTATTTCCATAGCATAATTTATCTGTTTATACATATCTGTCTTCCTTGCAGACCCCCAACATTTCAAGACCTTTGGGCACATAATATATACATAAGTATTTGAGTGAATCAATGAAGATCTTTTGTTGAATAAGATCTAAATAAATACAATACCTACTCAGCACATGAATGCAAGCATTTGAGAGAGAGTTTTGTGTCTGCTGAAGCAAGCTGTGGACCAGTTTAGGGGCTCAGTGCCAAGGTTACTCAATAGATTGAGACAAAATGAAATAGATAATTAACTTTAGTTTTAAAATTCATGGAGAACAGGAGCAGGATATCTAGGTGTGAATCAGCACTTGATCATTCATGTTGCATGTTTGGAAAATCCAGTCCTTTATTTTTCTATGAAAATGTGACAGGCTAAGAGAGTGAACAGAGGACTGGTTTTTAGAAAGGCAATTTTGTTGCAGGAAATTGTGGAGGAAAATATATGGAAGGAGAGCTGGTAGAAACATGGCAGAAACTTTTTGTGTAGAAATCCTAAAAATTGAGTTTACATGCTGGCTGAAAGATTTGTAACTCAACATTTCTCCAATATAGGTTAGAGCAAATTTTAAATATCTAGGTATACAAAAGGAATACAAAGGAACATAGATCAAACTGAAAGGAGTTTAGGATAGAACAAAGAAATGAAGCTAAGGTAAACCAGCACACTAAAATGTGTTTCAGAAGGACCTGCAGTTTTTAAAGGTAGTTGGAAATTTATCACTCAGGTTTAAAGTAGAAAGGGAAATGGGAACAATTCTCTATCATTTCATGTCCATGAGATTAAAAGCTACATTCTGTCAGAGAAGCAAAACTTGTATGCCCTCTAATGTCCAAAAAAGTGTTTTGAATCATACCTAATGAAAGATAGTCTGTGTGATGTAATGCAAATACAGTATCATCAACTCATTTCCAAGTTTATTACAAACACTTTAGCATAAGTTTAATTGAGGTAATGCAGAATTCTATAAGGGGCCAAGGAAGAGGCTGATAGCATTCTCTCTTTCAGCTTCTCACTTGACCAAGGGAGAAAATGTTCTTGAACAGATTGACTACGTCTCCTAAAGACAGTGCTCATTTTCAATTTTTCTTTTTATAAACTCATCCTGCATTTCCCCTTACATATGCAAGCTAAAGCGTGTGTGTAGACATCCTTCATTGGCAATGAGGAGCAGATCCATACTATTAAATAATCAAATAAGCAGAACATACGGTTGGTGCCTTTTAGGAAAACTACAAGTTTAAGCCCACCCTCATTGGTGGAAGAACATGGTATACCCGAATTAAAATATCTACCATTTATTATGCAGCTAATCATGTCATGCTATTTAAATGAAACTTAATGAATTCTTCTTCTATAAAATTAATTTTATTTTAGTCAAACTGATGTATAATTTTATATAAGTGCATTTTTACTTAAAATGTAAAACTCTTTAGAGTCTGCTTCTTTCAGTTTTAGAGGCATATTTTGTATATATTTTTTTTAAAGATTTTATTTATTTATTTTTTCCCCCAAAGCCCCAGCAGATAGTTGTATGTCATAGCTGCACATCCTTCTAGTTGCTGTATGTGGGACGCAGCCTCAGCATGGCTGGAGAAGCGGTGCGTCGGTGCACGCCCGGGATCTGAACCCGGGCCGCCAGCAGCGGAACGCGTGCACTTAACCGCTAAGCCACAGGGCCGGCCCATATTTTGTATATTTTGGTGTGATTTTATTTATTATCCTTCATAGCAGAGAGGCACATCCTACTCTTTTTCTTGCTGTCCTCTCTCTACAAGTTAAAACTCATCCAAGTTTATTTTGCTTTATAATGCATAGGCTTACTTTGTGAATGAAAAAGAGATCATTTCTGAAACATGTTTGGAACTGTAGGGAGCCCAGAATTTTAGACTATGCTCAGAATTTTGTGAGGTAACTTCAAAAAAGATGGAACATTTAACGTTTGCCAGGAAAGTTTTCTGCTACTTTGCTTAACAGTAGGGTTTTTTTTTTTTTTTTGGTTTCTTAATTCTTTGAAAGGATGAGTGAAGGAGTTGGCAGGTTTAAATTTACCCTTGATAGAGCTCCCTCTGGGTTACTCTTTCAAAACAACCATCCCAGTTGATGAATATTTAATGGGGACTCTGTCAGTCCCAGAGCTGAGAGAGGCAGTTCTCAAAGCTCCAGCAGGTCCTGGGAGAGGAGAGCGCTGGTAGCCAGTGTTGTTTGAGTTTGGATGAGGCATGGTCTTTCTCAGGATGTTAGAACTGAGTGGAGTTCTCAGATGCAGCCCAGTGACTCTAGAACTGAGCCCTGCTCAGAAACCAGTTGACTTTTCATTCGCTCTGAGCCTGGTGTCTGCCCTCTGCTCGTGCCCCTTTCTGCCATTTCTCATGCTTCTCCTGACTCTCTCTCTTTCCTACACCTTCTTTCTTCTTTTTTCTCTTTTTCTTACTTTTACTCTCTATTATATTCCTTCTCCTTATCATTTTTCTCAGTCTCTTATTGTTCTCATTCATTTTCTTTTTATTTTGTAGTACAGTTACTCTGTACATCACATTCACCTTAAAATCTTGATCCTCTACAACTCCTATACTTCAGTTAGCTATGTTTTTTAAAGATTTTATCTATTTTTTATTTTTCCCCCCCAAAGCCCCAGTAGATAGTTGTATGTCACAGCTGCACATCCTTCCAGTTGCTGCACGTGGGACGCGGCCCCAGCATGACCAGTGAAGCAGTGCGTTGGTGCGCGCCCGGGATCCGAACCCGGGCCAACAGCAGCGGAGCACGCGCACTTAACCGCTAAGCCACGGGGCCGGCCCTCAGCTCGCTATTTTGAAGAGAGTATTTTGATAAATTTCTCTTAGATGTTATAACATGCTGATTCAAGGAAATAAAAACTATCACAAATGGGATGGGGATGAAGAGTGAATTCAGTTCAGGTAGCCATGGAATTAGACAGAGGGAAACTGAGAGCTTAAGTGTAGGTGTTCAAAATATTTCCTGATACATCTTCGTAGTTCATTGTTGTGGTAAACTGCACAGAGTCTTATTTACTGCTGGAGCCCAGATGTTTGCTCCTTGGGGCAGCTCATCAGACCTTGGCCTATAGAAAAGAAGCTAGGAAACATTACATGCATTTCTAATGTGAAGAACTGTTAGTGTTCCACCAGGAGACACCTTGGGATCTTCCCTGCACTATCTGAATAGAAAAAGAGGAAGAGAAGCTTTTCTCCATCTGCACAAAACCAAGACCTTATCTTGAGTTTGAGAGGATTGGAGGTGACTGAAAACAAAAGTTTTCCCGAGTTTGGATTTGCTTTAACAAGAACTATTTGCTGGCTTTGATGTTAAAGGTCTTTATTCAAAATTGACTACCTCTAATGCTAAGTTCAGAGTGGAGATGTGTCAGTATAAGAGAGAAGAATCCCTTTTTGATTATATCACTGAAATACAGTATTTGGGAGAATGGTTATATTTGAAGGTCACTTGTTCATATTCTGTTGCCACAGTGACATCTGTTGGTAAGTGACTACTTCATGCTATTCTCGATGATTTCTGTTTGAAAGACATACTGAGCTTGATAAATAAATGGCAAGCAATAGGATATAATGGAACACATGAGGAAGCCATTTGGGGTAAAGCTAATTCAGTCTGAATTTGTTTTTCCAAAAGGGTCTGTCGCCTGCACTGTGTATCTGCTTTGCCATGTCCCAAAGAGAAGAGTAAATGCCCTTAAGATAAGAATGTAACTTCCCCCTCATTGGCATTTCCTTAAGGATAAGCATTTCTCCCTAGGCTAGGATTTGATTGTTGCAGTCATCCTGTGATCACCCAGCTCCAGACAACAGACGTGACACCAGCCATGCCCATTGAGACAACAGATCTGCTCCCCGCTGTGTCCATCAATAGCTGTTCTGGCAGGGCAATCTGGCAGGGCTGATCTCGTGGCTATTGTAAAAGGGACATTGCAATCACTTGCAATACATGCTCTTTGATGGTATATAACCGCTCTGTACACCCCACTTCTTCGGTGACCTTCCTTCCTTAGGGAAGGAAGGCCACAGGTCATGGTCCTCAAAAGTTGGCTCATAATAAACTCACCCCAATTTTGATTTATAGATTGATTATGGATTATTTACGTCGACAAGCTGAGGTGTAGGAAGCAGTAAAGGCACAGTGGTACTCGTGTTGCCCGATATAAAATCTTTCCTCCCTCTTTCCCTTCCCAGGATACCCACTCTTCATGGTGGCACCGACTTCCATGGTGTGATCATTCTTCTGATCACTACTTTCATTCCCTCTTACAATTACTCAACAAATATTTAAACACCTACTGTATGCCAGGCTTGGGATACACTAAGGAAAAATTTTTCTACAAAATCTCTGTCTTCACAGAACTTGTTTTTGTTGGCTAAGTGAGATAATGGATAAGTAGGCAGACAAGTGAATTACATAGTCTATCGTGTGATGATCTGTGTCAAGAAGAAGGTAAGCGACAGGCAATGGGGAGAGCTAGAGAGTGAGTGGGTTGCTACTTTAATTAGAGAGCACAGGGAGGCTGGAGCAAGGCCCAGAGGGAAGGGACAGAGCAGGAGGACATGCAGATATCCCAGGGCTGCAGAGATGCTGTGGAGGAATTATGACTCGGATGTTGTTGGGCAGCAAGAAGCCAGTGTGGCTGGAGCACAGTGAGCAAGAGGAGAAAGGCAGAGAAGGTTTGAGATGCCAGGGAGGGTGAGCAGATGAAAGAAGGCCCCTGGGCCCATCAAAATTGTTCTGTAAGTGAAATGAAAACTTTCAATGTCATTTAACTATACGTTATACAATTTAAGTAGTAAATACCTTTTGTTTTTCTATAGTCTTGTTAAGCACATCAACTAAAATGCTGCTAAATTGGGAATGTCTAAATTATCCCCAGGAGTGACTGCTGTATCTTGTCAGGCGTCTGGTCTGCACAGCAGTCGGGGGTGGGAGTGATGTGACAGTCAGGAGAGGAGCTCTAGTCTTCAGGTTGTCACAAACAGTTTGTGTTATGTTTCATCTGTAACATGCGAAGGACGGAAAAGATGAGTGGTTTTCAGACTCCGATCCATGGAGCGCTGGATATTCCTGAAGGCTCTTGGTTTTTGTTTGTTTGTTTGTTTGTTTTTGTGAGGAAGATCGGTCCTGAGCTAACATCTATCACTCCTCCTCTTTTTGCTGAGAAAGACTGGCCCTGGGCTAACATCCATGCACATCTTCCTCCACTTTATATGGGATGTCACCACACCATGGCCTGACAAGCGGTGCGTCGGTGCGCGCCCAGGATCCGAACCGGTGAACCCTGGGCCGCTGCAGCAGAGCGCACGCACTTAACCGCTTCCCCACCCAGCTGGCCCTGAAGGCTCTTTGTTTTTTTTCTTATGTTTATAAACTTCGATGCAAGCTTCACATAGAAGAGAGTGTCCCTTAGCTTTAAAAAGATTCCTGGACTTGGTCCTCACTTAGGTTTTCCAGTACGAAGAGTTTGCAGTCTCACAGACTCCCAAAGGACAGACAAAAGGAGCAAGATCCCTTTTTTCCGAGTGTCTCTTGTGACAGTGCTCATTGTCGCTCATTTAAACCAGAAGGTGATTTGTCAATAGTGAGATATAGCATTTGAGACCCCATCCTTCAAGATGGCTGAGTTGTCGTCCATCATTTTACAGACTTATTCTAAGTGAATAATATAAAAAGTGAATGTCTCAGCAGGTACTCTCTGACACAAAATAGAAACTAGGAATTGAGAAAAGTAATTATGATTGATGTCTGTCAATAAGGGCATAGGGCTAGTCTAATTCAAAAGTAATTAAAGGCATGAGTGTTAGTCACTGTACATATTAAATATATTGAAAAGTATTCATGTTCTCATAACACAGAATTATAACTGGAAGATAAACTGGATGTTTTTGGTACTTATGGTTAAAGATATATTTTATTTAGTTTTGTTTTCCGATTGAGGAAATGAGAAAATTTATTTTTTAATATATTGACTATCTTCTTCCTTTCCAACCTAGAATCTCAATCTGCTATTTTGGAAACTCTGAAAAATATGTTCAGATGCTGTTCAACAGGTAAGAAAATCTTGTTAGGATGTCAAATACTTTTCTCTCTTATTTATCATAAAATTGTGACAGACTCTCATTTATCTTCCTGTCTGCCCATCTGACTAGGCCACCTTGTTTCTCTAAGCCTGCAGGGGAATCCAGTCAGGTGGAAAGGGATGTTTTCTTCCACTTAGACTTTGCAGAGAAAATCAGCCTTGAAGTGGAACTGAGCACATGCTTTTCAGAAGCTGCATCATTCTCTACCCAGCCAGAGCATTGGGCCTGACAACAGCTGGATCCAGTAGAAAACTGGACACTCTAGGAGATGTCATGTGCAGATGTGCCTGGCTGGACTAATAGTCACATGGATATGAGTTTTAAAAAAATCTCTCAGAGCTTTTCCAAAATCCAATAATATTCTTAAGTTGCTGTAGTAGATGAAACATTAGTTAGTGTCTTTTTAATTTCAACAGAAGCTTTTTTTTTTGTTACAAAAGAAGCCAAATTTCATGTCTTTTTTCTTGTTACCAAAATGGGCTTACTATTAAAAAAAAGAAAACTTCAAGAAAGGAAACACTCATATGGAATAGAAATTGTGAGTAACAATTGCTACTTTTTTATATAAAATCATCTGTTTTATTTATTTACACTTTCTATCAACGGCGCTTTTGAAAATAACTTAGTATTAGAAATTACCAGTAAGAAGAGGGTGTGCGCCCTTGAGTGTGGTCCAGTAGAAGTCAGGTGACTCAGACCTGAGTTCTAGGCCCAGGTCTGTTTCTGGTTAGTGTGTGACAACGTACTTAGGCTCTCTGGAACGTAGTATTCCTTTCTGTAAAATTAAAGAATTGATGATTTTTGAGAACTTTCCCAAATATTAAATGACTTCTCTTATAAAAAGTAGAAAGATCCTTCTCAAACTTATAAATTATCAAAAATTTTTTGTGACCTTTCACGTACCAAGAACAACTGATGTCCCCTCAATTATATTGATTGAAAATAAAGATCGTAAAAGTATATATTTGGTAATCTAATAAATGAATTAGCATAAAAATGAGCCAGGAAAACTTTTATGATCAATCAAGATATTACATTATGAAAGTATTACTGTTTGTTACAGTATATAAAATTATGACTCTAAAATAGTATCTTTTTGCTGTCTGTAAGTTTATATTGTTACTCATATATCACTATTAACCCTATTATGTTTTACAAGAAATAAAATGTCTTGAAAGGAAAAAACAATAAAGCAGCAGCCCTGCATTACACATGAAAGTTGTGCTCCCCCTGGAGGGAAAATGAGGATACAACATTGGTCGAGTACTTCATTTTGTAACCCACTGGTGCCTTTCAAAAATATAGCTATTATTGTCATAGTAAAGATATTCTTAAGAATAGTGCCACAAAACTGGTTTTCCAGCTTCTTTTTGTCAGAGCTGAGACCTACATCAGGCTGGGGCACTTGAAGAGGCATGGGGGACTCAGCTGAGGGTGGTTTAATTACTGTAAGATGATTAGCCAATAGCAAATAAGACAGAGAACGATTAAAAAGAGGTAAAGGGAAATAAAGTTGGAAATAATTAAGAAAAATAGTGCCTTCAAAATATCCTCTCATTATTTTTATAGCTTTTTATTTATTTTATTTTATTTTTTTTGAGGCATGACGAGGATAGTATGTTAGATTTTTCTAAACCCTTATCTCCAGGGCATATATTACTGAGTTTTTCATTATAAATGATAATGCCAAAGAAAACCTGGACAAAAGTATTCTGTACTATCCACAAGGACAAAACATGTACAACATTGCTCTATATATTAAGAGTCGAGCTGTAATAGTCAAGATATATACTCATGTGTGTAAAATTATAATGATTTTCTAATTTTCTCGGGCTGTGAACCATGGTAAAATATACAGGAATAAGCAGGAAACCTGAAAAACTAGGTGATTTAAAAAACCTGATGTTACAGCTAGACCATTCATGGGTGAAATCAATTTCAATTTCACACTTCTCCTTTCCTTGTAGCCAGTGAAGTGTCTGGAAGACAGAAAACACATAAAATTAATTGAGAGTTAACAGTATTTGGAGGCAGTTGAGGTTAAGCATTCAACAATGATGTCCCTTACTTCAGGAGCCATTGAATTTTTGTCATAAGTTTACTTTATACACGGGTTCTCTTCTTAGATTATTTCTGTATGTTTCTTAGAAGAGAAACAGGGAAGGAGAATTAACTATCAATCTACTGTGCGCCAGTTCCTTTACTGTATTCCCTTATGCAATTCTTACAATAATCCTTTAAAGTAACTGTTATAATTCATATTTGATAAAGAAAACCATGTTTACAAAATTGATCAAGGGTAAGAGGGAAGATCTGAACATCAGTCCATTGGGTTCTGCCTCATATTCTCCCCACTGTGATAAAAATGGTGCTTCAACATGGGTTCTCACCATCTGGCTATTTATTACTGGCTCCTGCCAACAGCATTGGATGAGATGAGATGAGAAGTTATTTCCAAAGATATTCTATTATATTTAAACTGTACTATTTATGAGTCAGATGTCAAGACATGTTTTAGAGACATAGAGAGCAACTGATTAGTTCACCCACACATTATTAATGTTTACTATAACTTTCGTGTGCCACATCGTGTCAACTTTACCAACTTTAGTGCTTCACTGTTCTTTTTGAAAAAACTCAGAATGTCACTTTTCGTGTCAAACACCTTGCTGTTTTATTCTTATTCACTAGATGACAGTTCTGTATCTCTGTAAATTACCACTGCAGCAGGAAACGAGAGGTCTTAAGCCAGTTTGCTCTGCACAAATGATGGACATAGGAGGACTTCTGCTCCATCAAGGCTGCCTGTGTCATTCCGTGGCTGTAACGGGGATGTCCAGGACTGCTTAGTCAGAGGCACGAAGCAGAGTCAGAAAGCATCCTCTAAATTCTTCAGATGTGAGTTCAGGCACCTGTCCTCTCACCTGAGCACACTGGAGTTTATTGAATGTGTTCTGACTCTTACTCTCTCCCTGTAGTTAATAAGTCTGGGAGCTCCATAACTCTAGAAAAAACACAGGACTCATAAAGCCTTTTCTCAACTAAACAGAGTTGAGGGCTATGGTGTTGCCCGAGAGTCTCATGCTTAAAGAAATTACAGCTGGTGCTCAGGCGGAAGGCAAGTGTCAGCTACTCCTGGAGGGGTTTTATTGATGCTCCCATGGAATGAGCAAGTTTAAAAGAAAACCACATTGCTTAAACCTCACTAACTGATTGTTTTATTTTCAAGTAATATGCTCTGAAATCTGCTATGTCTAAAAAACCATTTCAGGCCGGCCCCATGGCTTAGTGGTTAAGTGCGTGCGGTCCGCTACTGACGGCCCGGGTTCGGATCCCGGGCGCACACGGATGCACTGCTTCTCCGGCCATGCTGTCGCCACGTCCCACATACAGCAACTAGAAGGATGTGCAAATATGACATACAACTATCTATTGGGGCTTTGAGGAAAAAAAGGAGGAAGATTGGCAATAGATCTTAGCTCAGAGCCAGTCTTCCTCAGCAAAAAGAGGAGGATTAGCACAGATGTTAGCTCAGGGCTGATCTTCCTGACACACACACACACACACAAAAATTCAGTCTTTTTTCTTTGCTGTCTGTTTATTATCATTTTTACGAATGCTTTGATTTCACCATCTTCTTGGCACCACAACAGTAGCCATTGAGATGTTATTATAGATTCAGTTTTGAAATTTTATCATCTTATCTCTATTTCCTCTGCCATTTCTTAGTTTTAGTTCTTACTGCATCTTATGCTTGAAAATATTTGAAGCTTATAGTGTTTCTTATTTTCTCAACTTTTTATTATCTAAGGGCCCTCAACTATCACTTTTTTAAAAAAGGAAGTGAAATACATAACAGAACAATACACTGTAATAAATTGACCAATTATAAAATTAAGTTCAACCTGAAATCCCTCCCCACTTAACAGAGACCATCTTTCATAATTCACCATACTTTAGTTTGGGCAGGGTCAGTTTATCAATGATTTTTGGATGTTTTAAACCACACGAGATGAATACAATATGGTAAAATTGTTAATCTTGCAGAAGTTGTAGAATTTCCTGATGGTTAGAGAAGTTGATGGTGGAGAACCTGAATCATATGAAAAGTAGTTGATTAATTAACACCTGACAGAGTTTGTTAATTTGTTAAAGATGATGATAAGATATACATGCTGAAAAGATAACTTTGCATATCAGAGTATTGTGAGAGGCCACTGGGAAAATTCATAATGTTTTCAAATACTACAAAAAATGGCCATTTTTTCATAAAAAATGTCATACATGATGGCATCAAATACTTATGTCAGAAAATTTACAATGAAGAAAATTAACACTTGAGTCATTTTAATTCTAATAATTTGTTCATGCTTACTATTAGGTTACAAACAATTTTTAGAAATAAAGTGATAAATGATGTACTTGCTTAATTTTTAATTTTTTTAGGAAAAGACTTTTTCACATTTTAAAAAATATTTATTTGTATTTATTTTATGCTGAATTTATTCCTAGGCTCAAAGACTTTTTTTTAATTAACTAACACCAATTCTTTTCAAACTCTTTCAAAAAGTTGAAGAGGAGAGAATACTTCTAAAGTCATCCTATGGGGTTAATACTACACTGATATCAAAGCCAAAGACACTAAGAGAAAAGAAAACTATAGGTCAATATCTTTCATGAATATTGATACAAAAATTCTCAATAAAATAGTAACAAAGCAAATTCAGCAGCATATTGAAAGGATTATACATCATTTTTAAGTGGGATTTATTCCTGGAATACAAGGATGTTTCAATATATGAAAATGAATCAATGTAATTAACCACATTAACAGAATGAAGGAAAAAAAGTGATCACCTCAATGGATGCAGAAAAGGCGTTTGACAAAACTAAACATGCTTTCATGTTAAAAACACTAAAAATCCCTCAGAGTAAAAGGAAGCTACTTCAACATAATAAAAGCCATATACAGAAATCCACAGAGAACATCGAATTCAAGGGTGAAAGACTGAAATGTTTTTATCTAAGATCAGGAGAAAGGCAAGAAGGCCCACTTTCACCCTTCTATTCAACATGGTATTAGAAGTTCTAGCCAAAGCAATTAGATAAGAAAAAGAAAGAAATAGCATTCAAATTGGAAAGGAAGAAGTGATATTATATTTGTTTACACATAATATCTTATATGTTGAAACCCCTAAAAATTTCACAAAAAATTTTAGAACTAATAAATTATGCAGAGTAGTGGGACAGAAAATTAACTTGCAAAAATTAGTTGTTCTTCTATACATTAATAACAAGTAATCTGAAAAAGAAATTTAAAAAATTTACATTTTTATTTACAATAGCATCAAAAAGAGTAAAATACTTAAGAATCAACTTACTCATGGAGGTAAAAATCCCAATGATTTTTTTGCAAAAATAGAAAAATCTATCCTAAAATTCATATGGACTCTCAAGGGACCCTGAATAGCCATAACAATCTAGAAAAAGAACAAAGTTAGAGAACACACACTTCCTGATTTCAAAACTTACTACAAAGTAATCAAAACAGTGCAGTACTGGCATAAATACACACAATATACTAATGAAATATTAGAGAGAGCCCTGAAATAAACCTTTGCATATATGGTCAAATGATTTTTGACAGGGGTGCAAAGATCATTCACTGGAGAAAGGATAAGTTTTTCAACAAATGGTGCTGGAAAACTGGATACCCACATGCAATAGAATGATGTTGGACACTTACCTTACACCATATACAAAAATTAACTCAAAATGGATCCAAGATATAAATGTTGGAGTTGAAGATATAAAATCCTTAGACGAAAACACAGGGTAAAAGCTGCATGTCATTGGGTCCAAATGCCATTGCCAACAATGATTTCTTTACTATGACACCAAAGACATAAGCAACAAAAAAAATAACAAATTGCACTTCATCAAAATGAAACGTTTTCTGTATCACAAGATACTAGTAACAGAGTAAAAAGGTAATGCACAGAATGGTTGAAAAGATTTGCAAATCACATATCTGATAAGGGATTAATATCTAGCATATATAAAGAACTCCTACAACTCAACAATAAAAAAAAACCCAATTTAAAAATGCACAAAGGACTTGAATAGACATTTCTCCAAACAAGATATAAAATGGCCAGTAAACACATGAAAAGTTGTTCAACATCACTAAGTATCAGGAAAATGAAAAATAAAACCACAATGAGATACATGTTCACACCCATTAGCATAGTTACTATCACAAAATCAGAAAATAACAAGTGTTGGCAAGGATGTTGAGAAATTAGACCACTTGTGCAATGAAGGTGAGAACGTAAAACTGGAAAACAGTATGGCAGTTCCTTCAAAAATTAAAAATAGAATTCACCATATGACCTAGCAATTCCACTTATGGGTTCTGAAATAATAGAAAATATATTTATCAGTCTCTGCCTCCAGTTCCTGGCACAGAGCTCCTAAAACTTTGTAATTTCCTAAATGATAAGAACACTAGGAGCAACTCTTATTCTAATATTTGTCTTTGACACCATTCCTGACACAGAGACCCTAAAACCCTTGTAATTTCCATTTTTTTTTTTTAGGAAAATCAGCCCTGAGCTTACATCTGTGATAATCCTCCTCTTTTTGCTGAGGAAGACCGGCTCTGAGCTAACATCTATTGCCAATCTTCCTCCTTTATTCTCCCCAAAGCCACAGTAGATAGTTGTATGTCATTCTTGCATATCCTTCTAGTTGCTGTATGTGAGATATGGCCTAAGCATGGCCGGAGAAATGGTGCATCGGTGCGTGCCCGGGATCTGAACCTGGGCCGCCAGTAGTGGAACGTGTGCACTTAACTGCTAAGCCACGGGGCCTACCTCCTTGTAATTTCCTAATTGATAAGAACACTAGGAGAAGCTTTTGTTCTATTGAGGCAACTCTGGGTGGGCTTCTGGATGGCTCCTTGATGGGGGCTGGTCACCAGGAAGACCAAGCCCTGATTAGAAGGTTCGAAATTTTGGCCCTACCCCTTATCTTGCAGAGAGGGGAGGGGGGCTGGAAACTGAGTTAATAATTAATCATGCTTATGTGACAGAGACTCCATTAAAATCCCAATAGAAGGAGGTTCAGAGAGCTTCCAGGTTGGCAATGACAAGGAGTGCTTGGAGAGTGGTGCACTTGGATATGGCATGAAAACTTTGTGCCCCTTCTCACATACCTTTCCCTATGCACCACTTCCATCGGCTGTTCTTGAGTCATATCCTCTTATAATAAACTGGTGATCTAGTAAATGTTTCTCTGAGTTTTGTGAGCCACTCTAGTAAATTAATCACACCCAATGAGGAGGTTGTGGGAACCTCTGGTTTATAGCCAGTCAGTCAGAAGTACAGGTAACAGCCTGGGCTTGTAACCGGCATCTGAAGTTGAGGTGAGGTAGGGTGGGTGTGCAGTCTTATAGGACTAAGCCCTCAACCTGTGGAATCTGATGTATCTCTGGGTTGACAGTATCAAATTGAGTTGAATTATCTGACGACTAGCTGGCATTCCAAGAATTGCTTGTTGGAGGTGTGGGGAACCCTCCCACGTGTGAAAAAATGAATCTCAGAACACCATTTATGAGCATACACCCAAAATGATTGAATGCAGAGGTATAAAGACATAAATGTACACCCATGTTCTTAACAGCATTATTCAAAATAGCCAGAAGCTGGAAGCAAACCAGGTGTCCATCAACAGATGAAATGACAAAAAACATGTGGTGTATACACACAGTGAAATATCATTCACCCTTAAAAAGGAAGAAATCCTGACACATGTTATGACAAGGAAGAACCTTGAGGACTTTATGCTAAGTGAAATAAAGCCATCCACAAAAGGAAAAATACTGTATGATTCCACTCATATAAGGTACTTAGAGAACTTAAATTCATAGGAATAGAAAGGAGAATGGTGTTTCCCAAAGGCAAGAGGAAGGGATAACAGGGAGTTGTTGCTTAATGAGCACAGAGTTTCAGTGCAAGGTGAAAATAGTTCTGTGGATCGTTCGAGGTTATGGCTACACAATAATGTGAATGTACTGCATGTCACTGAACTGTACACTTAAAATTGGTTAAAATGGTCAATTTTAGGTTATGTATATTTTATGACCATTTAAAAAAATTAATTATTTTCAACAAATGAACAAACACTAGCTACATGCAATAGATGAATATCACAACCAAAATGCTGCATAAAAGAAATTATATTCAAAAGGCTATAGATTTTTTAATTCCATATATATAAAATCTAAAAAAGAAACAAAACCGAGGTCTGGCTTCCAGTAATGGTGGAGTGGCTTGTTGAACTAACACTCTCACAGATAACAATGATAAAATCTGCATAAAATATTATATGTATTTATATAGAATCATGTATTTATATGTAATACACATATAATAAATGCATATATGTGTGTATGTATAAATGTCTTCCGAAAGCAAGCAGAACTGAGAGGGAGCCTTCCCTTAAATGATGGGAATTGCACCAGGAGATATTTGCAAGCTTGAGTCTTTTGCCTCAAAGCATTCCAAAATCTGTACATGGCCGAGACAGGGGAAAAACTACAGTCTTACTTGTAAAGTTAGAGGATGTATTTTGGGGCTGACAGAGTAGCTGGAAAGTTAAGGGAGAAATTCTGGAAGGGAGGGAGACACACAGAGGAAAATCTCAAAATATGTACGTAAGTCTCCCCCCCACACACACACCAAATTGGCAGATCTTTGAACAACACACATGCAGGGTAGACACCAGAGGGCTTAGTGTAAAAACAGCAATTGGTAGATGAAAGAACTGAATGAGAATTTCAGCTATGCTCACGGTAAAGGAGAGAAGATTGGAGTTTCAGTCCAGCCAAGTTAACTCCCTGCTAGAAAAATAACAACACTCTTCAAAGGAATACAATAGAATCCAGAGTCTCTATAACTATCATTCATGGTTTCCAGTACACAGTTTAATTTTTTTTTATTTATTTTTCCCCCAAAGCCCCAGTAGATAGTTGTGTGTTATAGCTGCACATCCTTCTAGTTGCTGTATGTGGGACGTGGCCTCAGCATGGCCGGAGAAGCAGTGACTCGGTGCGCGCCCGGGATCTGAACCCAGGCCGCCAGTAGCAGAGCATGCACACTTAACTGCTAAGCCATGGGGCCGGCCCTCCTGTACACAGTTTAAAAAATCATGAGATTTGAAGAGATGGGAAAATGTAATCCATATATGACCAAAAGCAGGGAGGAGAAACTCTCCCCAAGGTGTTGCAATTAACTGACAAGGATAAGACAGCAGCTATTATAAAGAGGATCAAGGTGGTATGAAAAATATTCTCATAATGAATGAACATATCTGGAAACTCAGCAGAGAAGTGGAAATTACAAAAAAGAACCAAATAGGAAGATTAAATAAAAAAAATACTTTTGAGTTTACATGTACATTAGAAACAGTAGAAGAGGGCCGGCCTTGGGGTTTAGCAGTTAAGTGTGCGGGCTCCACTGCTGGCGGCCCCGGGTTCGGATCTTGGGCTCGCACGGATGCACTGCTTCTCTGGCCATACTGAGGCTGCATTCCACATACAGCAACTAGAAGGATGTGCAGCTATGACATAGAACTATCTACTGGGGCTTTGGGGCAAAAAATAAATAAGTAAATAAAATTAAAAATAAAAAGGAACAGTAGAAGAAACATGATGATAGAGCAATAGAAATTATCCAGTCTGAACAAAAGAATGTAAAAATTTTGAAGAAAAATGAAGAAAGCCTTACCTGTGAGATGATTGAGTCCCCAGCAGAGAGGGGAGAGACAGAAAAATTAAATGAGGCAGAAAGACAAATCAATAAGTAATAGCATAAAACTTCCAAAATTTGGTGGAAAATCTAAAATTTTAGATCCAAGGAAGTCAGCAAACCCAGAAAATAAAATACAAAATAAAACCATACCTGGGCACATGATAGTCAAGCTGCTAAAATCCAAAGATAAAAACAAAATCTTGAAAGCAGTCAGGGAAATACATATATACAGGGGAAGACATTACATACAGGGAGAAATAATGTCATTGATGGATGATATATTATCAAAAACAAAAGAGACAAATCAACAACAAAATGACATCTTTCAAGTGCAGAAACAAAACCCAAAAGTCAACACGAGATTCTATATTTAGCAGATCTCACTTTCAAAAAGGAGGCAGAAGCCACAATAATATTCCGCACACCCATTAGGTGGCTGAAATAAAAAATAAAATTGCAAATATCAAGTCCTGGTGAGGACAAGGAGCAACTAGAACTGGGAATGCAACATGATAGTTGCATTCGGATAATGGTTTAGCAGGTTCTTATACAGTTAAACATACACTTATTATATGACTCAGATATCCCACTCCTAGGGATTTACTCAAGCAAATTGAAAACTAATGTTTAAACAAAATCTTTGGGTGAATATTCATAACCATGTTATTCATAATTGCCACAAGCTGAAAATAAACTAAATGTCCTTCGTCAGGTGAATGGAGAAAGAAATTGTGGTGAATTGTGACATTAGAATACTACTTGGCAATAAAAAGGATAAACTCTTGATTCACACAACAACATGGATGAATCTTGGCTGCATTTCTCTAAGTGAAGGAAGCCCGATTCAAAAGGCTGTACAGTATGTGGTTTCATTTGTATGACTTTCTAGAAAAGTCAGCATTACAGAGATGAAAAATGATCAGTGGTTGCCAAGGGATGGAATGGGGGAAGGGGTTGATTACAGAGGGACAGTATGAGAGAATTTTGGGGAGTGAAAAAAACAGCTCTGTATGCTACTGTGGAGGTGGATACATGACCATAAAGTTGTCAAAACCCACAGAACTGTACACTACAAAGAGTGAATTTTACTCTGCAAATTTTAAAAATCAATCAGGATGCTGGGGAACTCAGATGAAATGCAGTGACAAATGAATCTCACTGTATTACAAGCATGTGACATAGCCACACATAATGGGTGGGGATGAAAGGTCCTGACCTAAGTTACAGTGGAAGACAGTGTTTTGATGGGATACTGTAAAACTAAAGTAATGTACACAAACACTCTACTCTAGGTGGTAAGTTTGTTTTTCATAAGGGTATGGATTAGCAATTCTGAAACTAGTTGACACATTAGGAAATATATTGTAGCTAACTGGAGTTAAATTTCTCACTGTTGGTCAAAGAAGTTAAAAATAAACAAAAGGAGAATGCTAGAATAAACTCTGTGGTGCTGGATAGGAGTTGGAAGTATCAGTATGAATCCATGTCACTTCTAATATATCTATCCAGATAGATGGATAGATTGATAGATGAATAGATAGATGTGTATACCTGTGTTTATATTCATACATACATTTCCAGGCTCTGCTGAGAGGGTCCAGAAGCACTGACACCCTAGTATCAATGAGCACACTTAGCTCCCAGATCTTGGTTTCCAAATATCATTCTCCAATAAAAAGAACCAGGTTTTCTTGGAGAAATGGCTAATTCTAGGGTGGAGATGGAAAATACAATATGAACCTGGACCATCTTGTAGTGTCAGAAGTAGGAAAGTGCTTTAAATAAAACACAGCAAATGATGAGATGTGTCAAAAGGAATCAATCTGAAAGACTTCTCAATGGCTCAAGCTGGAAAACTGTGAGCAACATAATAAATAATGGTAGCATTGGATTATTATACAGAGAATAAAATAAATATCCATGAGTCTATACTGACATAAAATAGATTAAATAAGAAAGGAAGAAAGAAAGAGGAATAAAAAAGAATAAGAGAAAGAAAGGAAGAAGGACGGGAGAAGGAGGGAGGGAATCTTCCTCACAGAATTCCAAATAATAAATGTGGCTGGATAGCATGAAATAGAGAATCGCCACTAGAACACCACAGTAATAATTATTGTGGGTAAGGCTGACTGATGAATGCAAAAACTGTGGGTGAAATTAAAAAAAAAGAATACATTTGCAGAGCCTCAAATCATCTGCCTCAAAATATATAACTTTTTTATGTTAATTACTTTAAAAGACCTATGACTATTGAAAGCAAAAATTATAACACTGTATTGTGGGATTTATAACATGAGAAGATGTAAAATTTATGATAACAATAGCACAAAGGACAGACAGAGGTAAATGGAACTGTTCTGTAGCAAGTCTTCCATATTTTACATTGATTAAACTGGTGCACTATTAAGTCTAGGTAGGCTGTGATATGTTAAAGATGCATATTGTAATCTGGACCAACCACTAAAAAATGCAAAGGTGTGTCACTTAAATGCTAATAAAGGAATTAAACAGCATACCAAAAAACGTTTGTACAAGACTGTTCACAGGAGATGACCTGCACGTCCCCAGGACGAAGAAGAGCCCACTGCGACGCATCCACAGAGCAGAACGCCCTCAGCTGTGCCGAGGAGCAAACGCTGACACACACATGCTGGGAGAGACTCATCAACCTCGTGCCGAGGGAAGCAAGCTGGACAGAAAACAATACACGTGTGATGATTTCAGCCGAGATGAACCTATGCTGAAAAAACCAGAACAGTGGTTGCCTCGGGGGAAGGAAGAAATTGCCTAGGAAGGAACAGGAAGGGGTTTTCTGGGGGTGATGGAAATATCCTGTTCTTAAAGGGGTGAAGGTTATATGGGCATGTTTATTTGCCAAAAATGTAAGGTTGAGATTTGTGCCTTTCAGTGTGCGTACTTCTTACCCCCCCACACACACAAAGGACTAAAAGAATAATAAAGTGATGTGGGAATGGGATGGAGTGTGGAAGAAACAAAAATGGCAGATGATTAGTAGTTGTCGAAGCTGGGTGACGAGCCTACTATGCTGTTTTGTTTATTTTGTATATTGTTTAAATTGTTCTGTAATAAAACACTTGTATAAGAAGACAAACTCGATATATAGTGTTCGCTGGTAAGGTGTCAGCTACCTTTGGGGAGGAAGGAGGGAGAAAGGGATTGTCGGGGCCTGAGTGAAGCTGGTGCTAGTTCTTGGTCACACAAGTGTGTTCACTTTGTAATAATTCTTTGAGGTTTACATGGATGACTTCTGCGTATATTTCTATACGCATGTTATACATCAATAAACATTTTAAATCCGGTATATTTGCAAAAAGATCCTAACTCAATATCTCAGAATAACAGCAGTGTTTTGTTTTAAAGTGGAACACGTTCACTCATGATATCATCAGATGGATTTTAATACTCCCAAGTATCTAGTAATGCCCTCACCCTTGAGTGGCCCCCCTGGGTGGTTCCATTTTTGCCTCAATTTGGCAAGTGGCATGGCTTTGAGTTTTTATGATGGGTATGGGCCCTTAAGGTGGGTGGGTTCCAAGGGGAGGATCTCTGCAGCGACCCTGATCACGAGGTCCAGAGGGAGGAACATGGCAGGCTGGATGGATGGAGGGGATGGTAGGACAGATGGCCTTGAAAAGGCAAATTCCAGGATCCCATGCACCTGGTATTTCTATTTTAGATATTGAATTTACATTTCAAATACTGGCCAGGGAGCTTCCACCAGGGCTGCAAGCAACCTCAGCAATAGCCAGGCTGGTGAGCCCCACCCCTACCTGAGTACTGGCCCCAAAGGATGCAGCCCAACCACACTGCACAACTCTGGGGGATTGGCAAGGCATGGAGAGATGACATTGTATAGAGAAGAGGCGGAGTAGAAGGTGGGGTGTAGAAGCAGAGGGGCGTGGGCCAGGGGTGGAGGGACAGGTGGGAGTGGGGTCCCCTAGCTGTGTATGCTTGGTGCTTTTGTCTCTTAACCATTCCCTGCTGGGAGCTTGCAGGACAGCAGGACTACAACTCCCAAGATGCTCTGGGCACGGGGCGGTGTCTAGCCCTGGGGGGAGGAGCAGGGCTGTGAAGGCTTGCCTCAGGGCAAAACCGCCGTTGACTCAGGACTCTGGTCCTGCACCCGCTCCAACTGGACTGAGTCCCGGAGGGATGTGACGGGACGAGAGGGACCAGGGAGTTAGGAGGGTGTGGCAGCTGCATGGGCAGCTGCGGGCCTGCAGCGTGCAACTGCTTTTGTCCAAAATTGAAGCTGAACTCATGCCTCTTCCCCACCGCCTCCCTCCGTTGCTTGATTCCTCCTCCCCCCTGTGTGCCTGTGGGTCTTTCCACAGCCTCCTACCTAGTCCAAGGCCAGGTGCTTCTCTAAAGTGCTTATGGGAACTGGTTTGACATCCCAGAAACTTTCCACTTTGCCTGCTGCCCTCTGCCTTCTCCAGCCAAAGTGCCATCATTTCATCAGCTTTTGGGAGACATTCGCCCTTGTGGCCCCTCTTGCAAGCCCAACTGAAGAGTTTGCAGGGTGGTAACATTGGCTGTTGCTTGCCTTTTTCGCAGATGTGGAAGTTGAGGCATGTGTGAGGTTACTCACTGGTTTCCCCACAATCCACTAAGAGCAGAGGAGAACAAATCAATTCCCAGGCAAGTATCTAGTAGGCCGTTTTCACCAACCCATTCCAGTGCAGAGGCCTCCAAAACAGCATCCTTAAGATGAGAATAGCTTAAGTATTTTGCCCTTTAGATTGATCACCTAATCTCAGCTCAGGCCTGAGTGGCCAGTCTCTCAGGGACATGGGTGGTGATTCTGATCCCTCAGGAAGAGACCAGTGGTCCAGCTTTGTGAGAGGGATATTCGTGGTAGACAGCACCTGGGCAGCATTTGAAACCCGTCAGCTTTAACATCTCTGTTTTGGATTCAGGCAAGTTTCCCAGATAAACACACCTTGGGATAGTCAGATGTACCGTATTCTTTAAAAATTGATTACATCAGTGAAAAGAACAGAACATAAAATATCCTGCTCATTTGCAAAAGATAAAATGCAAGCAAGACTTTCTTGTTAATTTTTTTCTGCTCATTCTCTTGGCTGTACTGTACGCTTGAATGCAGAAACAAAAAACTTGAATTGCCGTATTCTCTTTTCCTGAGATTAGTAAATTAACTTAAAAGTCTTATTGAAACCTGTGGAGGAATGATTAGCAGTTTTTCTGATTTATGTCATCCTTAAAAGTCTGGGCGTTGATTTAAATGAAAACAAGTCCTTGTTTATATCAAACACCCCAATAGGTTACATTTCCGATTCCTGAATGTGTAATATTATCAAAACAACTGGAAAACCTGGTCATCGAAACTAGACCCTGTCACTTTGTCAAGAATTTGCCTCTTTATGAATTAATGACACATGAATTCTTCAACATTTTTGTAAAGAAAGGATGAGAATCTCTGCAGTGTCTCTGAATGTGGCAAGACAGGGAATTCTCGTTAGACCGCAACCTCGGGTTCTTCTCTCGTGTTCAACAGGCCCGGGTGGTAGTCCGTGTGGTCAGGTGCAGCACCGCTCCCCAGCCCCCAGTGTTCCATCCTACTCTGGCCTGTGACCTCTTCAGGGGGTTCTGATGACACTCGTCCACAAGTGTTGGAAGGAGACATTGTAACGTGAGGATATTCCTCATCTTGAAACAAGAATTAATTGAGAGGAAAGTCTCTGGGTCTGTGTGCTCCGATGCACTGCTGTTGGGGTGTGGCTGCAGTGACCACTGTGCTCCCAGCAGTCCCCACAATGGCTGCCTCATACATTTGATCTTCTGGTGCAACCACAGCAGCTGTTGACAGAGCTGGGCGCTCACCATGGTTAAGTGTCTTCCATCAATTTTGTGGCTCTGACCCTCCTCTGATCAGCCCCTTCTCATTCCTAACTGCTGCATTGATTGCTTTGTAGTTGTTTCCTAGGAGCCACTGTGTGTAACTGGATTTCACAGTGTCTTTAGGGACCCACCTTCACTACACGAGTCACTGTACAACAGCCACTTATCCTGGTGTAGCCCATGTTCGTCCTCTAAAGTGGAGCTGTGAAGAACCCTGCTTACTCGGAGCTCCTCTCATTCTCATGCTGCTGGGGCTGCTTATGAAGCTGGGCATCTCGTCTTTGGTCTCATCACATTATTCTTTTCATCGATTATTCTGAAGTCGGATACGACTTTGTTAATAATGTGACACTGGCTGTCACAGGCACTTCTATGTATCTTCCTCAACAGCTCTGTGAAGTATGCCTGTGATCCCCATTTTACAGGGGGGACACTGAGGCTCAGAGAGGTCGAGTAGCTTCCTTCACACAGTTTCTTGGTGCATTTTGAGTCTCCACCTGGAACTCCGCCTCTCAGGTGTGTGCACTTAGCTGGTGTTCCACTTTGTCCCTCTCTGCCAGCCTCACCAAAGGCACACGGCCCATCCTGAGTCCATTGTCTGCTAGTTGGCAGTCACCCTGCACAAACAGGCCCTGGGTGGGGAGTGGACTAGCAGGGCGTGGTCGTCCGGCCTACCCTGGGCAGATTCTAGGTTTATTGCAAGAGCTGGAGTAGTGGAAGATACTGACCGTCACTCACCTGCAAGGTTTCTTATGTAGAAATACTCCACTGACTTTTTACAGGTGTCATGTCTTTTTGTCTTCATTGCTCCTCTGGGCTTTCTCCTACAGTCCGTGTTGTGCAGTAACATACAGTACAGAGACTGGTGAACATAATATTGTTGCCCTGCACCAAACGGTCACATCATTCATTTTTCTAATTATGAAAGAATTACATACTTCGTAAAAAAAGGCAAATTACACAGATCTATGTAGAGTAAAGTGAAACCTTCCCCTTCCATCCCCTTCCCTGCACACTCACTCCCCTACTCAGAAGGAACTATTGTTAAGAGGTGGCAGCTTATTCTTCTGGACATTTCCTATGAATTTATAAATACACATAAAGATTTTTTTAACATAAATAAATTACATAACTACATCGTTTTGCAGCTTGCTGTTTCCCAAAACATATATCATAGACGTCTCTCCTTATCAGTGCACGTCCCTCTAACTTAGCTTTTTAGAAGTTTTAGAGCTACTCCAAAGAACAGGAATACCATGATCTGTATATTTCTTCTTTGATAGAGATGGGGTTATTTCCAGTTTCACTATTATACATAATGCTGCAGTAAGATCCTTGTATGGAATTTATTACACTGCTATTCAACTGCTCAATTTGCTTTGTTCCCTTTTAGTCAGAGACTATGATATATTTTTAACAATTTTATGGGAATTGTTTTATAGGGAAATTAATTTTATCTCTGAATCAAGACATTTATGGGGAAACTGGAGTTCAAGGTCATCCATCTCAGTATTCTGGAGAAAAATCATGAAACTTAGAAGATATTATGCTAGCTGCATCACATTCTAACAAGTCACGTTAACAATTTAAAGTTGAATGTTTGGGCTGGCCCGGTGGCGCAAGCGGTTAAGTGCGCGTGCTCCGCTGCGGCGGCCCGGGGTTCGCGGCGGCCCGGGGTTCGCGGGTTCGGATCCCGGGCACTCACCGACGCACTGCTTGTCAAGCCATGCTGTGGCGACGTCCCATATAAATTGGAGGAAGATGGGCATGGATGTTAGCCCACGGCCAGTCTTCCTCGGCAAAAAGAGGAGGATTGGCAGATGTTAGCTCAGGGCCGATCTTCCTCACAAAGCAAAAATAAAAAAACAAAATAAATAAAATTGAATGTTAGTATAGCCTTACAGTCTTTGTTCAGAAGAAGGATGACATTTTCTTGTCTTGAAAACTTCTGACTCCAGGGGCTCTCAGTTGGGCTTCAGAGAGGATAAGATGTTGGTGTTGTATCTGTTTCTCTTCAGCTGTAGGCTGCATCTTCTAAAGATCATAGAATTGAACATGGTCCAATCTATATATATGATTTGGGTCAAAAATTCAAAGTAATGAACCCAAGATAGGAATCTATAACTTTGGTTCATTTTTAAAGTTTTTTATTTATTTATTTTTTCCCCCAAATCCCCAGTAGATAGTTGTATGTTATAGCTGCACATCCTTCTAGTTGCTGTATGTGGGACGCGACCTCAGCACGGCCGGAGAAGCGGTGCGTCGGTGCGCACCCGGGATCCGAATCTGGGCTGCCAGCAGTGGAGTGCGCGCACTTAACTGCTAAGCCACCGGGCCGGCCCTATAACTTTGGTTCTTAATGAAGAATTTCCTTTGATATCCTCAAGTCTCTGTGATTACTAGTAAAAACTCACCTGTGGATGAAGAGATGTGGTTCTGCTGGCAATGTCTGGCTTGAACATCTATAGTTAAGGCTGCCACATCCCTAGGTAGATTAGACTTGACCTCTCCATGACCTCTGCCCTTGTTCTTTGACGTGGGAAAAATAAGAATTTAAAAAAACTGTTGTTACTAGCACTGAATGCTAGAAATGCCCATTAAAGAGTGAGTTTGATTTGGTAAACCAAAGGGAGTATAAGCAGAAGAAAATCTTTAATATCTATGAAATTTCAAGAAGTTCTAAATTTTTTAAATGTAACTCTATTTTTGCAACAATGCAAAATGTATATATATGAATGAAATATCCCTCTGTCTATTTCTTAACTTGTTTCCATTGATTTGATGGATTTATCCTCTAATCAGGATTCCAAGTGTGAAAGAACATCTTGGTATTTCAAAGAAAAGAAGCCATTGATATTTGATTTGCTTTTAGCTCGGCATCCTACAGGTTTGAGGAATAAATTATCATGTAATGATACAATGATTCTGAAATCTAATTGTTAATTAGAGGAGTGTAAGGGATGATTGAATAGTGGTTCATCTCCATGGTCAGGGGTATTGTACACATGGACATGTAAACACGAATCAGGAAGCTGCTTCAGCCCCGTGACATCGCTGAGAACCACAGTGCAGGAGGATCTAGGGGCACAGCCCTTTGCCTCGATCTCCTGGGTTACATGTAGATCCAGAGGTCTTGACAGTGGCTTCAGAGCAGCTAACTTTTGTCTATTTCTCCCCTTCCTTCTCTCCAGCTTATCTCAAACAGTCCTGACTACCATGTTTTAAAGTAAGGCCAATTATAGTTATTTACATGAGCTTCTTGTTCATTATTGAAGAGTAATAATCAGGCATAACATTAAATATCATTTAATCTACCTAAATAAATTTGTTGTACCTTTTAATTGATTAGAACACTAAAGTTGGTTCAGAGTTTGATATTCACCAAGTGCGTTAATCTGCTTACAACTGCCATGTGCCTCACTCCTCTTAGAAGTGTATCATTGGCCCATCACAAGATTTTAATGACTCAAATCATCATAAATTAAGATAATGCACTCTCTTTTTGATGACCGGGAAGCACATGGGTCCATTTTGGAAATATGCCCATCTGTCTTTTCTCCCCATGGGAAGTTTCTTGTCACTAGGTCTCCAGTGGCTTGCACAAGCCCTAGGTCTGTAATAGCTTGGTGCCTCTCCTTCTACTTGGGGTAGAAATAAAAGAGGTCAGAGAGACTTATTAAAGTTTTGGTTGCATGAAGTCTTCTATGAAGACCATCCATACATATTGTTCTGGATAGCTCTCTGTTCCTAAGACTACTAGTTATTTTAAGGGCTTGTCAGAAACCGTGAAAGATCTGATGTTTTACCTTACCTGCAAACCAATAAGTTAGCCTACAATGGTCTTACAGATGCTGGCAAAAGTCAAGAGACCCATGCGTCAGAGACAAAGGACTTAATGACACAACAATAGCGGTGGCTAGAGTATCAGCATTTGCACCAGTTCAATAAATCTCACTTCCTACAGGGTGATACACAGTGGGCCAGGTGACATGCAGAGAGATGCAAGATCTCAGAGCCTAAGGAACTCAAATCTTTGATAACGGGCAGGATGTCTGCTAACCTTTGCCCTGGGGGCGGGGGGTGTTATTTTTATTATACTGGGCAGTAAGCCAGGCTGCCCTTTGCTCCAGAGGAGGCCACTATTTCTATCTTCCAAGGCTGACAGCTCTACACACATCCTTGAAAAGACAGCCTGGTTTTACTGGCTTTCAAAGATAAGCTTGAGTGAGACTTGATCATCATTCAGTTCTTCTGTGTCCTGTTTTGAGATTGTGCAAATATGTTCTTTTCTCTGTAAAGTTCACTAACTTTATTCATACATAAGAGATGCTTTTTGTTTTATTTATTAAGTTGAAATTTTCTTATTAGAGAAAATGATGAAACTATTATGGGTTGGATGTGAAAGTATGTTTTTTCAGGAAAAATGTGAAAGTAGATCGGTGCTCGCAGAACTTTGCCACAAGGAGCTGATAGCAACTTAAATGATTTTAATTTGAATACTGTTTTGTACAACTTTCTTCCATCTTACATCATCCTCTCTGCTTCCTGTAATTCCCATATGGGAATGGGGCAGTTTCAGGGATTCACTGAACTCATATACAGTATTCAAATGGTTTTGTCTGTTGTGGTTTTTTAATTGAGATAAAGTTGACATACAACATTAAATTAGTTTCAGCGGTACGACATAATGATTCAATGTTTGTATATATGTTGAAATGATCACCACAATAAGTCCAGTTAACATCCGTCACCATATAGAGTTACAAATTTTTTCTCTTGTGATGAGGACATGGCATATTTCAAGGTGCAGAAGAATCAACGATGATGTCATACATTTCCATAGACAGCTTGATGAATTTGGACTTAAGCATACACCCTTGAGACTGTCACCACCATCAAGGCCACAAACATATCCATCATCTCCCAAAGTTTTCTCTCACCTCCTTTATTACTATCATTCTGTTGTAAGAACTCTTAATATCTACTCTATTAGCAAATGTAACGTATGCAATACAGTCTTGTTAGCTGTAGGCACTATGTCGTATCCTAGATTTCCAGAACTTATTTATCTTGATAACTGAAACTTTGTATCTTTGAACATCAGCTCCCCATTTCTCCATCTCCCCAGCCCCTGGCAACCACCATTCTAACCTCTGCTTGTGTGAGTTTGACTATTTTAACTTCCACAAATAAGGGAATATTTGCCTTTCTCTGTCTGCCTTATTTCACTTAGCACAATGTCTTTTAGGTGCATTCATGTTATCAAATATAGCAACAATTCCTTCTTTTTTCAATGTTGAAGAATATGCCATTTCTTTATCCCTTCATCCATCAGTGACGTTTAGGTTACTTCCATATCTTGGCTATTGTGAATTTGCTGCAATGAACATTAGAGGGCAGATATCTCTTTGAGACCCTGATTTCAATTCCTGTGGGTGTCTACCAGAAGTGGGATTGCTGGATCATAAGCTAGTTTTCACTTTTGGAGGAAATTCCATACTGTTTTCCATAATGGCTGTACTAGTTTACATTCCGACGAGGTTTCCTTTTCTCCACATCCTCACCAACATTTGTCATCTTTAGTTTTTTTGATAATCGCCATCATAACAGGTGTGAAATGATAGCTCATTGTGGTTTTGATTTGCATTCCCTGATTTGTGATGCTGAACAACTTTTCATACACCTTCTGGCCACCTGTATGTCTTCACTGGAAAAATTTTACTCTGGTCCCTTGCCCATTTTTAAATTGATTTGTCTTTTTGTTTTTGAGCCAAACAAAAAAAGAGAACAAAATTTCCAGGCATTATGGGTGCTTCCCAGTTGATGCAGATGGCTTTGTATTTACAGTGGTACAAAAAGATCGTGTTTCGTGCTTTTTCTTCAGCTTGTCATAAGACCAGCAGTAGCTGTGGCACGGCAGATAATCGGGATGTTCTGGGTTTGGAGGTTTACAAAATAAATGAGTGGTAAGGAATTTTTTATTTTTCCAAGGAAATTATTGTGATCATAGTCCATGGAATCCAGGATTGATAGGTGTAGGAGGAAATTAAGGTGAGAATCGTTGATCTGGCATTACTACTGATCTTGAGGGACAGGTATCTACTGTATGAATGTTTGAATAAAAATATTAGAGATCAGGCATCTGTGATGGGTGAATATGTTTTCTGAGTTGTTTACTTTTGAACATAACCATTTGGATTATGTGAACATCTGGGATATGGGAGTAAGTTGCTAACAGGGGGTGGTTGATAACGTCACTATTGATTTAACCTCTATGAACACAAAGTGGTCAATGGATTAAGCAAATGAGTAGACAGAAAACACAGAAATGGTAAGATTTGGGATTTAGTAAAGGACTGGGGGCCGACTGTCCTGAGAGGGAGTGCCAGGACTTGTGCGGTTGAGAGTGACAAGGAAAAGAAGAGAATAGACTAACACTCAAACAAGGAGGGCGTGTTAACAGGATGGAGGGGGAAATGATCTGGAGGAGCCTTGAGTTTTGACCTTGAGCTTTCTGTTCTTGATGCAAGTCTGCCTGATGACATCCCAGGACACAGGTCAGATATATCCCGAGTGCGTAGAGGGAGGGTGGAAGTACAAAACAGCCAGGATAATTGTCCTAAAAAGGCAGGCCTCTTTTATCATTTGACCCAGTTTCATGGTTTGTTTTTATAGGGTAAGAGGAAAAGAAGGATGATAAGTCACGTCTTCACAGAAGAAGCAGCGTAACTGTGGGAACCAGTCCAAACCAAAGCCTGGTTTAAGCATTTCCATTCTTTTGAGGTTGTCCAGTGACATATTCAAGAGGCCAGTTACTAGAATCCCATCCCATCCTGGCAATTTCTGGTCTCTGAGAGGACAACTTGGACCAGCCCCACCAGATCTGCTGGCCCGAGAGACCGCAAGGACTCCAGGCCTGCAGCAGTGCATGACAACACGTAAGTCCTTTCAATCTTGCCAAAACGTTGTAAAAACTTGCACCTAGTCACACAGGTGAATCCCTGCCAGGTGTGCTCGCAGGTGGTCTGCATTCCAGGTCCCATTCCCACTCCTGCTGGTCTTCAGATTTGGCAGAGATGATTCCAGGAACTGATCTGTGCATTCCACAGCTCCACTGTGGAGGTATCAGGAAGGAGGAAAGGGCAGTGAAGAGCACAGGAGCGAGACTGGTGATAGCACTGATGGCGGACACACTTGCTAGCAAGGCAGAGAAAGTGAGGGTCTAAGAAGGCCGTCCTGACAGCAGATTAAATGGAGCAGGCACCTCAGTGAGGTCTCTTGGTAGCGTCCCTAATGTTTCCTTGCTTTGAGCTCTTGAAACTTTAAAATATATTGATACTTTTCTTTTATTAAACTCTGCTTCGAGACATAGAAAATATAGACAACAGTTTCTTTCTGAGGTGAGAGGTTGAGTTTCAGGTGAGGAGAGAAAGATCTTCCTTTTTCATGCTGTTCTCTCATTTTCCTTTACTATGTATATTATTTATTTGTACTTTAAAGTCAGCAGCGAGTTATCAATGTCACGGGATGATTCAGTTTTTCCCCTCACAGTCACAGTAAAAGCTACTAAAAATGGATTATTCTTTTTGTATAATATTCCAATAGATTCCAAAATATTATTTCAAACGCACTTTTGTGTCTATGTTCTCAAATTAGATATTTACTTCTTGGTCTCCATTTTTCTGTTCTCTGTTGCATGCTAATTCAGAGTTGCATCTAAGGAAATACCAGATTTCCCTTAGTTTTTTAGATCCATATGTGTTGGAAATTTGATTCATGGAGATGAACATGGCAGTTGGGGGATCGTGCGATTATCAAAAGAGATCTTTTCAGCATCAATAATGCGGAAAGAACCCACTGCTTGTTGGGATTTAATTGTCTATTTGAGGGATCAAGCTTTCACTGTTGGCTCTTCTCTTTCTCTTTGGAGAGAAAGTACAGCCTTCCCAGTCTTTCCGTTACCAAATCACTTTCCTGGGTGGCTGTGCCATGTCAGGAAGGGCTTGGGATGCTGGGAACCAGGATTCATTTTCAGCTTCTGGTTGTCCTGAGAAGGCTTCCCTGGCAGAGTGCAGCCTGTGTGTCTGGGTGACACTTGCAGCCATCAGAAATGAGGGGATAACTCACAAATGCCAAGCGATTCATCTGGTCCTTGTCTTACAGGGTGTTCCCAAGGGATGAGGTTCAAAGTGCCACTTGGTAACCATTTGAAAGCTCCTAGTCATGGGGTGGGTTCTCGGTGCGAGCTCAGAGCAGTGTCTGTTCACCACCAGATGGGAAGCATTTCAGTATTTTAATTGGTAAGGCTGTGTTCATGCACGTCCATGGACCATCGGTTCAGTGGCATTCCCTGCTGTAGCCCCCCACACCTCTGTCGTGCGTCATCTTTGAAAGCTCCAAACAGTGTTCACACTCCAGCAGGTGGTGGTAATGTAACCACAGCACAGGACTGGGGACAAAAACACAAAAACCCAGGGGCAACACAGTTTATGGGCTCAGGCCCAATTGCCCCATTTGGACGAGTTGGTAACACCAACACTTAGTGTGTAAACTGGAGGATTGTCCAAGACCATGGACCTCAGAATGACACGGGCTCAGAAGTCACCTTGGACAGCAAGGGACAGTGTGAGGTCACTCACTGACCAGGATTATGGTCCCTTATACTGGCCAAGTAGAGCTCACCCGGGATCCATCGAGGGAGGAGGCTTGGGGCCTTCTGGGGAATTTCTGCCCTAAAGGGAATTGCATAAGGAAGGCAGGGGTGCTGAAAATCCTAGTTCACAGGGAGCAGTCATGTTTATGGAACGAGACCCAGCAGTAGCCTTAAAAGCTGCGTCACAAATCTTTCCGCCTGGATACAAAACAAGCAGGAGAAGGAATTCAGAGTCCTGGACAAGGATCCCAGCAGGATTCAAATCCACGTCAGGGGTGAACAGGGAGCTCCTAGAGGGGCCTCAGGAGCGAGGTCCTGCCTGCCTTTAGTCCATTTGCAAATGAGCTTCCTTGGGCCTTGTCCTCTCAACGTGAAAGTTTTGATCTTTTTACATTGTTTTCATCACTTAGAGCTGATGCAATTCCAGAGATTCAACTAGAAAACTACAAGTTCCTAAAATTTAGTCAAAAGAAATCTCAAAAAGAGGAGCAGAAAAAGTTCCCTGTTCCTCAAGAATGGAGAAAGGCAGCCCCTGCCTGTGGCACGACGTTGTCCTGGGTAGTGCTATTTTAAAGACACCCACATTTCAGTGGTTGTTGCTCTGCCTGTGAAAGTACCTTCAACCTTAAAATCCCAAGAGAAAGGGTGGGGGCCATGTCTGCTCCTGGAGGAGCTGAATGATACTGAAATGAACTGATCTTCGGAATTATGGGGACTTGGGAGTGTCCCCACTAAGCAGGGAAGGGGCTGGCCCTTCTCCCTTCGCCCACAGACAATAAGCTGATGAACCCAGAAGAGTTCGTGATTCAAGGAGAAATGTGAGATTCAGTGTCTCACTTACATGCCTACAGAAAGCGACAGAACCACACCACAACTCCCAGCTCTAAAGGGAACAGGACTTTAATATAATATTCAAATAGGGCATTTATTATTTACAACAAATAACTACTGTCCCTCCCCAATGGGTGAATAGGTGCTGGGGTAGAGACATCAGGGAGCTGGGGTGGGGTCGTCCCCTCTCTCTTGGGTTTCAGGGGACCTCAGAGATCAGCTTACAATGCTCCCCTTCCCGTCAGGTGGGAGGAGCTGGCCCAGTGCATCGAAAGCCTCCCAGCTGTGTCCCCGCTGCTGAGGATGGGGCTGTGATCGGCCACTGGTACAGGGCTCGGTGTTGGGGCCTGGGGACTGAGTAGAAGAGTCGGGTTACCCTGGGGGGCCTCCCTCAGAATCATGGCCCCCACCCTGTCCCCACTGCACTGAGTGCTCCAGACTCTGTGCTCAGTGCTGTCAGCCACCAGTACCCCATTTGTCCCTGCCACGCAAGAGATCATTTGGTATCACCTATTTCACAGAGGAGGAAACGGAGTCTCAGGAAGCTGAAGAGAGTCACCCCAGTCACAGGACTGCTCAGTAGTGGAGCTGGGATCCCAGTGCCAGCTGTCCAACTCCCCAAGGGCACGTTTAGCCCGAAGCTTTACTGAACCCCTGGGAGTCAGTCACCACGGCCCAGACACTCACTCACCCCTGACCTTAATGATGGCGGGTTCTTCTTATCCTTGAGTATTCTTCTGGCCAACTAGGTCTGGGGGGTCCAACTGGCAGGACAGGCTGTAGCTCCAGGACAGAAAGGCACCTGTGAGCCTACCAGGAGACACATCTCAGGTGTCCCCCCACTGCCTGCCCAGCAGCTGGAGTCTAGGAGTCCCAGAGGTCGCCATGCAATAAGACCTGGGGCTGAGTGGGGGGCCACGGAGACAGGCTCTCTGGACTGGCCAACAGGGAGCGTCCACCCCTGCCCTCACCCAACTCCTGCCCGGCCTCACCTATCATTCTCGTTGAGCAGCTCCATGTCCTAGAACCAGGCCCCAAATCGCTCCTCGGGCTCTAGGTTGTAATTCTTTGCGGCCACCTGGAGCAGAAGGATCGCCCTCATGACTGGGTATTCCTGGGACCAGAGGGAAGGAGAGGATGCAGATAGGGCCTGGGTGGGGGATGCTTCATGGACCTTGTGGGTGGTGAGGAGTGGGGCAGGGGACCATCCTGGGAACCCTCCTTCCCTCCAGTTCCATCCAGGCTCTACCTGTTCTCAGAATGGGAATAATCAGCCCCTCCTCCAGGATGTTTTCCTTGATGTCATCTTCCCCTCAACCCACCCGCCAATTGGTTGGGTCTCCCACTTCTCTGTTATCAAACTCTTCCACTAAATGTAAGATACAGGGGGTGGAGCCAGGGACTGTTCTGCCCAGAGGGTCTCTGATTTCCTCCTCCTTCCCCTCCCCTGCAGGCAGTGCGGCAGCTGTTCACTTCAGTCCTCTTCTCAGGTTGATCTCATTCCCCTGGAAGGCAGAGAGCCAGAGTCCATCAGACAGGGCCCTCTAGCCTGACTAGACCCCTAGGCCCACCCCTTCTCATGTTTCACTACTGCCAGGTCCCCAGAGGGGGCCGGGCATGCACAGAAAACAGGACTTGGACCTAGGCTGGGATCTGGGCTCCAGAGAAGCAGGACATGGGGGAGAGGCTGAGGGACCTGGCAGCACAACCCTCTCTGATGACAGACTTGGAGGCTGAGGCCTCAGGCAGAGGGGACTGCTCAGCCACTTATGTGCTGCCTGACTTGGAGGGGTCTGACATCTCTCTCCCTCCATGGGCAGCGTGGGAGGGAGAGGCTGCGTCCAGCTCAGATAAAACCTCAAGCAGCTGTGCCGTCAGGCAGATCTGAGCTTCCCCAGCCTGAGGAACCAGAATGGGTGTCTCAGGTGGAGCCTCTGTTCACTCATCCCTAAGATGGGCCTGATGCCCCAGCTCCCAGGGGTGGCTGAGAGGCTCTTATGACAGGAGATGTGCCAAGTGCTGAGAGCTCAGAGCTCAGTTCGGGGGCTCCCCATCCCAAGGCTCAGGATCCTGGTCCTCCCTGCCTGGTCCTCAGGTGCACCCATCTCGAGATTATCACCCATCAGCAGGTGCAGCATCAGCAGGTGACCAAGGAAAGTGCCAAGATAGGGGACGACACTTTGTGATATCGGGGTGTGGGTGGGATGAGTCCTTGCTCTCAAGTCAGCCCCCTGCAGAGCCTCCCCTGAAAAGTCCTCACCCTCAGCCTCCTGGCCCACCCCAGGGTTCCCACGGGGAGCAGCCAAGACCCTTAGCAGCCTCCCCTCAACTCCTCCTCCTTTCACAGCCCAAGAAAACCACACTCCTCCTCCTCACCTCCCAGGGCCGGCTTCTGGCAAATCACAGGGTGTGCAGTCCCTGGCCCTCCCCACAACAAACCCATCCTGCACCAGCTCTTCCAGGCCCTCACCCCGGTCACTTCTACTGGGGGATTCAGGCACTGTGGCAGCAAGAGGAAGGGGCCTCCTCTCTTGATTTGAGGGCCTCCAGCTGGGAGGGCAGAACCCCTCCCCCACAGGCACACTCACCTGCTGCTGCTGCTGCTTCTCCTGCACTCTCTGGGGGCTGATCTGTGGGGGGGCAAACGTGGAGGGCCTCTGCTGCCAGGGTCGAGGTGAGTGTCAGTAAGACCATAGTCCCCTCACTCCATTTCTCTCCAGCACCGCTGGCCTCTGACCGTGGACATCTGACTCCAGGCATCTGGTACCAATAGCACTCCATCCTCCAAGGTGTTGTGATCCTAGAACAAGCCAAGCTCCAACTCTCACTCTGGGTGTGAGCTTGGGCTTTGGGCCAGGCCTCCCCGAGGCTGTTTCCTCATCTGGAAGGTGTGAGAATTCCAGCTACCTCACAGGTTCTCCTGAGGACTCAGTGTCACATGACACTGTTCTCGCCCTCACTCTTCCAGGTGGATCAGGCAGAAAGCTCCCACAGTCCTTTCTTCCCTCTTACCTCATCACCCCCTTGTGTGGCCTGCAACTGAGGCTCAACTTGGGGAGGACTGGCCCCCAAGTTCACTCTCAGCTTTCAGGGTTCAGTTTGGACTGAGAGCCTGAGTTTCTTTCTGTCTGTTGGCCTGGGCAATCTCGTGCTTCTCTCCTCTCTAGGCGTCCACATTGGGCAGCCCAAAAACACTGGTATTTGATTCCTCAGTTACAGGGATTCGACAGAGTGAGAGAGAGAGAGAGAGAGAGATGGGACATGAAAGAGGGAGTAAGAGGAAGTGAGAGACTTTTTTAGTTAAAATTTAGACAAGACATCCCATCACTTTGGCTGTTATTATGTTAAGAAGCCAGTTACTAACTACTTAGTGGTTCCACTGGGATGGCTATACCATGGGTGGCGCTTACTAGGTACCACTGTGGAGATTGCCCACCTCGTATGCGAAGATGAGGCACTTGGGTCACATTCTCCATTAAACAGGAAACAATTGAATAGTTTTATGCCACAGGATGGCAGTATCTAAATTTCCATTAGTTTCAACCCCCTCATGATGCTGACCTGAAAATGAGGCCAAGTTGGAAGCGACTGTTCCAATATCACATTGCTAGAACCCAGGCCTGTTTTGAGTGGTGTTCTGTGCTACCTGTCACCCCTTCTTGTTATTCTTCCATCTCTAAGTTTGTGCCTTATGTACATGTGACACCAGCCCACAGGGGTAATAGATATTATGTCATATACACCGGGTGACATCCCTAGGAAGTAGATTCTAGCCTGATCCCCATGGTGCAGGTTTAGAGACTGAGGAGGACCTGAGAGGTACAGGGACTTTCTCAGGATGAAGAACTGGTAAGAAAAAGGAGGTCTGCATTCGTCTCTGTCTCCTCAAAGCTAAGACCCGACTTAGGTTTCCAGGGAGCTGTGGCTAGGGCTGTGTAGGCTCCTTGTGTACAGTTCAAGAGATGACATGGGGGAGGAGGGTTAGCAGCCAGGGCACAGGCGGCAGCTCTGGACAAGTCTGATTGAGGGAAGGGGCCCAGGTAAAGGAATCTTGAAAAATGACCTCACTTCCTTGGTCATAAACCTCAACAGATCTTAGAACTCTGGTAACCAGGCACCCACAGCCCCCAATTCAGCTCACTTGACTGGAGACAGTCAACAGGCAAAAATATTTTGTTGTTGTATCCCAAATTTTGGAGGATCTAGGCTCAAAAAAAACCAGAAAGAGAAACTTTTTGGTCGTTGCCGACGTTGGCTCAGCCCTCATCCCCGACGCCTCTGGACATCTGGCAGGAGGCAGTGAAGGGTAACACGGGGCAGCCCAGGAAAGGCTAGTGCAGGCCAGGACACAACTGTGATCCCACCTGATCAGCCCCACACCCCTTACACTTCATCGTGTGTGTGTGTGTCTGTGTGTGTTTGTGCAGAGGGGAGAAGGCAGGGTATGAGGGGTAGGCCATTCTTGGGCAGGAGCTGGTTGTTAGGTGTCGGAAGCATGGTGGGCCTGTCATGTTCATAGCCCAGGTCATGGCTGGCAGCATGAGAAGGTGAGCTCCTCTACTCTTATGTTACTGAGCCATAGAGGTTTCATCTCTTTTCCTGCCTGACCACAGTTCTTTGCAGGGATGTCCCTCTGTGCCTGAATTGAGGAGCAGACTTTCTCTTGGGGGTTGACCCCAGTGGCAGTGTGCAGGCAGCCCCTGATTCCTTCTGGCCCAGCTCCAGAGCAGTCTTTGCAGAACTCCAATCAGAAGGTCATCGAGGAGCTGCCCAATGGTTTCAATTTCACCAACTCACTAGGCAAGGGGAAGGTGCCTGAGGCCACAAACACCATCCAGTGCTGCTCTGAGATAAGAGCAGGAGCAGAGGGTCTCCACACTCAGGACCTTGAGATAACCAGGTTGGAGCAGAACTAGGGCATGACCAGACTGGGGCTGTCCCTTTTTCAAGCTAAAGGGGATGTACACGCAGGTAACCTTGCCTGGTTCGGAGCTGAGCTGCCATGACCCTCTTACCCTTGCCCGGTTTGAGCTTCTGGAGGCCACTGAGACAGAGGCAGAGGGTAAGGGGGACTGCAGGCTGCATATTCCTGGAAGGGAAGTGGGATCTTTCCTGTGTTTAGAGGGACACATGGACAGTCAGCTATGTGGGTGAATCTTTCTCTTTATCCCACTGTAGCGCCAGCTGCAGAGCTCCAGCCAGTGGCAGAAGCAGAGCAGTGGGCAGTGGTGGAGGTAGAGCTGGCTACAGCTCCGTTGACATCACCCCTTCTAGCGTTGGAGCCAGCGTCCCCTCCATCAGCAGTGTTGGAGCTGGAGCAAGGGCCAACATCGGCTCCAGCAGGAGTGGGAGCTGCTGAGCTGGAGTCACCTGGACCATCATTTCTAGTGGGAAGTCTGTCTCCACCTGTGGCTGTTAAGGAGCGTGAGAAGAAGCCCAACCTCACGGCCTTCTCTCCTAAACAGGTGGTAGAGCGGTTGACCGTGATGGATGCGGTGAGCAGCTGGGCTCTCAGGGCAGGGTGGAACAGGCCTTCCCTCTGCCATCGTTGTCCCAGACCTGATCCAGACTCCCATGATCTGGGCCCAAATCCCAGCTCCACCCCTTACCAACCGTATGACCTGGGCAACTTCTGGAACCCCCAAGCCTTTGCTGTCCACCTGCAGATCGTAGAGGTGGACACTAACAGGACCTGCTGCACAGAGTGGCTGTGCCGGCTCCATGAGGTAGAAGAGATGGAAAGCTGGACAGGGCCTGGCTCATCAGCGGTGGAGGGGAACTCACTGTGTGCAGCCAGGTCTACGGTGGCCCTGCCGTCTCCTCAGGAGGCTCAACAGCCTCAGGACTTGACACCTGATGTGTGCTTCACTACAAGGGAGACAGACAAGGCCAGTGGTTGTAGCTGCCACGGGGGAATGTGCATCAGAATGGGGAGTGGGATCAGAGCGGAGATCAAGGTGGTGGAAGATGCCTCCTTGACATGAGCAGAGTTGAGCCACCATCTGGAGCTTGGAGTTAGCCAGGACGGGCTGGGTGCAAATGCCCCTCTCCCTTCCCTGCCGGGATTGGGTCCTGGGTCATCCTGTGCTGGGCACCCTCGGTGGACAGAGAAGAAAACCCAGGGACTCTCACAAGGCTCAGGACACATCCTGAGCTTCCTGAGCTCCAGCTCTAAACTGTGACACCTGTGTCGGACTTTAGGGGCTGTGGACACAGAGGTGACCTGTGGCAGGGCTGGATGACATTCCCCCTGTTCCCCAGGAGCTCTTCTGGAAGGTGGTGCCCTCTCAGTGCCTGGGATCCACCTGGCACAAGAAGAACAAGCCTGGCAGTGAGCACTAGACACCCACCATCCAGGCCACCATCGACCAGTTCAGAAGGGTGGCCAGCCTCGTCATCACCACCTGCCTCAGGGACGCGAGCATGACAGCCCAGGACAGGGCGAGGGTGGTAGAGCACTGGGTCCAGGTGGCCCAGGCGTGCCGTGGGAGGCCCAGTGGAGCCCCTCTCTGGAGACTTGGGAACTGCCTCTCCACCTTTATCAGCTCCCAGGATTGCAGTGTGTGGTCTAAGCTCCTGCAAGTCCCTAGGCGCTTCCTGCCAGGGGCCCACTGACCTTGACTCCAGGTCCTAGTGGGAGGATGCTCACTTCCTACCTGTCTAATTCCCTGGGTTGAGCTAAACTCCTCCTCCTTGTGAGTGTTACTCTCTGAGTCCTAAATGTCCTTCTGGGGCTCCCTGAGCATCTGTCTCATCCAGGAGGGGAGATTTAAATAGAAGGGGACTGAAGCTAGAGCAAGCGGGGCTCCAGTGCCCAACCTCACACCTCATTCTTTTCCCTTCCCCAGGAGTGCGAGATCTGGAAGAACTTCTCCTCGCCCTGCACTGTCATCTCTGCTCTGCAGAAAACTTCCACAAGCCACCTGAAGAACACATCGGGGGAAGTTTCCCCGTGGGTAAGCCTCTCTCCATAGGAGGACCAGGATGGATGGGGGATCTCCTGTATGACTGCCATTGGCGCCTCAGTCAGCTGGGAACTCCTGGGAGGCAGCAAATGCTGGGGACAGGGCCTGGGCGTCGGCAGTTGGTCTCTAAGTCTCCTGGTGTCCTTAGTGAACCAGTTCTGCTTCAGGACTCAGTTTCCCTAAATGTCAGGTACTGGGTTGAGCCACATTGGAGATTTTCAAGTGTTTATAGCAACAGAACTCTATGGTCAGTTGAAACTCATAGTGGTCAAAACAGAGCTGCTCTGTAGAGCTGGGGAGTGGAGACCCCAGTGACCAACAGGAGAGTCCCCTCCCAGTCCCATGAGACCTTAGTGCTCAGAGGAGCCCAGTGAGAACACTCCTCCAGGCAGGTTGAATCTCTTGGGTTGTCAAAGAAAAGGGATTTGCACTCAGACCCCTCACATTATCCCTAAATTTATCCTTCCCTCTTTCCCCTCCCCTCGGGTAAAGCTCTGAAAAACTTAAGGAGCTCTATAGCCAAGACAAGTCCTTGAGCAGAGAACTGATGACCAAGACAGAGTGGAGGCTGTGGGTCTGGAAAGAGAGGAGGGGAGTGTGGGGCAGGGGACTGAGTGGGCTGTGGTTTTGATAGTTTCTCACTTGAGCATTCTCTGAAACATTCCCATCTATCTTGTCCAGGTTAACAAGCAGAGGGATCTGTTCAGCCCATGGGCAGCAGGGTGCCATTTTTGGGCAGGAGGCCCTGGTCATGGGACACAGTGGTGTTGGCTGGGCTGTTCCAGGAGGAGTTGCCGAGCTGGTGCCATCAGCAGGTCTCTGGCTTCCGTGCTCGTCTATCCTGCTGGATGTAGCTTCTTCCAGGCTGTTGCGGTGGGTTTAGCCCTCAGCCTAAACCTGTCCTCAGGAAGCCAGGCCCCTGCTGCTCCTTCTGTGTTCACCAAGTCTGCGAAGACGTGACTATCATCCTTCTTATCATCTTTCTTTTCCTCTTACCCTAGATAAACCAATCATGAAAGTGGGTCAAATGATAAAGGAAGCCTGCCTTTTTAGGACAATTATCCTGGCTGTTTTGTACTTCCACCCTCCCTCGATCCCCTGGGGATAGATCTGACCTGTGTCCCAGGATGTCATCAGGCAGATTTGCATCAAGAACAGAAAGCTCAAGGTCAAAACTCAAAGCTACTCCAGATAATTTCTCCCCCTCCATCCTGTTAACACCCCCTCCTTGTTTGAGTGTGATTCTATTCTCTTCTTGTCCTTGTCACTCTCAACCGCACAAGTCCTGGCACTCCCACTCAGGACAGTCAGTCCCCAGTCCTTTACTAAATCCCAATTTTTACCATTTCTGTGTTTTCTGTCTACTCATTTGCTTAATCCATTGACCACTTGGTGTTCATAGAGGTTAAATCAATAGTGATATTATCAACCACCCCCTGCTAACGACTTACTCCCATATCCCAGATGTTCACATAATCCAAGTGGTTGTGTTCAAAAGTAAATAATTCAGAAAACATATTCACCCACCACAAATTCCTGATCTCTAATATTTTTATTCAAACACTCATGCAGTAAATACCTGTCCCTCAAGATCAGAAGTAATGCCAGATCACCATTCCTGACCTTAATTTTCTCCTCCACCTATCTAATCCTGGATTCCATGGACAATGATCACAATAACTTCCTTGGAAAAATAAAAAATCCTTACCACTCATTTATTTTGTAAACCTCCAAACCCAGAAGATCCCGATTATCTGCCATGCTGCAGCTACTGCGGGTCTTATAACAAGCCGAAGAAAAAACACGAAACATGATCTTTTGGTACCACTGTAAACACAAAACCATCTGCATCAACTGGGAAGCATCCATAATGCCTGGAAATTTTGTTCTCCTTTTTTTGTGTTGGCTCAATAACAAAAAGACAAATCAATTTATAAAATGGGCAAGGGACCACAATAGACTTTTTCCAATGAAGATATACAAGTGGTCAATAGGTCTATGAAAAGGTGTTTGGCATCGCTAATCATCAGGGAATACGAATCAAAACCACAATGAGCTATCACTTCACACCTGTTAAGATGGCGATTATCAGAAAAACTAAAAATGACGAATATTGGTGAAGATGTAAATAAAAGGAACCCTTATGGGAATGTAAACTAGTACAGCCATTATGAAAAACAGTATGGAGGTTCCTCCAAAAAAGAAAACTAGCATATGATCCAGCAATCCCACTTCTGGTATATACACACAGGAATTGAAATCAGGGTCTCAAAAAGATACCTGTACTCTAATGTTCCTTGCAGCTAATTCACAATAGCAAAGATATGGAAGTAACCTAAACGTCACTGATGATGAATGGATAAAGAAATGGAATATTCTTCAACCTTGAAAAAAGAAGGAATTCCTGCCATTTTTGACAACATGAGGGACCTAGAAGATATTATGCTAAGTGAAATAAGGCAGACAGAGAAAGACAAATACTTATATGTGGAATCTAAAATTGTGAAATTCATACAAGCAGAGGTTAGAATGGTGGTTGGCAGGGGCTGGGGAGATGGAGAAATGGGGAGCTGATTGTCAAAGGATACAAAGTTTCAGTTATCAAGATAAATAAGTTCTGGAGATGTAGGATACGGCGTAGTGCCTTCAGCTAACAAAACTCTATTGCATACGTCACATTTGCTACTAGAGTAGATACTAAGAGTTCTTACCACAGAATGATAGTAATAAAGGAGGTGAGAGAAAACTTTGGAAGGTGATGGAAATGTTTGTGGCCTTGATGGTGGTGACAGTCTCAAGGGTGTATACTTATGTCCAAATTCATCAAGCTGTATATAGAAAAGTATGACACCATCGTTGAGTCTTCTGCACCTTGAAATATGCCATGTCCTCATCACAAGACAAAAACATTTGTAACTATGTATGGGGACGGATGTTAACTGGACTCATTGTGGTGATCATTTCAATATATACTCAAACATTGAATCATTACGTTGTACCCCTGAAACTGATATAATATTGTATGTCAACTTTACCTCAATAAAAAAAAAACAACAAACAAAACCATTTGAATATTGTAAATGAGTTCAGTGAATCCCTGAAAGTGCCCCATTCCCATATGAGAGTTACAGGAAGCAGAGAGGATGAAGTAAATGGAAGAAAGATGTACAAAACACTATTCAAATTAAAATAATTTAAGTTGCTATCAGCTCCTTGTGGCAAAGTTCTGTGAGCACTGATCTTCTTTCACATTTTTCCTGGAAAAGCATACTTTCAGATCCAACCCATAACAGTTTCATCATTTCCTCTAATAAGACAATTTCAACTTAACAAATAAAACCAAAAGCATCCCTTATGTATGAATAAAGTTAATGAACTTTACAGAGAAAAGAGCATATTTGCACAATCTCAATAAAGGAAACAGAAGAACTGAATGATGATCAAGTCTCATTCAAGCTTATCTTTGAAAGCCAGTAAGACCAGCTTATCTTTTCAAGGATGTGTGTAGAGCTGGGAGGCTTGGAAGATAGAAATAGTGGCCTCCTTTGGAGCAAAGGGTAGCCTTGCTTACTGCCCAGTATAATAAAAATAACACCCCCCCAGGGCAAAGGTTAGCAGACATCCTGCCCGTTATCAAAGATTTGAATTCCTTAGGCTCTGAGATCTTGTAACCCTCTGCATGTCACCTGGCCCACTGTGTATCAGCCTGTAGGAAGTGGGATTTAGTGAACCAGTGCCAATGCTGATACTCTGGCCACTGCTATTGCTGTGTCATTAAGTCCTTTGTCTCTGACCCATGGGTCTCCTGTCTTTTGCCAGCATCTGTAAAACCATTGTAGGCTGACTTATTAGCTTGCAGGAAAGGTAAAATATCAGACCTTTCACAGTTCCCGACAAGCCCTTTAAGTAACTAGTAGTCTTAGGAACAGAGAGCTATCCAGAACACTATGCATGGATGGTCTTCATAGAAGACTTCATGCAACCAAAACTTTAATAAGTCTCTCTGATCTCTTTTATTTCTACCCCAATTAGAAGGAGAGGCACCAAGCTATTACAGACCTAGGGCTTGTGCAAGCCACCTGGAGACCTAGTAACCAGCAACTTCCCATGGGCAGCAAAGACAGATGGGCATACTTCCAAAATGGACCCATATGTCTCCCTATCATCCAAAAGACAGTACATTATCTTAATTTATGATGATTTGAGTCATTAAAATCTTGTGATGGGCCAAAGATACACTTCTACGAGGAGTCAGGCACATAGCAGTTGTAAGCAGATTAACACACTTGGTGAATATCAAACGCTCAACTAAATGTAGTGTTCTAATCAATTATAAGGTACAACAAATTTAATTAGGTCAATTAAATGATATTTGATGGTATCCTTGACTATCACTCTCTAATAATAAACAAGAATCTCACATAGATAACTATAATTGGTCTTACTTTAAAATATGGTAGTCAGGAGTGTTTGAGGTAAACTGGAGATAAGGAAGGGGAGAAATAGATAAAAGTTAGCTTCTCTGAAGCCACTGTCAAGACACCTGGATCTACATGTAACCCAGGAGATCGAGGCAGACGGCTTTGTGCCTAGATCCCCCTGCACTGTGGTTCTCAGTGATGTCACGGTGCTGAAGCAGCTTCCTGAATCGTGTTTACATGTCCATGTGTACAATACCCTTGACCATGGTGATGAACCACCATTCGGTCATCTCTTACACCCCTCTAATTAACAATTAGATTTCAAAATCATTGTATCATTACATGATCATTTATTCCTCAAACCTTTGGGATGCCGAGCTAAAGGAAAATTAAATCTCAATGGTTTCTTTTTTTTGAAGGACCAAGATGTCCTTTCACACTTGGAATCCAGGTTTGAAGATAAATCCATCAAATCAATGGAAATAACTTAAGAAATGGACAGAGGGATACGTCATTCATATATGACACAGTTTGCACTGTGGCAAAAACAGAGTTATATTTTTAAAAATTAGAATTTTTTTGAAATTTTATAGATATTAATGACTTTGTTCTGCTTATACTCCCTTTGGTTTACCAAACCAAACTCACTCTTTAATGGGCGTTTCTAGCATTGAGTGCTAATAACAGCAGCTTTTTTAAATTCTTATTTTTCCCAGGTCAAAGACCAAGGGCAGAGGTCATCAAGAGGTCAAGTGTAACCTACCTACAGATGTGGCAGGCTTAACTATGGATGTTCAAGCCAGACATTGTCAGCAGAACCACATCTCTTCACCCATAGGTGAGTTTTTACTAGTAATCACAGAGACTTAAGGATATCAAAGGAAATTCTTTATTAAGAACAAAAGATATAGATTCCTATGTTGAGTTCATTACTTTGAATTTTTGAACCAAATCACATATATCGATTGGACCATGATCAATTCTATGATCTTTAGAAGACGCAGCCTACAGCTGAAGAGAAATAGATACAACACCAATATCTTACCCTCTCTGAAACCCAACTGAGAGCTCTTGGAGTCAGAAGTTTTCAAGACAAGAAAAAGTCATCGTTCATCTGAACAGAGAAAGTAGAGGCTATTCAAAGATTCAACTCACATTGTTAACATGACTTGTTAGAATGTGATGGAGCAAGCATAATACCTTCTAAGTTTCATTATTTTTCTCCAGAATACTGACATGGATGACCTTGAAGTCCAGCTTCCGCATAAATGTCGTTATTCAGTGATAAAATTAATTTCCCTATAAAATAATTCCCGTAAAAGTGTTAAAAATATATCATAGTCTCTGACTAAAAGGAAACAAAGCATATTGAGCAGTTGAAAGCAGTGTAATAAATTCCATACAAGGATCTTATAGCAGCATTATGTATAATAGTGAAACTGGATGTAATCCCTTTGCTATCAAAGAAGATATAAACAGATCATGGTATACCTATTCTTTGGAATACCTCTAAAACTTCTAAAAAGGTAAGTTAGAGTGATGTGCACTGATAAGGAGAGAGGTCTATGATATATGGTTTAGGAAACAGCAAATTGCAAACGATGTAGTTATGTAATTTATGTTTAAAAAAAATTTTGTGTATTTATAAATTCATAAGAAATTTCCAGAAGAATAAGTCACAACCTCTTAACAATAGTTTCTTCTGAGTAGGAGAGTGAGTTTGCAGGGAAGGGGATGAAAGGGGAATGTTTCACTTTACTCTACATAGATCAGTGCAATTTGACTTTTTTACAGTGTGTATTTGTTTCATAATTAGAAAAATGAGTGATGTGACCATTTGGTGCATGGCAACAGTATTATGTTCACCAGTCTCTGTACTCTATGTTACTGCACAGCCTGGACTGTAGGAGAATGCCCAGAGGAGCAATGAAGACAAAGAAGACCTGACACCTGCAAAAAGTCAGTGGAGTATTTCTACATAACAAACCTTCCAGGTGAGTGACGGTCAGTATCTTCCACTGCTCCAGCTCTCGCCATGAACCTAGTACCTGCCCAGAGTAAGCCGGAGGACCACTCCCCGCTAGTCCAATCCCTGCCCGGAGACTGTTTGTGCAGGGTGACTGCCATCAAGCAGACAATGGACTCAGGATGGGGCGTGTGCCTTTGGGGAGACTGGCAGAGAGGCATAAAGTGGAACACCACCTAAGTGCACTCACCTGAGAAGCGGAGCTCCAGGTGGAGACACAAAATATACCGAGAAATTGTGTGACGTGAAGGAAGCTACTCCATCTCTCTGAGCTTCAGTGTCCCCCCCTGTAAAATGGGGATCACAGGACTACTTCACAGAGCTGTTGGGGAAGTTACATAAAAGTTCCTGTGACAGCAAGTGTCCACATTATTAACAAAGTCATATCCGACTTCAAAATAATCGATGAAAAGAATAATGGCAATGAGACCAAAGACGGGATGCTCAACTTCATAAGCAGCCCCAGCAGCATGAGAATGAGACAGGGTACTAGTAAGCAGGGTTCTTCACAGCTCCACTGGAGATGATGAACACGGGCTACACCAGGATAAGTCACTGTTGTACAGTGACTCGTGTAGTGAAGATGGGTCTCTAAAGACACTGTGAAATCCAGTTACACACAGTGGCTCCTAGGAAACAACTACAAAGCAATCAACTCAGCAGATAGGAATGGGAAGGGGGTGAGCATAGGAGGGTCAGAGCCACAAAATCTGACGGAAGACATTGAACCACGAGCGCTCAGCTCTGTCAACAGCTGCTGTGGTTGCACCAGGAGATCAAATGTCTGAGACAGCCATTTTGGGGACTGCTGGGAGCACAGTGGTCACTGAAGCCACACCCCAACAGCAGTTGCATCGGAGCACACAGAACCCGAGACTTTCCTCTCCATTAATCGTTGTTTTAAGATGATGAATATCCTCATGTTACAATGTCTCCTTCCAACCCTTGTGGAGGAGTGTCATCAGAACCCCCTGAAGAGGTCACAGGCCAGAGTAGGATGGAACACTGGGGGCTGGGGGAGCGGCGCTGCACCTGACCACACGGACTATCACCCGGGTCTATTGAACACGAGAGAAGAACTCGAGGATGTGGTCTAAGGAGAATTCCCCGTCTTGCCACATTCAGAGACACTGCAGAGTTTCTCGTCCGTTCTTTACAAAAATGTGAAAGAATTCGAGTCATTAATTCATAAAGAGGTAAATTCTTCACATAGTGACAGGGTCCAGTTTCCATGACCAGCTTTTTCAGTTGTTTTGATGATATCCCACATTCAGGAATCGGAAATGTAACCTATTGGGATGTGTAATATAAACAAGGACTTTTTTTCATGTAGATCAACACCCAGGTTTTTAGGGAGGACGTGAATCATGAAAGCTGCTAACCATTCCTCCACAGGTTTCAATAAGACTTTTAAGTTAATTTACCAATCTCAGGAAAAGATAACTTGGCAATGCAAATTTTTTCTTTCTGCATTCAAGCGTATAGTACAGCCAAGAGAATGAGGAGAAAAAAATTAACAAGAAGGTCTTGCTTGCATTTCATCTTTTGCAAATAATCAGGATATTTTATGCTCTGTTCCTTTCACTACTCTAATCAATTTTTAAAGAATACGGTACATTTGACTATCCCTGGGCATGTTTATCCTGGAAACTTGCCAGAATCCAAAGCAGAGATGTTAAAGCTGACGGGTTTCAAATGCTGCCCAGGTGCTGTCTACCATGAACATGCCTCTCCCAAAGCTGGACCACCGGTCTCTTCCTGAAGGATCAGAGTCATCACTCATGTCCCTGAGAGACTGGCCACTCAGGCCTGAGCTGAGATTAGGTGATCAATCTAAAGGGCAAAATGCTTAAGCTATTCTCATCTTAAGGATGCTGTTTTGGAGGCCTCTGCACTGGAATGGGTTAGTGAAAACGGCTTACTAGATACTTGCCTGGGAATTGTGTTGTTCCCCTCTGCTCTTAGCAGATCCTGGGGAAACCAATGATTAACCCCGAGGATACCTCAACTTCCACACCTGTGAAAAAGGCAAGCAACAGCCAATGCTACCACCCTGCAAACTCTTAAGTTGTGCTTGCAAGAGGGGCCACAAGGGCGAATGTCTCCCAAAAGCTGATGAAATGATGGCACTTTGGCTGGAGATGGCAGAGGGCAGCAGGCAAACTGGAAAGTTTCTGGGATGTCAAACCAGTTCCCATAAGCACTTTAGAGAAACACCTGGCCTTGGACTAGGTAGGAGGCTGTGGAAAGACCCACAGGCATGCAGGTGGGAGGAGGAATCAAGCAACGGAGGGAGGTGGTGGGGAAGAGGCATGAGTTCAGCTTCAATTTTGGACAAAAGCAGTTGCATGTGGCAGGCCCGCGGCTGCCACTGCAGCCGCCACACCCTCCTAACTCCCTGGTCCCTCTCATTCCCTCCGGGACTCAGTCCAGTTGGAGCGGGTGCAGGGCCAGAGTCCTGATTCAATGGGGGTTTGGCCCTCGGCCAAGCTCACATTGCCCTGTTCCTCCCCCCAGAGCTAGGCACGGCCTCGTGCCCAGAGCCTCCTGGGAGTTCTAGTCCTGCAGCCCTACGGGTTGCCAGCTGGGAGCGGTTAAGAGAGAAAAGCTCCCAGCATGCACAGCTCGTGGCCCCAACTCGTGCCTTGTCTCTCGGGCCCTGGGCTCCACGCCTCTGATTCTCCATCCAACCCTCTTCTCTATACCACGCCCATTCTCCATGCCCTGCCCACCTCCCAGAGTATGCGCAGTGTGGTTGGGCTGCATCCCTTGAGGCCGGGACTCAGGTAGGGGTGGGGCTCACCAGCCTGGCTGTTGCTGAGGTTGCTTGCAGCCCTGGTGGAAGCTCCCTGGCCAGTATTTGAAATGTGAATTCAATATCTAAAATGGAACTACCAGGTGCCTGGGATCCTGGAATTTGCCTTTTCAAGGCCACTGTCCTACCATCCCCCCATCCCTCCAGGCTGCCATGATCCTCGCTCTGGACCCGTGGTCAGGGTCGCTGCAGAGATCCTCCCTTTGGACCCAATCTGCCTGAAGGGCCCATACCTTGGTCAGGAGTCTTAGAAGGACTGCCCTGAGCCATGTCATAAAAAGGAGAAAACATCACATTGGACAGCCCCAATTCCTGCATTATACAGACAGGAAACTCAGGCGCACTGGTAAGTGACCCCTAAGCCACTTCAGGGGACCACACACATGTCCCTTTTCCCACGCTGCACACAGGCTGGTTCACTGGACTTCCTTATCCCAGTGTGGACCTCTTGGCCTCGTTAACATAGGCAACAACACCGAAACGTCCCTTTGGTCCTTCCCACAATGTTAGGCAAGTTTGTGCAGGAAGGTAATATGCAATTTCTGCTCTACTATAGGGCTGGCTCCTTGGGAACTAGTTTTAATATCCTTGTTTGAATATACCCTCAGAATCACAAAATAATTTGTTGCTGTGGGGGGTTATGGTGATAATTCTCTGAAGTCGTTTTTCCATTTAGCTTTTCTGATTGACTCCAAATACTACAGCACCACACACTTCTTAGACTGGTGGATGCACAGCTCCACTTCTTTGCAGGGAGGATGCACAACAGCAGAATATCTGTGGCCTGACTTTCTGGAGCATCGGTATTACTACAAGATTTGGAAGAAGAAATGTTAGGTCATTTCCAAGGTAAGGAATTAAAAACTTAACACTAAGATGAGGTGGGAAAGTCATATGCCATTAATAATTGTCAGTAATCTGTGCCTGAAATGTCAGACTTTCTCTGAGAAAGAACTCTGAGACCCTATTTCCCATTGTTTTAAATAGGAAAAATTAGAAGGCATAGCAAAGCTATCGAAAAACTCTACCAATTTCCTAAGTCACAGTATGGCACCTAGACATAAGTTACGAACATCATGAGCTCCTCATTTTGTTCCTCATCCAACCCAGTCTCACAGGTCTTCAGTGCATGCTGTGAACACGGCACTGTGCTAGGTGTCGAGGCCTTGGTGAGCATCGTGGTGGGGGTGGACCTTGCTGGAGAAAGATGGCATCATAAAAACTCAAATCCATGCCACTTACAAAACTGAGGCAAAAATGGAAAGACCCAGGAGCCACGCAGGGATGAGGGCATTAATAGATACTTGGGAGTATTAAAATCCATCTAATGGTGTCATGAGTGAATGTGTTCCACTTTAAAACAAAACACTGCTGTTATTCTAAGATATTGACTTAGTATCTTTGTGCAAATATGCAGGATTTAAAATGTTTATTGATGTATAACATGCGTACAGAAATATATGCAGAAGTCATCCACGTAAATCTCAAAGAATTATTACAAAGCGAACACACTTGTGTGACCAAGAACTAACACCAGCTTTACTCAGGCCCCGACAATCCCTTTCTCCCTATTTCCTCCCCAAAGGTAACTGATATCTTACCAGTGAACACTGTATATCGAGTTTGTCTTCTTATACAAGTGTTTTATTACAGAACAATTTAAACAATATACAAAATAAGCAAAATAGCATAGTAGCCCCATCACCCAGCTTCAACAACTACTAATCATCTGCTATTTTTGTTTCATCCACACTCCATCCCATTCTCACCTCACTTTATTATTCTTTTAAGCCTTTGTGCGTGTGTGGTGAGTAAGATGTATGCACACTGAATGGCACAAATCTCAACCGTACAGTTTTGGCAAATAAACATGCCCATATAACTTTCATCCCTTTAAGAATAGGATAGTTCCATCACCCCCAGAAAACTCCTTCCTGTTCCTTCCCAGACAATTTTTTCCTTCCCCCGATGCAACCCCTGTTCTGGTTTTTTCAGCATAGGTTCATCTTGGCTGAAATCATCCCATGTGTGTTGGTTTCTGTCCAGCTTGCCTCCCTCAGCACGAGGTTGATGAGTCTCTCTCAGCATATGTGTGTCAGCGTTTTCTCCTTGGCACGGCTGAGGACGTTCTGCTCTGTGGATGCCCCAAAGTGCGCTCATCTTGCTCCTGAGGACATGCAGGTCATCTCCTGTGAACAGTCTTGTACAAACGTTTTTTGGTATGGTGTTTAATTCCTTTATTAGCATTTAAGTGACACACCTTTGGATTTTTACTGGTTGGTCCAGATTACAATATGCATCTTTAACATATCACAGCCTACCTAGACTTAATAGTTCACCAGTTTAATCAATGTAAAATATGGAAGACTTGCTACAGAACGGTTCCATCTACCTCTGTCTGTCCTTTGTGCTATTGTTGTCATAAATTTTACATCTACCCATGTTATAAATCCCACAATACAGTGTTATAATTTTTGCTTTAAATAGTCATAGGTATTTTAAAGAAATAAGAGAAATAAGTTAAATGTTTGGAAGGAAATGCTTTGAGACTCTGCAATTGTACTGTTTCTTCTTTAAGTTTCCTCCACAGTTTTTGCATTCATCAGTCAATCTTTCCAACAGTAATTATTACTGTAGCGTTCTAGTGGCGATTTTCAATTTCATGCTATCTAGCGCATTTATTATTTGGAACTCTGTGAGGAAGATTCCCCACCCTCCCTCTCCTTTCCTTCTTCCTTTCTTTCTCTCTTTCTCTCATTCTTTTTTTTCCCTTTTTTCTTTCTTCCTTCCCTTCCTTTCTTATTTAATCTTTTTTATATCAGTATAGCCTCGTGGATATTTATTTTAGTCTCTGGGTAATAATCCAATGCTACCATTATTTATTTTGTTGCTCACAGTTTTCCAGCTTGAGTCATTGGGAAGTCTTTTAGACTGATTCATTTTGACACGTCCCATCATTTTCTGTGTGTGTGCGTGTGTGTGTGTGTGTGTGTGTTTTAAAGCACTTTCCTACTTTCTGGCACTACAAGATGATCCAGGCTCATTTTGTATTTTCTATCTCCAGCCCTAGAATTAGCCATTTCTCCAAGAAAACCTGGTTCTTTTTATTGGAGAATGATATTTAGAAAACAAGATCTGGGAGCTAGATGTGCTCATTAATATTAGAGTGTCACTGCTTCTAGTCCCTCTCAGCAGAGCTTGGAAATGTATGTATGAATATAAACTCAAGTATACGCATCTGTCTATCGATCTATCAATCTATCTATCTTTTTTGATAGATATATTAAAAGAGACATGGATTCATACTGATACTTCCAACTCCAAGCCAGCACCACTGGGTTTATTCTAGCATTCTCCTTTTGTTTATTTGTAACTTCTTTCACCAACAGTGAGAAACCTAACTCCAGTTAGCTACAATATGTTTACTGTGTCAACTAGTTTCAGAATTGCTAATCCATACCCTTATGAAAAACAAATTGACCACCTAGAGTACAGTGTTTATGTCCAGTACTTTAGTTTTACAGTATCCCGTCAAAACACTGTCTTCCACTGTAACTTAGGTCAGGACCTTTCATCCCCACTCCTTCTGTATGGTTATGTCACATGCTTGTAATACAGTGAGATTCATTTGTCACTGCATTCCATCTGGGTTCCCCAGCATCCTGATTGATTTTTAAAATTTGCAGAGTAAAATTCACTCTTTGCTGTGTACAGTTCTATGGGTTTTGACTTTATGGTCATGCATACATGTCCACAGTACCATACAGAGCTGTGTTTTTCACTCCCAAAGTTCTCTCATGCTATCCCTTTGTATTCAACCCCTTCCCCTACTCCATCCCTTGGCAACCACTGATCATTTTCCATCCCTGTAATTCTGCCTTTTCTAGAAAGTCATATAAATGGAATCATATTCTATACAGCCTTTTGAATCTGGCTTCCTTCACTTAGAGAAATGCAGCCAAGATTCATCCATGTTGTTGTGTGAATCAAGAGTTTATCCTGGGACCGACCCATGGCTTAGCGGTTGAGTGCGTGTGCTCCCCTACTGGCGGCCCAGGTTCAGATCCATGGTGCGCACTGACACATCGCTTCTCAGGCCATGCTGAGGTCGTGTTCCACATACATCAACTAGAAGGGTGTGCAAATATGACATACAACTATCTACTGGGGCTTTGGGGGGAAAAAGGAGGAGGATTGGCACTGGATGTTAGCTCAGGGCTTATCTTCCTCACACACAAAAAAAAGAGTTTATCCTTTTTATTGCCAAGTACTATTCTAATGTACCAATGCAACACAGTTTCTTTCTCCATTCACCTGATGAAGGACATTTAGTTTATTTCCAGCTTTTGGCAAGTATGAATAAAATGGCTATAAAGATTCCCACAAAGATTTTTGTTTAAACATTAGTTTTCAATTTTCTTCAGTAAATACCTAGGAGTGGGATATCTGAGTCATATAATAAGTGTATGTTTAGCTTTATAAGAACCTGCTCAACTGTTTTCTGAATGCAACTATCATGTTGCATTCCCAGTTCTAATTGCTCCTAGTCCTCACCAGCACGTCGTATTTGCAATTTTATTTTTTATTTCAGCCATTTAATAGGCGTGCAGTATCTTATTATGGCTTCTACTTCCTTTTTGAAAGTGAGTTCTGCTAAATGTAGAATTTTGTGTTGACTTTTGGGTTTTCTTTCTGCACTTGAATGATGTCATTTTGTTGTTGAGTTGTCTCTTTTGTTTTTGATAGTACATCATCCATCATTCACAGTATTTCTCCCTGTATGTAATGTCTTCCACTGTATGTGTGTATTTCCCTGATGCTTTTAAGAATTTCTTTTTATCTTTGGATTTTAGTAGCTTGACTATCGTGTACCTAAGTATGCTTTTCTTTTATATTTTATTTTGTGGGTTTGCTGAATTTCTGGGATCTAAAATTTTAGATTTTCCAACAAATTTTGGAAGTTTTATGCTATTACTTATTGATTTGCCTTTCTGCCTCATTTAATTTTTCTGTCTCTCCCCTCTCTGCTTGGGACTCAATCATCTCACAGGTCATAAGGCTCTCTTCATTTTTCTTCAAAATTTTTACATTCTTTTCTTCAGACTGGATAATTTCTATTGCTGTATCTTCATGTTTTTTCTACTATTTCTAATCTACCGGTCAACTCAAAAGTATTTTTTTTATTTCATCTTCCTATTTGGTTCTTTTGTGTAATTTCCACTTCTCTGCTGAGTTCCCACATCTGTTCATTCACTATGGGAATATTTTTCTTTACCACCATGATCACCTTTATAATAACTGCTTTCGTATTCTTGACTGCTAATTAGAACACATTGGGGAGAGTTTCTACTGCCTGCTTTTGGTCACATATGGATTACATTTTCCTATTTTGTCAAATCTCGTGCTTCTTTTAAATTGTGTACTGGAAATCATGAAAGATAGGTATAGAGGCTCCGGATTCTATTGGATTCCTTGGAAGAGTTTTGTTATTTTTCTAGCAGGGAATCAACTTGGCTAGACTGAAATTCCAATCCTATCTCATTTACAGTGGGCATAACTGAAATCCTAGTTTAGTTCTTTCATCTTCCAACTGCTATTTTTACACTAGGCCTTCTGGGGCCTACCCTGCATGTGTGTTGTTCAAAGATCTGCCAATTTGGAGTGTGTGGGGGAGAGACTTACATATATATTTTGCGATTTTCCTCTTTGTGGCTCCCTCCCTTCCAGAATTTCTCCCCTAACTTTCCAGCTACTCTGCCAGCCCAAAAATACATCCTCTAACATGACAAGTAAGACTGTAGTTTTTCCCCTGTCTAGGCCATGTGCAGATTTTGGAATGCTTTGAGGCAAAAGACTCAAGCTTGCAAATATCTCCTGGTGCAATTCCCATCATTTAAAGGAAGATTCCCTCTCAGTTCTGCTTGCTTTTGGAAGTGATTTATACATACACACAAGTACACATTTATTTTATGTGTATTACATATAGCCACACGAGTCTGTATAAATATATATAATATTTTGTGCAGATTTTATCATTGTTATCTGTGAGAGTGTTAGTTCAACAGGCTACTCCACCATTACTAGAAGCCAGACCTCGGTTTTGTTTCTTTCTTGGATTTTATATAAATGGAATTATAAAATATATAGTCTTTTGAATATAATTTCTTTTATGCAGCCTTATGGTTGTGATATTCATCCATGCTATCGCATGTAGCTAGTGTTTGTTCATTTGTTGATAATAATTAATTTTTTAATGGTCATAAAATATGCATAACATAAAATTTTAACCATTTTTAAGTGTACAGTTCAGTGTCATTCAATACATTCACATAGTTGTGTAGCCATAACCTCCAACCTTCCACAGAACTGTTTTCACCTTGCACTGAAACTTTGTGCCCATTAAGCAACAACTCCCTGTTATCCCTCCCTCTTGCCCCTGGGAACCACCATTCTCCTTTCTATTCCTATAAATTTGACTACTCTAAGTACCTTATATGAGTGGAATCATACAGTATTTTTCCTTTTGTGACTGGCTTTATTTCACTTAGCATAAAGTCCTCAAGGTTCATCCATGTCATAGCATGTGTCAGAATTCCTTCCTTTTTAAGGGTGAAGAGTATTCCACTATGTGTATACACCACATTTTTTTGTCAGTTCGTCCATTGATGGACACCTGGCTTGATTCCAGCTTCCGGCTATTTTGAATAATGCTGTTAAGAACACGGGTGTACATATATGTCTTTATACCTCTGCGTTCAGTTCTTTTGCGTGTATACCCATAAATGGTGTTCTCAGATTCACTTTTTCACATGTAGGAGGGTTCCCCACGCCTCCAACAAGCAATTCTTGGAATGCCAGCTGGTCGCCAGATAATTCAACTCAATTTGATGCTGACAACCCAGAGATACATCAGATTCCACAGGTTGATGGCTCCGTCCTATAAGTCTGCACACCCACCCAACCTCGCCTCAACTTCAGATGCCAGTTACAAGCCCAGGCTGTTACCTATACTTCTGACTTACTGGCTAAAAACCAGAGGTTCCCACAACCTTCTCCTTGGGTTTGATTAATTTGGTAGAGTGGCTCACAAAACTCAGAGAAACATTTACTAGGTCACCAGTTTATTATAAGAGGATATAATTCAAGAACAGCCTGTTGGAAGTGGTGCATAGGGAAAGGTATGGAGACGGTACACAGAGCTTTCATGCCATCTCCAGGTACACCAGTCTCCAAGCAGTCCTTGTCATTGCCAACCTGGAAGCTCTCTGAACCGCCTTCTCTTGGGATTTTTATGGAGGCTCTCTCACATAGGCATGATCAATTATTAACTCAATTTCCAGCTCCTCTCCTCTCTCTGGAGGATAAGGGGTAGGGCTAAAAATTCCAAGCTTCTAATCAGGGCTTGGTCTTTCTGGTGACCAGCCCCCATTCAGGAGGCATCCAGGAGCCCACCCAGAGTAGCCTCAATAGAACAAAAGATTCTCCTAGTGTTCTTATCACTGGGGAAATTACAAAGGTTTTAGGAGCTCTGTGCCAAGAACTGGACACAGAGGCTGATAAATATGATTTTTATTATTTCAGAACCCATAAGTGGAATTTCTAGATCATATAGTAATTCTATTTTTAATTTTTGAAGGAACTGCCACACAGTTTTCCACAGTTTTATATTCTCACACTCAGAGCACAAGGGTTCCAATTTCTCAACATCCTTGCCAACACTTGTTATGTTCTGATTTTGTGATAGTAACTATCCTAATGGGTGTGAAAAGGTATCTCATTGTGGTTTTATTTCACATTTTCCTGATACTTAGTGATGTTGAGCATCTTTTCATGTGTTTCCTGTTCATTTTATATCTTCTTTGGAGAAATGTCTATTCAAGTATTTTGTGCATTTTTAAATTGAGTTGTTTTTTTATTGTTGAGTTGTAGATGTTCTTTATTTATTCTAGATATTAATCCCTTATCAGATTTGTGATTTGCAAATATTTTCAATCTTTCTATGGTTTGCCTTTTTACTCTGTTGATAGTATCTTGTGATACAGAAATCTTTTTCATTTTGATGAAGTAAAATTTGTTATTTTTTTTGTTACTTATGTCTTTGGTGTCATAAAGAAATCATTGTTACAATGGCATTTGGACCCAATGACACACAGCTTTTACCATGTGTTTTCTTCTAAGGACTTTATAGCTTCAACTCTAACATTTATATCTTTGATCCATTTTGAGTTAATTTTTGTATATGGTGTAAAGTAAGGGTCCAACCTCGTTCTTTTGCATGTGGGTATCCAGTTTTCCCAACAACATTTGTTGAAAAACTGATCTTTTCTCCTTTGAATGATCTTTGTACCTTTGTCAAAAATCATTGGACCATATACGCAAAGTTTTATTTCTGGGGTCTCTGTGCTATTTCATTAGCATAGTGTGTGTATTTACGCCAATACCACACTGTTTTGATTACTTTATAGTAAGTTTTGAAATCAGGAAGTGTGAGTTCTCTAACTTTGTTCTTCTTTTTCTAGATTGTTTTGGTTATTCAGGGTCCCTTGAGAGTCCGTATGAATTTTAGGATAGATTTTTCTAATTTTGCAAAACCATCACTGGAATTTTTACCTCTTTGAGTAAGTTGATTCTTAAGTATTTTACTCTTTTTGATGCTATTGTAAATAAAAATGTAAAGTTTTTAAATTTCTTTTTCAGATTACTTATTATTAATGTATAGAAGAACAACTAGTTTTTGCATGTTGATTTTGTGTCCCACTACTCTGCAGAATTTTCTAGTTCTAACAAATTTTTGGTGGAATTTTTAGGGGTTTCAGCATATAAGATACTATTTGTAAACAAATATAATATTACTTCTTCCTTTCCAATTTGGATGCTATTTCTTTCTTTTTCTTGCCTACTTACCTTGGCTAGAACTTCTAATACCATGTTGAATAGAAGTGGTGAAAATGGGCCTTCTTGCCTTGTTCCTGATCTTAGAGAAAAAGCTTTCATTCCTTCACCCTTGAATATGATGTTCTCTGTGGATTTCTATATATGGCTTTTATTATGTTGAAGTAGTTTCCTTTTACTCTGAGGGGTTTTTTAGTGGTTTTAGCATGAAAGCATGTTTAGTTTTGTCAAACGCCTTTTCTGCATCCATTGAGATGATCATGTGTTTTTTTCCTTCATTCTGCTAATGTGGTTTATTACATTGATTCATTTTCATATATTGAAACATCCTTTATTCCAGGAGTAAATCCCACTGAAAAATGCTGTATAATCCTTTTAATATGTTGATTGATTTAGTTTATTACTGTTTTATGGAGGATTTTTATATCAATATTCATCAAAGATATTGACCTATAGTTTTCTTTTCTCTTAGTGTCTTTGGCTTTGATATCAGGGTAGTGTTAATCCCATAGGATGACTTTAGGGGTATTCTCTCCTCTTCAACTTTTTGAAAGAGTTTGAAAAGAATGGGTGTTAGTTAATTAAAAAAAAAAATCTTTGGCCCAGGAATAAATTCAGCATAAAATAAATACAAATAAATATTTTTTAAAAATATGAAAAAGTTTTCTTACTAAAAGAAATTAAAAATTAAGCAAGTACATCACTTATCACTTTCTTTCTTTTTTTTTTTGATTTATTTATTTATTTATTTATTTTTCCCCCAAAACCCCAGTAGATAGTTGTATGTCGTAGTTGCACATCCTTCTAGTTGCTGCATGTGGGACGCGGCCCCAGCGTGGCCAGAGAAGCGGTGCGTCGGTGCACGCCCGGGATCCGAACCCGGGCCACCAGCATCGGAGCGCGCGCACTTAACCGCTAAGCCACCGGGCCAGCCCTCACTTTATTTCTAAAAAGTTTTTTAACCTACTAGTAAGCATGAACAAATTGTTAGAATTAAAATGACTGAAGTGTTAATTTTCTTCATTGCAAATTTTCTGACAGAAGTATATGATGCCGTCATGTATCACATCTTTTATGAAAAAATGATCATTTTTTTGTAGTATTTGAAAATATTATGAATTTTCCCAGTGGCCTCTGACAATACTCTGATATGCAAAGTTATCTTTTCAACATGTATGTCTCATCATCATCTTTACCAAATTAACAAACTCAGGTGCTAATTAATCAACTACTTTTCATATGATTCAGGTTCTCCACCACCAACTCCCCTAAGCATCAGGAAATTCTACAACTTCTGCAAGATTAACAATTTTACCTTATATTGTATTCATCTCATGTGGTTTAAAACATCCAAAAGTCATTGATAAACTGACCCTGCCCAGACAAAAGCATTGTGAATTATAAAAGATGGTCTCTGTTAAGTGAGGAGGGATTTCAGGTTGAACTTAATATTATGAGTGGTCAATTTATTACAGTGTATTGTTCTGTTATGTATTTCACTTCTTTTCTAAAAAAAAAGTGATAGTTGAGGGCACTTAGATAAAAATTTGAGAAAATAAGGAACTGTTACACACTGTAAGCTTCAAATGTTTTCAAGCATAAGATAAAATAAGAACTAAAACTATGAAATGACAGACGAAATAGAGATAAGGGGATGAAATTGCAAAACTGAATCTATAATAATATCTCAATGGCTAATGTTGTGGTGCCAGAAAGGTGGTGAAGTCAAAGAATTCGTGAAGATGATAATAAACACACTACAAAGAAAAAAGATTGAAATTTTCATAGAGAGAATTTTTACAGTGATATGACAGAGAACAGGGAAGAGAAGTTGGAGTGAGAGACTATCTGCTTCTTAAATTATTTCCACTGTTGAGAACAAAAATCCAATTTGCTGAAATCTTTATTCCCCTCTATGACCCTATCTTTACCTGCAAAGTCTCAGCATTGAATCGATGTCACAGTCCAGCTTTTCCATCCCTAGGGAACAAAGCAATTTATCTCATCTGAAACCTCAATTGCTCAGGCTGTGAAACAAGGCCGGCCATCCATTCTCACAGAGGAGCCAACTGGAGGTAGGATTTTTGGTTCTGAATTCAGCTAAACATCTTCAAAGAATTGTATCTGGCCTTCCTTATCCAGGGCTATCAGTGAAGTGCTGGCTGGCTTTCAGAGAAGAACAATTCACAGTCAGCGGAGATATTTTCTGTTGAGCTCTCTAGAGAAGGCTGTGGGGCTTGTCAGTAAGAGTTAATTTATATGCGGGTTATAAATTTTTATTTTATTCAAAGATTTATAAAGAAATTTACATGGTAAGTATTATTATCAACATAAAACGTTGTCTATTCTCTGGTCATTTAAGCAAAATTTTCCTCTCAGGGTCCACCCATTGACAAAGCCCAGATTTAATCTCCAAGAGTCAGCCAGGCACTCTGTGGTCCATGGGAAGCCCTCAAGTTTGCAGCCTGTTTCCTTGTGTGCTGTGCTGGTGTTTAATCTTCCATCTCTTCTGGGTACAACTAGACAGATGCTTATCAAATCATCAAGGGACTTGACATTCGAAAAATGTACTTTTCATTATCTTTAGACTTCTGCACTTTTCAAAAAGACTCTCAGCATTTCCAGTAATTGTGCAGCAGTTTACCCAACACTAAGGTTCTCACTATTAAAAGTTAAAACAAATAAATGTTGAAAAGGAAAAAGTGATCTTTGCAATTTTGTACAGAATCTATATAATGGGTGCATCCTTATAAATGGAGGTGATGGTGCTCAGGGCAAGCTACCCCAGGAGGCACCACTCTGGTATGCAGATTATTTCGAGCTGAAGACAATAAGGACTCAGAGAACTCACGAAGAATATTTGAGTTTCCCTTCCCAAACTGCCTAAAGAATTTAAAACAAAAGATCTGTTTCAGGAAGGAGTTATTATCATGATGGCTGTAAAGATAATGTAGGATAGAGGTTACAACAGGAAAGGCACCAAGCCCCTTTTATCAAAAACTCTCTCTCTCCCTGACCACATTATCTATAGATGACCCTGAGAGGAGTTGTCAGGCAAACATTTGCATTTCTATCTCCATGTGAGTTGTCTTCTTGCCTTCTGAGGTCCCAGACCACTACCCATCCCCAACACCTTCCTCGTCTTTAGCTACAATACTTAAGCGGGCAGCTGAGACAGAGGGACGAGTTGCTCATTTCTGAGTTTCTCCCATGTATACATGTTATTAAACTTGGTTTTATTTTCTCCTGCTAACCTGTCTTGTTAATTATTTGGCCAGCCATAAGAACCTTAAGAAAAGGACAGAGGAAGATTCTCTCTCTCCCCCAACAGTTTTTGTGCCCAACGTGGGGCTACACTGGCTGGCAAGTTGCGTTCTCTGGCTGGAAGAACTGCCTTCTCCCTGGATTACTTCAGATGATGAGATACGGGAACGCCTGACGAAAGTCGGCAAAATATAAAACTTCTTACCACGTCAGCCTCCCAGAATCTCTACCTGTGGAGTCCGGTGGAAGGAAGTGGTGAGAATTTTTTTCTCTTTCTAAATTTAGATTGGCAGGAGAAAATATTTGGGAAACGAGTTTCTTGCGCTTTTAGTGACGCTGGTACATTTGGTAGAGTACTCTTGGTTTTGATCTTGATCCCTTTTCCTCCCAGAGATAGTCTCTGTTTTTCTCTTTTGTCTTTGTCTTTTGTATCGTGTGTCATAAGAAGGAAATACCATAGTGTAGGACGCAGGCATAGACCCTATAAGCCTAATGTCTGGGCCGGCCCCACAGACTGGTGAGTTTGTGGGTCTCACCAGACTGGCGTCTATTTAGACAAACTTTGCTGTGGGTTAATATGCACATGAAGTGAAGGCCATTGCCAAGGGCATCTTGGAAGCCAAAAAGGCCACAAATTTGGTGGGCACGGGTCGAGCGGTTAAGAGCCATTAGGGCGCTCGCCACTTTCAGGAAACTCCCGTGACAGGATAAGTTGGGTCACGGAACGGGGTAGATGACACAGGTCCCCCGTCAACTGCAAGAAAATGTCCATGCAATGACGAGGTACTCTGTAAAGCACACAGTCCCCAACCCCGTGACACCTCCCCTCCTAGGTATTATTCTGGCTCCAACAGACCTAAGGCGTGGCTAAAGCTGTCATTGTGCACATAAGAAAAAAACCGGATGAGGTTTTTCCTTCTGTCTTGTTCTGTGTCCTGAGACAACTTGGCTTTGTGCCAAGTGAGAATATCCTCCTTGGTCTCCACCATATGGAAGGTGCATTTACTGGGGTGCCCCTTGGTGGCCAGTCGAATAGACTGGGGTTCTGAACTGTCTCTTTGTCTGGCTGTGCCAAGCTCTCAGGGGAGTTTGTCATAAAGGGCCCAGTCCATAAGGGCTTTTGTCGTCTTAACCTTCGTTGCTTGTTAGTGCTGGAAAAATCCCATACCAGTATCACCTGCCCAATGTCACAGATTAGCGTAGCGGGTCTGTGACTGGAGGCGTCCCACACTATTGTGGGAGACCGGAGACACCGTTTTCACTACACCATCCTTACCGCCTTTGCAACGAAGGTCTTTACTTTCTCTGAATATCTTTGGGAGTGAATTCTGTGGATCATGGGGGCTACATCATCTGCGCCCTCACCAGGGACGCCTCTTGCGTCCACGGTAAAGATTTATTCTAAGCGTGGAAAGTTACCTCTGGGTCTTTCTTAAAAAGTCTTATTGGATCGAGTCACTATTGGAATAAATATACAAATGAAGATCCTACTCGTCAATGGTCAGATGACGGATTCTTTGAATTGGGAAAACTTCTAAATTGGGGGAAAAAAATATGTTTTGAGAGCTCTCACACAATTGTTTAATTGGTACCTAAAAAAGGGCCAGAAAAAGGAGGGGAAAAATTTAAATAGCCTTAAGAGCTTGACTCAGGTTACAATTGAATTGAGAACATGTAAAAGTGTAAGTGTTGATAAGATTATAAAGGTTGGAATGTTTGAGCTAATTTTATATAAAGAGGTTACATCAACTTTGCCTGAGTATATTTTAAAATGTCTGACTGGGAATTCTTCCCTTGTCCAAAATCAGAAGACCCAGATCTATTAATAAAAATCTTAATGATAACTATGGTTAAAGGTATAAGAGGTGATGAAATTTACATGAAGTTTTGTACAAAAAACTGATGTTATTTCTATTACAGAACTGGTTAACAAAAATAGTAATTTAAATGATGGCTAATTTTATCTAATGTCTTATGAAGTCTTATAGACAATCTAAATAATTATTGGGAACAAGTAACTAAATAGTTGTGAAAAAGATGAATGTTGGGTGAACTTTAAACAATAATTATGTGTTATGGTGGTTACAGCTTCCAAACTCTTTTTGGTGACATAAAACTTTAGAGTTTTGCTAAATTTTGTGATAAAAATTCACTGAGTATTATCATTTCCAAATAAGATAAGATATTAGACATTGATTGCTAAACTTACGTTTGTCTACTTTTGGCTTTTCATTACAGGAAAACTAAAAGGTGTTTTGGGTCTATTGGTAAACGTGTGTTTTATTAAAAGATTGTACTATAAAGGAACATATTTCTAGAAGTTATGAAGTCTTTATAAATTTTCCAAGCTACAAGATCCTAATGTAAAAGAAAGTTTATAATTGTTTACTTAGTTTTTACTTACAAATTGGGGTTTCTAAGAGTTAAAATTTCTAATTAGTATATGTGATTGAAGCTACTAAATATTAAGAAAATTATGTCTGTGTACAAGGAAAGTAAGATGTATAAAGAAGGAACAAAGAATGGAGATATTTTATTTGATTGATTAAGAAAGATAAATTTGTCTTCAAGAACTAGGAGGGAAAAGAAAGACATGGGACAAATTCTGAATGTAAAAAGAAAGTTATAGGTTTGTGGAAGAGGAATTCTGGAAAAGCAGTTTTTGTATGGTCAAGTTGGCTCAGATTGAAATGAATTTAATTAAGTAAATGAGTTTTAATATCAGAAGGAAGCTGGTACAAAATTATAATTTGGTCTTCTTTCTCTTAAAAGGATAATTTTCTTGAACTTGATAAAGAGGTTATAAAAGATTTTTCTTTACCTTTGGGTAAGTCTACCTAAAAGACGGAAAAAAAAAATCTGTTAAAATGATTTCCTGCGTTCAAAAGACTGAGGTCTCTCTATTAAAATGTTTGGACTGTCAATGCTCTCTTTGCTTTAACGTTTTCTATTTTTGACAAGCTCCCCAAAATTCATATAAATAAAGTCTTTTTTTTTACTTTTTTTCTTTGAGAATTTTCAAAGGGCCCTGGAACTTCTCAAAGAAATTTGCTCTCTTCCTACAAAGGGAAAGATACTAAATTTATTAGGCTTATTCCGTATGTTAAATTACATGGAAAGCATTGTCAGACAAGTGATGGTAAGTCTGCTTAGGCGCTGTTATGTGGGCAAATGTTATTGACATAGGTGTTTTAAAATTGTATAACATTACTGAAATTCTGATCTGTCCTGATTATCAGTCATAATTCTGGTTATTATTATTTTAAAGTGTTGTATGTCACAAAATTAACCAAATTCCTCTGTCAATTGCCATTTTGAGGTCTTGTTTACAGACTTATTTCTTTGCTCTAATGCCCTTGCAAAATGTTTCAACTTCAGAAAAATTCATGGAAAGGACTCTGACATTTACACTGGAGTACAGGTTTCTGACAAACTTTCTGATAATAAAACTGAACTTGGTAAGAAATTACAGAAAGCTGATGGAAAGACTGATAACTTCATGAAACTGCTCACAAAAAGATTGGGATCAAGAATGGATTACACAGGACTGAATGAACCGATAAGGATGATTATAATTTTTATTATTTTTCATTTGAAGTATTGCTGAATTTTTAATATTTTGTTTTTTTAGATTTAAGGAAAACTTTTTCTCTTTTCTCCTGAGCTAGCTATGACTTATAACAATTTGGTAAATAATATTTTTGTAAGTAAAATTGAAATATTTATCTTTCTCTCTATCTGATCCCTCGAATTTGGAAACTCTTAGTGAGTATTGTTGTTTTCATGGCAATATAGTTATTTGCATAAGTTCAATAAGAATCTCTTCTCCTTATAACAGGACACAATTGGAAACACTGGTTCTATTACCAAGGCTGTGACTGGAACATCATATTTGCGATATAACCATACAGCTTTTGAGGAATGAAGATTGGACTTTATGGAATAAAGCCACGTGGAAACATTGCCCTGGTACCTTATGTTCCAAGCAGCGCTTACCAGGATAAGTAAAGAATGTCACTTATCTGGCAAGCACAAGGAACCTCGAAATATTTTGGGGGAACCTCGGAAGAGAGGAGTTCACCCAAATCTGTAGGTATTACAGGCAAAGTCTGATAACAAAATTTTGGCTTGGCTTTCCTGGCCTGGAGAGGCCTTTAAAGTTCAATCTGAGATTCCTTATAAAAAGTTCCAGCAAAGCAGATTTAAAAGAGCCTATGTGATCAATTGCCATTCTTGCTGTACTTATGTAAATAATTGGGCCAACTCTATTGGAACTAGACTTATTTTGCAAACTACTTAGTTTTAATTTGTCCATCTTTGATAAAAATGAGGGTGATTTTAGAAAGAAAAATTATATTTCTGTAAAAACTATAGTGTAGATTTGCGGATATTAGATCCTGGTTTTGTTAATTGTCTTTTAAGGTTTTTGTTTTATATTGTTGACTTGACTGGATCCTGATTTCTTCTAGTCTCCTAAAATATCTGGCTACAGATGTCCAAACTAACGTTTTTTATTTTTTCCATCATTTTCATTTGGAATCGCTGAAAACTGAACCTGCCCTTTTTCCTGAAGCCTTTCAAACTGAAGCTGATGGACTTGCTATAAACTTAAGAGATTACCCGATGACATCATCAGAGACATTTTAAACTGCAAAAGCTGCTTTGACGCTGACATCTAAAAATCTTATCTGGCTGTCCTCTAAACTCAGAAACTGCTTTACAACTTGCTCCAACCATTAACCTTGTTTTTCTTTCGTTTACATAGAAATGCTTCCATTAAATACTTGATTGCTTGCTTCCACGATATAGGTGTAACCTTGAGAGCCCACCTGCATCACCACCTTCTAAAATGTACTTAATTGAACTATCTATTATCAGGACTAAGAAATGTGCTCAGTGAGATGAAACAATCTACCAACTCAGCTTTTGGACTATGAAACGTCTTTAATTTTCAAAAGGACTGTGAAACTTCTAGGAAAGTTTCAGAGGAGGGAACTGATGGTGCTCAGGGCAAGTTACCCCAGGAGGCACCACTCTGGTATGCAGATTATTTCGAGCTGAAGACAATAAGGACTCAGAGAGCTCAGGAAGAATATTTGAGTTTCCCCTCCCAGGATACCTAAAGAATTTAAAACAAAAGATCTGTTTCAGGAAGGAGTTATTATCATGATGGCTGTAAAGATAATGTAGGATAGCGGTTACAAAAGGAAAGACACCAAGCCCCTTATATCAAAAACTTTATCTCTCCCTCCACATTATCTATAGATGACCCTGAGAGGAGTTGTCAGGCAAACATTTGCATTTCTATCTCCATGTGAGTTGCCTCTTGCCCTCTGAGGTCCCAGACCACTACCCACCCCCAACACGTTCCTCGCCTTTAACTGCAATACTTAAGCAGGCAGCTTAGACAGAGGGATGCGTTGCTCATTTCTGAGTTTCTCCCATGTATACATGTTACTAAACTTGTTATTATTTTCTCCTGCTAACTTGGCTTGTTAATTATTTGGCCAGCCATAAGAACCTTAAGGGAAAGGGCAGAGGGAGATTCTCCCTCTTCCCCCAACAACAAGATTATCTGATTCCCAGAAAAAGAAAACAGTACTATAATATTAAGGCTACAACTGTCAAAATGAAGCCAATATACACTCAAGTCAAGCTTTTGCTCAAAAGTTAATTGGCTCCTCTTTGAAACTTTATCATGTTTATTATGTAAGCATAATATAGAGCCTAGAATATAGAAAGTGCTTATTGGTAAGTTAACATTGTGATCATTTATTTTGTAAATGTTAGTATGAGAGATGTAATTCGTTTTCTAGTATATTCAGATTTTCAAGTTCTGCTAAACCTAAAGCCACATTACTGGCAAGTTGGGATACCTCTAGACATCTGAAAAATATGAATCCTAAACAGAAGCATATAAATTCTCTATTCATCAGGTTCTAAGTTCTAAAACATTCTAAGGTGTTGGAACAAATCAATGGCATTCCAAATTTACAGTAAGGCTACATGTGCCACACAGGATCCTACAGGAAGAGAAATCCAGATTTTAAATAGAGGAGATTATGCACAAAAATAAAGTACGTTTTCAAGTCTGAAAGGGGATTTCAAGAAAGAAGAGACTCTCAGAACATGTGGGAAGTGGTAAATAACTTATCAAGGGCTCTCTAAAGGAGAACATATTGTGGACAAAAGAGCTTCACACCAGAGAGCTAAAATGGCATCTCTGGAATCCTTACGATGAAATAGATGCTGAACTACTATTTTCTGAAACTTAAAATGCACCTTGGGCCGGCCCCGTGGCTTATCAGTTAAGTGCACACGCTCCGCTACCTGCGGCCCGGGTTCGGATCCCGGGCGCGCACCGACGCACGGCTTCTCCGAGCACGCTGAGGCCGCATCCCACATACAGCAACTAGAAGGATGTGCAACTATGACATACAACTATCTACTGGGGCTTTGGGGGAAAATAAAAGGAGGAGGATTGGCAGCGGATGTTAGCTCAGAGCTGGTCTTCCACAGCAAAATGAGGGGGATTAGCATGGATGTTAGCTCAGGGCTGATCGTCCTCACACAAAAAAATAAAAATAAAATGCATCTTATCCTCCAAACAAATACCACCTCCTGCCTTGCAGCTTACCTGGACATAGTGATGTGTTGGAATCGTTTTTCTAATTCATTGGTTCTTTTTTTTTTTGAAGATTTTATGTATTTATTTTTCCCCCCAAAGCCCCAGTAGATAGTTGTGTGTCGTAGCTGCACATCCTTCTAGTTGCTGTATGTGGGACTTGGCCACAGCATGGCAGGAGAAGTGGTGCCTTGGTGCGCGCCCAGGAACCGAACCTGATCCACCAGCAGCAGAGCGTGCGCACTTAACCGCCAAGCCACGGGGCCGGCCCCTAATTCATTGGTTCTTAAACTTGATGGGCACCAGAAGCACCTGGAGGCCTTGTTGAAACCCAGATTGCCAGGCCCCACCCCAGACTTGCCAGTTCAGCAGGTCTGCAGCAGCACCTGACAATTTGCATTTCAGCCCAGTTCCCAGGTGATGCTGATGCTGCTGGTCCAAGGACTCCACTTTGAGAACCACAGCCTGATTTGCACCCTATATATGGTTACCAAATCCATTATTTTATCCTTTGGCTGCTACTTTTCCTTTATCACATCAGCACCTTAGCTCCGAATCTCCTCACCTAGCAATGGGAATACGTGGAGAGTTTAACAGCTGGTTCTCCTTTCCAGATCAGTTCTCCCTCTTCCTCTCAATACTACATTCTCTTGCCAGGTAACTGTTCCTTAAACATCAGTGCATCATAGATCTTCCTCGCTCAAAAACTCATGACTCTTATGCTGAACACAAGACATTTTAAATTCTCCACTTGGTTCACAATGTCTTTAATAGCCTTACTTTAATAGTAAAATGTGGACACCCTGTTCCATACCCTGCCTGCTATAAAGGAGTATGTGAGGATTACATAAGATACAGTCAGTTCTCTTTCTGCACAGTGTGACATTCTATAAGGTCATTGTGTACACTGAATCGGTGAATATGACCCACTGCTCCTACGGGAAATGCAGTGTTAGGTTTCTGTAAGCCTTAGTCACATTTTCTTCAACTCATCAGTACATTACCTTGTTCTCTGTGTGTTCTCTTTAAAGTCACCTTATTTAATATATATTGTTGATATATTAACATTGAACTCACACCAACAGCACTGTAACTCGTGTCTGATAGTAGCTTGTCGAACACACATACTTTCTCAGTAAAGGCACGTCACAGCCTCTTGTCCTGAGGAACACCAGGCAGCATTGCAGCACTACACATGGGGGACATATTAAATGGCAAGGTCACCAACATAATGCACAAAAAGATAAGAAATGAGGCACTAAATAGACTGCAAGAAGGACACTTGTTTACAATGTGGGCTGAAACAAGAGGGCAGAGCAGCACCTTGTTCCCCCTCAGCTGGGAACGTGCACGTCGAGTGAATCAAATTTCTCACCACTTTGTGCATATCTGCAAATGGACATGAAAGCCCTGAGAGTGTTCATTTGGGGGCTGCCAGTACATTTTAGCTAGTGGGCAAGTGTGCAAACACGGAATCCACAAATAATGAGGAGCAACTATATTATGAAAGCATCTTTTCAAAACCAGAATATTGCTTATATATAAGAGCAATAATGATAACATAACAGCTAACATTTAAGTGCCTACTATGTGCCAGGAGCTCTTCTAAGTACTTTACATAAGTTAATGCATGTAAATCTCACTAAAACGCTACAAGACAGGAGTTTTCAGTAGCCCCTTTTGATAGATGAGGAAACTAAGGTTCAGAGAGTAAATATTTCCACAGGTTCTCCAGTTAAAAGTGGAATAACTGGGATTGATGCCCAGACAAACTAGTCCAAAGCCCACAGCCTCAACCACTATGGTAGGAATGTGAGCGAATTTTCTACCACTCCCTAAAAAGCCCCTTCTGATCCAGCCTGTGTGGTCTCACACATACTTATTCACTCATCAAACATTTTCTGAGTGCACCAAAGGTGTCAGGTACGGTGTTTAGATACTGGAGGGACAAATAGAATATCGTCACAAATAATCCATAACCAACCAATAAATCAAAATTGGGGTGAGTTTATTATGAGCCAAGCTTTGAGGATCATATAGCCCAGGAGAGTCTTTTCACAAAGAAATGGAGCACTGCAAAGAAGTGGGGTGTATAGTGTGGTTATATACCATCAAAGAGCATGTACCACATGTGATTGCAATGTCCCTTTTACAATAGCCACGACATTGACCTGTTGGCACGTGGATTGATGGACACTATGGGTATCAGGTGTGCTGTCTCCATGGGCGTGGCTGTTGTCTCAAGTTTGGTGGTCACGGAATGATCGCAGCAATCAAATCCTAGCCTATGGAGAAATGCTTATCCTTAAGGAAATGCTAATGTGGGGGAAGTTGCATTTACACCTTAAGGGCATTGCTTTTGTCTTTGGGACACGTTAATTGCTTAAAGCGGATATACAATGGATGAACAGAGGCTACAGGCCCCTTTTGGGGAAAAGAAAAAAAAAACAAGGTCAGGCCCAATTAGTTTTACACCAAATGGCTTCCTCATATGCTCCAATGTATCCTGTTGCTGGCCATTTATTCATCAAGAAGAAGGATCGTCTCAGATTTAAGGAGCTCACTGTCTATGAGACAAGAATAAAACAACAGTTATGGAAAAGGAAATAAGTACAGGGTCCCAGAGTGGGGACATCAAAATGGGTCTCTAGATGGAGACCTCTCAGGAAATGTCTCCAAGAGGAAGGAACATTTGATATGAGTTTAGATCAAGAAATAGGAATTAAGTTGATTAATAAAGGAGGTAGGAGTGCAGAAGAAACACATATAAAAAGACAGATATAAAGGATGCTAAAGCTTTCAGAAAATGGGGGTATTTTTAAGGCTGGAACAAAGCGAACATGTAGGACACAGTGGGTGATGAGGCTAAAGATGACGACAGCAAGAGAAAGCCTGCGTGTCCAGCTCAGGAGTCTGAATGTTCTCTCGGATGCTCTGAGCAGTCATTGAAAGAGTCTAAGCAGATATCAGATTTAAGCAAATTTGGATTCTAGAAGGTAACTCTGGAGGCATTGTGAAGGAAAGATGAGAAGAAATTAAGACTGAAGGAAAGGGACCTGTTGGAAGACTAGGCAGCGATCCAGATAAGATAGGTCTTGGCCGGCCCGGTGGCGCAAGCTGTTAAGCATGCGTGGTCCAATGCGGTGGCCCGGGCCTCGCCGGTTAGGATCTCGGGTGCGCACCAACGTAGCGCTTGGCAGGCCATTCTGTGGCAGCATCCCATACAAAGTGGAGGAAAGTGGGCATGGATGTTAGCCCAGGGCCAGTCTCCCTCAGCAAAAAAAGAGGAGGATTGGCAGATGTTAGCACAGGGCTGATCTCCTCACACACACAAAAAAGATAGGCCTTGGCTCAACCATGGAGTCTGCAGGTGGAGGAGGCCAGGAGGTGGGAAGCAGTGCTGGGTTCCTGCAGGAGGAAACTGAGCTGCCTCTCAGTCACGGGAAGACTGTGCCTGTCATGGCCTCCCCACTCCCATGCCCAAATGCCATGTTCCTTTCTGCTTCAGTACCTTTCCTCTCTTCTCCCATCTGAAATCCTCACTCTTTCTTCCCTCCACCTGCTCAAAAGTGGTCCCTTTGAGGACTTGATCTAGTCTACCTCTCCTAAGAAGCTGTCCTTAATTACAATTTCTCGATAACATTCTCATTTTTTTTAAGGTTCTGTAATACAACATACACTAAATACCTTGGCAGAATCAAATTATATCTTGCAAACAATTTCATGTATGTGGAGGAGCTTGGAACCGTATAATTCTTTATATTTCCTTCGATACCTACCACAAATACCTTGCACATAGAGGTCAATGGATGTCCAGTAAAGTTAAATAGAGTGGAAGCACAATTTATAAGCTAAAAACTTTTATGAGTTCAGTTATTCCTTTAGATCAGCTGCTTGAACCATTTGTTTTTCTCCACAGGTCAACAGTGTTGCCCAGCACAAATGAATTTTACACCTTCTCAAACTCAATAGAGCAAAGATGGAACTTCATTCCCCTTGCAAGTCTTACTGCCCCAGAGGAAAGCAACAACATGTGACGTCTAATTCTTTCTTCACATTCTCGTCTCAAATTGTAACTGTTTCCCAGTTGCTAATTGGTTTTCATTATTAAAACTGACAAAAAAGTTTCTCATAATTTCTTTCTTTCTTTTTTTTGTGTTATGAGAAAGATCAAACCTGAGCTAACTTACAATGCCAATCCTCCTCTTTTTGCCGAGGAAGATTGGTCCTGGGCTAACAATTGTGCCCATCTTCCTCCACATTATATGGGATGCCGCCACATCATGGCTCGACAAGCGGTGCATTGGTGTGCGCCCGGGATCCAAACCTCTGAACCCGGGGCTGCCGTAGCGGAGCGTGCTCACTTAACTGCTGCACCACCGGGCTGGCCCCTCTCTTTATTTCTAAAGCTAAAATGTCTAAATCTTTCTCTGGGCTAGTTGGAGTTTCCATAAAATGAAAATGTACATTCCAGAAAAATCCTTAACTTTCCAGAATAATCTTGAATATGGTAAACACCTTGGCAAAAATGTCACTGATTTTCAATGTCAGTGCCTCCACAAGGGTATCCTTGCATTGTCTCCCCTCCCAACCACCTCTCACTTTGGCCCTCCCCAGGCTTATGGGGTCAAACTCTTTACTGAGCGCTAGGAATGATCAGAGTCTGAGGGAGACTTCAAGGATGACTAAGCCATGGTTTCTGACCCCAACCATCTCTCTCCATCTCTGCTTTAACCTCTATTTTTCTTACTCTGGTTTCTACTTTAGTTGTTTACTTGTCTTGTGAATTGTTGTTTTGTGGTTTATAATTATCATGTAAATTCATATTACTTGTTGCCTTAGAGTTTAGAAAGAACTTACATTAAACAATGTTTTTTCCCAGCCCTTTGATGTGTCTAACACCTTTCAACGAAATTCAAGTGGCTTCTTGTTTTTACGTCTCCATCATTATTTAGAATTATGTTCACCCCACACTTTTGAACTGACTAATGCTGCTTTATTCTTTAAACTATTCTATGACAATACTCACGTGAGGAATCCCTGAAGCACCATCAGCTAGGCATCCCCACATTCCTCACATCTGTTTCCTTGATTTGTTCCTAACTAAAGATGTTTCTGAAACTAATACTGAATTGTACCAAGTGGTCATTGCATAAAAAGCACTATCACAGATACCTTAAAGAGAAGAAATGGAAAAGAATATTCAATTCCTCAGATAAGTTTGCAATCCAATGAGGCATTGAGGGGACCAGGGGGCACTGATCAGAGCAGGAATCTAAGAGAAGAGTTTTAAGTCAATTTCAAATGATGTTAAAACTGGAATGAGATAGTATTTTACCGGTTATCTGAAATCATAGGCATTTTTCTGACCTATGAAAATTTATTTGCATATAAACTGTACGTGTGGGGTAAGAGAGTGCTGATATTTTTTGATTTCTTTTTATTATTCACCACTTTGTAATAGATGTGGCTATTCACAATTAATAAATATCATAACGTGGAGAGACCCAATTGCCTCTTGTTATCAATTCTTACACAAAGCTAAAGTTTTAAAGATCAAACTTCATTCTAGTTACCTTGCAACTAGTCTATTTATATCAGAAAGATGCTGAGTTTTAGGAAAATACTTCAAAACACAAATTTTATATGTAATTTCAAAAGCAAAAAATGAGTTAAAAATTGGGTGGTAACCAGTTTTGCTGCTATATATTAAACTTTAACATGGGAGCAGACATTTTTAGAGAATATAATTGATATTTGCCTATTTGTATATTGTAGAATGTTAAAGGATTTACAGTTTTAATAGTATTTCAAATACCAGAGAATAAAAAACAGAACTGTTTCAGTTTTACGAAATAGCTTTTTAGACATAGCAGATTTTCAGAGCATATTACTTGAAAATAAAATAATCAGTTAGTGAGGTTTAAGCCATGTGGTTTTATTTTGAAATTGCTCATTCCATAGGAGCATCAGTAAAAGCCCTCCAGGAGTAGCTGATGCTCTTTCCTTCCGCCTGAGCACCGGCTGTATTTTCTTTAAGCCTCAGACTCTCGGGCAACACCATAGCCCTCAACTCTGTTTAGTTGAGAAAAGGCTTTATGAGTCATATGTTTTTTCTAGGGGTATGGAGCTCCCAGACTTATTAAGTACAGGGAGAGAGTAAGAGTCTGAACACATTCAATAAACTCCAATGTGCTCAGGTGAGAAGACAGGTGCCTGAACTCACATGTGAAGAAGAACTTAAGAGGATGCTTTCTGACTCTGGTTCGTGCCTCTGACTAAGCAGTCCTGGACATCCCCGTTACAGCCACGGAATAACACAGGCAGTCTTGATGGAGCAGAAGTCCTCCTATGTCCATCATTTGTGCAGAGCAAACTGGCTTAAGATCTCTCATTTCCTGCTGCAGTGGTAATTTACAGAGATACAGAACTGCCATCTAGTGACTAAGAGAGCAGCAAAGTGCTTTACATGAAAAGTGAAATTCTGAGTTTTATAAAACAGAACAGTGAAGCACTAAAGTTGGTAAAGTTGATACAATGTGGCACACGAAAGTTATAGTAAACCTGAAAAATGTGTAGGTGAACTAATCAGTTGCTCTCTATGCCTCTAAAACATGTCTTGACATCCTACTCATAAATAGTAGAGTTTAAATATAATAGAATAACTTTGGAAACAAACTTCTCATCTCATCTCATCCACTGCTGTTGGCAGGAGCCGGTATTAAATAACCAGATGGTGAGAACCCATGTTGAAGCACCATTTTTATCACAATGGAGAGAATATGAGGCATAACCCAACGGACTGATGTTCACATCTTCCCTCTTACCCTTGATCAGTTTTGTAAACATGGTTTTCTTTATCAGTTAAATATGAATTATAACAGTTACTTTAAAGGATTACTGTAAGAATTGCATAAGGGAATACAGTAAAGGAACTGGCGCACAGTAGATTGATAGTTAATTCTCCTGCCCTGTCTCTCTTCTAAGAAACATACAGAAATAATCTAAGAATAGAACCCATGTATAAAGTAAACTTATGACAAACAGTCAATGGCTCCTGAAGTAAGGGACATCATTGTTGAGTGCTTAACCTCAACTGCCTCCAAATACTGTTAACTCTCAATTAATTTTATGTGTTTTCTGTCTTCCAGACACTTCACTGGCTACAAGGAAAGGAGAAGTGTGAAATTGAAATTAATTTCACCCTTGAATGGCCTAGCTGTAACAACAGGTGTTTTAAATCACCTAGTTCTTCAGGTTTTCTGCTTATTACTATATATTTTAACATGGTTCACAGCCAGAGAAAATAAGAAAATCATTATAATTTTACACACGTGAATATATGTCTTGACTATTACAGCTGGACTCTTAATATATAGAGCAATGTTGTACATGTTTTGTGCTTGTTGATAGTACAGAATACTTTTGTCCAGGCTTTCTTTGGCATTATCATAAATAATGAAGATCTCAGTAATATAAGCCCAGGAGAAAAGGGTTTATAAAAATCTAACATACTATCCTAGTCATGCCTCAAAAAAAAAAAAGCTATAAAAATAATGAGAGGATATTTTGAAGGCACTATTTTTCTTAATTATTTCCAACTTTATTTCCCTTTACCTCTTTTTAATCTTTCTCCGTCTTATTCGCTATTGGCTAATCATCTCACAGTAATTAAATCACCCTCAGCTGAGTCCACCATGCCTCTTCAAGTGCCCCAGCCTAATGTCTGTCTCAGCTCTGACAAAAAGTAGCTGGGAAAACCTGTTTTGTGGCACTATTCTTAAGAATATCTTTACTCTTGGGCTGGCCCCGTGGCTTAGTGGTAAGTGTGCACACTCTGCTGCTGGCGGCCCGGGTTTGGATCCCAGGCATGCACTGACATGCCAGTTCTCTGGCCATGCTGACACCGCGTCCCAAATACAGCAACTAGAAGGATGTGCAACTATGACATACAACTATCTACTGGGGCTTTGCGGGGAAAATAAATAAATAAATAAAATTATTAAAAAAAAAAGAACATCTTTACTCTTACAATAATAGCTATATGTTTGAAAGGCACCAGTGGATTACAAAATGAAGTACTTGACCAATGTTGTATCCTCATTTTCCCTCCAGGGAGAACACAACATTCGTGTGTAATGCAGGGCTGCTGCTTTATTGTTCTCTCCTTTCAAGACATTTTATTACTTGTAAAACATAATAGGATTAATGGTGATATATGAGTAACAATATAAACTTACAGACAGCAAAAAGATACTATTTCAGTGTCATCATTTTATGTACTGTAACAAACAGTAATATTTTCATAGTGTAATATCTTGATTGATCATAAATTTTTTCCTGGCTCATTTTTATGCTAATTCATTTATTAGATTACCAAATTTATACTTTTATGATCTTTATTTTCAATCAATATAATTGAAGGGACATCAGTTGTTCTTGGTAAGTGAAAGTTCAGAAAAAATTTTTGATAATGTATAAGTTTGAGAAGGATCTTTTTGTTTTTTAAAAGAGAAGTCAGGCCTGGCCCTGTGGCTTAGTGGTTAACTGCGCGCGCTCCGCTGCTGGAGGCCCGGGTTCGGATCCCGGGCACGCACCGACGCACCACTTCTCCGGCCATGCTGAGGCAGTGTCCCACATACATCAAGGATGTGCAGCTATGACATACAGCTATCTACTGGAGCTTTGGGGGAAAAATAAATAAATAAAATTATAAAAAATATAAAAGAGAAGTCATTTAATATTTAGAAAAGTTCTCAAAAATCATCAAACTCTTTAATTTTACAGAAAGGAATACTACGTTCCAGAGAGCCTAAGTACGTTGTCACACACTAACCAGAAACAGACCTGGGCCTAGAACTCAGGTCTGAGTCACCTGACTTCTACTGGACCACACTCAAGGGAGCACACCCTCTTCTTACTGGTAATTTCTAATACTAAGTTATTTTCAAAAGCACAGTTGAGAGAAATTGTAAATAAATAAAACATGATTTTATATAAAAAAGTAGCAATTGCGACCCACAATTTCTATTCCATATGAGTGTTTCCTTTCTTGTAGGTTTCTTGTTTTTAATACCAAGTCCATTTTGGTAACAAGAAAAAAGACATAATGTTTAGTTTCTTTAGTAACATACAAAAAGCTTCTGTGGAAATTAAAAAGACACTAACTAATGTCTCGTCTACTAAAGCAACTTAAGAATATTATTTGATTTTGGGAAAGCTCTGAGAGATTTTTTTAAAAATCATATCCACGTGACTATTAGTCCAGCCAGGCACATCTCCACATGACATCTCCTAGAGTGCCCAGTTTTCTGCTGGATCCAGCTATTGTCAGGCCCAATGCTCTGGCTGAGTAGAGAATGATGCCGCTTCTGAAAAGCATGTACTCAGTTCCACTTCAAGGCTGATTGATGGAGACACTAGGAAAGGAAAAGATGAAAATATTACCCTAATCAATGATGTAAAACACAAGCTATGAGCAACCGTTAAAAGAATTCTCTATGAAATTGATCAAATCTACTATCACTACACCGGGCTATTTCCTATCAGTAATTTGACACATAAACAAATAGAATAGTGTATTTAATGATATCAATTCTTTTAGTTGTGTGCTTTTCCTTTTAAAACTACATATGCTTATATGTGTTTGCTTTATTTTCAGGTGGTGTCACCGTGTCAAGGCCTCGTGGGCAGGTGGGGCTTTCACTGAGGACCCCCAAGGCCCCCCCTAGGCCCGCTGGCTGTGCACGTGCCCTTGGCCTCATGGGTTAAACCCAAGGCCGCAGGGCTTCCATAGCGAGCGGCCAGAGAAAGAAGGGCCCATGAGAGAGGTAGGCGAGGGGCGCGGGCTCTGCCAACTTCCTCTTCTCAGGTCCCTGAGAGAGAGAGACACAGAGAGAGAGAGAGAGAGTGAGAGAGCGAGAGAGATCCCTGACCTCTGCATTGCTGCCTCCACCGCTGGTGCCATGTCACACACCATCCCCCTTCCCCCAGCATCCCCATGCTACCCCTGGGAAGGCACCACCACTGGGAGGCCTGTTCCTGGTCACCTCCCTGTCGTCCCTTCAGGACCAGAGCCCAGTGCAGGGGAGTTGGTTCAGACAAACATTTACATGTCCCTCTCCATGAGAATTGTCTTCTCCAGTCTCACATCCCAAACCCCACCCCCAACATCCTCCTTTGTCTTATCTGAAGATAGTATTTAAGAGGAGCATCTCTGCCATTCTTTTGAGAGACTCCATTTCTCATGTGTCTCCCATGTATACATGTTATGAGCCCAATTTAATCAAGCATGGATTCTTTTACTTGCCTATTTGCATCAGGAACATAATTACTAGCTAGAGAATTAATTAGAGAATATTCATGGTGAATGAAAGATGTCATTTCTAATAACATAATGGAATTCCTTGAGGCTTTATTCTGGGGATATGTGTAGGATTAAGTCAGGACACACTGTGAGAGTGATAGATAAGTTCTATATATTTTTCTTCTTCAAGACCATGAATTTCAGCCACAGTTCATACCCATCTACTTTGCAACAATGAAAAACAAACAATGACCTTGAATATTTTGCCCTCAGATTCATTAGTCTTTAAAGTATTAATTGAACAATTTAAATCTAGATGAGTGAAAGACTATGGAGACTTCTAGAATGTCACGTTAGGTCCTTTAGAAGTGAAGAATTGTTTTTATAAAACATTTCTATTCCTTCTTATACCTTGACAATAATGTTACTCTGAATCTGTTTTAAAGAGGATAATGGCAGATTTACTTTAATTTGCACCCTTTTTAAAGTACATTTACCTAATATTTCTCAGTCTCTTGAAAACTTTTATCTTTAGCTCAACATTCATTTAAATCACCAGACCTATTTGATGAAGCCGACATGAACATTTACTCGAAAACTCCTCAGAAAATTACTAATTTAACCTGTACTCTGGACGATCCATTGTAAAACGCAAACTGGATTTGCCAGGCCCCTCAAAACGGCTCATAACTCTGTTTGTACATTTATCTGGGCAGATACTATCTGAAGGTAATTGTTCTTCCCAAATGCTTTCTTTAATTCAATCAGCAATACTTCCAAAGTCTTAATGAAAATGTGGCCAATTTTGTGAAATCCAAGTGACTTTTTTGTTTTTGCATGCCAATGAGATTAAGAAAATAAGTGTTTTAATTATTGTTATTGATTTTAAAAATCAGAGACGAAGAAAACAAACTTCTTTGTCCAAAGACATTTCTGCAAATGAAATCGTCTGAAAAACTGACAGCTAGCCCCCTGTTTTAACCACTAAACCATAAGAAATGTAATACCGTGGGCAAACACTTGAGAGTTGTCACCTGCAGGAGTCCCCAGCACTGTTGCCCCATCAGGGCCATGGATCAGGGGAAGGAGCCAGTGGAGGGGAGTCAGCTGGGCCCTCAGCATCCTTCCTTCCTTGGTCAGAACCCGGTCCCAGCTGCTCCCTGTATCATCTTCTGGGGAAGCAGAGAATTCTTCTGGAGACACAACACATTGGGTGTTAAGGATGTCATTGTTCTTTTATAAACAGATGTTAGATCGTGTAACGGGCTTCTCAGCACAGGAGAAGCCACCTCAAGGGAAGGCAGAACTTCTCCAGGAGCTGAAGGTCATCCAGGGAGAGCAGAGTCAAGGGCTGCACAGCGTCAGCCGGCTCCTGCTCTCCATCTCATGGACACCTCGGTCCCCAATCCCCGACACCCCTCCCAGTGCCCCCCCCAAGGGTTCCCATTGTATCCTCAGAGTCCCGAGCAAGCGCAGGACCGGTGCTCAGAGTGGCAGAGGGGCCGCCGAGCTGGAGAGCCCCGGGGCGCAAGCACTGGGGGCGGAGTCCCTGATGCGGAAGTGGCGGCCACTGGAGTTTGTGTGGGGGGCTCAGGCAGTTTCTGGATCCTTCCTCCAGGATTTTCAGCGCGGGGAGCTCTCCTTTCTGCAGTGTGGAGGAGCGCTGGGCAGGAGCGGCGCTGAGGTAGGCGGTGGGCAGCGGGCTCGGCGTGGAGATCGCCGCCGCGTATGGCGGGAGCGCGGCGTCCGGGGCGGCGGATGGGACCGGGGGCCGGGGCTGCTGGCGGGCTGCTCCAGGCGGGGGAGCCCAACCTCTGTCCCTTGGAGGAGCAGAAGAGCGCCGCTTGGCCAGCCTGTCCCTGTGCCTTGGCGGGGCCCCACCTCAGCGGGGTCACACCCATCCGTGGTGCAGGGGGCGGCAGGGAGTCGCCTGCCCTGTGCGCCCGCCCTTGAGTTCGCGCCCCCCGGGACCCCGTCTAGGCCAGGTCGCGACATCTTTGGGTGAACGCTTTCCTTCGGAAGAGGGCCTGTGGTCAGCGCTCCTCTGCCTGACTCCGCTCAGGCTATTGGGCTCCTCATTGCCTTCATTAAACAAATGAACGGTTCCTACATCCTTGGGACCACCTTTATTGAAAAGCCTGATCGCATTCATGGTTTCTGATAATTGACTCTATATTTGCAAGGTGAACTTTGAAGCCTGTGAATTGTTGTAAACTGCATTTAATGAAAGGAGCTTTAAACAATCTTTGGTGCAAATTGTGTAGCTTCCTAATACTAACTCACCTTCTGTTAACATAGACTGATGACTGATCAATTGATGATTGACATAATGTGTATGGAATTTTGGTTTCAGTTGAAAAGATTTTCTTGGCAGTCGGTGCTAAAATTAAAATCGGATAAAGAGGAGGATTTTGGAAGCTGTATGTAGTGTCTGTTTTGTCTCCGTACTCATTTAGAATTGTAAGAATTTAGATTTGGAAAGCCCATAGAACAAGAAGTTTGAAATTTTGATTTGACTGACAAGGGGAAAGGTCAAAAGGTCAAATACGGTAAGATGTCATTTATATAATATTCTAGAAAAGATAAACCATAGGGAAAGACAACAGATCGTTAGTTGTCATTAGTTTTCATATTTAGTTAATCATTTAGTTCAATAGTTTAATCATTAGTTTTAATATTTCTTATTAAAAAATACATTTTAATGATAGCATCCTAATTATGCTTTTGGGTGATACCAGAAGTTGATAACCTATTAAATTCTGCAGTAGGAAGAAATGACATGTTGGTTATTGGCGTCTTTGAAGTGTAAGTATTGGCGGTAATGAAACTTTTAAATGAGCTTTTTTGGATTCTGAACTACTGATTTTTTTACTAGATCCTGTTGGACGTGGCATGTTACAAGTTTCAAAAGGCTCTTTAAATTATTGTAGCAGGCTGAAGCTATTAAATTATAATGTAAGCTCTTTATAGATGAAACAGGCAAAAATACAAAAAGCCATTCATCAATTTATTTTTGTTAAAAAATCAAGTGAATCTTACCATACACATGAATGACTTTTGGCTAGACAGACCTGAACTTGACAAGATGGACTCATTGGTATGGGGAACTTCTTTTGGAATGTTAAAATGGGAGAGGATATATAAATTTTACCTGAGGGTGACCCAAGTCGATATGGCAGGTTTAGTTGCTTTTACACTCTTTCTGAGTTATGATCTTGATTAAAAACCTGGTCATAGACATTCCAAGACATTTGGACCATTTTATGTATCAATATAATAAGATGTTTCATTTCTCTGATACTTTCTGATTTCAGGGTGTCTGGGAAAAACAGTTTCTCAACATAGGTACTTTGGAATATAATTTTTGATTGTTGACTTATTGAATCATAGAATTGTTGAGTTGGAAATAATTTTAGTGGTTTAGAGCCTAACCTCTTCAATTTCCAGGAAATGGAACGTGAGGTTTCTTGAGTTAAGTCGTCCACAGTCAGACTGCTACTTTAGTGGCAGAGTTGGAACTAAATGCTCAGATGCTTGTCTCCAGATTCCTAGTACAGTGCTCTCTGTGCTGCGTACTATTAAGTAGACAAATCAATGAGTTACCTTCTCATATCATATACATAGCCAGCAGGGTCGATTATTTCCCATATGCATTTCTTTCCTTTCTTTTTTAAGTAACTACTAACCACAATTAATTTATTCCCCTGCCATGTTTAATGACCATCCTTGTGTGTGTCTCCTCGAGCACACGTGTGAACTCCCTAGAATGGACACCTGCCTGTGATTGGATTGTTGGGCCAGAAGCTGATGTGCATCAGCCTCTTGATGAGCTGCAGCCAAATCATCCTCTGAAGTTTTAACAATTTCCATTCCCTCCAACAGTGTTTGAGTCATCCTTGCCCTGGGAATGGTCAGATTGGCATTGTCAGATTTTTAAATTTTTGCCAATCTGATGGGTGAGGAATGAAGTATTTGTTTTCCTCTTTTGACAAACGCATGGAGCTGTGCAACTACCAAAATTGAGATACAGAACAGTTCCAGCACCCAGAACTCCCTTGAGCTGCTCTTTTCTAGTCAACTCTTCCCCCAACCTTAACCCCTGGTGGTTAATGATCTGTTGTCTTTCTCTATGGTTTGTCTTTTCTGGAATATCATATAAATGGAATCCTACAGTATTTGGCCTTTTGAGTCTGGTTTCTTTCATTTAGCATGATACATTTATTTGAGTGTTCATCCATGTTGTTGACTGTATCAGCAGTTCCTTCTGTTTTATTGCTGAATGTAGTATCCATTGTATGAATTTACCACAGTTTATCCATCCACCAGTTGAAGGACATTTGAGTTATTTTCAGTTTTGTCTTTTTTGACTATGAATAAAGCTGCTATAAATCTTTATGATTTGAGAAGGCAAACAAGTTTTTGCATGAACATGTCTTCTTCTCCTGGGTAAGCACATAGAAGTGGAATTGCTGGGTCATATGGTATGTGCATGTTTAACTTTATTTTAAAAACTCTTTGTGGTAGCAAAGTCATGGCCCACAAAGATGTCCTAATCCCTGAACCTGGGAATACATTGGTTTACTTGGCAAAGGTGAATTAAATTTGCAGACAGAATTAAGGTTACTGATCAACTGACTTTAAAATAGGGAGAGGATCCTGGATTATCCAGGTGGGCCCAGTGCATCACAAAGGCCCTTAAAAGGGAAAGAGAAGCAGTAGAGTAGAGAAAGATCCAAGGGAAGCAGGGCCAGAGAGATGCCGAGTTCTTGGTTTTGAGGGTGGAGGAGGGGGGCATAGGCTAAGGAATGTGGTGGTCTCTAGAAGCTTGAAAAGGCTAGGAAATGGATTAAGCTTTAAAGTCCCCCCAAAAGAACCTAGCTCTGCCAACACCTTGATTATAGCCCAAAGAGACCCGTGTCAGACTGCTAACCTACAGTACTGTAAAACAATAAATCTGAGTTGATTTAAGCCATGAAATTTGTGCTAATTTGTTACAGCAGCATAATAAACTCCACTTTAAAACTGTTTTCCAAAGAGGCTGAACCACTTTGTGTTCCCACCAGCAATGTAAGGGTGTTCCAGTTACTTTCCATCCTCATTAACACTTGGTATGCTCAACCTCTTTAATTCTAGTCATTCCAGTATGTACATAGCAGGATCTCAATGTGGTTTTTATGTGCCTTTTTCTCATGATTAACGACCTTGAGCATCTTTTCATGTGCTTATTTGCCATCTGCGTATCTTCTTTGGTGAAGTGTCCAAATCTGTGACCATTTTAAACTTGAATTTTCTTATTGCCGAGTTTTGAGAGTTCTTTATAGTCCTGTCAGATATGTGATTTGCAAAGGTCTTCTCCCAGTCTGTGGTTTGCCTTCTCCAGCCTCCCACGAGTGTCTTTGTAACGTCCGTGTAACATAACTCGAGAGGTTTCACATGACCTTATCTTCCTTCATTGGGAAACAGAGTGAAGTTGGAGCACTTGAGTCCAATCAGACCTTGATCAGAGTTGGGTCTGGGTCTCAGTTTTAGTAAACCCAGGCCTTCCACTTTCCCCCTGTTCCTGTTTGCGGTGCTCCCCTCCCCCGCACAGGGGTCTGGTCCTAAGTCTGGTAGATCTGTCTCCTCAGGTTTGGGAGCCCACAGAAAACTTAGCTACGCCCGTCAGACATCTCAGCGTAGCTCTCCAGCCTCCTACCTTATATTGTTCACAATATGGCAAATTCCCAAAAGGTCACACTAGCAGTATGTTTGACTTAGGCCACTTCCACCACTTCTGGAGGTTTCGCTTTGCTTTGTGGAAGCTTTTGGCCTATTTCCCCAGATTCCTGTGTGGCACCAAAACTTAACACAGGTGCTGTGAGGAAGAGCAGTTGTGTGTCTGAGAGCCTTCAGGTTTCCTCTGCCACACCAAACTAGAAGTTTGGCTAGTTTCTCTTTTCCCTAGCCGAGGCTCTGACTGAGCAAGCCAGAGTCTCGGCAAGCACCTAGAATCAGAAAATGCCTGCAGGGGAAAGAAAGATAAAAATCCCTGCTCACATAAAAGAGTTTTCTTCTTTCTGGAATTTTAGTTGGTTGGTTCTGAAGTTCTCTGATGCTCTAAAAATATATTTATAATTTATCTGGCTTTGTCCAGTTTTGCAGCAAGAGTGTTTTCCTGTCCTAGTCTCCTCTAAACCAGAAGTTCCCTTGTCGTTAGTTTTTAACTCCATCAGTTATACCCTGCCAATATTATTATTGTTTGGTAAAGTCATGCTTTCAATGATTTATTCAGACGTTTACCCTTTTTTATCCTCACGATCCATTTTTACATCTTAGCATTTCTTCTTCTATCAATTTCTTCTTAAAGTACATTCTTTTTCACTTTTTAAATTTTTTCTTTGAGGAAGATTAGCCCTGGGCTAACATCTTTTCCTATCTTCTGCTATTTTGCATGTGGGTCACCACCACGGCATGGCTGATGAGTGCTGTAGGTCCACACCTGAGATCCAAACCCATGAACCCAGGCAACCAAAGTGGTGCGTGGTGAACTTAAACCAATACACCAGGTGGCTGGCTCCCTTAAAGTACATTCCTTCGATGTTCCTTAATGAGCATTTGTTGGTGGTAATACTCTTAGTAAATGTTTGCATAAAAATATCTTTAATTCACCCCAGTTCTTGAGATATGGTTTGATTGGGTATACACTGAAAGTGATCGTCTCTCTGTACCCTGAAGAATTAATCCAACTCTCTCTTGCCTTCCGTTGTTAAGACACGTATCATGGGTCTAAATGTAAGTCTCCATAAGTGTTCTGTCCCTCTGCGGGGCTTTGAATATCTTCTTTTGTATTTGGTGTTCTTTGGTTTCCCTGGATGGATCTGACTCTAGATTTATTTTTTTAATTCTGCTTGAGATGTATTCAGCTGCCTGAAGCTAGAGTAGAAGAATTTTATCAATTCTGGAAATTTCTGTTATTATGTCTGAATATTCCTTTAAATCATATATATATTTATATTTTTTAATTCAAATATATATGCACATACTTATTTATACACATTCAATATATATTCATTAAATATATATTTATATTATTTAACTCAATGTATTATATTATTCAATATAATGATTTATGTTATTCAAAAAATACATATATTATTCATATATATAGTTTCCTTTACTTGACCAAACTCAAGCCAGGCTCCTTTGAGCCCTCTTCTTCACTAGGCCTTGATCTTGGCCTATAATAACTACAGCCTCTCAGCACAAATGGTTTCACCCCACACACACACATTAAAGAATTAAACACTGACATAGTTTCTAACAGCTCAAATCCACATCCCTACGATGACCCCTGCCCCCTTATAGTGCCTGCCTGAGAAAGCTCAAGGCAGCCAAAAGAATTGACTGTTTGTTCTGGCCAACACTCGATCATTGGCCCCTGACATCCCTTTCTTAGAGCATTTACCCAAAAGTGCTTACAACTGTGAATCTTTCCTCTGTCTTTTTGAGTTGTGTATGTGTCTCCTATAACTGCATTTCTCAAGGTTCTGAGAGCCATTCCTTGAGAGGAGGACAGGGTGTCTGTCTCCCAGACTCTGTGAGAGGAGAGAAGTTAAACTTTGATCATTTCCAACTAGCAGACACAACTGGCCAGATCACACTGCACTGACCAACACTCTGTAGCTGTTCCCTCCCTGACTCTACTGAGCCCCTGCTCACCCCTCTGCCTGCTCCCTCATTCTCCCTTTCAAATGCCCCGTCACCTCTGTACAAATCAAATTGAATTCAGCCCTGTTCCCTCTTCCCTACTGCAGTGGTATATTACTGATTAAAATCTGTTTTGATCTTTTTAACTAGATTCTGGCTTTGTGTATACTCTACATTTAACACACATCCTGATAATCTCATGCATATGCATATATATGCATATACCAACACAACCATGGGCCCTCCAGGACCAGTTCAGCTGACCCCATCTTATCAACAGAGTAGTTCCGCATTTTCTTTCAGGAACTGACACCCCTCGTCCAGTTCAGGCCAGTTGAGACCACCAACCCATCAACCGGGCCTGCGCAAATGCTTGATAAGTGACCTTTTTGACATCGAGCTAAAAGCTCCATCCTCAGATCATGGTAACACTGCCAATTTGTGAACACACATCTGATGAAGAGCCATGAAGCTTGACTTTGCTTGCGCAGATCATCAATTACCTCACTTCTCCTTACTTCCAATCATCTACCTCCACACATCAGACCACCCTACCCTTCATCCCATAAATTGTAACCCAAGCCCTGGATCAGGGAGACAGATCTGAGACAGACACGTGCCCCATCTCCTTGCAGATCAATCTCACAAAATAAAGCTACAATTCTTTCCCCAAAAGCTAATGCCAGAATAATTACCTTTTTTAATGTAGATTGGGCAAGAGAACCTCAATATTGTGCGGTAACATCAATACATATATATATACTTAATGGATGTTTTATCTTCTTTTTCTTTTTCTTTGCTGAGGAGGATTCACCCTGAGCTAATATCTGTTGCCAATCTTCTTCTTTTTCAAAGGAAGATTCGCCCTGAGCTAACCTCTGTGCCAACCTTCCTCTATTTTGTATGTGGGTTGCCACCACAGCCTGGACCACTGATGAGTGGTGTAGGTCCATGCCCAGGAACTGAACCTGGGCCGTTGAAGTGGAGTTCTCTGAATTTAACCACTAGGCCATGGGTCTGGCCCATCTCTAACTGTTTTGAAGATGTTACTAGAGATGTAATTGAAGTTTCACTATGATCTCTGGATTTCCTTGCTGCTCCTTTAGTCCCTCACTTCAGTGTATGTGTTTCTTGCTCCATCTTTCATGCTAGAGGAATTCCTCAAATATCTAGTGGTCCTTGGCTACCCATTCGTATTTCTGTGATGAGGAGGAAACAGCTGAGTATGATCTCTGTGGGCCTGATGGGGCCTGTGTCTGTCTGGACTCAGTGTTTCTTCAGGGGTGTAGAGTGTTGACATAAACAAGCAAACAATGTTGGTACCCACACTGATCTCTAACAACATACTTATTCCACACATTCCCACAATGACAGACATCCTCTGAACACTTGGAAATGCTGACAACACACACACACACACACACACACACACACACACACTATTTGCAAATGACCAGCAGCATTCAGCCTGTAAACTGCACCTGATAATGCACACTGATAATCAGAACATACACACAAACTCACACACATACAGACCACTCACTGTCTCAGAGCCCACAGTGACTTGAACTCTAAACACACACAGACATCAACAAAACACACATTCACATAGATGCTATAATAGCCATGCACCCTGTGACCATACAGAATTGCTGAACACACACACATCCACACAACAAGGAACGTGGCCATGCACGTGTGGGCTTGATCAGGGGTTTTTTCACACCTCAGCATCAACATGGACACCCCGGGGCGAGAGGGAGAGGCAGAGGGAACAGGGGGAACATGGGGGGAGCAGACAGGAGGCACTTGCATAAAGCAAATATGATACCTGCAAAGCTGGTTCCTAAATGACATATGACTCAAGGGTATGAGGAGCCAAGAGGGTCTGAAATGGTACAAAGGAGGTGACTGATACAAACCCATCACAAGATATTGAAATGTAAGGGACAGTGATATTTTAAAAGGCACTGAGGAGAGTTCATCAAAGCTTAGGTATAATTCCAGACAATGAGTGACATGGAATTCTGGCCAAAGAACAGCCATTATTGCTGTTAAAATTCCTATTTAAATGTTTCTTATAAAATTATACTCATTGAAAAATGACAAATATTCATTGGTTTAAAACATTTAAAACATTTCAGGATAAAATTACTGCAGGTTCCACTTTTATTGAGTAGCTTTCCTTGGGCAGCTATAAAAGCTGGATAAAGCACACAGAACAGCTGCTTGAAGGGTCAGAGAACATGCCGTGCAGGCAGGACTTGGGGGTCTATAATCTCTGAGATGAGGGAAGCACAAGATTGTGAGCACCAGCTCCATGCAGCTTCTCCCCTAAGGCATTTGCTATTTCAACAGTGAGAGAAGAGAGTCTGAGTAGAAAGAGGAGGAAAAATGAAATGAAATTTGGTTCCAGCAAAGTCCAGTAACTTCTGCTTCCAGTCAGATGTGGTAAAGGCAGAGCAACAATTAAACATTGATTTAATAAATACAGTGTGTTTGAAAACACCAAAGGGATGTGGAAGAAACAGGACTAGATGAAATAAAATTTCAAAAAGTTAAGAGCCTTTTTAGGTGAGATTGCCCGACATACCCTCACCCGGGGGAATTTGCGTAATCTGGACTGTGGTAATCAGACTTGTGTTAGCAGAAGACAATAGTAAGTATAATCTGTCATATTGATCTATGTTAGCTTTTTAATATCACAAGTTTTGTTTCCCTGTTAAATTTTATTGCCTCCACTAGAAGACTCTGTGAAGGGAAGGACATTGTATCATTTGCCACGTGATCTCCAGAACATTCTTCAGTTGGGGCTGCATGACTACTATAGATATTTGTTAATTGTTGGTTTCATGAATGCTATGGACTGAATGTCTATGTAACCCAATTTCATACGTTAAAATCCTAACCCCTGACGCGATGGTATTTGAAAGTGGAGCCTTTGGGAGTTAATTAGGTTAGGTGAGGCCATGAGTGTGAAGCCCCCATGATGGGATTAGTGCCCTTATAAGGAGATGGAGGGCCAGAACTCTCTCTGCCAGATGAGGGTAGAGCAACAAGCTGTCCTTCTGCAAAACAGGAAGACAGGTCTCACCAAAAACAAATCAGCTGGAACCTAGATCTTGAACATCCCAGTCTTGAGAACTCTAAGGAATGCATTTCTGTTGTTAAAAGTGCCCAGTCTAGGGACAGCCCAGTTGCGCAGTGGCTAAGTGTGTGTGCTCCACTTCGGCGGCCTGAGGGTTTGCAGGATCGGATCCCGGGTGCACACTGACGCACCGCTTGTCAAGCCGTGCTGTGGCAGCGTCCCATATAAAAAGTAGAGGAAGATGGGCACAGATGTTAACCCAGGGCCAATCTTCCTCAGCAAAGATGAGGAGGATTGGCATCAGATCTTAGCTCAGGGCTGATCTTCCTCACACACACACACACAAAAACCCAAAAGTGCCCAGTCTAGGGGCCTGCCCCACCACCTAGTGGTTAAGTTTAGTGAGCTCCTCTCTGGTAGTCTGGGTTCGGTTCCTGGACACAGACCTACGCCACTCATCAGCAGCCATGCTGTGGGGGTGACCCACATACAAAATAGAGGAAGACTGGCATGGATGTTAGCTCATGATGACTCTTCCTCAGCAAAAATATAAATAAAGAACCCAGTCTATGGTATTTTTGTTACAGCATCCCATACTGACTAGGACACTGAGTGTGTGAATAACTTCATCTAGATCCATGATCCTTCTTCCACGTGACACATTATTGCCAATGATTCCTAATTTGGTGTGAGTCAAATGTCCCTTAAGGATCATAAAGACGTTAGGGACCTTCTCCGTAGTTATGTACATATTGATACGCATGAAAACGTTGCATCAAGTACTTTATCGACGCCTTAGTCTCACACCTCATCCCATTAGCCTTCAACGAACCTCAGTGTTACAGCCAGTGCTTTGGGAAATAGAGGAAAGTCCCTGGACGGAAGAGGGACTGGTGTCCATCGTGCAGCTCCTGTCCTCTGCCCAGCCAGCTCCAGCGCAGGGTCAATTTATAAGATGGGCTTTCCTCCAGGCAGCTCTGTCTTTCTCCCAGCCTGTTCTCATATAGGATGATCTCACCAAGAGCAATGAGTGGAAATTGGAAGGGAAGAGCTACAGAAGGCATCTGCCAGGGGAAATTCTTTGTGGTTACATGATCTAGAATATGGACACCCGGCTGCTCTAAAGGGTCCTGAAAATGGAACCCTTCCCATGTCTGCAATATCCCTCTATGTCCTCTTTCCCCACCATCTCTCTGTTCTTGGTGGCAAAATTCCCTTGGCAACGACAATATAAAAATGCAAATAGGGAATGGTCCATTTCCAGTCTCAGAATTCTGTGAAATTTTACTGCCTATCCCCAGTCTCCCAGGACTAAGGCCCTTTTTACTCTTTTAAGATTAGATCACATTTTAATCTCCTTGAATCAGAGTTTTCTCTCATCCTTGTTATGTATATACATTTTCTAACACAGAATATTGAAAACATTATTTTTGGCCCTACAATTTCCAGATTAATTCATAGCTATTTTCTGATGGATGCATGCCTTTTTAATTATGTTTATAACTCCATTAACTATAGAAATTGACTACATGCTGAGTAGTAATGTACTAATACAGGAAAATGGCCCATTTTTATTCATCATAAAGTTTCATGTTTTCATCAAGACAAATACACGAATACTTAATTATTCAGCAAAAACTCTTACTGTGTACATGTAAGCAATAATAAATCTATTGGAGTTGGTTTACCTTGTCGATTATTCCTTGTTTCTGAATTGTCCCTTCAGCATTTCCATGAACATTTTAGAATCCTGCATCCTTATCCTACCATTTTAAATACTAGGTCATTGACAAAAGTCCACATGAAGAAATACGGAATAGATAGAAAATGACTGGCTTACTCTGGTCCTAACTCAGATCACGTAGGGCTTGAATCGTTGAACAAATGAGCCATTAACGGCGGCTACACCACTGGGATTTCCTGATCTAACATCGGTTATACAGCCTATTGTGGATATGGACTCTAGAATAGGATTGTGCTGTTATCCTCAGGGTAACTTGTTCTGCTGATCAATATTTTGGATCAATAAGTGATAAAATATTTTGACTAGCTGGTCTAGATTTTAATCACTCGGTGGTTATTTTCTTCCCTGAGGTCACCCCAACCAAAATTCTTAGTCCATTTAAGTTTTGTTATCCCTTGATTTGGCTTACCTTTGTTTTTTTTTAATTAATTGAAGCTCCATAGGGTCTTCTCGTCTTATTTTGTCATTCCCACCTCTTCAGGGAAAGGTCCATTTCACTGTTTAAATGTAAGAGAGAGTAAAACCCTCGAGTGGCCCTTCATACAAGTTCTCATTTAGACAACAAATGATGATGTTGCCTTTGCAAAGTCTGGTCACCGCGGCTTTTACACCGTGTCACTGAGCAAGCAGTGCCTGTAACACCAGAAATGCCAGAGGAGATGCTTTTTCTAAACAGGTGTGGGCTGTGTTTGCCGATTTTCTTTTAATTTTTAAAGCTTTCCTTGAATGCCTACCTGTGTTGGGTTAACAATTAATATAATAAATAATTATTGGGTTGAATTTATTTTATTGTTAACTTTTGGTGATTATGTGTTCTGATATCAGATTATGCAAGGAGAAACAACTCTTATTCCTCATAGTAACAGTACTACTTCTATGAATTAATAGATTAATGCAGTATTAGATTAGGAGTTAGTTTCTGTGACTGAAATTAAGTATATTGTCGAACCCGAAAGCTTTCTTAATTGGTGGCTGAATTTAGGCCAACGAGGGTATTGTTTGTACTCCCTCTCTAAGGAAGGTTGTATCCTGTATCTAAAAGGCTGTACCTCTTTAGGGCTGGGTCTGGAGGAGGCAGGAGGCTGGACAAGTGTGGAGCTGGCTCTGGCCCAGAGGGATGAGCAAGAGACACAGGGCACCTGCTGCCACACACAGCCGCAGCAGACATCACTCATCAGTCACGACATGCTTGGCTGCAGAGCCAAGAGAGCCCCCAGTCCAACAAGGTGCACTCTGAAGCCACTCCCGGGCAGAGCAGGGGACTGTGATGAACCCATTTGCAGTCCCTGCTCCCCTAAGACGTGCTGCAGGCCTCCTCTCCCCACTTACCTCAGCAGCTCCTCACTGTCCTCGGGACTCAGGCCTTCAAGGCCCGCCAGCAGGCTGCTCCAGCACTTCTCCTTCCTTATCATCGTCTCCCCTCTCTGCTCCCACTCTAGTTCCAGGGCAAGTTACTTGTGGCTCCTGAGTGCTGCTCCTTGGCCTGGAAGGCCCTTCCTTCACCCCATCCACCCTGTGCACTCCTACTTACGCTTCAAGACTCGACTCCAGTGATGCCTCCTCAGGAAGCCCTCCCTGATGCTCCATCTTCCCAGGCATGCTCTGGGCCACCACTCTGCCTCCTGCCCACGTCCATCACTGCCGGGAACCTTGCTGGGCCCTTGTCTGGTCTCCACGTCCAGCCTAGCCCCTAAGGGGGGGAGGAAATGCTTAGGCTCAGGCAGTGGAGCAGACTCCTGGACCGTGGTGACACTCTCCACCCAAGGAGAGGTCATTCATTGACCCACTTCCAGCTTGGGCCCAATGCAGCTCAGGGGGAGCCAGGACACAGGGAGGCTGGCTCTGGGCGCCACAGGTCACAGGGTCAGCCTAGAGAAAGGGCACAAGGGGCCACACAAAGGGCCTCAGGACAGAACTCCAAGTCAACAATACCCTTGCCAAGGGCAGCAGGGGCCAAAGGCAGCTGCACAGGCCGCAGGAGGTTCTGGTGAGCTTTTCATCTGCTCAGAGAGGCCCAGGGCTGGATAGAAGGAACTCAGGAGGCCCGTCTGAGGTGGAGGCCACCTCGGGGGCATGTAAGCAGAAGCTGAGCTTCCCACAGTAAGTGGAATCTGAAGAGGTGACCCTCAGACCCCTGGCAGCTCTAACGTCTCCGAGTTGGAAGTCAGTCCCCTCAGTCACAGCCTCTAGCTGCCCCCTCATAGGGCTGTGCCTCTCAAACACAGCTCCCAAGGTGAGTGGAGGCTGAAGGTGAATCAAACTTCCTACCCGTGAGAACCTCTGTGATCCCGGCCTCCCACAAGGGGCCAAGGATGATGAGCAAGGGACAGAGGGACTGACCCACACGACTTCCCCACGGATTCTGAACATGCTTGTGATTCACGGGGCCAATTAGTATCTGTCCTCATCTCCACTCCTCTCTCCCCAAAAGGACATGTCAGTGTTTACTATGACATCCACAGACACATCAAGGGCATCTGGGAAGAGTCATGTGTACATCTGGAGAGAAAGGAACTGTGAAAACCAGTAATATCTGCATCCATGTGTGCAGATACTGACATCCACATACAGCTGTCACATTCCTCCAGCAGCCCTGGAATACTCCGCAATCACGCTGACAGGTTTTGGCACATGGGAGCCAAACCAACTGGTGCTGTCCCCGAATGCCACCACTGCTGGGGCCTACCTTGAGATTGGGGGGAGCCTGGGTGCCATGCCCCATCTCACAAAATTCTGGCTGTTGTCCAGGAGGGTCTCACAGCCTTTGAGGATCATGCACTCCATGGCTATGTTTTCCTGGATGCTCTCTGTCTCATTTACTTCATTGTTCATTATCCTGTGGGGACAGAAAATAAGCCAGAGACAGGCTGTCCCCACCTCTCAGGGAGAAGGGAATGCCGGGCCTCTGGCCAGACGTAGGAAGAAGGCCTGGCACCCAGGATGCTCAGGTGGAGCCTGTGGTCATGAAGGGGGAGAGAGCATGCATATTGAATACCTGCTGTGCTGGGCACTCTATGGGCATGATCTCACATCATCCTTCTGACAGCCCAAGGAGACAGATGGCCTTATTTCAGAGAGACGGAAATGGAGATTAATAGCTAGAAAGCAGGTCTGATCTAAAAGTCTGAACCATATCCTTGAGGGCACATGCCTGGGGAGACCACTCGGGGGCCATGGCAGTGAGGGCCCCAGCAGGGAGGAAGCCACCTCTGGGAACACCAGGGGCCCATGGCCGGGAGGGCCCAGGCCCTAACAGGCCCCAGCTCTGGGCTGCGTGGAGAATGTGGTTAGAGCCAGCCCCTGACCCAGCGGACCACACAGGCTGTCCAGCTCCGCAGAGCAGGCAGTGTGGGAAGGTGAGGGGGAGCTCTGGGTCCTAAGCCCACCTCCAGGCCCTTCCTCCTGTCGGCTTAGAGCCTCAAGCGTTGGGCTCTTGCCCCAGACAAGACCTTGGAAGAGGCTCCACCTTAGAGTCTGAGATCAGAAGTGCTGTGGGTGTCCATCCTCAGCCCTGCTCGTGGGAGTGCTGGGAGCTGAGAGAGCCATTCTCCATTTGCTTTGTCTCTCTCTCTCCCCCTCTCTACGTTGCTGCTCTCTCTCTGACTTGCTTCATCACTGTCTCTCTCCTTCCCCATCTTTGCCTCTGTTCTTCTCCCCCTGCCTCTCCCTGCTGCAGATTCCCAGGCACATTCTGACACTGCATGAGCTCCTGGCCCACTTTTCATGAGCACATCGAGCCAATAGCCTGGACGACGCCAGGGCTAAAATGGAGGAGCTGTCTGGGTGAGCCCGGCTTCCGGGTGCCCCCGCCAGTGGACAAGCCAGGGCTGAGGAGGCTCCCCAGTGGGAGTTTGCTGACCCCCAGATGGTAAAAGCTCATGTTCAGGTTAGGATCCCAAGTGGTGAGGGTTGGGGGACCCCCAGCTTGCCCCACCTGCAAGCAGGGCCCCCGGAACAATCTGAGGAGTTCACAGCTGAAGCCCAGTGGGCACTTGGTGGGATGGTGTGGGTGCTGTGCTGTCCTTGGCACAGATGGGGTTCGAGGAAGGGCCTTGGGTACTCACGTGAGCCCACCTGCCAAAATGGGGAACCGCCCAGGGACTCACAGGCACTCTGCCAACTTCCTCTGTTCTCCAGTGTCAGTGTGTCACAATCTGTGGTTTAGGAGCCCCAGAGGGGGTCCTGGGTGATGGGCCTTCATGTGCTCAAGGCTGCAGTCAACAGCAGGCAGTGTCATGGGTGGAGAAGCCCATGACTAGTCCAGTGTCAGAGGCCCCAGCCCTCTGGTCAAGGCCCCTCCCCTGCCCCTCTTTCAGTCACCAAAGTACGGGGCAACCTTCCTCTGCCGGGGCAGAAGCAGAGGGGCCAGGAACAAGGCGCCTACAACAACCCAGGCAGCAGTTGACGGTGGCCTGTACCAGGTGGTGGCAGTGGAGGCGAGAAGGAGGTTCAGATTCTGGGTGTGTTTTGAAGATGGAACCAACAGGAGTTTCTGATGCATTAGATGTGAGGAGAGAGAAGACGGGAGTCAAGGGTGAGTCCAGCGTTTTTGGCTGAGCAAGCAGAAGGTTGGAGTTGCTGCTAACCGGGATGGAGAAAGGTGCAGGAAGGGCAGGTGTGGAGGGGCAGTCTTTCTTGCTTCACTGGAGCTTTACTGGGGGCATGTTGAACTTGAGATGGACAACAGTGGTGGAGAGGACAAGAAGGGAGGAGGGTGTTTGAGTCTGGGGTTTCAGGATGGGAGCCATTCAGGAACCATCAGCTCGGAGATGGTATTTAAAGTCACAAGACTAGTGAGATCACCAGGGGAGTGAGTTTAGGCAGGAACGAGATGCGCACCAAGAGCTGAACCCTGGGTTCTCCACCTTATGAAGGCCAAGAGATGATGAGCAGCCTCGTAGTCAGTGTTGAGCTGCCACAAACTGCAAAGGATTGTCGGTGTGCAGTATGTGAGGTCCAGTACCCAGCCCTGCCAAACACTCAGTGCCCTAAATGGCTTCCCGAATCCAGCAAAAGGCAGCCAGTAGGGCCACGGATCCCAGCTGGGTAGAGGGAGGACAAGGCTGGACCAGGGCAGGGCACAGGCTCCGGAGTGGAGGTTCACTCAGGGAGCAAATGTAATCAGAGCGTGATTGCAGACTAACAAAAACCATTGTGGGGTGGGGACCCCAGTCTTCTCATGCCCCAAGGAGCCAAATCCTGCACACTTCCCCAAGGATGATACCTGGGTCTCCTGCTAGGCTCCTCGTCACTGTGGGTTGCCCTGTTCCCGGTCGGGCAGGAGTGAGGAAGGCACATGAGTGCCAAGCCCTTTGTCCCAAGACCCTGATCCCCTTTCCTGAAGCCTGTCTCCTTGGGCTGTCAGAAGGATGATGTGAGATCATGCCCATAGAGTGTCCAGCACAGCAGGTATTCAATATGCATGCTCTCTCCCCCTTCATGACCACAGGCTCCACCTGAGCATCCTGGGTGCCAGGCCTTCTTCCTACGTCTGGCCAGAGGCCCGGCATTCCCTTCTCCCTGAGAGGTGGGGACAGCCTGTCTCTGGCTTATTTTCTGTCCCCACAGGATAATGAACAATGAAGTAAATGAGACAGAGAGCATCCAGGAAAACATAGCCATGGAGTGCATGATCCTCAAAGGCTGTGAGACCCTCCTGGACAACAGCCAGAATTTTGTGAGATGGGGCATGGCACCCAGGCTCCCCCCAATCTCAAGGTAGGCCCCAGCAGTGGTGGCATTCGGGGACAGCACCAGTTGGTTTGGCTCCCATGTGCCAAAACCTGTCAGCGTGATTGCGGAGTATTCCAGGGCTGCTGGAGGAATGTGACAGCTGTATGTGGATGTCAGTATCTGCACACATGGATGCAGATATTACTGGTTTTCACAGTTCCTTTCTCTCCAGATGTACACATGACTCTTCCCAGATGCCCTTGATGTGTCTGTGGATGTCATAGTAAACACTGACATGTCCTTTTGGGGAGAGAGGAGTGGAGATGAGGACAGATACTAATTGGCCCCGTGAATCACAAGCATGTTCAGAATCCGTGGGGAAGTCGTGTGGGTCAGTCCCTCTGTCCCTTGCTCATCATCCTTGGCCCCTTGTGGGAGGCCGGGATCACAGAGGTTCTCACGGGTAGGAAGTTTGATTCACCTTCAGCCTCCACTCACCTTGGGAGCTGTGTTTGAGAGGCACAGCCCTATGAGGGGGCAGCTAGAGGCTGTGACTGAGGGGACTGACTTCCAACTCGGAGACGTTAGAGCTGCCAGGGGTCTGAGGGTCACCTCTTCAGATTCCACTTACTGTGGGAAGCTCAGCTTCTGCTTACATGCCCCCGAGGTGGCCTCCACCTCAGACGGGCCTCCTGAGTTCCTTCTATCCAGCCCTGGGCCTCTCTGAGCAGATGAAAAGCTCACCAGAACCTCCTGCGGCCTGTGCAGCTGCCTTTGGCCCCTGCTGCCCTTGGCAAGGGTATTGTTGACTTGGAGTTCTGTCCTGAGGCCCTTTGTGTGGCCCCTTGTGCCCTTTCTCTAGGCTGACCCTGTGACCTGTGGCGCCCAGAGCCAGCCTCCCTGTGTCCTGGCTCCCCCTGAGCTGCATTGGGCCCAAGCTGGAAGTGGGTCAATGAATGACCTCTCCTTGGGTGGAGAGTGTCACCACGGTCCAGGAGTCTGCTCCACTGCCTGAGCCTAAGCATTTCCTCCCCCCCTTAGGGGCTAGGCTGGACGTGGAGACCAGACAAGGGCCCAGCAAGGTTCCCGGCAGTGATGGACGTGGGCAGGAGGCAGAGTGGTGGCCCAGAGCATGCCTGGGAAGATGGAGCATCAGGGAGGGCTTCCTGAGGAGGCATCACTGGAGTCGAGTCTTGAAGCGTAAGTAGGAGTGCACAGGGTGGATGGGGTGAAGGAAGGGCCTTCCAGGCCAAGGAGCAGCACTCAGGAGCCACAAGTAACTTGCCCTGGAACTAGAGTGGGAGCAGAGAGGGGAGACGATGATAAGGAAGGAGAAGTGCTGGAGCAGCCTGCTGGCGGGCCTTGAAGGCCTGAGTCCCGAGGACAGTGAGGAGCTGCTGAGGTAAGTGGGGAGAGGAGGCCTGCAGCACGTCTTAGGGGAGCAGGGACTGCAAATGGGTTCATCACAGTCCCCTGCTCTGCCCGGGAGTGGCTTCAGAGTGCACCTTGTTGGACTGGGGGCTCTCTTGGCTCTGCAGCCAAGCATGTCGTGACTGATGAGTGATGTCTGCTGCGGCTGTGTGTGGCAGCAGGTGCCCTGTGTCTCTTGCTCATCCCTCTGGGCCAGAGCCAGCTCCACACTTGTCCAGCCTCCTGCCTCCTCCAGACCCAGCCCTAAAGAGGTACAGCCTTTTAGATACAGGATACAACCTTCCTTAGAGAGGGAGTACAAACAATACCCTCGTTGGCCTAAATTCAGCCACCAATTAAGAAAGCTTTCGGGTTCGACAATATACTTAATTTCAGTCACAGAAACTAACTCCTAATCTAATACTGCATTAATCTATTAATTCATAGAAGTAGTACTGTTACTATGAGGAATAAGAGTTGTTTCTCCTTGCATAATCTGATATCAGAACACATAATCACCAAAAGTTAACAATAAAATAAATTCAACCCAATAATTATTTATTATATTAATTGTTAACCCAACACAGGTAGGCATTCAAGGAAAGCTTTAAAAATTAAAAGAAAATCGGCAAACACAGCCCACACCTGTTTAGAAAAAGCATCTCCTCTGGCATTTCTGGTGTTACAGGCACTGCTTGCTCAGTGACACGGTGTAAAAGCCGCGGTGACCAGACCTTGCAAAGGCAACATCATCATTTGTTGTCTAAATGAGAACTTGTATGAAGGGCCACTCGAGGGTTTTACTCTCTCTTACATTTAAACAGTGAAATGGACCTTTCCCTGAAGAGGTGGGAATGACAAAATAAGACGAGAAGACCCTATGGAGCTTCAATTAATTAAAAAAAAACAAAGGTAAGCCAAATCAAGGGATAACAAAACTTAAATGGACTAAGAATTTTGGTTGGGGTGACCTCAGGGAAGAAAATAACCACCGAGTGATTAAAATCTAGACCAGCTAGTCAAAATATTTTATCACTTATTGATCCAAAATATTGATCAGCAGAACAAGTTACCCTGAGGATAACAGCACAATCCTATTCTAGAGTCCATATCCACAATAGGCTGTATAACCGATGTTAGATCAGGAAATCCCAGTGGTGTAGCCGCCGTTAATGGCTCATTTGTTCAACGATTCAAGCCCTACGTGATCTGAGTTAGGACCAGAGTAAGCCAGTCATTTTCTATCTATTCCGTATTTCTTCATGTGGACTTTTGTCAATGACCTAGTATTTAAAATGGTAGGATAAGGATGCAGGATTCTAAAATGTTCATGGAAATGCTGAAGGGACAATTCAGAAACAAGGAATAATCGACAAGGTAAACCAACTCCAATAGATTTATTATTGCTTACATGTACACAGTAAGAGTTTTTGCTGAATAATTAAGTATTCGTGTATTTGTCTTGATGAAAACATGAAACTTTATGATGAATAAAAATGGGCCATTTTCCTGTATTAGTACATTACTACTCAGCATGTAGTCAATTTCTATAGTTAATGGAGTTATAAACATAATTAAAAAGGCATGCATCCATCAGAAAATAGCTATGAATTAATCTGGAAATTGTAGGGCCAAAAATAATGTTTTCAATATTCTGTGTTAGAAAATGTATATACATAACAAGGATGAGAGAAAACTCTGATTCAAGGAGATTAAAATGTGATCTAATCTTAAAAGAGTAAAAAGGGCCTTAGTCCTGGGAGACTGGGGATAGGCAGTAAAATTTCACAGAATTCTGAGACTGGAAATGGACCATTCCCTATTTGCATTTTTATATTGTCGTTGCCAAGGGAATTTTGCCACCAAGAACAGAGAGATGGTGGGGAAAGAGGACATAGAGGGATATTGCAGACATGGGAAGGGTTCCATTTTCAGGACCCTTTAGAGCAGCCGGGTGTCCATATTCTAGATCATGTAACCACAAAGAATTTCCCCTGGCAGATGCCTTCTGTAGCTCTTCCCTTCCAATTTCCACTCATTGCTCTTGGTGAGATCATCCTATATGAGAACAGGCTGGGAGAAAGACAGAGCTGCCTGGAGGAAAGCCCATCTTATAAATTGACCCTGCGCTGGAGCTGGCTGGGCAGAGGACAGGAGCTGCACGATGGACACCAGTCCCTCTTCCGTCCAGGGACTTTCCTCTATTTCCCAAAGCACTGGCTGTAACACTGAGGTTCGTTGAAGGCTAATGGGATGAGGTGTGAGACTAAGGCGTCGATAAAGTACTTGATGCAACGTTTTCATGCGTATCAATATGTACATAACTACGGAGAAGGTCCCTAACGTCTTTATGATCCTTAAGGGACATTTGACTCACACCAAATTAGGAATCATTGGCAATAATGTGTCACGTGGAAGAAGGATCATGGATCTAGATGAAGTTATTCACACACTCAGTGTCCTAGTCAGTATGGGATGCTGTAACAAAAATACCATAGACTGGGTTCTTTATTTATATTTTTGCTGAGGAAGAGTCATCATGAGCTAACATCCATGCCAGTCTTCCTCTATTTTGTATGTGGGTCACCCCCACAGCATGGCTGCTGATGAGTGGCGTAGGTCTGTGTCCAGGAACCGAACCCAGACTACCAGAGAGGAGCTCACTAAACTTAACCACTAGGTGGTGGGGCAGGCCCCTAGACTGGGCACTTTTGGGTTTTTGTGTGTGTGTGTGTGAGGAAGATCAGCCCTGAGCTAAGATCTGATGCCAATCCTCCTCATCTTTGCTGAGGAAGATTGGCCCTGGGTTAACATCTGTGCCCATCTTCCTCTACTTTTTATATGGGACGCTGCCACAGCACGGCTTGACAAGCGGTGCGTCAGTGTGCACCCGGGATCCGATCCTGCAAACCCTCAGGCCGCCGAAGTGGAGCACACACACTTAGCCACTGCGCAACTGGGCTGTCCCTAGACTGGGCACTTTTAACAACAGAAATGCATTCCTTAGAGTTCTCAAGACTGGGATGTTCAAGATCTAGGTTCCAGCTGATTTGTTTTTGGTGAGACCTGTCTTCCTGTTTTGCAGAAGGACAGCTTGTTGCTCTACCCTCATCTGGCAGAGAGAGTTCTGGCCCTCCATCTCCTTATAAGGGCACTAATCCCATCATGGGGGCTTCACACTCATGGCCTCACCTAACCTAATTAACTCCCAAAGGCTCCACTTTCAAATACCATCGCGTCAGGGGTTAGGATTTTAACGTATGAAATTGGGTTACATAGACATTCAGTCCATAGCATTCATGAAACCAACAATTAACAAATATCTATAGTAGTCATGCAGCCCCAACTGAAGAATGTTCTGGAGATCACGTGGCAAATGATACAATGTCCTTCCCTTCACAGAGTCTTCTAGTGGAGGCAATAAAATTTAACAGGGAAACAAAACTTGTGATATTAAAAAGCTAACATAGATCAATATGACAGATTATACTTACTATTGTCTTCTGCTAACACAAGTCTGATTACCACAGTCCAGATTACGCAAATTCCCCCGGGTGAGGGTATGTCGGGCAATCTCACCTAAAAAGGCTCTTAACTTTTTGAAATTTTATTTCATCTAGTCCTGTTTCTTCCACATCCCTTTGGTGTTTTCAAACACACTGTATTTATTAAATCAATGTTTAATTGTTGCTCTGCCTTTACCACATCTGACTGGAAGCAGAAGTTACTGGACTTTGCTGGAACCAAATTTCATTTCATTTTTCCTCCTCTTTCTACTCAGACTCTCTTCTCTCACTGTTGAAATAGCAAATGCCTTAGGGGAGAAGCTGCATGGAGCTGGTGCTCACAATCTTGTGCTTCCCTCATCTCAGAGATTATAGACCCCCAAGTCCTGCCTGCACGGCATGTTCTCTGACCCTTCAAGCAGCTGTTCTGTGTGCTTTATCCAGCTTTTATAGCTGCCCAAGGAAAGCTACTCAATAAAAGTGGAACCTGCAGTAATTTTATCCTGAAATGTTTTAAATGTTTTAAACCAATGAATATTTGTCATTTTTCAATGAGTATAATTTTATAAGAAACATTTAAATAGGAATTTTAACAGCAATAATAGCTGTTCTTTGGCCAGAATTCCATGTCACTCATTGTCTGGAATTATACCTAAGCTTTGATGAACTCTCCTCAGTGCCTTTTAAAATATCACTGTCCCTTACATTTCAATATCTTGTGATGGGTTTGTATCAGTCACCTCCTTTGTACCATTTCAGACCCTCTTGGCTCCTCATACCCTTGAGTCATATGTCATTTAGGAACCAGCTTTGCAGGTATCATATTTGCTTTATGCAAGTGCCTCCTGTCTGCTCCCCCCATGTTCCCCCTGTTCCCTCTGCCTCTCCCTCTCGCCCCGGGGTGTCCATGTTGATGCTGAGGTGTGAAAAAACCCCTGATCAAGCCCACACGTGCATGGCCACGTTCCTTGTTGTGTGGATGTGTGTGTGTTCAGCAATTCTGTATGGTCACAGGGTGCATGGCTATTATAGCATCTATGTGAATGTGTGTTTTGTTGATGTCTGTGTGTGTTTAGAGTTCAAGTCACTGTGGGCTCTGAGACAGTGAGTGGTCTGTATGTGTGTGAGTTTGTGTGTATGTTCTGATTATCAGTGTGCATTATCAGGTGCAGTTTACAGGCTGAATGCTGCTGGTCATTTGCAAATAGTGTGTGTGTGTGTGTGTGTGTGTGTGTGTGTGTTGTCAGCATTTCCAAGTGTTCAGAGGATGTCTGTCATTGTGGGAATGTGTGGAATAAGTATGTTGTTAGAGATCAGTGTGGGTACCAACATTGTTTGCTTGTTTATGTCAACACTCTACACCCCTGAAGAAACACTGAGTCCAGACAGACACAGGCCCCATCAGGCCCACAGAGATCATACTCAGCTGTTTCCTCCTCATCACAGAAATACGAATGGGTAGCCAAGGACCACTAGATATTTGAGGAATTCCTCTAGCATGAAAGATGGAGCAAGAAACACATACACTGAAGTGAGGGACTAAAGGAGCAGCAAGGAAATCCAGAGATCATAGTGAAACTTCAATTACATCTCTAGTAACATCTTCAAAACAGTTAGAGATGGGCCAGACCCATGGCCTAGTGGTTAAATTCAGAGAACTCCACTTCAACGGCCCAGGTTCAGTTCCTGGGCATGGACCTACACCACTCATCAGTGGTCCAGGCTGTGGTGGCAACCCACATACAAAATAGAGGAAGGTTGGCACAGAGGTTAGCTCAGGGCGAATCTTCCTTTGAAAAAGAAGAAGATTGGCAACAGATATTAGCTCAGGGTGAATCCTCCTCAGCAAAGAAAAAGAAAAAGAAGATAAAACATCCATTAAGTATATATATATGTATTGATGTTACCGCACAATATTGAGGTTCTCTTGCCCAATCTACATTAAAAAAGGTAATTATTCTGGCATTAGCTTTTGGGGAAAGAATTGTAGCTTTATTTTGTGAGATTGATCTGCAAGGAGATGGGGCACGTGTCTGTCTCAGATCTGTCTCCCTGATCCAGGGCTTGGGTTACAATTTATGGGATGAAGGGTAGGGTGGTCTGATGTGTGGAGGTAGATGATTGGAAGTAAGGAGAAGTGAGGTAATTGATGATCTGCGCAAGCAAAGTCAAGCTTCATGGCTCTTCATCAGATGTGTGTTCACAAATTGGCAGTGTTACCATGATCTGAGGATGGAGCTTTTAGCTCGATGTCAAAAAGGTCACTTATCAAGCATTTGCGCAGGCCCGGTTGATGGGTTGGTGGTCTCAACTGGCCTGAACTGGACGAGGGGTGTCAGTTCCTGAAAGAAAATGCGGAACTACTCTGTTGATAAGATGGGGTCAGCTGAACTGGTCCTGGAGGGCCCATGGTTGTGTTGGTATATGCATATATATGCATATGCATGAGATTATCAGGATGTGTGTTAAATGTAGAGTATACACAAAGCCAGAATCTAGTTAAAAAGATCAAAACAGATTTTAATCAGTAATATACCACTGCAGTAGGGAAGAGGGAACAGGGCTGAATTCAATTTGATTTGTACAGAGGTGACGGGGCATTTGAAAGGGAGAATGAGGGAGCAGGCAGAGGGGTGAGCAGGGGCTCAGTAGAGTCAGGGAGGGAACAGCTACAGAGTGTTGGTCAGTGCAGTGTGATCTGGCCAGTTGTGTCTGCTAGTTGGAAATGATCAAAGTTTAACTTCTCTCCTCTCACAGAGTCTGGGAGACAGACACCCTGTCCTCCTCTCAAGGAATGGCTCTCAGAACCTTGAGAAATGCAGTTATAGGAGACACATACACAACTCAAAAAGACAGAGGAAAGATTCACAGTTGTAAGCACTTTTGGGTAAATGCTCTAAGAAAGGGATGTCAGGGGCCAATGATCGAGTGTTGGCCAGAACAAACAGTCAATTCTTTTGGCTGCCTTGAGCTTTCTCAGGCAGGCACTATAAGGGGGCAGGGGTCATCGTAGGGATGTGGATTTGAGCTGTTAGAAACTATGTCAGTGTTTAATTCTTTAATGTGTGTGTGTGGGGTGAAACCATTTGTGCTGAGAGGCTGTAGTTATTATAGGCCAAGATCAAGGCCTAGTGAAGAAGAGGGCTCAAAGGAGCCTGGCTTGAGTTTGGTCAAGTAAAGGAAACTATATATATGAATAATATATGTATTTTTTGAATAACATAAATCATTATATTGAATAATATAATACATTGAGTTAAATAATATAAATATATATTTAATGAATATATATTGAATGTGTATAAATAAGTATGTGCATATATATTTGAATTAAAAAATATAAATATATATATGATTTAAAGGAATATTCAGACATAATAACAGAAATTTCCAGAATTGATAAAATTCTTCTACTCTAGCTTCAGGCAGCTGAATACATCTCAAGCAGAATTAAAAAAATAAATCTAGAGTCAGATCCATCCAGGGAAACCAAAGAACACCAAATACAAAAGAAGATATTCAAAGCCCCGCAGAGGGACAGAACACTTATGGAGACTTACATTTAGACCCATGATACGTGTCTTAACAACGGAAGGCAAGAGAGAGTTGGATTAATTCTTCAGGGTACAGAGAGACGATCACTTTCAGTGTATACCCAATCAAACCATATCTCAAGAACTGGGGTGAATTAAAGATATTTTTATGCAAACATTTACTAAGAGTATTACCACCAACAAATGCTCATTAAGGAACATCGAAGGAATGTACTTTAAGGGAGCCAGCCACCTGGTGTATTGGTTTAAGTTCACCACGCACCACTTTGGTTGCCTGGGTTCATGGGTTTGGATCTCAGGTGTGGACCTACAGCACTCATCAGCCATGCCGTGGTGGTGACCCACATGCAAAATAGCAGAAGATAGGAAAAGATGTTAGCCCAGGGCTAATCTTCCTCAAAGAAAAAATTTAAAAAGTGAAAAAGAATGTACTTTAAGAAGAAATTGATAGAAGAAGAAATGCTAAGATGTAAAAATGGATCGTGAGGATAAAAAAGGGTAAACGTCTGAATAAATCATTGAAAGCATGACTTTACCAAACAATAATAATATTGGCAGGGTATAACTGATGGAGTTAAAAACTAATGACAAGGGAACTTCTGGTTTAGAGGAGACTAGGACAGGAAAACACTCTTGCTGCAAAACTGGACAAAGCCAGATAAATTATAAATATATTTTTAGAGCATCAGAGAACTTCAGAACCAACCAACTAAAATTCCAGAAAGAAGAAAACTCTTTTATGTGAGCAGGGATTTTTATCTTTCTTTCCCCTGCAGGCATTTTCTGATTCTAGGTGCTTGCCGAGACTCTGGCTTGCTCAGTCAGAGCCTCGGCTAGGGAAAAGAGAAACTAGCCAAACTTCTAGTTTGGTGTGGCAGAGGAAACCTGAAGGCTCTCAGACACACAACTGCTCTTCCTCACAGCACCTGTGTTAAGTTTTGGTGCCACACAGGAATCTGGGGAAATAGGCCAAAAGCTTCCACAAAGCAAAGCGAAACCTCCAGAAGTGGTGGAAGTGGCCTAAGTCAAACATACTGCTAGTGTGACCTTTTGGGAATTTGCCATATTGTGAACAATGTAAGGTAGGAGGCTGGAGAGCTACGCTGAGATGTCTGACGGGCGTAGCTAAGTTTTCTGTGGGCTCCCAAACCTGAGGAGACAGATCTACCAGACTTAGGACCAGACCCCTGTGCGGGGGAGGGGAGCACCGCAAACAGGAACAGGGGGAAAGTGGAAGGCCTGGGTTTACTAAAACTGAGACCCAGACCCAACTCTGATCAAGGTCTGATTGGACTCAAGTGCTCCAACTTCACTCTGTTTCCCAATGAAGGAAGATAAGGTCATGTGAAACCTCTCGAGTTATGTTACACGGACGTTACAAAGACACTCGTGGGAGGCTGGAGAAGGCAAACCACAGACTGGGAGAAGACCTTTGCAAATCACATATCTGACAGGACTATAAAGAACTCTCAAAACTCGGCAATAAGAAAATTCAAGTTTAAAATGGTCACAGATTTGGACACTTCACCAAAGAAGATACGCAGATGGCAAATAAGCACATGAAAAGATGCTCAAGGTCGTTAATCATGAGAAAAAGGCACATAAAAACCACATTGAGATCCTGCTATGTACATACTGGAATGACTAGAATTAAAGAGGTTGAGCATACCAAGTGTTAATGAGGATGGAAAGTAACTGGAACACCCTTACATTGCTGGTGGGAACACAAAGTGGTTCAGCCTCTTTGGAAAACAGTTTTAAAGTGGAGTTTATTATGCTGCTGTAACAAATTAGCACAAATTTCATGGCTTAAATCAACTCAGATTTATTGTTTTACAGTACTGTAGGTTAGCAGTCTGACACGGGTCTCTTTGGGCTATAATCAAGGTGTTGGCAGAGCTAGGTTCTTTTGGGGGGACTTTAAAGCTTAATCCATTTCCTAGCCTTTTCAAGCTTCTAGAGACCACCACATTCCTTAGCCTATGCCCCCCTCCTCCACCCTCAAAACCAAGAACTCGGCATCTCTCTGGCCCTGCTTCCCTTGGATCTTTTTCTACTCTACTGCTTCTCTTTCCCTTTTAAGGGCCTTTGTGATGCACTGGGCCCACCTGGATAATCCAGGATCCTCTCCCTATTTTAAAGTCAGTTGATCAGTAACCTTAATTCTGTCTGCAAATTTAATTCACCTTTGCCAAGTAAACCAATGTATTCCCAGGTTCAGGGATTAGGACATCTTTGTGGGCCATGACTTTGCTACCACAAAGAGTTTTTAAAATAAAGTTAAACATGCACATACCATATGACCCAGCAATTCCACTTCTATGTGCTTACCCAGGAGAAGAAGACATGTTCATGCAAAAACTTGTTTGCCTTCTCAAATCATAAAGATTTATAGCAGCTTTATTCATAGTCAAAAAAGACAAAACTGAAAATAACTCAAATGTCCTTCAACTGGTGGATGGATAAACTGTGGTAAATTCATACAATGGATACTACATTCAGCAATAAAACAGAAGGAACTGCTGATACAGTCAACAACATGGATGAACACTCAAATAAATGTATCATGCTAAATGAAAGAAACCAGACTCAAAAGGCCAAATACTGTAGGATTCCATTTATATGATATTCCAGAAAAGACAAACCATAGAGAAAGACAACAGATCATTAACCACCAGGGGTTAAGGTTGGGGGAAGAGTTGACTAGAAAAGAGCAGCTCAAGGGAGTTCTGGGTGCTGGAACTGTTCTGTATCTCAATTTTGGTAGTTGCACAGCTCCATGCGTTTGTCAAAAGAGGAAAACAAATACTTCATTCCTCACCCATCAGATTGGCAAAAATTTAAAAATCTGACAATGCCAATCTGACCATTCCCAGGGCAAGGATGACTCAAACACTGTTGGAGGGAATGGAAATTGTTAAAACTTCAGAGGATGATTTGGCTGCAGCTCATCAAGAGGCTGATGCACATCAGCCTCTGGCCCAACAATCCAATCACAGGCAGGTGTCCATTCTAGGGAGTTCACACGTGTGCTCGAGGAGACACACACAAGGATGGTCATTAAACATGGCAGGGGAATAAATTAATTGTGGTTAGTAGTTACTTAAAAAAGAAAGGAAAGAAATGCATATGGGAAATAATCGACCTTGCTGGCTATGTATATGATATGAGAAGGTAACTCATTGATTTGTCTACTTAATAGTACGCAGCACAGAGAGCACTGTACTAGGAATCTGGAGACAAGCATCTGAGCATTTAGTTCCAACTCTGCCACTAAAGTAGCAGTCTGACTGTGGACGACTTAACTCAAGAAACCTCACGTTCCATTTCCTGGAAATTGAAGAGGTTAGGCTCTAAACCACTAAAATTATTTCCAACTCAACAATTCTATGATTCAATAAGTCAACAATCAAAAATTATATTCCAAAGTACCTATGTTGAGAAACTGTTTTTCCCAGACACCCTGAAATCAGAAAGTATCAGAGAAATGAAACATCTTATTATATTGATACATAAAATGGTCCAAATGTCTTGGAATGTCTATGACCAGGTTTTTAATCAAGATCATAACTCAGAAAGAGTGTAAAAGCAACTAAACCTGCCATATCGACTTGGGTCACCCTCAGGTAAAATTTATATATCCTCTCCCATTTTAACATTCCAAAAGAAGTTCCCCATACCAATGAGTCCATCTTGTCAAGTTCAGGTCTGTCTAGCCAAAAGTCATTCATGTGTATGGTAAGATTCACTTGATTTTTTAACAAAAATAAATTGATGAATGGCTTTTTGTATTTTTGCCTGTTTCATCTATAAAGAGCTTACATTATAATTTAATAGCTTCAGCCTGCTACAATAATTTAAAGAGCCTTTTGAAACTTGTAACATGCCACGTCCAACAGGATCTAGTAAAAAAATCAGTAGTTCAGAATCCAAAAAAGCTCATTTAAAAGTTTCATTACCGCCAATACTTACACTTCAAAGACGCCAATAACCAACATGTCATTTCTTCCTACTGCAGAATTTAATAGGTTATCAACTTCTGGTATCACCCAAAAGCATAATTAGGATGCTATCATTAAAATGTATTTTTTAATAAGAAATATTAAAACTAATGATTAAACTATTGAACTAAATGATTAACTAAATATGAAAACTAATGACAACTAACGATCTGTTGTCTTTCCCTATGGTTTATCTTTTCTAGAATATTATATAAATGACATCTTACCGTATTTGACCTTTTGACCTTTCCCCTTGTCAGTCAAATCAAAATTTCAAACTTCTTGTTCTATGGGCTTTCCAAATCTAAATTCTTACAATTCTAAATGAGTACGGAGACAAAACAGACACTACATACAGCTTCCAAAATCCTCCTCTTTATCCGATTTTAATTTTAGCACCGACTGCCAAGAAAATCTTTTCAACTGAAACCAAAATTCCATACACATTATGTCAATCATCAATTGATCAGTCATCAGTCTATGTTAACAGAAGGTGAGTTAGTATTAGGAAGCTACACAATTTGCACCAAAGATTGTTTAAAGCTCCTTTCATTAAATGCAGTTTACAACAATTCACAGGCTTCAAAGTTCACCTTGCAAATATAGAGTCAATTATCAGAAACCATGAATGCGATCAGGCTTTTCAATAAAGGTGGTCCCAAGGATGTAGGAACCGTTCATTTGTTTAATGAAGGCAATGAGGAGCCCAATAGCCTGAGCGGAGTCAGGCAGAGGAGCGCTGACCACAGGCCCTCTTCCGAAGGAAAGCGTTCACCCAAAGATGTCGCGACCTGGCCTAGACGGGGTCCCGGGGGGCGCGAACTCAAGGGCGGGCGCACAGGGCAGGCGACTCCCTGCCGCCCCCTGCACCACGGATGGGTGTGACCCCGCTGAGGTGGGGCCCCGCCAAGGCACAGGGACAGGCTGGCCAAGCGGCGCTCTTCTGCTCCTCCAAGGGACAGAGGTTGGGCTCCCCCGCCTGGAGCAGCCCGCCAGCAGCCCCGGCCCCCGGTCCCATCCGCCGCCCCGGACGCCGCGCTCCCGCCATACGCGGCGGCGATCTCCACGCCGAGCCCGCTGCCCACCGCCTACCTCAGCGCCGCTCCTGCCCAGCGCTCCTCCACACTGCAGAAAGGAGAGCTCCCCGCGCTGAAAATCCTGGAGGAAGGATCCAGAAACTGCCTGAGCCCCCCACACAAACTCCAGTGGCCGCCACTTCCGCATCAGGGACTCCGCCCCCAGTGCTTGCGCCCCGGGGCTCTCCAGCTCGGCGGCCCCTCTGCCACTCTGAGCACCGGTCCTGCGCTTGCTCGGGACTCTGAGGATACAATGGGAACCCTTGGGGGGAGCACTGGGAGGGGTGTCGGGGATTGGGGACCGAGGTGTCCATGAGATGGAGAGCAGGAGCCGGCTGACGCTGTGCAGCCCTTGACTCTGCTCTCCCTGGATGACCTTCAGCTCCTGGAGAAGTTCTGCCTTCCCTTGAGGTGGCTTCTCCTGTGCTGAGAAGCCCGTTACACGATCTAACATCTGTTTATAAAAGAACAATGACATCCTTAACACCCAATGTGTTGTGTCTCCAGAAGAATTCTCTGCTTCCCCAGAAGATGATACAGGGAGCAGCTGGGACCGGGTTCTGACCAAGGAAGGAAGGATGCTGAGGGCCCAGCTGACTCCCCTCCACTGGCTCCTTCCCCTGATCCATGGCCCTGATGGGGCAACAGTGCTGGGGACTCCTGCAGGTGACAACTCTCAAGTGTTTGCCCACGGTATTACATTTCTTATGGTTTAGTGGTTAAAACAGGGGGCTAGCTGTCAGTTTTTCAGACGATTTCATTTGCAGAAATGTCTTTGGACAAAGAAGTTTGTTTTCTTCGTCTCTGATTTTTAAAATCAATAACAATAATTAAAACACTTATTTTCTTAATCTCATTGGCATGCAAAAACAAAAAAGTCACTTGGATTTCACAAAATTGGCCACATTTTCATTAAGACTTTGGAAGTATTGCTGATTGAATTAAAGAAAGCATTTGGGAAGAACAATTACCTTCAGATAGTATCTGCCCAGATAAATGTACAAACAGAGTTATGAGCCGTTTTGAGGGGCCTGGCAAATCCAGTTTGCGTTTTACAATGGATCGTCCAGAGTACAGGTTAAATTAGTAATTTTCTGAGGAGTTTTCGAGTAAATGTTCATGTCGGCTTCATCAAATAGGTCTGGTGATTTAAATGAATGTTGAGCTAAAGATAAAAGTTTTCAAGAGACTGAGAAATATTAGGTAAATGTACTTTAAAAAGGGTGCAAATTAAAGTAAATCTGCCATTATCCTCTTTAAAACAGATTCAGAGTAACATTATTGTCAAGGTATAAGAAGGAATAGAAATGTTTTATAAAAACAATTCTTCACTTCTAAAGGACCTAACGTGACATTCTAGAAGTCTCCATAGTCTTTCACTCATCTAGATTTAAATTGTTCAATTAATACTTTAAAGACTAATGAATCTGAGGGCAAAATATTCAAGGTCATTGTTTGTTTTTCATTGTTGCAAAGTAGATGGGTATGAACTGTGGCTGAAATTCATGGTCTTGAAGAAGAAAAATATATAGAACTTATCTATCACTCTCACAGTGTGTCCTGACTTAATCCTACACATATCCCCAGAATAAAGCCTCAAGGAATTCCATTATGTTATTAGAAATGACATCTTTCATTCACCATGAATATTCTCTAATTAATTCTCTAGCTAGTAATTATGTTCCTGATGTAAATAGGCAAGTAAAAGAATCCATGCTTGATTAAATTGGGCTCATAACATGTATACATGGGAGACACATGAGAAATGGAGTCTCTCAAAAGAATGGCAGAGATGCTCCTCTTAAATACTATCTTCAGATAAGACAAAGGAGGATGTTGGGGGTGGGGTTTGGGATGTGAGACTGGAGAAGACAATTCTCATGGAGAGGGACATGTAAATGTTTGTCTGAACCAACTCCCCTGCACTGGGCTCTGGTCCTGAAGGGACGACAGGGAGGTGACCAGGAACAGGCCTCCCAGTGGTGGTGCCTTCCCAGGGGTAGCATGGGGATGCTGGGGGAAGGGGGATGGTGTGTGACATGGCACCAGCGGTGGAGGCAGCAATGCAGAGGTCAGGGATCTCTCTCGCTCTCTCACTCTCTCTCTCTCTCTCTGTGTCTCTCTCTCTCAGGGACCTGAGAAGAGGAAGTTGGCAGAGCCCGCGCCCCTCGCCTACCTCTCTCATGGGCCCTTCTTTCTCTGGCCGCTCGCTATGGAAGCCCTGCGGCCTTGGGTTTAACCCATGAGGCCAAGGGCACGTGCACAGCCAGCGGGCCTAGGGGGGGCCTTGGGGGTCCTCAGTGAAAGCCCCACCTGCCCGCGAGGCCTTGACACGGTGACACCACCTGAAAATAAAGCAAACACATATAAGCATATGTAGTTTTAAAAGGAAAAGCACACAACTAAAAGAATTGATATCATTAAATACACTATTCTATTTGTTTATGTGTCAAATTACTGATAGGAAATAGCCCGGTGTAGTGATAGTAGATTTGATCAATTTCATAGAGAATTCTTTTAACGGTTGCTCATAGCTTGTGTTTTACATCATTGATTAGGGTAATATTTTCATCTTTTCCTTTCCTAGTGTCTCCATCAATCAGCCTTGAAGTGGAACTGAGTACATGCTTTTCAGAAGCGGCATCATTCTCTACTCAGCCAGAGCATTGGGCCTGACAATAGCTGGATCCAGCAGAAAACTGGGCACTCTAGGAGATGTCATGTGGAGATGTGCCTGGCTGGACTAATAGTCACGTGGATATGATTTTTAAAAAAATCTCTCAGAGCTTTCCCAAAATCAAATAATATTCTTAAGTTGCTTTAGTAGACGAGACATTAGTTAGTGTCTTTTTAATTTCCACAGAAGCTTTTTGTATGTTACTAAAGAAACTAAACATTATGTCTTTTTTCTTGTTACCAAAATGGACTTGGTATTAAAAACAAGAAACCTACAAGAAAGGAAACACTCATATGGAATAGAAATTGTGGGTCGCAATTGCTACTTTTTTATATAAAATCATGTTTTATTTATTTACAATTTCTCTCAACTGTGCTTTTGAAAATAACTTAGTATTAGAAATTACCAGTAAGAAGAGGGTGTGCTCCCTTGAGTGTGGTCCAGTAGAAGTCAGGTGACTCAGACCTGAGTTCTAGGCCCAGGTCTGTTTCTGGTTAGTGTGTGACAACGTACTTAGGCTCTCTGGAACGTAGTATTCCTTTCTGTAAAATTAAAGAGTTTGATGATTTTTGAGAACTTTTCTAAATATTAAATGACTTCTCTTTTATATTTTTTATAATTTTATTTATTTATTTTTCCCCCAAAGCTCCAGTAGATAGCTGTATGTCATAGCTGCACATCCTTGATGTATGTGGGACACTGCCTCAGCATGGCCGGAGAAGTGGTGCGTCGGTGCGTGCCCGGGATCCGAACCCGGGCCTCCAGCAGCGGAGCGCGCGCAGTTAACCACTAAGCCACAGGGCCAGGCCTGACTTCTCTTTTAAAAAACAAAAAGATCCTTCTCAAACTTATACATTATCAAAAATTTTTTCTGAACTTTCACTTACCAAGAACAACTGATGTCCCTTCAATTATATTGATTGAAAATAAAGATCATAAAAGTATAAATTTGGTAATCTAATAAATGAATTAGCATAAAAATGAGCCAGGAAAAAATTTATGATCAATCAAGATATTACACTATGAAAATATTACTGTTTGTTACAGTACATAAAATGATGACACTGAAATAGTATCTTTTTGCTGTCTGTAAGTTTATATTGTTACTCATATATCACCATTAATCCTATTATGTTTTACAAGTAATAAAATGTCTTGAAAGGAGAGAACAATAAAGCAGCAGCCCTGCATTACACACGAATGTTGTGTTCTCCCTGGAGGGAAAATGAGGATACAACATTGGTCAAGTACTTCATTTTGTAATCCACTGGTGCCTTTCAAACATATAGCTATTATTGTAAGAGTAAAGATGTTCTTTTTTTTTTAATAATTTTATTTATTTATTTATTTTCCCCGCAAAGCCCCAGTAGATAGTTGTATGTCATAGTTGCACATCATTCTAGTTGCTGTATTTGGGACGCGGTGTCAGCATGGCCAGAGAACTGGCATGTCAGTGCATGCCTGGGATCCAAACCCGGGCCGCCAGCAGCAGAGTGTGCACACTTACCACTAAGCCACGGGGCCAGCCCAAGAGTAAAGATATTCTTAAGAATAGTGCCACAAAACAGGTTTTCCCAGCTACTTTTTGTCAGAGCTGAGACAGACATTAGGCTGGGGCACTTGAAGAGGCATGGTGGACTCAGCTGAGGGTGATTTAATTACTGTGAGATGATTAGCCAATAGCGAATAAGACGGAGAAAGATTAAAAAGAGGTAAAGGGAAATAAAGTTGGAAATAATTAAGAAAAATAGTGCCTTCAAAATATCCTCTCATTATTTTTATAGCTTTTTTTTTTTTGAGGCATGACTAGGATAGTATGTTAGATTTTTATAAACCCTTTTCTCCTGGGCTTATATTACTGAGATCTTCATTATTTATGATAATGCCAAAGAAAGCCTGGACAAAAGTATTCTGTACTATCAACAAGCACAAAACATGTACAACATTGCTCTATATATTAAGAGTCCAGCTGTAATAGTCAAGACATATATTCACGTGTGTAAAATTATAATGATTTTCTTATTTTCTCTGGCTGTGAACCATGTTAAAATATATAGTAATAAGCAGAAAACCTGAAGAACTAGGTGATTTAAAACACCTGTTGTTACAGCTAGGCCATTCAAGGGTGAAATTAATTTCAATTTCACACTTCTCCTTTCCTTGTAGCCAGTGAAGTGTCTGGAAGACAGAAAACACATAAAATTAATTGAGAGTTAACAGTATTTGGAGGCAGTTGAGGTTAAGCACTCAACAATGATGTCCCTTACTTCAGGAGCCATTGACTGTTTGTCATAAGTTTACTTTATACATGGGTTCTATTCTTAGATTATTTCTGTATGTTTCTTAGAAGAGAGACAGGGCAGGAGAATTAACTATCAATCTACTGTGCGCCAGTTCCTTTACTGTATTCCCTTATGCAATTCTTACAGTAATCCTTTAAAGTAACTGTTATAATTCATATTTAACTGATAAAGAAAACCATGTTTACAAAACTGATCAAGGGTAAGAGGGAAGATGTGAACATCAGTCCGTTGGGTTATGCCTCATATTCTCTCCATTGTGATAAAAATGGTGCTTCAACATGGGTTCTCACCATCTGGTTATTTAATACCGGCTCCTGCCAACAGCAGTGGATGAGATGAGATGAGAAGTTTGTTTCCAAAGTTATTCTATTATATTTAAACTCTACTATTTATGAGTAGGATGTCAAGACATGTTTTAGAGGCATAGAGAGCAACTGATTAGTTCACCTACACATTTTTCAGGTTTACTATAACTTTCGTGTGCCACATTGTATCAACTTTACCAACTTTAGTGCTTCACTGTTCTGTTTTATAAAACTCAGAATTTCACTTTTCATGTAAAGCACTTTGCTGCTCTCTTAGTCACTAGATGGCAGTTCTGTATCTCTGTAAATTACCACTGCAGCAGGAAATGAGAGATCTTAAGCCAGTTTGCTCTGCACAAATGATGGACATAGGAGGACTTCTGCTTCATCAAGACTGCCTGTGTTATTCCGTGGCTGTAACGGGGATGTCCAGGACTGCTTAGTCAGAGGCACGAACCAGAGTCAGAAAGCATCCTCTTAAGTTCTTCTTCACATGTGAGTTCAGGCACCTGTCTTCTCACCTGAGCACATTGGAGTTTATTGAATGTGTTCAGACTCTTACTCTCTCCCTGTACTTAATAAGTCTGGGAGCTCCATACCCCTAGAAAAAACATATGACTCATAAAGCCTTTTCTCAACTAAACAGAGTTGAGGGCTATGGTGTTGCCCGAGAGTCTGAGGCTTAAAGAAAATACAGCCGGTGCTCAGGCGGAAGGAAAGAGCATCAGCTACTCCTGGAGGGCTTTTACTGATGCTCCTATGGAATGAGCAATTTCAAAATAAAACCACATGGCTTAAACCTCACTAACTGATTATTTTATTTTCAAGTAATATGCTCTGAAAATCTGCTATGTCTAAAAAGCTATTTCGTAAAACTGAAACAGTTCTGTTTTTTATTCTCTGGTATTTGAAATACTATTAAAACTGTAAATCCTTTAACATTCTACAATATACAAATAGGCAAATATCAATTATATTCTCTAAAAATGTCTGCTCCCATGTTAAAGTTTAATATATAGCAGCAAAACTGGTTACCACCCAATTTTTAACTCATTTTTTGCTTTTGAAATTACATATAAAATTTGTGTTTTGAAGTATTTTCCTAAAACTCAGCATCTTTCTGATATAAATAGACTAGTTGCAAGGTAACTAGAATGAAGTTTGATCTTTAAAACTTTAGCTTTGTGTAAGAATTGATAACAAGAGGCAATTGGGTCTCTCCACGTTATGATATTTATTAATTGTGAATAGCCACATCTATTACAAAGTGGTGAATAATAAAAAGAAATCAAAAAATATCAGCACTCTCTTACCCCACACGTACAGTTTATATGCAAATAAATTTTCATAGGTCAGAAAAATGCCTATGATTTCAGATAACCGGTAAAATACTATCTCATTCCAGTTTTAACATCATTTGAAATTGACTTAAAACTCTTCTCTTAGATTCCTGCTCTGATCAGTGCCCCCTGGTCCCCTCAATGCCTCATTGGATTGCAAACTTATCTGAGGAATTGAATATTCTTTTCCATTTCTTCTCTTTAAGGTATCTGTGATAGTGCTTTTTATGCAATGACCACTTGGTACAATTCAGTATTAGTTTCAGAAACATCTTTAGTTAGGAACAAATCAAGGAAACAGATGTGAGGAATGTGGGGATGCCTAGCTGATGGTGCTTCAGGGATTCCTCACGTGAGTATTGTCATAGAATAGTTTAAAGAATAAAGCAGCATTAGTCAGTTCAAAAGTGTGGGGTGAACATAATTCTAAATAATGATGGAGACGTAAAAACAAGAAGCCACTTGAATTTCGTTGAAAGGTGTTAGACACATCAAAGGGCTGGGAAAAAACATTGTTTAATGTAAGTTCTTTCTAAACTCTAAGGCAACAAGTAATATGAATTTACATGATAATTATAAACCACAAAACAACAATTCACAAGACAAGTAAACAACTAAAGTAGAAACCAGAGTAAGAAAAATAGAGGTTAAAGCAGAGATGGAGAGAGATGGTTGGGGTCAGAAACCATGGCTTAGTCATCCTTGAAGTCTCCCTCAGACTCTGATCATTCCTAGCGCTCAGTAAAGAGTTTGACCCCATGAGCCTGGGGAGGGCCAAAGTGAGAGGTGGTTGGGAGGGGAGACAATGCAAGGATACCCTTGTGGAGGCACTGACATTGAAAATCAGTGACATTTTTGCCAAGGTGTTTACCATATTCAAGATTATTCTGGAAAGTTAAGGATTTTTCTGGAATGTACATTTTCATTTTATGGAAACTCCAACTAGCCCAGAGAAAGATTTAGACATTTTAGCTTTAGAAATAAAGAGAGGGGCCAGCCCGGTGGTGCAGCAGTTAAGTGAGCACGCTCCGCTACGGCAGCCCCGGGTTCAGAGGTTTGGATCCCGGGCGCACACCAATGCACCGCTTGTCGAGCCATGTTGTGGCGGCATCCCATATAATGTGGAGGAAGATGGGCACAATTGTTAGCCCAGGACCAATCTTCCTCGGCAAAAAGAGGAGGATTGGCATTGTAAGTTAGCTCAGGTTTGATCTTTCTCATAACACAAAAAAAAGAAAGAAAGAAATTATGAGAAACTTTTTTGTCAGTTTTAATAATGAAAACCAATTAGCAACTGGGAAACAGTTACAATTTGAGACGAGAATGTGAAGAAAGAATTAGATGTCACATGTTGTTGCTTTCCTCTGGGGCAGTAAGACTTGCAAGGGGAATGAAGTTCCATCTTTGCTCTATTGAGTTTGAGAAGGTGTAAAATTCATTTGTGCTGGGCAACACTGTTGACCTGTGGAGAAAAACAAATGGTTCAAGCAGCTGATCTAAAGGAATAACTGAACTCATAAAAGTTTTTAGCTTATAAAGTGTGCTTCCACTCTATTTAACTTTACTGGACATCCATTGACCTCTATGTGCAAGGTATTTGTGGTAGGTATCGAAGGAAATATAAAGAATTATACGGTTCCAAGCTCCTCCACATACATGAAATTGTTTGCAAGATATAATTTGATTCTGCCAAGGTATTTAGTGTATGTTGTATTACAGAACCTTAAAAAAAATGAGAATGTTATCGAGAAATTGTAATTAAGGACAGCTTCTTAGGAGAGGTAGACTAGATCAAGTCCTCAAAGGGACCACTTTTGAGCAGGTGGAGGGAAGAAAGAGTGAGGATTTCAGATGGGAGAAGAGAGGAAAGGTACTGAAGCAGAAAGGAACATGGCATTTGGGCATGGGAGTGGGGAGGCCATGACAGGCACAGTCTTCCCGTGACTGAGAGGCAGCTCAGTTTCCTCCTGCAGGAACCCAGCACTGCTTCCCACCTCCTGGCCTCCTCCACCTGCAGACTCCGTGGTTGAGCCAAGGCCTATCTTTTTTGTGTGTGTGAGGAGATCAGCCCTGTGCTAACATCTGCCAATCCTCCTCTTTTTTTGCTGAGGGAGACTGGCCCTGGGCTAACATCCATGCCCACTTTCCTCCACTTTGTATGGGATGCTGCCACAGAATGGCCTGCCAAGCGCTACGTTGGTGCGCACCCGAGATCCTAACCGGCGAGGCCCGGGCCACCGCATTGGACCACGCATGCTTAACAGCTTGCGCCACCGGGCCGGCCAAGACCTATCTTATCTGGATCGCTGCCTAGTCTTCCAACAGGTCCCTTTCCTTCAGTCTTAATTTCTTCTAATCTTTCCTTCACAATGCCTCCAGAGTTACCTTCTAGAATCCAAATTTGCTTAAATCTGATATCTGCTTAGACTCCTTCAATGACTGCTCAGAGCATCCGAGAGAACATTCAGACTCCTGAGCTGGACACGCAGGCTTTCTCTTGCTGTCGTCATCTTTAGCCTCATCACCCACTGTGTCCTACATGTTCGCTTTGTTCCAGCCTTAAAAATACCCCCATTTTCTGAAAGCTTTAGCATCCTTTATATCTGTCTTTTTATATGTGTTTCTTCTGCACTCCTACCTCCTTTATTAATCAACTTAATTCCTATTTCTTGATCTAAACTCATATCAAATGTTCCTTCCTCTTGGAGACATTTCCTGAGAGGTCTCCATCTAGAGACCCATTTTGATGTCCCCACTCTGGGACCCTGTACTTATTTCCTTTTCCATAACTGTTGTTTTATTCTTGTCTCATAGACAGTGAGCTCCTTAAATCTGAGACGATCCTTCTTCTTGATGAATAAATGGCCAGCAACAGGATACATTGGAGCATATGAGGAAGCCATTTGGTGTAAAACTAATTGGGCCTGACCTTGTTTTTTTTTTCTTTTCCCCAAAAGGGGCCTGTAGCCTCTGTTCATCCATTGTATATCCGCTTTAAGCAATTAACGTGTCCCAAAGACAAAAGCAATGCCCTTAAGGTGTAAATGCAACTTCCCCCACATTAGCATTTCCTTAAGGATAAGCATTTCTCCATAGGCTAGGATTTGATTGCTGCGATCATTCCGTGACCACCAAACTTGAGACAACAGCCACGCCCATGGAGACAGCACACCTGATACCCATAGTGTCCATCAATCCACGTGCCAACAGGTCAATGTCGTGGCTATTGTAAAAGGGACATTGCAATCACATGTGGTACATGCTCTTTGATGGTATATAACCACACTATACACCCCACTTCTTTGCAGTGCTCCATTTCTTTGTGAAAAGACTCTCCTGGGCTATATGATCCTCAAAGCTTGGCTCATAATAAACTCACCCCAATTTTGATTTATTGGTTGGTTATGGATTATTTGTGACGATATTCTATTTGTCCCTCCAGTATCTAAACACCGTACCTGACACCTTTGGTGCACTCAGAAAATGTTTGATGAGTGAATAAGTATGTGTGAGACCACACAGGCTGGATCAGAAGGGGCTTTTTAGGGAGTGGTAGAAAATTCGCTCACATTCCTACCATAGTGGTTGAGGCTGTGGGCTTTGGACTAGTTTGTCTGGGCATCAATCCCAGTTATTCCACTTTTAACTGGAGAACCTGTGGAAATATTTACTCTCTGAACCTTAGTTTCCTCATCTATCAAAAGGGGCTACTGAAAACTCCTGTCTTGTAGCGTTTTAGTGAGATTTACATGCATTAACTTATGTAAAGTACTTAGAAGAGCTCCTGGCACATAGTAGGCACTTAAATGTTAGCTGTTATGTTATCATTATTGCTCTTATATATAAGCAATATTCTGGTTTTGAAAAGATGCTTTCATAATATAGTTGCTCCTCATTATTTGTGGATTCCGTGTTTGCACACTTGCCCACTAGCTAAAATGTACTGGCAGCCCCCAAATGAACACTCTCAGGGCTTTCATGTCCATTTGCAGATATGCACAAAGTGGTGAGAAATTTGATTCACTCGACGTGCACGTTCCCAGCTGAGGGGGAACAAGGTGCTGCTCTGCCCTCTTGTTTCAGCCCACATTGTAAACAAGTGTCCTTCTTGCAGTCTATTTAGTGCCTCATTTCTTATCTTTTTGTGCATTATGTTGGTGACCTTGCCATTTAATATGTCCCCCATGTGTAGTGCTGCAATGCTGCCTGGTGTTCCTCAGGACAAGAGGCTGTGACGTGCCTTTACTGAGAAAGTATGTGTGTTCGACAAGCTACTATCAGACACGAGTTACAGTGCTGTTGGTGTGAGTTCAATGTTAATATATCAACAATATATATTAAATAAGGTGACTTTAAAGAGAACACACAGAGAACAAGGTAATGTACTGATGAGTTGAAGAAAATGTGACTAAGGCTTACAGAAACCTAACACTGCATTTCCCGTAGGAGCAGTGGGTCATATTCACCGATTCAGTGTACACAATGACCTTATAGAATGTCACACTGTGCAGAAAGAGAACTGACTGTATCTTATGTAATCCTCACATACTCCTTTATAGCAGGCAGGGTATGGAACAGGGTGTCCACATTTTACTATTAAAGTAAGGCTATTAAAGACATTGTGAACCAAGTGGAGAATTTAAAATGTCTTGTGTTCAGCATAAGAGTCATGAGTTTTTGAGCGAGGAAGATCTATGATGCACTGATGTTTAAGGAACAGTTACCTGGCAAGAGAATGTAGTATTGAGAGGAAGAGGGAGAACTGATCTGGAAAGGAGAACCAGCTGTTAAACTCTCCACGTATTCCCATTGCTAGGTGAGGAGATTCGGAGCTAAGGTGCTGATGTGATAAAGGAAAAGTAGCAGCCAAAGGATAAAATAATGGATTTGGTAACCATATATAGGGTGCAAATCAGGCTGTGGTTCTCAAAGTGGAGTCCTTGGACCAGCAGCATCAGCATCACCTGGGAACTGGGCTGAAATGCAAATTGTCAGGTGCTGCTGCAGACCTGCTGAACTGGCAAGTCTGGGGTGGGGCCTGGCAATCTGGGTTTCAACAAGGCCTCCAGGTGCTTCTGGTGCCCATCAAGTTTAAGAACCAATGAATTAGGGGCCGGCCCCGTGGCTTGGCGGTTAAGTGCGCACGCTCTGCTGCTGGTGGATCAGGTTCGGTTCCTGGGCGCGCACCAAGGCACCACTTCTCCTGCCATGCTGTGGCCAAGTCCCACATACAGCAACTAGAAGGATGTGCAGCTACGACACACAACTATCTACTGGGGCTTTGGGGGGAAAAATAAATACATAAAATCTTCAAAAAAAAAAAGAACCAATGAATTAGAAAAACGATTCCAACACATCACTATGTCCAGGTAAGCTGCAAGGCAGGAGGTGGTATTTGTTTGGAGGATAAGATGCATTTTATTTTTATTTTTTTGTGTGAGGACGATCAGCCCTGAGCTAACATCCATGCTAATCCCCCTCATTTTGCTGTGGAAGACCAGCTCTGAGCTAACATCCGCTGCCAATCCTCCTCCTTTTATTTTCCCCCAAAGCCCCAGTAGATAGTTGTATGTCATAGTTGCACATCCTTCTAGTTGCTGTATGTGGGATGCGGCCTCAGCGTGCTCGGAGAAGCCGTGCGTCGGTGCGCGCCCGGGATCCGAACCCGGGCCGCAGGTAGCGGAGCGTGTGCACTTAACTGATAAGCCACGGGGCCGGCCCAAGGTGCATTTTAAGTTTCAGAAAATAGTAGTTCAGCATCTATTTCATCGTAAGGATTCCAGAGATGCCATTTTAGCTCTCTGGTGTGAAGCTCTTTTGTCCACAATATGTTCTCCTTTAGAGAGCCCTTGATAAGTTATTTACCACTTCCCACATGTTCTGAGAGTCTCTTCTTTCTTGAAATCCCCTTTCAGACTTGAAAACGTACTTTATTTTTGTGCATAATCTCCTCTATTTAAAATCTGGATTTCTCTTCCTGTAGGATCCTGTGTGGCACATGTAGCCTTACTGTAAATTTGGAATGCCATTGATTTGTTCCAACACCTTAGAATGTTTTAGAACTTAGAACCTGATGAATAGAGAATTTATATGCTTCTGTTTAGGATTCATATTTTTCAGATGTCTAGAGGTATCCCAACTTGCCAGTAATGTGGCTTTAGGTTTAGCAGAACTTGAAAATCTGAATATACTAGAAAACGAATTACATCTCTCATACTAACATTTACAAAATAAATGATCACAATGTTAACTTACCAATAAGCACTTTCTATATTCTAGGCTCTATATTATGCTTACATAATAAACATGATAAAGTTTCAAAGAGGAGCCAATTAACTTTTGAGCAAAAGCTTGACTTGAGTGTATATTGGCTTCATTTTGACAGTTGTAGCCTTAATATTATAGTACTGTTTTCTTTTTCTGGGAATCAGATAATCTTGTTGTTGGGGGAAGAGGGAGAATCTCCCTCTGCCCTTTCCCTTAAGGTTCTTATGGCTGGCCAAATAATTAACAAGCCAAGTTAGCAGGAGAAAATAATAACAAGTTTAGTAACATGTATACATGGGAGAAACTCAGAAATGAGCAACGCATCCCTCTGTCTAAGCTGCCTGCTTAAGTATTGCAGTTAAAGGCGAGGAACGTGTTGGGGGTGGGTAGTGGTCTGGGACCTCAGAGGGCAAGAGGCAACTCACATGGAGATAGAAATGCAAATGTTTGCCTGACAACTCCTCTCAGGGTCATCTATAGATAATGTGGAGGGAGAGATAAAGTTTTTGATATAAGGGGCTTGGTGTCTTTCCTTTTGTAACCGCTATCCTACATTATCTTTACAGCCATCATGATAATAACTCCTTCCTGAAACAGATCTTTTGTTTTAAATTCTTTAGGTAGTCTGGGAGGGGAAACTCAAATATTCTTCCTGAGCTCTCTGAGTCCTTATTGTCTTCAGCTCGAAATAATCTGCATACCAGAGTGGTGCCTCCTGGGGTAACTTGCCCTGAGCACCATCAGTTCCCTCCTCTGAAACTTTCCTAGAAGTTTCACAGTCCTTTTGAAAATTAAAGACGTTTCATAGTCCAAAAGCTGAGTTGGTAGATTGTTTCATCTCACTGAGCACATTTCTTAGTCCTGATAATAGATAGTTCAATTAAGTACATTTTAGAAGGTGGTGATGCAGGTGGGCTCTCAAGGTTACACCTATATCGTGGAAGCAAGCAATCAAGTATTTAATGGAAGCATTTCTATGTAAACGAAAGAAAAACAAGGTTAATGGTTGGAGCAAGTTGTAAAGCAGTTTCTGAGTTTAGAGGACAGCCAGATAAGATTTTTAGATGTCAGCGTCAAAGCAGCTTTTGCAGTTTAAAATGTCTCTGATGATGTCATCGGGTAATCTCTTAAGTTTATAGCAAGTCCATCAGCTTCAGTTTGAAAGGCTTCAGGAAAAAGGGCAGGTTCAGTTTTCAGCGATTCCAAATGAAAATGATGGAAAAAATAAAAAACGTTAGTTTGGACATCTGTAGCCAGATATTTTAGGAGACTAGAAGAAATCAGGATCCAGTCAAGTCAACAATATAAAACAAAAACCTTAAAAGACAATTAACAAAACCAGGATCTAATATCCGCAAATCTACACTATAGTTTTTACAGAAATATAATTTTTCTTTCTAAAATCACCCTCATTTTTATCAAAGATGGACAAATTAAAACTAAGTAGTTTGCAAAATAAGTCTAGTTCCAATAGAGTTGGCCCAATTATTTACATAAGTACAGCAAGAATGGCAATTGATCACATAGGCTCTTTTAAATCTGCTTTGCTGGAACTTTTTATAAGGAATCTCAGATTGAACTTTAAAGGCCTCTCCAGGCCAGGAAAGCCAAGCCAAAATTTTGTTATCAGACTTTGCCTGTAATACCTACAGATTTGGGTGAACTCCTCTCTTCCGAGGTTCCCCCAAAATATTTCGAGGTTCCTTGTGCTTGCCAGATAAGTGACATTCTTTACTTATCCTGGTAAGCGCTGCTTGGAACATAAGGTACCAGGGCAATGTTTCCACGTGGCTTTATTCCATAAAGTCCAATCTTCATTCCTCAAAAGCTGTATGGTTATATCGCAAATATGATGTTCCAGTCACAGCCTTGGTAATAGAACCAGTGTTTCCAATTGTGTCCTGTTATAAGGAGAAGAGATTCTTATTGAACTTATGCAAATAACTATATTGCCATGAAAACAACAATACTCACTAAGAGTTTCCAAATTCGAGGGATCAGATAGAGAGAAAGATAAATATTTCAATTTTACTTACAAAAATATTATTTACCAAATTGTTATAAGTCATAGCTAGCTCAGGAGAAAAGAGAAAAAGTTTTCCTTAAATCTAAAAAAACAAAATATTAAAAATTCAGCAATACTTCAAATGAAAAATAATAAAAATTATAATCATCCTTATCAGTTCATTCAGTCCTGTGTAATCCATTCTTGATCCCAATCTTTTTGTGAGCAGTTTCATGAAGTTATCAGTCTTTCCATCAGCTTTCTGTAATTTCTTACCAAGTTCAGTTTTATTATCAGAAAGTTTGTCAGAAACCTGTACTCCAGTGTAAATGTCAGAGTCCTTTCCATGAATTTTTCTGAAGTTGAAACATTTTGCAAGGGCATTAGAGCAAAGAAATAAGTCTGTAAACAAGACCTCAAAATGGCAATTGACAGAGGAATTTGGTTAATTTTGTGACATACAACACTTTAAAATAATAATAACCAGAATTATGACTGATAATCAGGACAGATCAGAATTTCAGTAATGTTATACAATTTTAAAACACCTATGTCAATAACATTTGCCCACATAACAGCGCCTAAGCAGACTTACCATCACTTGTCTGACAATGCTTTCCATGTAATTTAACATACGGAATAAGCCTAATAAATTTAGTATCTTTCCCTTTGTAGGAAGAGAGCAAATTTCTTTGAGAAGTTCCAGGGCCCTTTGAAAATTCTCAAAGAAAAAAAGTAAAAAAAAAGACTTTATTTATATGAATTTTGGGGAGCTTGTCAAAAATAGAAAACGTTAAAGCAAAGAGAGCATTGACAGTCCAAACATTTTAATAGAGAGACCTCAGTCTTTTGAACGCAGGAAATCATTTTAACAGATTTTTTTTTTCCGTCTTTTAGGTAGACTTACCCAAAGGTAAAGAAAAATCTTTTATAACCTCTTTATCAAGTTCAAGAAAATTATCCTTTTAAGAGAAAGAAGACCAAATTATAATTTTGTACCAGCTTCCTTCTGATATTAAAACTCATTTACTTAATTAAATTCATTTCAATCTGAGCCAACTTGACCATACAAAAACTGCTTTTCCAGAATTCCTCTTCCACAAACCTATAACTTTCTTTTTACATTCAGAATTTGTCCCATGTCTTTCTTTTCCCTCCTAGTTCTTGAAGACAAATTTATCTTTCTTAATCAATCAAATAAAATATCTCCATTCTTTGTTCCTTCTTTATACATCTTACTTTCCTTGTACACAGACATAATTTTCTTAATATTTAGTAGCTTCAATCACATATACTAATTAGAAATTTTAACTCTTAGAAACCCCAATTTGTAAGTAAAAACTAAGTAAACAATTATAAACTTTCTTTTACATTAGGATCTTGTAGCTTGGAAAATTTATAAAGACTTCATAACTTCTAGAAATATGTTCCTTTATAGTACAATCTTTTAATAAAACACACGTTTACCAATAGACCCAAAACACCTTTTAGTTTTCCTGTAATGAAAAGCCAAAAGTAGACAAACGTAAGTTTAGCAATCAATGTCTAATATCTTATCTTATTTGGAAATGATAATACTCAGTGAATTTTTATCACAAAATTTAGCAAAACTCTAAAGTTTTATGTCACCAAAAAGAGTTTGGAAGCTGTAACCACCATAACACATAATTATTGTTTAAAGTTCACCCAACATTCATCTTTTTCACAACTATTTAGTTACTTGTTCCCAATAATTATTTAGATTGTCTATAAGACTTCATAAGACATTAGATAAAATTAGCCATCATTTAAATTACTATTTTTGTTAACCAGTTCTGTAATAGAAATAACATCAGTTTTTTGTACAAAACTTCATGTAAATTTCATCACCTCTTATACCTTTAACCATAGTTATCATTAAGATTTTTATTAATAGATCTGGGTCTTCTGATTTTGGACAAGGGAAGAATTCCCAGTCAGACATTTTAAAATATACTCAGGCAAAGTTGATGTAACCTCTTTATATAAAATTAGCTCAAACATTCCAACCTTTATAATCTTATCAACACTTACACTTTTACATGTTCTCAATTCAATTGTAACCTGAGTCAAGCTCTTAAGGCTATTTAAATTTTTCCCCTCCTTTTTCTGGCCCTTTTTTAGGTACCAATTAAACAATTGTGTGAGAGCTCTCAAAACATATTTTTTTCCCCCAATTTAGAAGTTTTCCCAATTCAAAGAATCCGTCATCTGGCCATTGACGAGTAGGATCTTCATTTGTATATTTATTCCAATAGTGACTCGATCCAATAAGACTTTTTAAGAAAGACCCAGAGGTAACTTTCCACGCTTAGAATAAATCTTTACCGTGGACGCAAGAGGCGTCCCTGGTGAGGGCGCAGATGATGTAGCCCCCATGATCCACAGAATTCACTCCCAAAGATATTCAGAGAAAGTAAAGACCTTCGTTGCAAAGGCGGTAAGGATGGTGTAGTGAAAACGGTGTCTCCGGTCTCCCACAATAGTGTGGGACGCCTCCAGTCACAGACCCGCTACGCTAATCTGTGACATTGGGCAGGTGATACTGGTATGGGATTTTTCCAGCACTAACAAGCAACGAAGGTTAAGACGACAAAAGCCCTTATGGACTGGGCCCTTTATGACAAACTCCCCTGAGAGCTTGGCACAGCCAGACAAAGAGACAGTTCAGAACCCCAGTCTATTCGACTGGCCACCAAGGGGCACCCCAGTAAATGCACCTTCCATATGGTGGAGACCAAGGAGGATATTCTCACTTGGCACAAAGCCAAGTTGTCTCAGGACACAGAACAAGACAGAAGGAAAAACCTCATCCGGTTTTTTTCTTATGTGCACAATGACAGCTTTAGCCACGCCTTAGGTCTGTTGGAGCCAGAATAATACCTAGGAGGGGAGGTGTCACGGGGTTGGGGACTGTGTGCTTTACAGAGTACCTCGTCATTGCATGGACATTTTCTTGCAGTTGACGGGGGACCTGTGTCATCTACCCCGTTCCGTGACCCAACTTATCCTGTCACGGGAGTTTCCTGAAAGTGGCGAGCGCCCTAATGGCTCTTAACCGCTCGACCCGTGCCCACCAAATTTGTGGCCTTTTTGGCTTCCAAGATGCCCTTGGCAATGGCCTTCACTTCATGTGCATATTAACCCACAGCAAAGTTTGTCTAAATAGACGCCAGTCTGGTGAGACCCACAAACTCACCAGTCTGTGGGGCCGGCCCAGACATTAGGCTTATAGGGTCTATGCCTGCGTCCTACACTATGGTATTTCCTTCTTATGACACACGATACAAAAGACAAAGACAAAAGAGAAAAACAGAGACTATCTCTGGGAGGAAAAGGGATCAAGATCAAAACCAAGAGTACTCTACCAAATGTACCAGCGTCACTAAAAGCGCAAGAAACTCGTTTCCCAAATATTTTCTCCTGCCAATCTAAATTTAGAAAGAGAAAAAAATTCTCACCACTTCCTTCCACCGGACTCCACAGGTAGAGATTCTGGGAGGCTGACGTGGTAAGAAGTTTTATATTTTGCCGACTTTCGTCAGGCGTTCCCGTATCTCATCATCTGAAGTAATCCAGGGAGAAGGCAGTTCTTCCAGCCAGAGAACGCAACTTGCCAGCCAGTGTAGCCCCACGTTGGGCACAAAAACTGTTGGGGGAGAGAGAGAATCTTCCTCTGTCCTTTTCTTAAGGTTCTTATGGCTGGCCAAATAATTAACAAGACAGGTTAGCAGGAGAAAATAAAACCAAGTTTAATAACATGTATACATGGGAGAAACTCAGAAATGAGCAACTCGTCCCTCTGTCTCAGCTGCCCGCTTAAGTATTGTAGCTAAAGACGAGGAAGGTGTTGGGGATGGGTAGTGGTCTGGGACCTCAGAAGGCAAGAAGACAACTCACATGGAGATAGAAATGCAAATGTTTGCCTGACAACTCCTCTCAGGGTCATCTATAGATAATGCGGTCAGGGAGAGAGAGAGTTTTTGATAAAAGGGGCTTGGTGCCTTTCCTGTTGTAACCTCTATCCTACATTATCTTTACAGCCATCATGATAATAACTCCTTCCTGAAACAGATCTTTTGTTTTAAATTCTTTAGGCAGTTTGGGAAGGGAAACTCAAATATTCTTCGTGAGTTCTCTGAGTCCTTATTGTCTTCAGCTCGAAATAATCTGCATACCAGAGTGGTGCCTCCTGGGGTAGCTTGCCCTGAGCACCATCACCTCCATTTATAAGGATGCACCCATTATATAGATTCTGTACAAAATTGCAAAGATCACTTTTTCCTTTTCAACATTTATTTGTTTTAACTTTTAATAGTGAGAACCTTAGTGTTGGGTAAACTGCTGCACAATTACTGGAAATGCTGAGAGTCTTTTTGAAAAGTGCAGAAGTCTAAAGATAATGAAAAGTACATTTTTCGAATGTCAAGTCCCTTGATGATTTGATAAGCATCTGTCTAGTTGTACCCAGAAGAGATGGAAGATTAAACACCAGCACAGCACACAAGGAAACAGGCTGCAAACTTGAGGGCTTCCCATGGACCACAGAGTGCCTGGCTGACTCTTGGAGATTAAATCTGGGCTTTGTCAATGGGTGGACCCTGAGAGGAAAATTTTGCTTAAATGACCAGAGAATAGACAACGTTTTATGTTGATAATAATACTTACCATGTAAATTTCTTTATAAATCTTTGAATAAAATAAAAATTTATAACCCGCATATAAATTAACTCTTACTGACAAGCCCCACAGCCTTCTCTAGAGAGCTCAACAGAAAATATCTCCGCTGACTGTGAATTGTTCTTCTCTGAAAGCCAGCCAGCACTTCACTGATAGCCCTGGATAAGGAAGGCCAGATACAATTCTTTGAAGATGTTTAGCTGAATTCAGAACCAAAAATCCTACCTCCAGTTGGCTCCTCTGTGAGAATGGATGGCCGGCCTTGTTTCACAGCCTGAGCAATTGAGGTTTCAGATGAGATAAATTGCTTTGTTCCCTAGGGATGGAAAAGCTGGACTGTGACATCGATTCAATGCTGAGACTTTGCAGGTAAAGATAGGGTCATAGAGGGGAATAAAGATTTCAGCAAATTGGATTTTTGTTCTCAACAGTGGAAATAATTTAAGAAGCAGATAGTCTCTCACTCCAACTTCTCTTCCCTGTTCTCTGTCATATCACTGTAAAAATTCTCTCTATGAAAATTTCAATCTTTTTTCTTTGTAGTGTGTTTATTATCATCTTCACGAATTCTTTGACTTCACCACCTTTCTGGCACCACAACATTAGCCATTGAGATATTATTATAGATTCAGTTTTGCAATTTCATCCCCTTATCTCTATTTCGTCTGTCATTTCATAGTTTTAGTTCTTATTTTATCTTATGCTTGAAAACATTTGAAGCTTACAGTGTGTAACAGTTCCTTATTTTCTCAAATTTTTATCTAAGTGCCCTCAACTATCACTTTTTTTTTAGAAAAGAAGTGAAATACATAACAGAACAATACACTGTAATAAATTGACCACTCATAATATTAAGTTCAACCTGAAATCCCTCCTCACTTAACAGAGACCATCTTTTATAATTCACAATGCTTTTGTCTGGGCAGGGTCAGTTTATCAATGACTTTTGGATGTTTTAAACCACATGAGATGAATACAATATAAGGTAAAATTGTTAATCTTGCAGAAGTTGTAGAATTTCCTGATGCTTAGGGGAGTTGGTGGTGGAGAACCTGAATCATATGAAAAGTAGTTGATTAATTAGCACCTGAGTTTGTTAATTTGGTAAAGATGATGATGAGACATACATGTTGAAAAGATAACTTTGCATATCAGAGTATTGTCAGAGGCCACTGGGAAAATTCATAATATTTTCAAATACTACAAAAAAATGATCATTTTTTCATAAAAGATGTGATACATGACGGCATCATATACTTCTGTCAGAAAATTTGCAATGAAGAAAATTAACACTTCAGTCATTTTAATTCTAACAATTTGTTCATGCTTACTAGTAGGTTAAAAAACTTTTTAGAAATAAAGTGAGGGCTGGCCCGGTGGCTTAGCGGTTAAGTGCGTGCGCTCCGATGCTGGTGGCCCGGGTTCGGATCCCGGGCGTGCACCGACGCACCGCTTCTCTGGCCACGCTGGGGCCGCGTCCCACATGCAGCAACTAGAAGGATGTGCAACTACGACATACAACTATCTACTGGGGTTTTGGGGGAAAAATAAATAAATAAATAAATAAATCAAAAAAAAAAGAAAGAAAGTGATAAGTGATGTACTTGCTTAATTTTTAATTTCTTTTAGTAAGAAAACTTTTTCATATTTTTAAAAAATATTTATTTGTATTTATTTTATGCTGAATTTATTCCTGGGCCAAAGATTTTTTTTTTTAATTAACTAACACCCATTCTTTTCAAACTCTTTCAAAAAGTTGAAGAGGAGAGAATACCCCTAAAGTCATCCTATGGGATTAACACTACCCTGATATCAAAGCCAAAGACACTAAGAGAAAAGAAAACTATAGGTCAATATCTTTGATGAATATTGATATAAAAATCCTCCATAAAACAGTAATAAACTAAATCAATCAACATATTAAAAGGATTATACAGCATTTTTCAGTGGGATTTACTCCTGGAATAAAGGATGTTTCAATATATGAAAATGAATCAATGTAATAAACCACATTAGCAGAATGAAGGAAAAAAACACATGATCATCTCAATGGATGCAGAAAAGGCGTTTGACAAAACTAAACATGCTTTCATGCTAAAACCACTAAAAAACCCCTCAGAGTAAAAGGAAACTACTTCAACATAATAAAAGCCATATATAGAAATCCACAGAGAACATCATATTCAAGGGTGAAGGAATGAAAGCTTTTTCTCTAAGATCAGGAACAAGGCAAGAAGGCCCATTTTCACCACTTCTATTCAACATGGTATTAGAAGTTCTAGCCAAGGTAAGTAGGCAAGAAAAAGAAAGAAATAGCATCCAAATTGGAAAGGAAGAAGTAATATTATATTTGTTTACAAATAGTATCTTATATGCTGAAACCCCTAAAAATTCCACCAAAAATTTGTTAGAACTAGAAAATTCTGCAGAGTAGTGGGACACAAAATCAACATGCAAAAACTAGTTGTTCTTCTATACATTAATAATAAGTAATCTGAAAAAGAAATTTAAAAACTTTACATTTTTATTTACAATAGCATCAAAAAGAGTAAAATACTTAAGAATCAACTTACTCAAAGAGGTAAAAATTCCAGTGATGGTTTTGCAATATTAGAAAAATCTATCCTAAAATTCATATGGACTCTCAAGGGACCCTGAATAACCAAAACAATCTAGAAAAAGAAGAACAAAGTTAGAGAACTCACACTTCCTGATTTCAAAACTTACTATAAAGTAATCAAAACAGTGTGGTATTGGCGTAAATACACACACTATGCTAATGAAATAGCACAGAGACCCCAGAAATAAAACTTTGCGTATATGGTCCAATGATTTTTGACAAAGGTACAAAGATCATTCAAAGGAGAAAAGATCAGTTTTTCAACAAATCTTGTTGGGAAAACTGGATACCCACATGCAAAAGAACAAGGTTGGACCCTTACTTTACACCATATACAAAAATTAACTCAAAATGGATCAAAGATATAAATGTTAGAGTTGAAGCTATAAAGTCCTTAGAAGAAAACACATGGTAAAAGCTGTGTGTCATTGGGTCCAAATGCCATTGTAACAATGATTTCTTTATGACACCAAAGACATAAGTAACAAAAAAAATAACAAATTTTACTTCATCAAAATGAAAAAGATTTCTGTATCACAAGATACTATCAACAGAGTAAAAAGGCAAACCATAGAAAGATTGAAAATATTTGCAAATCACAAATCTGATAAGGGATTAATATCTAGAATAAATAAAGAACATCTACAACTCAACAATAAAAAAACAACTCAATTTAAAAATGCACAAAATACTTGAATAGACATTTCTCCAAAGAAGATATAAAATGAACAGGAAACACATGAAAAGATGCTCAACATCACTAAGTATCAGGAAAATGTGAAATAAAACCACAATGAGATACCTTTTCACACCCATTAGGATAGTTACTATCACAAAATCAGAACATAACAAGTGTTGGCAAGGATGTTGAGAAATTGGAACCCTTGTGCTCTGAGTGTGAGAATATAAAACTGTGGAAAACTGTGTGGCAGTTCCTTCAAAAATTAAAAATAGAATTACTATATGATCTAGAAATTCCACTTATGGGTTCTGAAATAATAAAAATCATATTTATCAGCCTCTGTGTCCAGTTCTTGGCACAGAGCTCCTAAAACCTTTGTAATTTCCCCAGTGATAAGAACACTAGGAGAATCTTTTGTTCTATTGAGGCTACTCTGTGTGGGCTCCTGGATGCCTCCTGAATGGGGGCTGGTCACCAGAAAGACCAAGCCCTGATTAGAAGCTTGGAATTTTTAGCCCTACCCCTTATCCTCCAGAGAGAGGAGAGGAGCTGGAAATTGAGTTAATAATTGATCATGCCTATGTGAGAGAGCCTCCATAAAAATCCCAAGAGAAGGCGGTTCAGAGAGCTTCCAGGTTGGCAATGACAAGGACTGCTTGGAGACTGGTGTACCTGGAGATGGCATGAAAGCTCTGTGTACCGTCTCCATACCTTTCCCTATGCACCACTTCCAACAGGCTGTTCTTGAATTATATCCTCTTATAATAAACTGGTGACCTAGTAAATGTTTCTCTGAGTTTTGTGAGCCACTCTACCAAATTAATCAAACCCAAGGAGAAGGTTGTGGGAACCTCTGGTTTTTAGCCAGTAAGTCAGAAGTATAGGTAACAGCCTGGGCTTGTAACTGGCATCTGAAGTTGAGGCGAGGTTGGGTGGGTGTGCAGACTTATAGGACGGAGCCATCAACCTGTGGAATCTGATGTATCTCTGGGTTGTCAGCATCAAATTGAGTTGAATTATCTGGCGACCAGCTGGCATTCCAAGAATTGCTTGTTGGAGGCGTGGGGAACCCTCCTACATGTGAAAAAGTGAATCTGAGAACACCATTTATGGGTATACACGCAAAAGAACTGAACGCAGAGGTATAAAGACATATATGTACACCCGTGTTCTTAACAGCATTATTCAAAATAGCCGGAAGCTGGAATCAAGCCAGGTGTCCATCAATGGACGAACTGACAAAAAAATGTGGTGTATACACATAGTGGAATACTCTTCACCCTTAAAAAGGAAGGAATTCTGACACATGCTATGACATGGATGAACCTTGAGGACTTTATGCTAAGTGAAAGAAAGCCAGTCACAAAAGGAAAAATACTGTATGATTCCACTCATATAAGGTACTTAGAGTAGTCAAATTTATAGGAATAGAAAGGAGAATGGTGGTTCCCAGGGGCAAGAGGGAGGGATAACAGGGAGTTGTTGCTTAATGGGCACAAAGTTTCAGTGCAAGGTGAAAACAGTTCTGTGGAAGGTTGGAGGTTATGGCTACACAACTATGTGAATGTATTGAATGACACTGAACTGTACACTTAAAAATGGTTAAAATTTTATGTTATGCATATTTTATGACCATTAAAAAATTAATTATTATCAACAAATGAACAAACACTAGCTACATGCGATAGCAT